>NC_090932.1:1293027215-1293667524 GCF_040938575.1 Ambystoma mexicanum
GACTGACTCTGGATTTCTCCATGGTAGGCCTCCCACCCCAGCTGAGAGGGGTTGCAGTCCACTCTTGATAAGGGAGGGTAGTGGCCTAGTCACAATGAACATAAGGATGCTTATCTCGCCTTTGAGATGGGTTAAACATTGGAGAGTGGTGTTCTGGTAAGAGCCAGAAATCTTATCTTATTCCAAGAATCACATGTTCTGGCTAGGGAACATTTTTGTTTCAGACATGACACATATGACAATGCATTACTTACCGTAAAAGCATTTCTGATGGTTGTATCTGCTTAGATTCACATGCTGTGCATAGTCCGACATCCAGTGGTCACTGCGGAGTATTGCATTTTGTTTTTCGTAGTCGTAAAGGGGACGTAGACAAGGCGTGTCTGTAACACTATCCCTATTGTGACGTGCAGTGTACCCACAACCCCTCACGCGTCGAGGTCCCTCTGTTTGTATTTTTTCTGCCCTGAGGGAGCCTTCTATACGTGAGTGAGTACAGAAAAGAGAGAGAGATGTAGAAAGATGTCCATGTTCCTTCCATCCGAGCGGGAAGGAAGGGTGGGCGCATGTGAATCTAAGCATATACAACCATCAGAAATGCTTTTACGGTAAGTAATGCATTGTCTTCTGATGTTTGTTAATCTGCTTAGAATCACATGCTTTGCATAGACTAGCGAGCAGTACACGGAGTTGCAGGTGGGTTGTGAGAAGGAACAGTCGAGAAAAGATGTCTTAATACTGCTTGTCCTACCTGGGAATCAGATCTAGAGTGAGCATCTAGACAGTAGTGTTTTGTAAAGGTGTGTACAGAACTCCAGGTTGCCGCTTTGCAAATGGACTCAAGGGGAATGTTTGCAATGAATGCTATGGATGCCCCAGTGCCTCGAGTAGAGTGTGCTCTTGGCTTGAAGGGTAGTTCTCTCTTAGCAAGAGAGAAACAGAGTGATGCATTGAACAATCCATCTAGATATAGTGGACTTGAGACTGCATCTCCTTCCCTTCCTGCTGCCACGAGACAAAGAACTGATTAGTCTTTCTCAGTGGCCTAGTTCTTTCCATATAAAACATGACAGCTCTGCGCACATCGAGTGTATGCAGGCTCTTTTCTCCCAAATTGGAAGGGTTTTGAAAGAAAGTTGGTAGTTCTATTGACTGGTTGACATGGAATTTCGATATGAATTTCGGTGCAAACCTTGGGTGTGTGTGCGTAGAACCACCTTATCTTTGTGAACTGTTACGAAGGGGTCTAGAATAGAAAGAGCCTGTAGTTCCTCTTACTCTCCTAATGGAGGTGATAGCTATTAGGAAAGCAGTCTTAAGGGTGAGGTCCTTAAGAGTAGCCTTATGCATGGGTTCAAAGGGTGAGCCCATGAGCCTGGTAAGTACCACATTAAGGTCCCAGCCGGGAGCTGGGTTTGCTATCTGAGGGTGTATTCTCTTTACCCCCTCCATGAAGGCTTTGATAACAGGGACTTTCCACCATGACACCTTAAGTTGAGAGGTGGTGTATGCAGAAAGTGCCGCTAGATGGACTTTAATAGAATTGAACACTAGACCTGAGTCCAGAAAAATGGGTCAGGTAAAGGACAATTTGTGTGGGAGAGCAGTGGACTGGGTTGATGCTCTTACCTCTACACCAGATGATAAATCTTTTCCACTTGCTAGAATAGCACTGTTGTTGGGTTTTCTAGCTTCTTTGAGAATATCCATGCATCTCTGAGGGAGTTGTAAATGGCCAAATCCTAGGACCTCAGGAGCCAGGCTGCTAAGTTCATGTTCTAAGGGCATGGGTGTAGTGTCTTGCCCTTGTCCTGTGACAGCAAGTTGTACGGGCAGGACAGTTTCACTGGTGGGGACAGGGACATCTCCATCAGGTGCGCAAACCATGGCTGGCGGGCCCACATCGGGGCTATCAGTATCATGGTGACTGGTTCCTGGTGCATCTTGTGCACTATCTTGTTCAGCAGAGGGGTCGGGGGAAAAGCGTAAACAAATTTCCCCGACCATGGTATCCAGAGACCGTTCCCCTTGGAGCGGTTCTGTGGGTATCTGGAGGCGTAATCTAGGCATTGTGAGTTCTCCAGAGTTGCGAACATGTCTATTTCTGGGAAGCCCCATTGTGTGAAGACGTCGAAGACGTTGTCTTCGTGTAACCGCCATTCGTACTCTGAGGGCAGAGGGAAGTCTCTGCTGAGTTCGTCTGCTAGCAGATTGAGTTCCCCTGGTACATGTTGTGACAATAGGAACATGTTGTGTCTGAGAGCCCACTTCCAGATGTTCTGGGACAGCTTGGACAGTCCTGGAGAGTGAGTGCCCCCTTGCTTGTTGAGGTAGTACATGGCTGTGGTGCTGTCCGTGAGGACCATCACTGTCTTCCCTTGTAGGTGTGTCTGGAAGGCTTTTAGTGCCTTGAGCACCGCAAGTAGCTCTAATAGGTTTATGTGCTTGGAAGCTACGCTCGGAGTCCAGACTCCGTGAGCAGTCTGATGGGATAGGTGAGCCCCCCATCCTGTGAGAGATACGTCTGTGGTTAGAGTGGCTTCCACTGCGGGGGTGGCGAATGGTTTCCCTATTACCAGGTTTTCCTTCGACCACCACCGTAGCGAGAGAACCAGGGCCTGCGAGACCACCACTAGATCCTCCCATTGTCCGCTGGCCCGACACCACTGGCTGTTGAGCCACTCTCGCATTGGGCGCATGCGCGCGTGAGGTACCAAATAAATACATGACGCCATCATTCCTAGCAAGCGCATTGCTTTGTGTACCGTCACCTCTCGACCGGCCACATATTGAGGGATCTGAAACAGCATATTTTGGACCCTCTCGTTGGAGGGGAAGACGAGGCCGTCCTTTGTTCGAATTAGAGCCCCTGATTTGGCTGGGGTCTAAGCTGGACTTCTTCTCGTTGATGGAGAAGCCCAGTTGGAACAAAAGGTCTACTGTCTTCTGGGTGTTTGAGAAGCATGTCTCATAGGACACCCCTGTTATGAGACAATCGTCGAGGTAAGGGTATACCGGTATGGACAACCTGCGCAGGTGGGCCGCTGCCACTGCCAGTACCTTCGTGAATACCCTCGGTGCAGACGCTATACCAAAGGGTAGCACTCTGAACTGGTAGTGTTTGCCCTCTATCACAAACCTGAGGTATTTTCTGTGCGCTGGCAACATCAAAATATGAAAGTATGCATCTTTCATGTCTAGTGTTGCAATGTAGTCCCCCTGAGATAGCAAGGGAATTACCTCCTGTAATGTTACCATACGAAATTTTTGTGGTTTTACAAATTTGTTCGCTGGGCGCAGATCTAGTACAGGGCGGATGGTTAGGTCCTTTTTGGGTACAAGGAAGTACACTGAATAAATACCTTCCATTACCTAAGAAAGGGGCACGACCTCTATTGCTCCTTTCTGTAGCAGCTGTTCTACTTCTTGCAGGAGGATGATGAGGTGTTCTGGTGACAGGCGTCGTCCCCTTGGAGGTCTGTAGGTGGGGGACCGATTGAACTCTATACAGTACCCGTGGGCTACTGTTGACAATACCCACCGGTCTGATGTTATTCCCTCCCATGCTGAAAGGAACAATGTTATCCGGCCCCCAACCGGAGATGCATGGGAGGGGAACCGAACCTTCGGGTCATTTGGTGTTACTTGACGGGGTGCCTCTGGGGCTGGAGCCCCGGCCTCTGCCCTTGCCACGGCGTTGTCCTCTTTGGTTATACTGGTTACTGGCACCCTGATTAGAGGGCCAGTTACCCACAGTGTAATGCTGTTGCTGCTGCTGCTGTTGGCGTTGGCCACGAAAAAAGCGCTTGTTCCCAAATCCCCGCCTGTTTGGAGGCTTTGAGATTTGGTCTAAGGTCTTTATGGTGTCGATTTCTTTCTTCGCATTTTCCAGTGCATCGTCCACTGCCCTTCCAAAGAGATTAGACTCTTCTATTGGCTTATTAATGAGTGACGCCTGCGTTTCTGCCTTGAAACCGGAATTGCGAAGCCAGACGTGACGCTTCAGCAGGATTCCCTGCACCAAAGAACGGCCAGCAGTTTCTGCTGCATCAAGAGTGTTCTTAATGATGCTCTGGTTGACCAGAGCTCCTTCTGTAACTGTAGCCAATAAGCGAGTTCTTAGAGGTTCAGGGGCTTCTTCGATGTCCTGCTTAAGCTTTCCCCATTGAGCATCAGCATAGCTTGCCAACAATGTATTATTATTATTGGCAATCCTAATTGAAAACGCTGCCGAGGCGGAAATTCTTTTGCCCAAGGCATAAAGCTTTTTCCCTTCTTTATCTGGGGGTGCCTCGCTGGTTGACAGTGGAACCCCAGCCCTCTTCCTTGTGTTAGTCACCACTAAGGAGTCCGGGACTGAGTGACCCCTGATATATAATGGGTCTGGGTGAGAACAATTTCTCGATTCTTGGATTGACCCCTCTTACCAGCGCGGGGGTGGACAGCGATGGGGTGAGTCGTCTCTTAACTGAGGCGAGGATAGGAATAGTTTGACTAGTGGGAGGTTTTTCTTTAATAATCCTTTCGACGAAATCAGTATCTGGGGTGACCTCCCCAGTTTCAACTTCAAAATGCGCTGCTGCCTTCCTCAGTAGCGCATTGAAGGCGGGCTGATCGTCTACTGGAGATGGGTTCCTGACCGGTGTGGTCTGAGGAGAATAAATGTCTATAATGTCGGGGTCTGTAGACCCTGATGGCGACTGCCAGGGCTGTAAGCCACCTTCACCTGGGTCCTCCTCGTAGCCCTCCTCACCTATGTTAGTGTCATCATGAAAACCTTCTTCCTCTTGTTGGTCTTCATTATTCACAAACTCATCCTCTTCCTGGAAGTGAGAGTCCTCTTCAGTGAGGTCGTAAGAGTTCATGTCTTCCTGTAGAGGGTTAAAGAGCTTCGGGTATTTAGCCCCTGGCCCCTCTTGGAGTACCTCCCTTGGCCTCTTGGGTGTCCTATTTTCTGGGATGGCCATGGACCTGTCTAGCTTGTCCATACATGACTGGAACCTCTCTGCAGTCCAGTAAGGTAGGCCAGAGCGGTCTGGGAGTGAAAAGGGAGTACCCTCCCTGTAGTTGCTTAGTTCTGTCCCATAGCGTCGAAGATAGAGTCCCTTCGCCTTCTGAGAAACCCTCTCGCTGGCTAGGTTCTTCTGTCGACGGTGGGAGCTGTCCCAGCCTACCCTCCGGCGTCCTCGGCGTTTCTTTGGCCTTGTGAGCGGTTTTCGACGTGTTACCCGTCGTCCGTCTCTGGCCGTCTTAAGAAGCTATTCGCGCGAGGCTTTCGGCGATCAGCTTCTCCGTCGAGGGATCGCTCGCCGTCGCGCTATGCGGTGCCGAGTCTTTACTGGCAACGTACGCACTCTTGCGAGGCGCGTCACCTGAGGATTTGGGGTTAGCGCCCTTATTTACAGAGAGCCCAGTCGCCGCTCGCGGAAGCGGTGGCGGGGAGGGCTTGCGACCCTTACGGTCGGCGGAAGACGCCGGTGGGCCCGACGCCTCCGTTGACGCTATGGCTGCCTTCGTCTTCGACAAATGCGTGCCGTGGGGTATGTGCTTATGTGTTTTTCTGTGTTCGTCTTTGTCGCCGGGGTGTTCATCCCCATAAGCGGGGCGTGAGCCGGGCTTGTCCGGGCCGGATGACGAGCGGGAACGCTCCTTCGAGAGGTCTACAACCTCCATTGCGGAGGCCATGTAATCACTGTCCTCGTCACATTCGGCGGTGGCGGCAGCTGGTGAGGAGTCAGACGTAGACATCGCATAGGCTGCCCACCTTTTGACCCTGCGGTCCTTTAAAGTTTTGGGTTTAAGTAACTTACAGGCCGCACAACCGTCCTCTTTGTGATCGAGGGGCAAGCAACGGTTACACCGTTTGTGCTTGTCCTTCCAGGTAAACTTGCCCTTGCAGCGCGGGCAAAACCTAAAGGGCGTCCTTCTCCATAGCTGAGGGCATGAAATGTGATTACAACCTCGAAAGAGGGAGGGGAAAGAGAAAGGCATTCTCAGAGTGTTAACAAAGAAATGACCAACAACCCCACTCTCCCTACTGTGTAAGACCGGCGAGGCCTGGCCACGTGTTCGGCAGCGCCGAAGGATCTCCTCTGCTCGCCCCTCCGTCGAAGATCTTGCTCGGCGGAGAACAGCTTGTCGGCTACGTCGAGGGAGGGCTCTATGTGATAGTTAATAATAAACGATCAGAAACATACATCTTCCATGCCTTTACCAGTTCCAAAACCTGTGGTGTTATACTGGCGATACATAAAAGTCCTCCCTTTGGGCCCTCAGAAATTAGGGTGGATAAGTAAGATTCCTGTTTGTTAAGCGTCACTGGAGAAATACAGAGCTGCCAAATGCCTACAACCTGTACAAGCATCAGTGACAATTCTTAACTAGAATGGTCACTGAGCTTTGTAGGAGTACCTTACTAATGGGGGGGCCTGTCCATCTTTTGGGACTCCATGCTAGATTGGTTGAATCCTCAAACACAAAGCACACCAGTTGCCTCAAATAGACTTCATATAGACTGACTTGAGTTCATGATTCCTGGTGAGTGATGCATAAGGCTGAAAAAGAGGACACCTTTTCCCAATGCACATATCGTATACTAGGATTAATTAAATGTGGGTTAGTGAATCACAGAGAGACCCGATTGAGACAGCAGAGATTGGCTTTATCTCCCTATCAGATCATGCTCCAGTCTTGGTTTCGTTCTCCCTCCCGACCTCTAGCTTAATGAATCACAAATGGGTATTGTGGCGACAAGGAAGGAAGAGACTGACCACCTGGTGCCCTAGTGGTTGCTATAGACTTGTAGTAAATGATAAATCAAACCTGTCTATCCCCAGCTCTAAGGGGGTTTCCCCAACTAAACTAAACTCTGGTGCTTGTAGGGAAGTCGGTGTGAGTCGAAACAAAAAGACACTGTCCCGGTCAAAGGCGCTACTCTTTCCCTGTCACTACAACAAACACAATAAAGTCCAGCTACTGTTAGTAATCCAGGAGAATGTTTCTCTTCTCCTGGATATAAAGTATCCAAACACCTCTCCGGTTGTTCTAAGCAAAAGGTACATTAGAGTTCTGGGTTCTCTGTAACATTTAATTCTCGCGGGGCTAGGAGAATGTCTCCCTTCTCCTAGCTGGTTTACCCAATGACTTCCACAGCTCTTAATACAGTTTGTATCTACCTTCTGGATGTTTTAACGGTCTGTGGTTTTTGTACAATTCTTGATTCGTCCCCACTGGGAAGGTGAAGCTGTTCCCCGGAGTCCCTCCCTACTCTCCAGCACCACACCTCCGTGAAGCTGACTTGGGAACTATAATCACAAAAAATGGGATTTTAGTTTTCTCCATTTCATTATGGTTTACAGTGTCAAAGGATTTTCTATTTTTCTGGTTTTTCAAGCATGAAGAAAATAACAATGGAAGAAAATAACAATAATGGTTTCCTTTCCATCTTGTGGAAGGCAAGGTTAAGGTCATGAGCTAAAAAGACAGAAATCTCCGGGGGCGTGGCTTGGAGCCAAGATGGTCAGACCAGCTCCATGAGAGCTTCCGGCTGACGCCACGCATCCACCTAAAATGCTCCAGTGAAAGGCGACTTCCAGCTCATCCCGATGGTGTCCCCGATGGCGGAAGCAACCCGGCATAAATGGGTCTGTCCCCGGTCACTCTGCAACACCTGGGGCCAAAGTAAAACGAAGAAGACGGTGGTGCGGGGAAACGGCGCGAGCCTGCGCTCAAAATGGCGGGCGTCACTGTAAGGCCCTTCTAGCACTGCCCCGATCTGGCGCGGTGCCTTGGCGAAGGGGTCACTGGCCGCCAAGCCCCAGTGCACCAGGCAAGCCATCAGCCCTGAGGCGGAGACGCACTGGACGGACAGCCCAGAAGCTGCACCCGTCTCACCCCGCAGTACCGAGCAGCAAGGCGAGAGGCGGGTAATCGGACAATCCTGGACCGCTGCCGAGGGGCACCCGACCCACAGGAGAATGCGGACAGCTGCAGCTGACCCACCACAGAGCAGACCAGCGGGAGCTCCCCACGGCCCCTCAGCCAACACCCACCCTGCGCCTTCAGGCACTGCAGCTGCTGACCATTATCCGCCAGCAGACCAGCGCGGGGTCCGGGGCTGCCTCGGGGAGTCTGAACGCTCTGCCACCGCAGCTCCTCCCCGGCTCAGCACATGGGCACAACGAGGAACGGAGGAGGCCCCACATCACAGGAGCTTCACCCGGATCAAGGTAGGGCAGCACCTGCCGTGCCAGTGCCAGGCCCCAACTGAACATCCGCTGATCAGAAGGGCCCAAAACCACCATCGGCCGGGGGGGCAGACATTGCCCCCCCCCCCCCTTCCTCCACAGAACATCAAAGGAGGCCCGGCAGGCCCTGGACCCTCACGGGGGGCGCCCCGAAGCCAGCCGATGGCTCCAAGCCAGCTCACAGCGGAGTAGCCGCACAGGGTGTGCAGCTCACCCCCCCCTGGGGACAAATACGGAGAACCAGGATTGCGACTACTTTCCCCATCGCCACCCGCTCAAGCTCATCACAGAGGAGACCCAGCAGGGTGCAGCCAGCGTCCTTCGCAACCCCCTGGTAGGGGCCAAAGACTCTCCAACCCCGCAAATAACCCTCTTGGACTCCGGATCAACATTGGGACTCTGAGAGCCCCCATAACCCAGCGCCTCATATGGAATCCACAGAAGGGGGCAGTGGGCTGGGGGGGCAGTCTCGGACTCCCGTGGCCCCCCCGGCACCAGAACAGAGAACCAAAGAGCCCAGGGTCCTCACCCCAGCTGCCGCCCCTACCACTGGGGCGAAGTAAGGCAGCAAAGTGCGTTGGGACCGGCCAATGCACCCAACAGAGAGAGCAAACCGGCACCAGTAAGTAGCCTGATGCAACATACTGGCGTGGGAGGATCCGATCCACTGAGCCCCAGCACACCAGTAAACCAGGGAGCAAAGGGAAGGACTGCACCAACCGCAACCCGGAGTGCCAACAGACAGCATGTTACCGAGGTGAGAGGCGGGGGACCGGACAGCCGCAAGCCATGACCGGGTAATCCCCCCCGTCCCGTGCCAGAGAGCAGGGATCCGCCAGCCAGCTGGGACCCTCAATGTGCAGGAAGGAGAGCCTGCGGGGAGAAGAGCCTGAAGGTTCGGGTGGCGGAGCTGCCACGGGAGCTGGCACCGCCCGGCCCCCACTGCCCCTGTCGATGCTTCCTCCCGGACATTCCATAGTAGAGTGAATTATCTCACGGCGCCAGGCCGGGAAGTATTCACGAAGGTGAATACTTCCCGGGAAGGGGGGCCACCATATGACCGGAACACATAATACGCCCACACACAGCTGGGACCACTCACCTTTCCCCCGCCACTAGAAGCGACATCACAGACCGGAGATTCCCCTAGCACAACGCACCAGCACCCCCCCGGTGGCCCAACATCACCAGCAGAAACCACAACGCCACCCGCCGGGCAGCGCCCCTCGGGCCCACTGAAAGCACCAAAAGCAGAGTGTGACAATCCCTGAGGGGGACACCTAAGACTTACCAGGGACGAACCTCCGGGGCAGCCCCTTCCCGTGGGCTCACCACACCCCTGAATGAGACTCCCCAAGAGCAGCCGCAGCTAAGCCACAGCTAAGCCCCAGGGACCCAAACAACCCCGGAGAACACAGGACAAATCAGCGAAGACTCCAACCTCGTCCCCGCTGGGCACCCTCCGCCCATACTGGTCCTCCTATAAACTCCGGCCAAATAGCCATATAACCGCGACCCATAGAACACCCCCATCCGAGCCGGATCAAGACCAGTCAGAATCTGCGAAAGCAAAAGAAACCCTCCCCCAAGGCACCACAATAGCAAGCTCCCTCCTCAATATGTTAAAGGCACCTAAAGCCACGAAACAGACAGACATCTCTACCCTGCTAGCAACCCCGAGCACAGACAAGGCCAAGAGAGGAGACCGACCTGAGGCGATGGCCGCAAACACACGCGGATTCGGACTCTCCCCCCATGGCACAGACAGTGACCAAATTGGACCCGCAAGAGCTTTTACAGGCCCTCACAAAAGAATACCAGAAGGGCACAGAAGAGGTCATGAAAAAGATCACAGTCTTAGACAAGCGAATGGGAGAAGTGGAGGCAAGAACCGAAGAAGTGGAGGCGACCCTGTGCGAACATGGCCATGAGATTGGTGAAGGCTCAGACAGGATCACAGCACTCGAAGCCAGATGCGAAGCAATGTAACTGAGGCAGGAAGATGCTGAAAACCGCTCTCGCCGGAACAACATCTGCCTGAGAGGAATCCCAGAGACAATATCCGACGCAGACCTGACCCTCTACGTCAACGACCTGTTTCGCTTCATCCTAACCCTCCCCGACAAGGCCCCACTGGAACTGGACAGAGTGCACCGAACGAGAGCCAGAGCAAATACAGCCACCCCACCCGCTGTCCTGCCAGAGTCCATTTCTATAAAGTTAAAGAGGATATCATAGGGGAAGCCAGGGACTCCTCTCGCATCCTCTTCAGAGATGCCTCCATCTCCCTATACCAGGACCTAGCCACTATAACACTCACAAAAAGAAAGGCCCTACGACCTATTACGGACTGGCTCAGGGAAAAGAAAACCCCCTACCACTGGGCATTCCCCACAGCTCTGGAATTCTCCTGGGAGGGAAAACCCCACCTAATCCACACTCTGCAGGAGGGAGAGAGGCTTTTAAACCCGGCTCCAGAGGACAACAACCACGTCCAGGACACATCAGCCCGGACAGCTCGAACAAAGAACACTGATCCCTCCTGGACCAGAGTGGAAAGACGCTGCAAGCTCCGCAGACCACCAATCAAGAGCAAGCCAAATGGCTAGAATTGAGCACACCTTCCGATGAAGAGCTCATGATATCAACATCGAGCAGAAGCCCACGTCAAGGGCTACACCCCAAGACAGTGCAGATCAAGCAACCCTGTGGCCTGCTGGTGGTGGTCCTGGAACATCAGAAGACCGCTGTTTCACCAAATAACAGTTGAGGCACCGTTGCGTCCAAGTTAAGAGGATGCTTTGGCCCAGGCGGATGCCCCGTTGGGAGAAAGATGACCTTAAAGAGTTGGATTGTTTGGGGGGTGGGGCTCGGGAACAGGGGATAACGATCAGATTCCTAGAAATATACAGGGGAGCCGACTTTTCGGAGGTATCTCAGCAGGGGCAACCTAAGGAACATACAAAAACCGCTATTCTGAAGTATGGAGACCACTAAAGTACTAACCATGATAACGTGGAATGTGCAGGGGCTAAACTCACCCAGAAAACAGAAGTCTGTGGAGCAGAGACTGAGCCATCTAGAAGCAGACATTGTGTGCCTCCAAGAAACACATCTCCTGCAACCGGATGAGAGGAGAGTAAACTTCCGACAATACCCCAGGAAGCTCTTTCGCCCCTTTGGGCCAAAAAAAAAAGGGGAGTGGCTATACTCAGCCGGGCGATGCCGCTAACCCGAATCTCCGTTAAAAGGTGACCCTGCGGGGAGATACCTGCTGCTCAAGGGGTCCTGATAGACCTCTCGATCACCATAGCAGCAATATACGCCCCGAACACCGGACAGGACCGTTTTCTCAGCAGTATCCACCCCACAATCACCTCCTTCATGGAAGGGCGCCTCCTAATCGGAGGAGACTTCAATCTCACCCCAGACCCCACATGGACAAGACGCTTCCGCCATCTAGGGAAGACTTTCCCGGGCGCTGGGAATGGCAGAATTTCTGAGGGACACAGGCACTGTCGACACTTGGAGACTGGCTCACCAGGAAGAACAAGACTACACATTCTACTCCCATGTACACAGAGGCTACTCAAGGATAGATCTCCTGCTAATGTCAAACGCACTCTTCCCCTGCATTGAGGACAAACAAATTGGCCGCAGAGTCATATCTGATCACGTCTCAGTCATAGCCAGGCTGCAAGTCGAAGGCCTCCTAGCACCTCCGCAGAGAGCCTGGAAACTCCAAGACTACGTCCTAGCAGATATAGAATCTAGCACCGAGCTACAGGACTCCCTCGCAAACTATTTCACAGAGAACTCAGCTAAAGGCACCTCGGAAGCCATGGTCTGGGATGCAATGAAGCCAGTCATCAGAGGTGTGGCGATCAACTGCACAGCAGCACATAAGAGGAGACACCAACTCCAACTCGCCAAGCTGGAGGCAGAAGTGGGTGAAGTAGAAGCACAATACAAAATACGCCAATCCGTGAAGGTAGGCAGAGAACTTAAAAAAGCGAAGGTAAAACTCGAAATGCACCTGGCAGATCAGACGGCCCGATTATTAGCCTACACAAAGCAATTATAATACTTAAACAACAATAAAGCCAACCGCCTGCTGGTCCAGAAGCTGAAGAAGCTACATTCCCGGAACAGGATACTAACGCTTCAAGACCAAGGGGGCAAACCATGCTGCACAGAAGCAGAGAAAATAGAAATTATCACTAAATACCATAAGGGGATCATGTCCGGCCCTGCCACTAGCAAGGAAGCACAAGACTAATACCTGCAATCAGCCTGATGAAACCCGTTGCTCCCGCAGCTTGACGCCTTAGAACTCCCCATCACTGTGGAAGTAGCAGCAGATAAAATCCGGTCTCTGAAAAACACAGCCCCAGGGCCCGATGGTCAGAACGTCCAATTCTACAAAACGTTCTCCCACATCCTGGCCCCCTCGCCTTGCCTCACTATATAACACCTTTCTGAACTCCGGCTCCGTCACCCCCTCAATGGAGGAGTCCCTGACGGTACTGATATTGAAACCAGGGAGAAACCCGGAGCTCTGCTCCTCATACACACCAATCATGCTACTGAACAATAAAGCAAAAATCTTCTCCAAAATCCGGGCAAGCAGACTGGCAAAATACCTCCCAGAATTGATCGACCTAGACCAGACGGGATTCATCCCAGGCCGAAGCTCCTTCGACAACACCAGACGCACCCTAAACATAATCGAATCCGCAGACAGGAAAGCGCACAAATGGCAGTCCTGTCGCTAGACGCAAATAAAGCATTTGACATGCTAGAGTGGGGATACATAGAGGAAGCCCTAAAACACCTAGGCATCAGCCCAAATTTCCAGAAATGGACGCTGGCCAACTACCAGCACCCAATCACAGCGCTGAGGATAAACAGCACCAAATCATCCAGAATCCATATTACCAGACGCCCACGGCAGGGCTGCCCGCTATCCCCGATAATCTTTGCACTGTCCATGGAGCCGTTCGCCTACAGAGTTCGCCAAAACCCCTTAATAAGCGGACTAATGATGAGGGGAGAAGCATACAAAATAGCTCTGTACGCAGACGACATCCTACTAACCCTGACCAAGCCCAAATCATCCCTGGAAGCGCTCTGGAGCGAATTGGCCAGCTTCGGAGCAGCCTCAGGGTTTTCTATCAATCCCGATAAATCCACGGCCCTGGGGATTAACATCCCAGAGGACATGATAGTAACACTAGCCGCCAACCACCCCATCCAATGGGCCAGCTCACACTTCACCAACCTGGGGGTAAAGATACCACGGAAAACTGAGGAAGTGTACAAGCTAAATTTCCCCCCACATTTCAAGGAGCTCCAGTCAGACCTAGTAAGATGGCAAAAGCAAGAAGTGTCCTGGCTGGGAAGAATAACAGCAGTAAAAATGGACTTGGTACCAAGATTGCTCTACCACTGCCAGGCCCTGCCAAACTCCATCCTCAGGAAGGACCTACAGAAGCTCCAAACAAACATCATGAAATTCATCTGGGAGGGAAAGAAGCTGCGAATAGCGAAAAGGGTGGTGACGAGGAGCAAAGGGATCGGGAGGCCTGGGGGCCCCAGAAATCGAGAGACACTGCCTTGATGCCCAACTCTCACCTGCATTCACCTGGAAACTACCAACAAGCCCAGCTGGGCAAAAATAGAGGACTGGTGCCGTAGCCCCCCAGAAGCACTCCCGCACATCAGACCCATTGATCCCCCAAAGAGGGGCCCCTAACCGCAACCAAGAACACAGTGGAAAACTGGAGGAAGGCAGCCAGGCGATGGAACCGTGGGAGCAAAATAGGCCCCCTATCCCTGATCTGGGACAACCTGGGCTTTACCCCCGGAATGACGCCCAATAATTTCAATCACTGGAAAACGGGAGAGTTGAAACATGTGGCAGACGTCTTCGCGGAGGGAGCCCCGCTAACTTTCGAAGAATGCAAGGTGAAATTTGGGGTACCGGAAACAGAAAGATTCCGCTATGCGCAGATCCGACACTGGCTCTCGCACAAGCCCATGAGATCTCAGGGCTGCAGAGATCTAACAGCGCTGGAACAAACGCTCACAACGACCCCCCCAGAGGGAAAACATCAGCCTTATACAGACTACTGAACAGAGTAGATTCCAACAAAAAGGAGGCTTACATGGAAAAGTGGGAAAGGGACATCGGCAGAACAATCTAAACGGAAGAATGGGGGAACATCTGGACCAGAACACAGAAGAGCTCGAAATGCGTCACCAACAAAGAAGGGGCGTTCAAAACTTGCTACAGATGGTACTTAACCCCTGAGATCCTGAAGAAGAGCAACCCAGCAATCTCCCTGCGATGCTGGAGAGGATGCACAGACACAGGCACGCTGTATCACTTGCTCTGGACATGTCCAGTGTCCACAAAGTACTGGAAGGAGATTCTGGACCTCATGAAGCAGATCACAGGCCCGACGATCCCATGGGCCACAGGAATAGTCTTACTGGGCAGCACAGGAGATGGCCAATTCCCGCTGATCGGCAACTTGGCAAGCCTATGTACACAACTTTTCACAACGGCGAAGATAGCTATAGCAAGACTATGGAAACATCCAGAGGGCCCTGCTGTGAACTGGTGGTGGGCCAAATGTTGGGACATCACAGTCGCGGAAAAAATAACCGCCATCCGCCTGGGAAATAGAAACAAGTTTTTCAACACCTGGGCTCCCTTCCTAGACTACACGGAACAGTTCCTGGAACTGCCACAGCCCCTCCGCTGGCTAGACAAATACGACTAACGTAGTCCGAAAACCAGTCCCGAGGCCCACACCAAACTCACCTCCGTGAGTGCGGCTAACTCAGAACCAGGAGCACACCTTCACAGTCAACGACTAGCTAGACCTCCCTGCGAAAGATAATTATCGAAAACACCCCCTTCCCCCCAAGAACTACGGCACCCCGATTGTTCCTCCCCCAGTGTCGACCCTGCCCCCCATCCAAACCTGATTATGTTTGGTTATGCTTTGGTTTGTTATGTTCATCTCTAAACAAATTATACAATAAGTGAATGGATGTACTTGAGATGTTAGGTTTACTGATAAAATCAAATAAAAAGATTGATTGAAAAAAAAAGACAGGACTCTTAGCAGGATCTGGTGTTGGCTAATCAGCAATGTGTAATAGACTGATGACAGAATATGATTGGGGTTTGACTCAGTAGAACAGTCCTGGATGATTCTGGGATGTGCCCAGACGAACCCCTCTGTCTACATCAATGATTGAGAATTCTGTTCTCGTCAATGATTGTCCAGAATACCCATGGACGGGTTTCGGTTTCTTAGGATTGTACTTGAGAAGGTAACCCCTTAAATATGGTTCAAGGGGTGTCTGGTTTCCAGAGCAGTACTGAAAGACTTTAATCACCACTGCCAAGGTGAGGGCTAGCTTTTTACTATTCTTTGTACGTGTTCAGCTAACAGTTCTTTACACCCCGTTGGCCCTCTGCAGGACTTTACTAATTTCTTGGTGTTGCGAGTCTTCACCGGTTTGGGCTAGGGGTTTTGTGACAGTCAATCGCCTTGTCCTACTCTCGTTAGGGTTGGCTTCTTGGGCCCTGTACAGCTGTCGGGAAGCGGACCTGTGGCTTGACCTTCCCTCCTTGTATCAATCGTCCAGCCACCACCTCTCTGTATACTGTTCAGGTTTGTGTAGGTAGCTGTGCGAACGGGTAGAGTTAGCGGTTTCGGGGCAGTTGTTAGACTGCCCGTTCCACCCACTACAGGTCACGCCACCGCAACCCAATCTTCGTCCTTCCCTAGGGCCGACTTTCGGCTGACTGGTATGACGCTTTCCCTGCATCTTACAAACAATATCCACCTGGTCATCTGGGGTATTCTGCCACTCCTCTTTTTTGGCCTGACTCTCCCTGACCATGTAACCAGCTTTCAGTTGTTTAGTGTTTGGCATTCTGCCTCCATGCGGGACACCTATTCCCCTCTTCATGTCGGGCTCGTTAGGGTGATTTTTGTCATTGGTGAGCATAGTGATAATTGTCACCTTACTCTCTACACAAGCCATGGTAATAGTAACCACTTCCTCTAAGGAGCTCACTACGATAGCATCATCTCCCAACAGAAATCAAAACGGGGGTAAACATCAGTTATGTATGATGTGGCAGAAAATGGTTTATATGTTAATTTCAAGACAACTGTGGTAGATGACAAGGGGCACCATTACAGGTTTGGCAGTGCAGGAAAGAAGTGGGGGTAATTCTGTTACCACAACATTTTTGGGTGGTAATTTGGGCTGACATCACCCCATAAATCCCATCGACAGTGCTCTGTGCTCAAGCCATACAAGTTAACTTTGACCTATCCAAAAAAAGCTCTGCAAACTCCACACTCACCAACCAAACACAAAGCCACTCATCAGCACAATGTCTCACCCAGCGTACTTCTAACTTTGAGGGGTATTTTCTATGCTAAGGTATAATCGAAAGGGGCCCCATTAATACTTTGAGAGAGATGTTGGTATCACCAATGCCCTATATGTATCTTCCTATGTGTTACACCAGGCCAGGTCCTGCAACCAATCCTCCAATTGTGGGGCTTGTTGCGCCCACCAAAGCATATGCCACGCATCTTTTGGCTATGAGCAAGGTCATACCCAGGGGGTCTGCAGTCTCGCTTTTGTACACTGTGTGTAAGCCCAAGGAGAGTCATCCCCAGGCTCAACAGGATATTCACACCCAATTTAGTCCAGAGTGTCTTTAGCACCCCAGAAGTGAGCTACGTCCCTGCAGACCCAGGCCATGTGCAGAATGTCTGCCTCTTGCATCGCGGGCAAGTCCCTGTCGAAGTCAGGTCAAACTTTATTTTCTGAGGAATGAGATAGGCCTGACGAATACATTTAAAACATAGTAATTTATGTTTATAATTCATAGATACCTTCATCATCTGAGCACATACGTATTGCCAGTCTTCAGCATCAATGGCTTGACCCAACACATTTTCCCCAATTCTTTCTAGCCCTAGTAGAGCCGTGGATGCGCCACCCCTGCACCATGCAATACAATTCTATTCACAATGTGTTGCATCATATCACACTGTTGCAGAAACTTTGCGAATGTATACACAACTGTACACAAATCCCCTTTGATCCTTTGTTACACAACCATTGAGGTTAGAGATGTAACCCCTGCCACCATGCCTTTAATTCTTCACAGGATAGAAATTCACAATCAATAAACCAGTCTCCCATATGCACCATTCTTAGAAAGCCTCTGCACAGCCCTGACTCAAAAGAACTACCAACTGCCCTAATTATATTGAAAAACACCTCCACTGGCAGAGGTTTTGGCTGCCCATGCCTAGAGTGCAGGTCACAAAGTGCTGCCTGCGGAGCATGGACTTTGCTAATCTCCCACCTCTTCATACGTTGTTTCCCCCAAAACTCAGCTGTGAGCCTGTTTGGTGATGGAACAAGTTACTTACCTGTAACTGTTGTTCTCCAGCATGGGTCTGGCATGGATTCACATGCTATAGATTCACATGCTATGAATATTACTAGTCAGGCTGGAATCCTCGGTAAAATAAAGCAGTTTAGCTTTAAGCTACAAACTGCATTATCGCTTGTATAGCCTATTGCTGTCGCTTTGGGTCTTGTGAACACATGGTCTTGCATGTGTTCACATGCTATAAGGAACAAGTTACTTACCTGTAACTGTTGTTCTCCAGCATGGGTCTGGCATGGATTCACATGCTCATGAATATTCCCCGTCGTCAGGCTGGGAATCCTCGGTAAAGAAAAATCAGTATCAGTTTTGTTTCTGATCTGTCTTTCGTAGTAGTAACCAATCACTGATCTCTGCGTCATACCGACCACAGCCAATGACTGCCATCTCCCTAAGCCCCGCCTCTGGCAGCCATCTTCAGATTTGGTAGCACGTGAAGTGGCAGTATGACCAAGTGAAGAGTCGCAGAGGGGTAGGCGGGAGGGTTCGCATGTGAATCCATGCCAGACCCATGCTGGAGAACAACAGTTACAGGGAAGTAACTTGTTCCTTCTCCAGCATGGGGTCTGGCATGGATTCACATGCTCATGAATATAAGAATACATAGCAGTACACACATGCACAACCACGGGGGGGTGGCAAAAGGCTCAACATTAAGCAATACAAAAAACTCAACATTAAGCATCTCTTACCTCCTCACCAGGCGCACCTTAAGCGAACAGGTTGCGCAGCACTGCTTGGCCGACCCTGGACTGCTGCCTGGAATCCCGATCGACGCAGTAAAATCTCGTGAAGGTGTGCGTCGACCTCCACGTAGCAGCCCTGCAGATGTCCAGCAGGGGCACACCAGATAGGAACGCTGTAGTAGCAGCAATCGCTCTGGTAGAATGGGCTCTCGGACGGCCTGGCAGCGGTCGGTTAGCCAACCGGTGGCAGTGCATGATGCAGCCGGAGAGCCATCTGGAAATAGAAGACTTCGAGAGAGCCTTCCCTTGATTCATAGGTCCAAAGTTCACAAATAGCTGTGATGTCCTCCGAAAACTCTTTGTGCGGTCCACGTAGAACTTCAGCGCTCTAGCCACATCCAGCGAGTGCAAAGTCCTCTCGGCCGGCGACGAAGGAGACGGGAAGAAAACAGGTAACACCAGGGGCTTGTTAAGATGGAAGTCCGACGGCACCTTGGGCATAAAGGAGGGGTGCGTCCTAAGCACCACCCTCGAGACATGGAAAGTCAAGAACGGTGCTTTGTAGGATAGGGCCTGGATCTCTCCCACTCGTCGTGCGGAGGTAATGGCCACCAGGAATGCAGTCTTCCACGACACAAACTTAATCGGTGCGGAGTGCATCGGCTCGAATGGGGGCCCCATGAGCCTGGTCAGCACCACGATAAGTTCCCACGCCGGGGCCTTCACCGGCGGGAACGACCGGAACAGTCCTTTCATAAACTCTTTTACCAGTCGATGGGACCACAGGGACATCCGTCCTGTGGTTCTGGTATATCTGGAGATCGCCGCCAGATGAATCTTAATGGAGGCATGGGCTAGCCAAGCCTTTGCCAGCGATAGCAGGTACGGCAGCACTTGAGGGGCTGTAATCCGTAGGGGGTTGATCTTCTGTGCCCGGCACCAGATAGTGAACCTCTTCCACTTGTGACCGTAGCATTTGAGAGTCGAGGACGCCCTGGCATTTGCAAGAACCTCTCTGCAGTCGGCCGGTATATCGTACCCTCCAAACTCTAGCGCTGCAGGAGCCAAGCCTGCAGGTTCAGCGACGCCGGGTCGTGGTGGAAGATGGCGCCTCCTTCTCTGGAGAGAAGATCCGCGTCCGCCGACAGCTTGATGGGAGGGGACGTTGACAAGTCCAGAAGGTCCGGGAACCAGATCTGCCTCGGCCATGCCGGTGCGACGAGGATCATCCTGCACCGGGACCTCTTGAGCTGGTTGATGAGTCGAAGCAGCAACGGCAACGGAGGGAACGCATACAGGTATAGGCCGTCCCAGGGGAACGAGAACGCATCACCCATGCTTCTCGGCTGGGGAAACCTGCTGGCGAACCTCTGGCACTTCGAGTTCGTCCCTGTTGCGAACAGGTCGATTTGGGGTTTGCCCCATCGTCGGAAGAGTTGATCCACCTGATCCTGGCGCAGCTCCCACTCGTGACACGCGCGCAGCTCCCTGCTGAGCGAGTCGGCGATGGTGTTTCTTTCTCCTGCCAGGTGGAAGGGAACCAGGAACATCCCCTGGGCGACCACCCAGTGCCACAGATCCTGTGCCTCCTTGGATAGGGCTGGGGATCTGGTGCCTCCCTGCTTCCGTATGTAAAACATTGTCGTGGTGTTGTCCGTGAAGATCCGCACCACCTTGCCCTTGAGCGACGGGAGGAACGATTTGAGAGCCCAGAACACAGCTCGGAGTTCCAGGATGTTGATGTGCAGGAGCTTCTCCTCCGGGAGCCAGAGGCCTCTTGCGTAGAGATCTCCGGTGTGAGCGCCCCAACCTTCCAGGGAGGCGTCCGTCGTCACCGTCTCCTGGTACGCCGGCGCCTGAAAGTCCTTGCCCGCCGTGAGGTGCGCTCGAACGCCCCACCACTGAATCGCCCGCCGGAACACCTCGTTGAGGGGGACCCTGTCTTCGAAGGTGCCCGTCGCCTGCATCCAACGGGCGTCGAGAAATTCTTGAAGAGGGCGCATCCGTAGTCTGCAGAGGCGCACCAGGTAGATGCAAGAGGACATCATCCCCAGGAGGGACTTGATGGACCGCACCCTGGCCACGTCCGTGGCTAGCAGGCGCTGCACTTTGCCCAGAATGGTCTTCGTCCGTTCTTCCGACGGTGCCGCCAGGCGCCTCACTGTATCGAGCTTTGCTCCCAGAAACAGGGCCACCTGCGACGGCACCAGGTGGGACTTTGGGTAATTTATGGCGAATCCCAGGTCTGTGAGTAGCTGGACGGTCCTCGCAGTGTGTTCGACGGCGAGTTCCCTCGTCCTTGAGCGGATGAGCCAGTCGTCCAGGTAGGGGTAGACGTGAATCCCCTGCAGGCGCAGCCGCGCCGCCACAGGTGGTAGGCACTTGGTAAAGACCCTGGGGGCCGACTTCAATCCAAACAGCAGTGCTCTGAATTGGTAGTGGCGTCCCTGGACGACGAACCTGAGGAACTTTCGGTGACTTCCGAGGATGGGAACGTGGAAGTATGCATCCTCCAGGTCCAACGACGATAGAAAGTTGCCTTCCTTCAGCTGTCCCAGCACGTGCTGGAGGGTGATCATCCTGAACTTTTGTGACCTGATGTATTTGTTCAAACGACGAAGGTCCAGGTTGGGGCGCCAGCCGCCCGTCTTCTTCCTGACGAGGAAGTACCTTAAGTACACCACTGAAAGCCCCGGAGCCTCTTCGGGACGAGCTCGATGGCGCCTTTCCTGAGCATCGCCCGTACTTCCAACAGCAGTTGCAGGACGTGATTTTCCTTCCTGGCCACAGGTGGAACGTGAGGGCACTTCTTCAGGAATTCGATAGAGTGTCCTCTTGCCAGGGTATCCAGCACCCAACGGTCGGTGGAGATGGACTTCCACACGCCGACGAAATTCGTCAGCGGGCCTCCCACCGGGGTGCTTCGGTGGGGGCCCGAGGCCACGGCCGGTTCACTCCTGCTTGGAGGTGGGGGCCTTGCCGCCCTGGCCACCTTGCCGACGGCGGCGAGGCGCTCCCTGCTTGCCGCGACCCCTGTAGGCCTCCTGAGACGAGGAGCGTGCCGCCTGGCGGTAGGACGACGAGCCACCGCTGGATCCCTTGGAGGCCCCCTGTCTGCCTCCGGAGCTGCGAAAGGGCCGTCGTTGCTGAAGGGCTCCTAGGGCGTGGGCCGTCTCCGTGTCCGTCTTTATGGCTTGGAGAGATTCGTCCACCGCCTTCCCGAACAAGTTGCTGCCGTCGAACGGCATGTCCAACACCCTGGTCTGGACGTCCTGACGGAAGTCGGTCGCCCGGAGCCAACCCCGTCGTCGTAGGCAAACTCCGTTGCCCAGCTGGCGGAACCCGGTATCGGCAATATCGGTTGCCACCGTTATGGCGTGGTCCGACGCTACCTCACCTTCTTGAAGTATTTCCAGGGCCTCGGACCTCTTGTCGTCCGGTAGGAAGTCCAATATGGGGGCCAGCTTAAACCAGAGCTCCCTGTCGTAACGGGCCACGATCGCCAGGGCGTTGGCCGCTTTGATCGTTGTCGCCGCCGACGAAATGACCCGTCGCCCCATGGCGTCCAACTTCCGACCCTCGTCGTCCGGAGGGGAATTCGACGTTGAGGCTCCTGACCCCGCCGCTTTCTTCTTTGCCGCCGCCGAGACGACTGAGTCTGGCGTTGGCTGGGCCCTGAGACACAGGGGAGCGGTCTCGGGGACCCGGTACTTCTTCTCGTACCGGTCCCGTTTGGCTGGTGCCGTGGAGGGGTTCTTGAGTACCGACAGGCCCTCCTCCCAGATGTCATCGATTAGAGGCACCGCGATGACAGTCTTCCTCTTGGCCTCCCGGCGCTGATAGAGGAAACCTTCCTTTTTCTGCTCCTCCGGGCAGAGCTGGAACAATTCGGACGCCCTGGCGATCATGGCGTGGAATGAGCCAATCTCGTCGGGCGGAGAGGCCCGTGCGACTGGAGACGGGAGACCCGTTCTGTCGTCGTCGCCCTCAGAACCCGTCGTCGAGCCCACCGCACCGTCATCTCCCGACTCGTGGGAGGATGAGGAGGGAACTGTAGGCCTTACGGGGGCGAGTGGAGGAGAGGGTTGGGTCCTCCGTCGTTTGTTCTGAGGACTTCCCGACGGGCCAGGTTGCGGGTCCTCCGGCCTGGGCCGTGGTATTCTCGTCCTTATCTCAGAGCATAAGGACTGGATCGCAGACAAAATGGCCGCCGAGGTATCCTGAGGCCTAGGTTCCGGCTGCGCCGGAAGGGAAGGCTGCTCTTCCTCGCCCTCGTCGTCTTCCTCGGTTATCTCCCGAGGATCTTCCTTACGGGATCGAACCTTCTCGAATTGGACTTCGAGATTCCTCGCGGCCTCGGTCAGTTCCTCCTCCGAGGCTGACTCCGAGCTCGAGGAGGCTACCGTGCCCCCCCTCGCTTCTTCCATCATGGTGGCCATGACGATGGGCTGAAAAGAGGATTCCCTCCTTGGCGGCAGGGAAACTCTAGTCCCGGAGGCAGTCTCCGCTGGCGGGGTCTCTGCCGGCTTGGCCAGAGTCGCCGCGATCGCCTCGATAGAGGCCTTTGCCTGCTGGGTAGGGGGGCCTTCACCACCTTAGGTGCGTCCCGGGCCTTCTCCTTAGGGGGACGCCTCACTCCCCCTCTCCCGAGATCGGACGGGGCTTCTCCCGAAGCTTACCCGGGGTCTCGGACTTCCTCTTCCCCGAACCGGAGCGCTGGCTCGTGGTTGACGGTGCCGGGGAAGGAGCGCCCTGCCTGGCGACCGAAGAGTCCGACCTTTCGGCGCTCCCGGAGCCAGCGGACTCGCGGTGCTTGGCCTGGTGTTGGGCCCCGGTCGCCGGGGTGCCCGCACAGGACTTAAAAGCCCGCTCGGACCCTTTCTTCTTCTTCTCACCCCGTTGAGCCCTTCTCCAACCAGCTGGCGAGACGGGATCGACGGTCCCTCATGGTCCG
Source organism: Ambystoma mexicanum (assembly GCF_040938575.1). NCBI lineage: Eukaryota > Metazoa > Chordata > Amphibia > Caudata > Ambystomatidae > Ambystoma > Ambystoma mexicanum. Next base: position 1,293,050,604 of record NC_090932.1, read on the forward strand.
CTCCGACAAGTTCTTGCAGAACTGGCAGTCCTTCTCTACATGAGTCTTGTCCCCATGAAGACAGTAGAGGCATCGCAAATGTTCGTCCTCCTTAAACACATTCTGCAGCCCGCATCCAGGGCAGCTGCGAAACAGCTTGGGTCCGGGTGACGAACTCGCGCCCTGGGCCATCTCGAAGTAGGCCGCAAATCTTCTGGAATCCTCTAAAAGGTTGATTCGACGAAATCTTCACCCTTGAGGGGCGTAGGAAAATCCCGCAACGGGTACCCGTTAACGGGAGTAGAAACGGTGGAGCTTGAGGCTCCATTAACCGAAAAATGTGAAAATTCACGTGAAAAAGCGCGAAAACGCAGCAAAAGCTCGAGAGCTAAGCACGAGGACTCCCAACACTTGAACGTGCGGTAAAAATCTGAAGATGGCTGCCAGAGGCGGGGCTTAGGGAGATGACTACTACGAAAGACAGATCAGAAACGAAACTGATACTGATTTTTCTTTACCGAGGATTCCCAGCCTGACGACGGGGAATATTCATGAGCATGTGAATCCATGCCAGACCCCATGCTGGAGAAATAAGATTACAAAGCAGCACATATAAAACCATGGGAGATGGCAAGGCTCAACAGAAGCAATAACATGTACCTCTGGAGCACTCGAGAAAACAGGTTTTGAAGCACCACTTGTCCAACACGAGACTCTTCCCTGGAATACCTGTCAACACAGTAACATCTCGTGAAGGTGCGAGTAGACCTCCACCTAGCAGCCCTGCAGATAGCCAGCAGGGGGAATACCAGAGAGGAGTGCAGTAGTTGAAGGGATAGCTCTGGTGAAACAGGCTCTCGGCTGGACTGTCAATCGTCTGTTGCCCAACTGATGGCAATGCATGATACAGCTGGAGAGCCACCTGGAGATTGAAGCCTTCGAAAGGGCCTTCCCATGCCCTACAGGACCAAAGTTGATGAAAAGTTGATTAGTCTTTCGAAAATCTTAAGAGCAAACCACATAGAATTTCAAAGTACGCCACACCTTCAGTGAATACAAGGACCATTCGGCAGGAGTAGAAGAGTTTGCAAAGAAAGCTGTTAAGACCAAAGGTCTAACATCTTAAGTGCTAAGGATGAGCTATCTCGTCCTCAGCACTACCATTTGATGTGCTGAGGACGAGATAGCTCATCCTTTTTGGCACTTGTATTTGTGTGATCGCCGGAACGCAGTGATTGCACAAACTCTAAATCCAACCCCCGGGATATGTGAGGTTGGATTTCATTCAGTTTAACGCCAGCGTGCCTAATGCGCGCCGACATGACACTGAATGGAAATTCACATGCTGCAGCCATTTTCGGCTGCAGCGTTGAAGGAGAAGGTAGGTTTCTCCTTCAATCTCGGGCATTTTCATGCTGTTCTGATCGAGGGAAGTGTCCTTGGAAAGGGGAGATTCTCCCCTTTCCAATGACACCTACCTTGAAGCATTGCTGGGCACAGATCGCTCGATCCCACCCAGCAATGGCACTAGAACACCAGGGATCCTCTTTCGAAGTGGGGGGCAGCTTAGTACATAAGCAGCCTTCCCCTCCTCCAGCCTCCAAAGCATGGGACATTACGTTTTGCCCACCCTGGGGGCAGAAGGATACACTAATCATCTGCCCCTAAGGAAGGAGCAAGCGGAAAAAAAAGTACTTTTTTGTTGGTGTTCTGTGGGGGGGTCACTAGACCACCAAGGATTTTTTTATATGAAAGGGTGGTGGCCCACCCCTAGCCCCAAATGGATGTGGGGGCATGTAATGTAGCCCTCCCAAGGGGCAGAAGTGTTTTACTGGGGGTTGGGGGGTCACTAGACCAGGGATGGCTTGTATGAAAGGGTGCGGGGTGGCACTCTTCCCCCTCCTGCATCAAATGGATGGGGCATGTAATGTAGCCCTCCCTGGGGGCAGATTGGCAGTGTGGTCTGCCAAACTACCCCTAGAAAGGGGCAAATCTGTTTTATATGACCAGGGATGGCTTGAAAGGAGGGTGGCGATAGGAGCGTGATAGTTAGGATTTGATTTTGCTGGGCTGGCCCCAGATAAATTATAAGTTACTCATTGTAGTGACTAACGTACTCTTAGTCCATAGTCCCCTTTCCGCCATACTGTATGGGCGTCCCTTCCAATGGATGGGAGACAGAACAAATTACATCAATCTCCTAAAAGCTGCGACATCTAGTCAGCCTGCAACCACCCATTGCCTATACCTCTAGTACAGAATTGCTACTCACCACTAGCATCCATGCCAGTTCCCACCTGGCTTCCGCGCCACTACACTTGCACCCCCCCCGCTTAGTGTAAGTAAACTTGCCAGGACCTATTCTGTCCCAGTTCATCCGGCCCCTAATTGACCCCACGGTCTATGTATATTTAGCTTAGCTGTAGCCGGCCAGTATATTACCCTATACCGCACTCCATTGCTCAACAGCTTCACTTACACCTAGCCAGCCTGCCCTATATAATCTTTGCCTTCCAGTCATCTCATGACCTGCATATAATTGTATAGACATGCATATCATTGTACATTATTGTAACGTGTTCATAAATGTATATCTATCTTTGTCACTGCATATTATCTGTAACCTGCAACTTAAGTCTCGCATTTTCTGTACTGCTGCGCCCGGTAACCTCTGGGTCTGGTGCGCATTACAAGTGATTAAAACAAACAAAAAACCTTTTACACCAGAAAAAAACGTCTTCCCCTTTAAATTAAGAGGCGCGCAGGGGTGCTGCCCAGGGAGCAGGCGTTGCCCTGACTCCACCCTCCGGCACCACACCTTAGTCCGCATTGACAATAGATTCAACATTGCCTAATGACACCAGTATTATTAGGGGGGAGGTTGGTGGGACATATGGAGGAAAGGGGACTATGGACTAAGAGTACGTTAGTCACTACGTTGAGTAACTTATAATTACTCTTACGTCTCATCCCCTTTCCTCCATACTGAATGGGCGATTACAACGGATTGTAGCCCCAGGGTGGAGAGGAGACGTTCCTTAAGCAAATAGGTTCCTGAGAGCCCAACTGTCTGAAAGCAGCATCCGATCTACAGCTGACAGCCAAACAGTAATGCTTGCAGAACCCTGTGGGAGAGGCCCAAGTGGCTGCCCCGCTTATGACTTGCCAAGGGTTATGGCGCTGGAAAGCGATGGACATTGCCTTGGCCCTGACTGGGTGGGCATGCATGTTGGCCGGGAGCGGCTTGTGCTGGCCCGCATACGCTTCTTTGATGGTGGTAGAGACCATATAGCGGGATATGGAAGCTTTGGAGGCCTTATAGCCTGGTCTTGAGCCTCTGAAAGTGACAAACAAGGCGTCCGATTTGCAGAAGCCCTTGGTCCTGTCCAAGTAGAATTTCAGGGCACGCCTAACATCCAGGCAGTGCAGCATTCTCTGTGCTTTGTCCTTGGGAATCGGGGAAAAACGTAGGAAGGACTATTTCCTCGTTCAAGTGGAAAGCAGACGGAACCTTGGGCAGAAATGCCGTGTGTGTCCGCAGGACTACCTTGTCTTTGTGAAAGGTGGTATATGGTTCAGAGGCAACCAGTGTCTGGATTTCGCCGACTCTACGAGTCGAGGTAAGGCCGACTAGTAAGGCCGTCTTGATGGTGACCAGCCTGATGTCCACGGAAGCCATTGGCTCGAACTGTTTGTGCGCCCAGGACTATGTTAAGAAGGTCCCACACCGAGTGCAGTCTCTTGACGGGCGGGTAGACCCTTGCAAGACCCGTCATATGTTTGACGATAGGGTTGGATGAGGAGAAAATGCCCTCCTCTGAGTTCCTGTAAGCCCCAATGGCTGCGAGGTATGTGCGGCAGGTGTCCACTTGCACGCCTGACTGAGCAAGATGAGCCGAAAAGGAGAGCATGTCATCCAAGGTGCACGCCAGGGGGTCGATTTCTTTGGAGTCTGCCCAGTGACAGCATCTGGTCCATTTGTTCTTGTACTGGGCCATGGTAGCTTTGCTCCTAGCGCCTTCTATGATCTCCAGATTGGCCTGTGAGAGGCTAAGGTGCAGAAGCGTTACCTGCTCAGGTACCACGCTGTGAGGGCTACCTTCCCTGGCGCAGGGTGGATGACTATGCCCTCCTGCTGTGCCAGAAGATGTGCTGGGCCCGTCGGGAGGTGAATCAGGGGCACTTCCGAGAGACTGAGGAGTTCCGAAAACCATGGCCTGGCCGGCCTCCATGGATCTATTAGAATGATGAGGAGTTGGCGAGACTCATTAATTTTGCAAATTACCCTGTGGATCAGGGGAGTGGGCAGAAAGGCATAGGCCTTCATGCCGGTCCACTGGAGGTGAAATGCGTCGGCCAGAGCCCTGACCTTGCCAGGATGCGAACTGGTGACATTTCTTTTGGTGCCAGGTGGCAAAGAGGTCCACCGGGTGGGACCCCACCTGTTGAAGATCTCCTGAGTAACGAGGTTGTTTAGCTGCCACTCGTAATTGTCCGCTCGCAGCCTGTTGAGCCTGTGCGCTTCCATGTTGGATTCCCGGGAGGTGGACTGCTGTGAGGTAAATCTTTTCCGGTGCCCACTTCTACATGCTGATCGCCAGTCTGCACAGAGGCGGGGATCTGGTGCCTCCCTGCTTGTTGACGTAGTACATGCTGGTCGAGTTGTCCGTCTGGATGAGGACAACCTTGTTCCTGGGAAGTGGTAGGAATGTCCCGAGCGCCAGCCAGATGGCGTTCAGCTCTAGCCAATTGATGTGGTATTCCTGCTCCTGTCGAGTCCAGGTACCGTGGACCGAGAGATCATACAGGATGGCTCCCCAGCCTTCGAGCGAGGAATCCGTGGTGATGGTGGCCGGCGGAGTGGGCGGCCGGAAGGGCTTGCCCGTTGTTAGGCAGAAACCTGTGCAGTTCCCTTAAGGACCACTGCAAAAGATTTAGGACTACAGGTGGTTGGCAGTAAATCCAATTGGTAGCAGTCTGTACCACCCAGATTTATCTGGTAGCTGTGGCTGAGCAGTCAGACTTCTCTCAAGATGAGTTAGGCAGTATATAGAGTATACACAATAGGTACAGAGACACAGTAGCACAAGCAAACACTGACCAGAGCTTTGGTGTAAAAGTATATAATTATTTAAAGACACTTGTAAATTACACTAGCACAAAAAGAGGTAAGTAAGTTCAACACGCAGTCACTATTATATATATATATACAACCATGATTACTTATTAGACAAGTCTTAGTGAGAAACACCACTTATTTTCAGACAGAGGTGAGCGCTTAACCTAAGATGGCACTCTAAAAAGTTTTTAAAAAGGGAGGGAAAAAGGCAGAGTTATGAAAGCACACAATTTCAATACTTTTAAAAGAACCACAGAGAGGCAGGTTAGGCAAAGTCTACTGGAGAGCAAGGAAGTTCAAATGCCAGGCCCACTCTTAGAGAGAGCAAGCAAAATGTGTCCAGGATCACACAGTGGGGTTATGCCCAAAGAGTCTTTGTAGATAGTTCACCAAAAGATGAGATCAAGTCAGGAAAAGTTAGTTAACAGGCCCCAGGCTAACCCAGGTTAGAAAATCGAGGATTTACTGTCACCCCGAACGATCTGTCGCAAGGGAAGCCAGGCGGGACACAGTACCTGAAAATCGGAAGAACGTTCCAGCGGGGGCAGTCGTTCCTGGCAGCGGGTGCAATTCGGTGTTTCGTCCAGAGGAAGAGGAGGTCTCGTCGTGGAGGAAAGATGAAGGTCGTTGCACTGCCAGGGAAGAAACCAGCCGCGGAGTTCTCCGGTTACAGGGTACTACCCATTTTGTTGCGGTAGTGGTAAAACCGTGGCATTCTGGTTGCCGGGGTGCTTGGCACAGGCAAGGCGGCCACGAGATGTTCCAGGAAGGCGAAAAGACGGGCAAACTGGTTATCCCCACCAGTCAAAGAAAGAAGACTCTCCAGACTGGAGATCTCCTCTGTCGTCGGGTAAAGTGGTGAGACCAGCAGGGATCCACCGGTGGCGTCGTCGTTGCAGGTTGGCTCTGCTTCTCCCTACTCTGATTCTTTAGTTCCAGTCCCCAAAGCCCTGCTTTTATGCAGAAAACCCCCATTCATTCAGCCTAGCTGTCACTCAAACATGCTAAGTGGTGAGCCGGGCGGCTCTCCACTTGGGCCAATCACACAAGAGTGCGACTTGAGTTGCCGAGGCAACTCAGTCCAGGGTGCCTAAACCCCCTCCCACACCCCCTGTGGTACACAGACAGAGTGGCACCACTTTTGGAGGCTTCTGTGGAGAAGCCCGCCAAAAAGTCGAACAAAGGGCCCGACTTGGGTTGGAGTCACAGAAGTGAACACAAACGCCATTTTGGAACCGAGTTTCGGCAAAAAATACCAACCGGTGATTTTATATTAATTTAATAAACCGGCGGTATGTTCGAGGCTATTTTAAAAAGTGGTAGCCTCGAACAATGGGAAATTCCTATAGGGATATATTCGCGGTCGAATATAAAAAGTAGTATCCACTGCCACCAGCCAAAACTCGGTTGGGGGGAACTGGACAGTGCCCCCTCGAACAACAGACCCCGGGGCAATCGAATTGCCCCGACCAGTACACCCACAATATGATGTTTTGTACTGGTTCTGTTCACAATTTGAGACTAGTAAAGCCAATGGTGACTTTACATGCCCTGGGAGACAGTAGTCAGTCCCAGGGTATGGAGTCTATGTTTGGGGGTCGTTACGACACTCCTGGGTTACTGCACGGAGGGTGCTGTGTAACCCACATACCAAAAACACATGATGCCCTATGGGGTAAAGGACACCATAGCCCATAAAACACATACAAAGTCAAAGGAACACCTCAAATCATGTCTAACAGTGGGAGTAAAAGAGTCTCACTCTTAGCAGGAGAAAAAAATAAACCCCAAAAATCCAGCAAAGCTGCTGGGGGACTCACTAGGTTTGGGAAATTAGCCTTAACAGAGAATTCTCCCTAACACCCGTCTGCAGGTTGCAGTCTCTGGACCACCAAGTCAGGTCCCGGTGGAGAGATGGAGGAACGTTTATCATCTTGGATTGAGAGCCTCACTCCTGGTTCCATGAGGCTGTGAAGTGCAGCTGAATCCTCCTCATCCTTAGTCTTGTGTGCGGAACGGCTAATAAGACCGCTGCCAGAAGACCCAGGAGATGTTGGTAACACCATGTCGAGATCACTTCTCTACTGAGGAAGTGGACGGAGGCCCTCTTGATAGTCGAGATTTTGTCCTCCGACGAAATACCTTCTCAGAGCACGTGTCCCAGAAGAGGCCCAAGAATGTCAGTCTGCATGGGCTACATCTGCGACTTCTTGAGATTGGGCGAGAAGCCCAGATCATGCAGTGTGTTCATAAGGGCATGGGAAGAGTGGTGAACCGCTTCCAGAGATGTAGCCCTGACGAGCCAGTTGTAGAGGAATGGGTAGATGTGGAGGCCCTGCAGTCTGAAGAGGGTCGCCACTGCATTCATGAGCCTGGTAAAGACCCCAGGGGCCGAGTTGAGGCCAAAGGGAAGCACCTTGTACTGAAAGTGATAGCCCATGACCCTGAACCGTAGGAAAGAACGATGGGGCCACCAAATCGGGACGTGCAGGTACGCGTCCTTCAGATCCAGGGAGCACATCCAGTCTCCCTTGTCCAATGTCTCTGCATCTCTGCTATAAAAGCTGGCGTAACCATCTTGAATTTTTGCAGGGGTAAGGAGAGGTTGAGGGTGGAAAGGTCCAGCACAACTCTCAGCCCCTCCTGGTTCTTCTTCTGAATGGAGAAAATCCTGAGTAAAAGCCAAAGCGAGGCTGGGACTTCCTCCACTGCCTGGCTCTCTACACGTGACCGGATCTCCGCCAAGAGAGTTGCTGTCCCAACCTGTGAGAGTGGAGGGGAGGGGGGAGCAGAGGCTGGGATAGGAAGGCGGTACCCAGTGGATTCTACAGATAGGATCCATGGGGCCGCGAAACTTTGGCACCAGAAAAGTGCATGGAGAGCAAGCCTGCCCCCCCCTGGAGACACGTTGAACCAAAGGGGCGTGTCAAGCTTTTTTTTCCCCTCAGAGGCTGTCGCTGAGGAGGGGGACTGGAAAAACCCATTGCTCCCCTCCCCCCACTTTTGTTGCTTGCGCCGGTTCTGAGACGGCGAGCGGTTCAGCTGCCTGGATCTGCGTTCCTGAATGCCGCGGAACCCTCCATATGTACAACCCCTTTCTGAGCGCTGCTGAGATTGGGTGTACAATTTGGGCATGGTCTTTGTAAGGATGGATAAAGACTTAACTGTCTGAGAGTTGTTTCTCTTCTTGTCCAGCTGTTTGTCCGTAGAGGAGTGGAAGAGGGCCACCCCCCCCCAATCGAACAGTAGATCTAGTATACGTTCCTTGACATCAAGGTTGAATTTTGTTGCCCGGAGCCAGGCTGTTCTTCTCATATCCGTAGCAATACAGATGGCACGGCCTGAGGTGTCAATATGAGCCACTGTGGATTCGATGAGGTCATGCACCACCAGCTTGGCATCGGCTAGCCACGCCTTAAAGCATGATTGGCTGTGGGTGGTGAGTTGTGGGAGGAAGTCCGCAATTTCCCGCCATAAACTTTGGTTGGCGGCTGACAGCATGGCACTGGCATTGGCCTGATGCAGATGTAAAGAAGCGTTGGAATACAGTTTCTTGCCATACGCTTCCAAGATCTTCTCCTCCTTGCCTAGCAGCGCCACAGAGGAGGCTGACGACGACTGAGGCTTGGAGTATAGTGATGCCGCAGCGATCACCGAGGAGTGTGGATGAGGGTGGGCCGAAAGCAAGAGTGTATCCCCCTCCATCTGGCTGTACTTGGTGTTCAGGAATCAATTGACCGGCTGGGCTGAGTGGGGTTTAAGCCAGCCCATTTTGGCCAGGGAGACTACCTCGGTCTGCATAGGAATCCCCAATTTGGCAGAGGGGCGCCGTGTGAGGACTTCAGACAGAACCCCCTCTGGCGGCTCCTCGAACTCTGGTTGGGGGGGACCCAGGTACTCGGAAAGACAAGCAAGAAGTTCGTGGAAGGCCCTGGCTGAAGATGGCGTGTCCGGATCCTCCTCCTCATCCGTATCCTGCGGATCTGTTAGATCCTGTGGAGGAGTAGTTGGCACCGGAGGCTGGGGTACAGGGACTGTGGCCAGAGGCTGAGGAGGCGGCGGAGGTTGCGGATTTGGCTGTGGAGCTGGAGGAGGCGGCTGCACCGGGGCCAGGGGCCCCGATGGAGGAGTCTGAGGTGCCGCGAGCATGGCGGGGATGACTTCCCTGATGACGTCCTTGAGGATAACGCCCATCCGAGGTGACTTCATGAGGCAGAGGAACCTCTCGAAGAAAAGCTCCTCGCTGACTGAAGCAGTGGTAGGGGGTGCTGACAGGGTAGCGGGAGGCTGCTGAGGCCGCTGCATACCCGGTCCATATGGATGCAAAGGAAAGCTGCCCTGCGCGTAAGAAGGGTAGGCTGTAGGCCACTTACCTGGTTGAAGCCAGTCCCACCTTGACACTTGTTCTTCGCCGAATTCCTACAATGGCGTCGGACCGGTGCCTCTTTCTGGCGTAGTAGCCATTTTGTCAGGCTGCCTGCCACGTGCCTGCGACTCTTGTTCGTGGATTATGAAGCCTACCCTGCTCCTCGGGCCTAGGCCCGGTAGGTGTGACCTTCAACCCGGGTGTCGGTAGAGCTGCGTTTAGGCACCCCCTATGATGTATTGTCGGTATTAGGGCATAGCCCCTTGGTGATGGTGCCGGTATAAGGGCAGAGCCAGTAAAATAATCTTCCGGTCCCTCAACACTGTTACCGAGAGGATCCGAGGATCTCTCCCCGGAGGCCGGTAGCTGCAGCAGCCTTGGTGCAAGCACTGGTTGAAGAACCTGACGGTGCGATGGAGAATATCGGCCCTACCTTGGGCCTGGATCGAAGTTTCATGAAGTTCTTGAGGTCCTCTGGAGGCGACTTTTGGAAGAGGTCCCTCCACCTGGCTAGTCTGTTTTTCTCTTCAGCACTTTCGAGGACAGCGAGCCACACGCTGAACAAGCTTGCCAACTGTGGTCCGGGCCAAGTCAACGTAGGCAGAGAGCATGGGGGTCTGAAGTTGGGAATAGCCCATTGCAGGCTGGACACCTGCTGAACCCTGTGGAAGTCGAAATGCGCCTTGGAGGAGCGTGACGCCCGAGGACCGAGTACCTGGATGACAAAAAGACAAAAAAGAAGACAAGAGAAGAAGTATACGCACGTGGAATTACATGGCCGAAGCCAAACCCAGGAGCGCAGGTGAATTTGGGCCGTTAACGTCGACGCGGAAAAGGGGACAGAGGTGTGGCACCGGAAGGCGGAGTCAGGGTGTTAGGCAGAATCCTGTGCAGTTCCCTTAGGGAGAACTAAGGAAGATTAGGACTACAGGTGAGAGCAATAAATTCCCTTTGGTATCAGTCTGTACCACAAAGATTTACTTGGTAGCTGTGGCTGAGCAGTCAGACTTATCTCAAGAAGGAGAGGAGCACTTTTCAGGGTTTACACAATAGGCCTACAATACTATGGCACAAGGAAACACTGACCAAAGCTTTGTATTAAAAAGTATATATATATTTATTTTATACACTTCTCGTAAAACACATTTATCACAGTCATCAAGCAAGTTAAAATAAGTCAAAGAAAAATAAACACTCTCCATAGTTAAATTGTAGACCAAGTGAACCAAAGTGAAAACTGAGCAAAACGGCACAGTGAAAATCACACACAAGGGATACTCTAGCAATTTCTCACAAGGGAGGGAAAGCACACGTTACATAGAAATATCTTCTTACACACCCTAGCAACACTTCCCATAGGTTTGTGAACCAGTTTAAGCAAGACAGTGCATCAGTATAGAAAATACTTAAAAGAAAACTGAGCAAAATGGCACTTCACAAGTTTTAAAAAGGGGAAGAAAAGGGTAGTTATATGAAGTAGGTGCATCAACACAGTTCTAGTTGAGAAGCAATCTAAAGAAGGCAGTTCTAACAAATGTAGCCAGAGTCAGTATGCCTGTGCCAGAGTCAGTGGTACAGGGCAAGGGCCCAGGAGCAAAATGTTCTTGTAGCTGCAGTCAGGTCTTTGGTTAACGATTTCAAAAAGGTGGATGCAGAAGGTGAAAGACAATGTTAAGAGAGAGGGGCGGCCAACAAACAGGTAGGTAAAGGATTTAAAACACCTTTAGAGCTACCGCGAAGAAAGGGCGGCCTGGCGGAACAATGTACCTTTAAAATGAAGAAGTGGCTCCTGCGGTGGCGGTTGTTCCTGGTAGTTCCTGCAGTTCGGGGGATCCAGTAGAGGGAGAGAGGCTCTCGTCATGGAGGAAGGCTCAAGTTACTGCACTACCCACGGATGAAACCAGCCGTGGTGCTGCCCAACGAATAAAAGGTATGCTCCTTTAAATCGCGGTCCGGGTGGACTGGTGCCTGGCTATCCGGCCTCCGAGTACACGGTACTGGCGATTCAACTAAGGCAGGTCCGGGAAGGTGATTGGCAAACTGGTTGGCCCCACCAGCTCAAGGGAAGAAGGCTCTTGCAGATGAAGATCTTCTCTCGACGTGAGAAGAAAAGTGGTGAGACGCTGCAGCAGGGCTTCACTGGTGGTTCAGTCGTTGCAGGGGTCTTTGGCTTCTCTCCTCTTCGGCTTCTTAGTTCCAGTGGCAACGTCTTGCTCTTCCAGTCCTCAGGACCCTGCTTTTATGCAAAAAGATCCCCATTCATACAGCCTAGCTGTCACTCACACAGTGGAGTGGTCATCCTTGGCGGGAGACCCTCCAGCCTATAAGGATAGAGAGCGACATGGGTTGCGGAGGCAACCCTGTCCAGGGGTCCTACTCCCCCTCCCACACAATGGACCCACCCCAGACTCAGTGGTGCCAAAATGAGGGCTTCTTGGCAGAAGCCCGCCAAACGGAGGAACAAAGGATCCCCGGCCTGGGTTAGGAGTTTTGAGAAAGACACGAGAAAGAAGTTATATTAAAGTTCTGGCAAATAAAACCTACCGGAGTAAATTTAACATTAAAATGCACCGGAGGTATATTAGAGGCTGTCAGAAAATGTTGTGGCCTCGAACAATGGGAAAATCCCATTGGAAAATATTTGTGGTCGAATATTTATGGTAGTAACCACTGCCACCAGCCAGAAACCTTTGAGAGAGGGACTGTACGGTACCCTCTCGAAAATGAACATAAGGGAAAAACTATTAACCCTTTCCAGTACCTCCATTGTAAGATGGGTTTCACTGGTTTAGTTCATAAAAATTGACTAGCAAAGTCAATTGGAACTTTACATGCCCTGGGAGACAGTAGTCAGTCCCAGGGTATGGAGTCCATGTTTGGGGGTTGCTACGACACCCCTGTGTCACTGCACGGAGGGTGCTGTGTGACACATGTGAATAAAGATGGTTCCTATGGGGTTGAGAAAATCCCATAGACATTAAACACAAAAATAGCCTAGAAAACACATAGCAAAATGCCTATGAGTGGGAAAAAGAGTCTCACTCTTAGCAGGAAAAAAGAAACAATCCCTTCAAATCCAGTAAAGTTGCTGGCGGACTCTATAGGTAAGGGAAATTAGCCATAGAATGAGAATTCTCCCTAACACAGGGCAGCACATGCTCCCTGGGCTGCACCCCCGCGCGCCTCTAAATTTAAAGGGGAAGAAGGTTTTTTTCTGGTGAAAAAGGTTCTGTCTCCCGTCCCTTGGAAGGGACGCCCATACAGTATGAAAGAAAGGGGATGGGATGTAACAGTATGAATGTGTTTTTGTTTCATTTACAGGTTTCTTCATGGTAGAAGCATCTGCTTTGTTATGTAAGCTTTTTTTTTTATTCTACGGTTAGGGCCCATTGTCAGTGGGTTGGTTGGGACTGGGGCTGGATTGTTGGTGGTGTGGGCAGGAGGGGGCGTTCTGGGGAGGTTTTTCGGTGAGCTCGGACACAATTGCAGGATTAGGCCACAAATTGACCCCCACGCCAGCAGCCCAAAGTGCAGCGGCAGTCCCAGGAGCCCCTGCAGGGTGCATGTCCTCCCGGAGGGATAAGCTGCAATGCAAAAGCGGATGATGTCTCCGGCCTTGGGCATCCATCTCCCACATAGGTGTACCATTCCCCGCCAAGCACATTGGCAGTCCCATCAAGCCCCGCCAGGGCTCCCGTCCTTTATCGGAGAAAGAAGCTGTAACAGGCCTTGTGGGTAATAAATCCGAGGGCAATTCGTGCAAGTCAGACCCCTTTGGATTCACCCGGGTGTCTTCTTTTCATAAATGGATGGGGTTCCCTGTTTTACTTGGTGGCTGCGACACCCCATGCCCAAATCTGTGGATCGTCTACAACTCCAGATACCAACAGAATGTCCTCTTCCTAGGCCCTATGGTGTACCAGTGGTTTAATTTTACATACATAGTTGTTGCCTGACTTGCGCAAATGACCCCTTCCTAAACTTGGACATAGTTGTTGCCCGACTTGCCTACCTCTCACAAAACTGATGGTAACCGTATAAAGATATGCTTTCTTTTTTTCCACTCTACCTGTTCTTGAAAGCTTGGAAAATGGCGAATTCGGAACAGAACACTATTTGTTCCTAGCTCTTACAAGGAAAAACACCGGCTTCTTTGTACATCCCTTTATTGCATTTTCTGAACAAACACAGAATTTGCTCTTTTCTGGTATTTTCTCTCACCCCCATAAAGCAAGCTAAGATTAGTCATGACCGCCTACATGTGGGAAGAAAAGGTGCCAAATTTGGCCGATATATCTCATTTAACAAAATCTTTACAAGGGATTGAATGGTGGCATATTGGAATCTCCAAAAAAAGGGCTCAGCACTGGGAGGGAAATCCTCAGCAGTTAAGGGGTTAATTAAATGAAAGTCAGACGGGACCTTTAGCATAAAGGACAGATGAGTTTGTAGTACCATCTTGGATTAGTGAAAAAGCAAATACAGAGGCTTACAGGATAGAGCCTGGATTTCTCCAACATGCCTGGCCGAGGTAATCGCCACTAGGAAGGCGGTCTGCCACGAGAGGAACTTCAACGATGTCCGATGCATAGGTTCAAACCGGGCCCCATCAGGGAGAGTTTGCCAGGAGCCCGGGTATACCGGGATATCGCAACCAAGTGAGATTTAATACACATGGACAAGACCAGCCTTAGCCAGTGAGCGCAGGTGAGGCAGAGGTTGCGGCACCATGATGTGCTGTGGAGAGATCTTGTGTGACTGGCACCACACTGTAAAGAGCTCCCACTTGTGCTTCTATTATGCAAACGTACACGGACACCTGTTCTCGTCTGGAATCCTCTTGCATTTCAACAGCAGCAAAAAATGCCAAAATTCTACGGCTTCAGGAGCCAGGCTGACGGGTTCAGGGATGCTGGGTCGTGGTGCAGGATTGCCCCACCTCTAGATAGCAGGTCAGGAACAGGAGGCAACTTTATGTTAGGAACCACTGAAAAGTGAAGAAGGTCCGGGTACCAGATCTGTTTAGGCCACGCCGGTGCAATGGGGAACATCTTGCAGCAGGATATTTTTAGCGTGTAGGAGCAGCAGAATTGGCAGGAATGCGTAAAGCAATAGGCTTTCACACAAGAACGATAAGGCGTCCCCGAAACTCCTTGTCTGCGAATACCTGCTCGCAAACAGCTGGTACTTGGTATTGGCAGCTGTTGCAAACATGTCGATCCAAGGCTGGCCCCACTCTCTGAAGATCCAAGAGGCTTGAGCTTGCTGGAGCTCTCTTTCGTGGCAGCATCGCAGCTCCCTGCTGAGAGAGGCTGCAATGGTGTTTTGAACGCCAGACAGGTGGAACGGGGCCAGGAACATCCAGTGAGCAATGGACCAGCACCACAGGTTCTATATCTGCAGAGAGATGCGGCGAACTAGTTCCCCCATGCTTCTTGATGTAATACATGGTGGTTGTGTTGTGCATTAAGACCCTGGCCACCTTCATCAAGAGCGGAGGTTGAAAGACGAGAGCCCAGAAAACTGCTTGTAGTTCCAGGAAGTTGATATGCAATGCCTTCTCCTCTAGGAGCCATAGGTATTTGGCATATAGTTGCCCCGTGTGGACGCCCCAACCTTCCAGCGAGGCATCGGTCGTGACCATCACCTGATACGCAGGGGTCCTAAATGGAGCTCCCTGCCAGATATGAGTGAGAATGGACCACCGGTGCAGGGGAGCGGTGGAAAGCTTGATTGAGAGGCATCCTGTCATTCCATGAGCCCGAGATCTGCTTCCGCCTGCCGTCCAAGAACTCCTGACACGGCCTCATTTGCAAACTGCAATGAGGGACCAGATGGATGCACATGGTCATCATTGTGTTGTATTGTGCCTGTCTGAGGTGAGGTAACTTGAGATGTCATGTGGAATGTTTATGTGTGGATGATGCAATATTCTGAGCGAGTGTTCTGTGTAGAGGCGGTTACAGCTGGCTGGCCCTGGGTGATGGGAGCCGGTGTTGTCACAGCTTATGTCCTTTATGTCTTCATGTGGATTTGTAACTAAGAACTTGGAAATAAACTTACCTGAACAAATCTTAAAGAGCCTGGAACCTGCTTTTTAACAATGGCGACGAGTCGGTCTTTGGTAACCTACGGGCAACAAGCTGATGGACTGAGGAACCTGCTGCGGGGGGTGCAGGAAGGACAAGCTTCTGGAGAAGGACAACACCGCCCCCAAAAACTGTAAGTCCCATCACCCAGGGCAGGGTGCAGGGGGAGCCGGAGGATTAAAGCCCCATCTTTGGTGGGACCGGCGCACATAAGTAGTGGGCAAGCTGGGCCCCAGGGAGTCTTCAGGGAGAAGCCCTGACATGGCTCCCCAGAGCACAGGGGCAGGAACAGGAATTGGGCCCCATTGCAGAGGGATCAGTTCCAGGAGCAGGAAGGAGGACTGCGTCCCAGGGTTCAGGGGAAGCCCAAGAAAGAGGCCCCTTTTTGGATGGGCGGCTCCTAAGTAGGAGGCAGAGCTCTGCCCTGGGGGCTGGAGATGGCACTGGACCAGCAGGTGAAAGATAATATTGGCAATACTGGGAAATTGATGTTGAAAGCAAATGCTGTACCCTAGTCCTCCATGAGATGTAATGAAGAGCTAGCCCACTGGGAGGAATGTGATGCTACTCTACGTTTTTTTAAAAGTTAGAATGGCAATAGAAAAAAAGAGACGCTGCTCTGTGTTTGGGAAATGGATGTGAATTTGACATGAACAAGGAGGACTGTTTGCCTGACTACACGTCACTCCCATGTCTTGTGCACTCATAGCAATGGGGAGCTGTTGTTTTAAACGCTGTCCTTCTCACAAGATATTGCAGGCTTTGAAGTTATGGGAGCCTGGCAGCACCGTACTATGCTTATCGTGCACATCATGTTTTTGGGGGTCTGAAACTCTGGTGATTTATGAGCCTTTCGTGGCGAGGTCTCCTGGTAGTGAACGACCGTTGGCCTATGAAGCTCTGCATAGCCCTGCTGAGCAGTAGTGACTGATGATGTCACACATGCAGCAGGGGGAGATGGTGAAGCGAAGAATGTTCTATGGAATGTGCTATTGTTAGAGCTTCGTATTTTAAGTGCTGTTTGCCCTGAGGATGTAAAAGGGAAAGTACTTTAAGGAATCTGACGTTTGGCAAGACATGTGTCTTAGAAGGAAGGAAGCAAAATATGTGTGCAGCTATATTAAGGCAGGAATGAACAATGCTTAGAACATGGGAACCCTACGATACGAATCGGATCCAAGAAACATGGTTTGTTTAGGTGCCAAATGCTGTGGTCTCTGCTTGGCAAGAAGAGACATTTTCGGCGGATTGTGATGCTGGCATGCCGCTCCGTCTCAGTTAGTGAGGCCACAGGTAGCGGCCAACAAATAAGGTGAAATTTTTAGGTCATGACAGTATGGTGGGGTATAGGCTTGTGCAGAGAGTAACAGCCATAATGTTGGGTAGTTTGGAACTTTACCTATTTAAAACTGACGGAGCATTTTGCATGTGCAGGATGGTGAGTGCCTTGGTGCAATGTGAATCTGTAGAATGGGGGCACTGCGAGGATGCAAATGAGTTTGTGTTTATAGAAGATATATATGCATCTTAAACAGCGCTGTTCTGTTATGTAAATGGGTAAGTGAAACAGTGACAATATAGTGTGGTAATATGTTGTATTGAAGGGTATTTAGCATAATTCTTTTGAGGAATTGCAGGTTTCGAGTGCCAAGCACCATGGCACATGGACACTAATGTGCATAAACGTTGCTGTTAGTGTAGGATGGGTGGTATGTGTATGAGTGTGATAGCTTTAATCATTTTGAGGATTTTCAGCTATATTGCACATGTCAGTAGAGCCTGTGTAAATGGCTATGGACTCATAGGTTCGCTTAAGAGCCTACAAATGGCTATGGACGTTTTAGTTCATAAAAGTGTTAGTTTTGGGGATTTTACTTACTATGAGCAACATGGTTTTGTATTCAAATGTGCACAACGCAAATGTTGTCAATGCGGTTTATGCATTGTTTACAGCATATGGTTGTAGCATTCTATGATTTTGGAATACATGTTATTATGAATCTGACTATGATAGATTGGAGAAAGTCAGTGAGTGTTGGGTATTGGGTGAACTCACATTCAGCATGGAAGTGTTGCAGTGTGAAATACATGGTTTGCATTGTTTGGGTAATGTCAGTGGGGTATATAGTTTTCCTTACATTGTTTTGGTTTGGGTAGTTACCTGTTGTGGTAAAAGTTGAACACCCATGCGATTGTTCTAGAGTGAGGTAGCGCCTCGACTCTTTCATTAAGGATGTTAGGATTTTCTAATTTCATGTGAGGGGATTGGTCTGGTAATAGGGGTTACCTGATTCCGGTAAAGGTTGAACAGCGATGAGGTTGTTCTGTGAGGGAGGTAGCGCCTCCTCTAGGTTTTTTTTTTTATGCTTCTCATCACATTGGACAGTGGTAGCTGGTGGTAAAGGGGTAGCTGGGGACGCCTGGTAATGACCCGTCGGTATTGAGTGTGGTAAGTCCTGAGATGAGTAAATTGTTTTCTATGTTACTTGTGGTATTTATTGCGGATTTCGTTGTATCCATGGATTCAACAGTTTGTTTTTGGGTTAGGATGTTTTCCTTGCTATAAGACTGTTTAGTTTTTACCAGTCATTGATGTTGGCATTGGAAGTGCGTGGCCACCACTCCCAATGTGTTTGGAAGGCTTGTACATCCTGGTCTGGTGTAATGAGTATGGTATTAAGACCATGGGTGTTTGTGATCTCAGTGATGTTGTAGGTTTCCACTTTGTGAATCCCTGTTGGAGTGAGGTTGTGATTGTCTTTTTGGAGGCTTTGAGGTCTCAGTTCTCTAGAGTGGCAGTCTAGAGGCCTACTGGGGACCAGGGTGGCAGCTTGGACACCTGCGTTGTTGTAGGCGGGGGCAGGTGGTAGGAGGCGAAGCAGTCTTGTGGTTGTTCAGGAATGTAGGTGAAGTAGCCCAGTTTCAGGGTTGGCCAGGTCCTGGGGTGAGAGCCCAGTTGCTTGTTTGTGGCAGGAACAGGCAGATGGATGACAGTATTTTTGTTATTGGTACATGGAATGTAGTTTGTCAGGGTGTGATGTTTTGATGGTTGGGTTTGGCCATGGAAGTGTCCGTCTGCCAGTTGAGTGTTACATGTGCATATATCTTGGAAGGTGGTAGTTGTGTTGTTCTGGTATGTGACTTGTTCTGTGCATGTATGGTTTAGTAAAGGAGGGTGGTGTGTTGTATTGTGCCTGTCTGAGGTGAGGTAGCTTGAAATGTCATGTGGAATGTTTGTGTGTGGATGATGGAATATTCTGAGTGAGTGTTCTGTGTAGAGGCGGTTACAGCTGGCTGGCCCTGGGTGATGGGAGCCGGTGTTGTCACAGCTTATGTCCTTTATGTCTTCATGTGGATTTGTAACTAAAAAGTTGGAAATAAACTTACCTGAAGAAATCTTAAAGAGCCTGGAACCTGCTTTTTAACACATCCCCCATCAGGGTCTTGATGGACCGGACAGTTGCAACATCGGTCGACGACTGCCGTTGGACCTTCCCTAGGATGGACAATTTCTTTCCGCTGATGGGGTCGCCAGACCTGGAGGATTTGGGATAGTTTACGGATAATCCAAGAGAGGTTAGTGTCTGGAACGTCTCCACTGTATGTTGTGCTGTCTGGGAGCGAGAATGAGATTGGACCAGCGAATCATCCAGGTATTGTTTGACATACACTCCCATCCAACGAAGGAACGCACCCACTGGGGCAAGGCATTTGGTGAACACCCTCAAGGCCGATTTAAGGCCAAAGGTACCTTGAACTGGTAATGTCTTCCTTGGACGACGAACCTTAGGAACTTCTGATGTTTCGGGTGAATGGGGCTGCGGAAGTACGCACCCTCCAGGCCTAGTGTCTCCAGGAAATCTCCCTCCTCCAGTTGCCGGAGCACGTGGTGTAGCGTGACCATCCTGAAACTCTGGGAAGTGTCCCTGCTTGATGACTCCAGAAGCCGGAGTCGGCAATGTGAAAGGTGACGGTGACTGAATAGTCAGATACCACGTCTCCCTCCTGAAAGATGGCCATCGCCTCCGCTTTCTTGTCACCTGGAAAAATAGAGGATGTGCCCCCCACTTGTACCAGAATTCTCAGTCGTAGCGTGCAAGGATGTCTAGGTGGCCTTGACTGTAGACGCCACCGTGGTAGTTATACGGGCCAGGAGGAACTGAGCAAGAGAATGATGGATTAGCCAACCTCTTCCTCCTACAGAGTCCGTAGTCGCATGGCCTTTGAGGCAGTTCAGGAGCTATATTGGGGACCGTATATTTCTTCTCCAGCCTATCCTTTTTAGTAGGCGCGGAAAGAGGTTTCTTCATCACCACCAGCCCATCCTCCCAGACGTCATCCAGAAGCGGGGCTGAAACCATTTCCTGACGGATTCAAAGCCCTGAAAAGGAATCCCTCCTTTTCCTCCAGAAACAGGTTGAAAAGCTTGAAGCTTGGCTGCCCAGGAGCTCATAACCTGGAAAGATCCAACTCAACCAGGGGAAGAGTACCTAGATGGTAGGCCGACATCTGGTGGATCACTGTCTGCAAGGACATAGTCAAACACATCCATACACTGAGTAATATCTGCATCCGGGTTGGTGTCCGTTCCTGTCAGGATCAATTCCTCTGCGCTACAGTACCGTGGAACAAGACGTGGCTGTGGGATTGCGGCCACTGGAGGTGGTGGTAGTCGGTGGGTGTAGCAGAGATGGTCTTGGTGGACTGGCAACAGGAGCTGGGCCCAGAACCACCGGGCGACTAGAAGACACAGGCAGAAGTCACTGCTGAACATCTGAGATCAGAGGGTGTAGACTCGTCAACATGTCCAAAGAAACATCTCTTGCCAATGGCTCCTGGAGCCTGAGGCGTCAATATTGGTGCATGCGGCCAGGAGCTCACAGGGAGAGCAGGCTGAAGTGGTTTGGCAGGCCCGGGCCGGCTGTGGAAGCAGGCCAACACCACCACCCATAGAGTGTGAGGAGAATTCTTCAAATACCTCCTCCTCCTCTACTAGGATGGCATGAGCGGAGACAGGGGCAGGAGCCGTGACCCTGGGAGGCCCCACAGGGGTGGCAGGTAGCGGAGGGGACCTTGGGGGCTTTGGTAGAAATGAGATCTGGAGGTGGCTCCCTCTCTGATGGAGCCTCTTGGTAAGGTGCCTAGCACAAGCGCACCTGGAGAAGGTAGTGTGGGCAGAACAGACCCAACAGGGACTGACGGAGACCTGAGGCAATGCTAACCTTGAGATAGCCGTCGTGACCACTGAGATGGTGCCTGCAGTCAGCGAGCCTGCCGATGTGACGAAAACTGGTACCACTGGCCTGGCAGACGGTATCATCAATGATGTCTTTTGTTGACGATGATCATGATTTTGACAAAGGTCTTGGTGTCGTCGACAAGGACGTCTTCAGGGTCGACTATGATGATGCCGACCACAAAGAACGATACTTCGTCGGCAGGGTTGACGGCAACGGGGTGGACGATCTCCAGCCCTCCGAAGACGGGTTCCCTTTGTGCCCATCGCCGATCCAGACAACAGACACTGCAGTGATCATCAACGAGGAAGTCAGAGTGTTCGACGACTTAGCCTTATTAGTTACCTTTCCCTTGGAAGCGTCCTCAAAGAATCTCAGCCTCTTACCAGAGGGAGTAGGATCTTTGGGCCTGGTAGCGCTGGCAGAGGCATGACTGCACACATATAATCAACTCCCACACTAACATAGCGTGCCTGCCTGCCTGCCCAAACGCATTTGATCATCACAGACCAAATCTTGCTGAAGTACATTTTGGGGGTCTTACCGGAATGTTCAGAAATATAGGCAGGATAAGCATTTTGACTACTGCTATAAGGCACATTTGAAGACTCCTCAATCTAGACAACTTAGTCTCAACAGTCTCCAAGAGTGCTAGGTAAGTATCAGTGTAGAGTGTGTGCATTAGGAGATACCCACAACTCAAATATCGCACCCGATTTGGGCACCACTTACACCTCCACTCAGTGTCCACAGGTAAAGTGCTGGGTGTCAGCAGCAACAGCTCTGACTTTGCCTAGTTGCTACGGAGACCTGCGAGTCCGCCAAACTCATTAACTGTGCAAACTATTGGGTCAATGTTTACTGCAAGGTCCGAGATGTAAAAAAGGAGATCATCTGCGTATGATACAAGCACTCGTGGAGTATAAAAACTCAGGCCCCTCCAGACATTCTCTGTGCCAAGGACACATGCCAGTGGCTTAATCGTGAGCCCAAATAATAGGGGCGACAGTGGACACCCCTGCCGTGTTTCACTGCACAATTCAAACTGGTCCGACAAACTACCATTGACCAGCAGTCTGGCAACGGGTCTCGTGTACAACAACTTGATCATGGAAATCATGCAATTACCCACTCCCGTATGTTGCAGCACACTGCACAGATATTCCCAATTCAGGCTGACAAATGCGTTTACGGCATCTAGCAGCATGATAACAGCTTGCTCATTTGGGTCTATCTGGGAAAGCACTGCAAATAACTGCCTTAGATTAAATTGAGTGGACTGCCCTGGGATAAAGCCACACTGATCAGGAAGGGCTAATTATTTTTTTAATCTTTTTTTTTTCCTCGTCCCATGCCATAGGAATTCCCTACATATGCTCTCTAATCTAGCAAAGAATCTTCTAGTTATCAGATATGGAATGTTCACAAAGCAGTGCAACAGCCTGGGCAATACCACCATTTTAAGCATTGCCCCCATCCCATCGTTGCCAAGGGGAGGTTTGCCCAAAACTTCATACTATTCTCTATTTTCTTAACTGCTACCTCCGTATTATGTTTATGTTCTACTTCTACCGTATAGTATATATCTAATACATGATATCTGAAAGTGTTAACCTCCCATGGTATCTGCAGGGTCGGCAGCTGCTCTGACGGGATCCCCTTGTACCCACACAGTGGAAACATACAGGACTTTCCGGGGTTCACAGCTATGCCAGAGAGTTTCGCAAATCGCTCCATCACCTCCAATATATATTGGAGGATCACCTCCGGATAGCGTAGGTACAACAACATTTCATCAGCGTACAGGGAGATTAGATGCGGTTCCCCTCCCATGGTAATGCCTATTACGTCGTACTGCTGCCTCAGATATATTGCCAAGGGCTCTAAGGCCAGAATATACAGCACAGGGGACCATGGGCATCCGTGCCTAGTGCCTCTACTTAGTTGCCATCTCTCTGATATTATAGCTCCTGTCTTCACTCTGGCTAATGGTGCGCTGCATAATAGCTTAGCCCATTGAAGGTATCCCGGTCCTATGCCATAATTGGCCACGGCCGCAATCAGCAAGGGCCATCTGACCAAGTCGAATGCCTTTATCGCATCCACCGATACTATCGCCATCTCATCCGCATCTGCTTTCGTGTGTTCAATAACTCAGTGAAGACGCCGGAGGTTGTGTGATATGTTCCTATTATGGACATAGCCTGTCTGGTCAGGGTGTATTAGCTTGTTGATGACCCTCTTCAGTCTGTTTGCCAAGACCGCCGTTAATATTTTGCTGTCTTGATTTAACATTGACAGGGGCCTGTATGAGCCGCAGTCACTTCCAGGCTTATTAGGTTTGGGAAGTGGTATAATAACCGCTTCTCGCAGGGACTTCGGTAGTTTCCCTACCTCGTATGCTTTGTTCAGCATCTCTAAGAGCAGGGGGAGTACCTCTTTTCCGTATGTTTTATAGAATTTGCTTGGGAGTCTGTCAGTCCCGGGGTCTTACCAGTAGGTCATTGCCTCACTACCTCCTCCAGTTCCTCTAGGGTGATCTGTGCATCTAGCTCTTCCCTCTCTTCTGCACTGATCTGTGGCAATCCAATATCTTCTAGCGTTTCCCCCATTTCTTGGCTGTTGCTTCCATCCTGGTCTCCGTACAGGAGCCTATAATAATCTACAAATTCCTGATTAACCTCCTCCTGAGTGTCTGCTATGCTCCCATCATTCTTTGCAATCGTTCTGATTGTGGGTCTAGGGGTCTCGTTTTTATATAGCCATGACAGCACTCTCCCTGGTTTATCCACTCCTGTATGCTGTCTCTCTATATACTTTTTATAGTTAAGGTAACACAATCTTTCCCAGTATCCCGCACATTTCTGTTGCAGTTTGAGTAATACCTCAGCGTCTTCTTTAGTATTGCCTCCCTTTTGAACGCTATTTCTAACTCCGTTTCCACTTCTTGTAGTTCGGTCAAGATCCCACCTTGTAATCCTTTGGACTTAGCTATGGCTATCCCCCTCACCACCACCTTCAAGGCTTACCAGAGAGTGCCCGCTGTCTCAACGCTGGCTGTGTTTATCTCAAAAAAGCTCATTATTTCCTCTCGCATGTCTTCCCTATATACATTGTCTTTCAGCGCCTCTGCTCGCAGGAGTATGTCGGTATCGGGGGCCTAAATTGCCATACTATTATCAGCGGGGAGTGGTCTGAAAGGACCCTCGCCTTGTACGCTGCTTGCGCTATTTCTACCATTAGTTCATGCGTAACAAACACAGTCTACTCTAGTATATAGGTTCTGCGGGGCTGCGTAGTGGGAGTATTGTCTCTCCTGCGGATGGCGGGACCTCCATGCGTCGTCCAACCCAAAATCCGCTAATTGTGACTGCAATGTCCTCGCAGCAGGAGTGGGCCTATCTAGCTTGGTATCCGATCTATTTTCAGATTTAGCACACAATTGAAGTCTCCCCCCCCAAATCACTGCCCCCCCCCAATGCTCCCGCTGAGTTTGCCATATAGGGTTCTGAAATATGCCACTGTGTCCTGATTTGGGGCATAGGTATTCACAATGCATATCTCTCTATTCTCCACCAGCCCTTTCATTATCACCATCCTCCCGTCTGGCTCCGCTGTGTGTTGTAATAGCTGAAACGGGAGATGCGGTGCCACCAATAATTACCCCTCTTGCACAGGCTGAATACGCTGCCCCCACGACAGTACCCCTCCACTTCTTCCGTACCATTTCCAGCTTCTCCCGCGTTAAATGGCTCTCTTGTAACAAGGCTATGTCGATTTTCTGCTTGCGCAGGTACATCACCTTATTTCTTTTCAGATAACTATTGAGTTCCCCAACGTTCCAGGTGACTACTTTAAGGTCTCCCATGACATATCTTTTTTCCAGGGTGTAGGCTCACACCCCAACTATTTCCCGAACTCCGCACCCCCCCCCCCCAACTCCCCCCAACTACAAACACTTCAACGTCCCCAACTCCAACTCTCCCCACTCCCCCTGCTCCTCTACCCCAAATTCCACTGCAATCCCCGACAACTGTTGCCCAGCTTTATCCCTGGATCTCAGGCGCCCCCGCATCTAGCCCCTTTCCAGCAAATGCTGTACTTACAGCTCAACAGGGAAATATCACCCTAGTGGTGATCTAACTATTCTGCTACTTGGGGGTAAGCCCTCTCCAGCTAATAGCTCCAACTTAATGTATCAGTCTAAGCGCCTTCTTCGCTACCCGTCCTGCATTTCACAGGTTATATTATAGTCCAACATGTCCAAATGTCATTCGTTTTACATCTCTCGACACTATTCTGTTTCCCAGTTCTGTTGCTCCTTTACTGGCTCCCTCCTCTCACTTATGTTCTTGCTGAGCTTGCTCCTCGCCTCGGTCCGGACAGCCATTTGCGCCCAGCCATGTTGCCGCCTCCTCCCGGGTATCGAAAAACAGCACTTTATTTTTGTGGAAAATGTTGAGCTTTGCAGGATATAGGAGCATGTATTTGTATCCAGCTGCGCGTAGTCTCCTCTTGACCGCCACATAGCTGTATCGCTGTCTTTGCACCTGCATGGTGTAATCCGGATATGTCGTGATGGTCGCAGATCCCCTTTTTATCGTCCCTCCTTTCCAGAAACAATCCAATATCTTCTCTTGGTCTCTGTAGTTCAAC
Organism: Ambystoma mexicanum; assembly: GCF_040938575.1. Taxonomy (NCBI): domain Eukaryota; kingdom Metazoa; phylum Chordata; class Amphibia; order Caudata; family Ambystomatidae; genus Ambystoma; species Ambystoma mexicanum. The sequence continues at coordinate 1,293,076,050 of NC_090932.1, forward strand.
ATTTTTGCTATAATTGCCCTGGGAGGGGCCCCAGATTGAGGTCTTCTCATCAGTGCCCTGTTGGCATGCTCGATTGCAAACCCTTGGGACAGCTCACCGGCTCCCATCTCCTGCAATATCATGTTCTCCACATAGGTCGTGGGGTTTTGCCCTTCCTCCCCCTCCGGCAGTCCGACCACCCGTACGTTGTTGCGCCTCGCTCGTCCTTCCGCCTCCTCTACTCGACTCTCCAGGTTAGCCACCTGCTGTTTCAGTATGTGGACATCTTTAGCATTATTCGCGCTAGTGTCTGTGTTAATCTTCACCGCACTTTCCAGGCCGCTCGTTCTCTCCGCCAGGGCCCTCACGTCCTGTCTCAACAAGTTAACCTCAATTCCCACTGCATCTATTTTATTGCTATCGTTGCAGCCCATGAGGATTTCAGTTCCGTTATGGCCGTTAGAATAGCGCTATCCCCTCGAGGGGTGGCTACCTCTGTCAAGTGTACTCGCCGTACCTTGCACTAGGGTGTTTGGGGTTTGTTGTGCCTTTGCAAAGATATCCATAGTGGGCTGTTTGCCCTTGGTTTTTCCACCCCTCACAGACATTGCTCCACTCTGTTCATGCCCTAGGGCCTGTTCTCGTCGGGGCTGGCTGCTGCAGCTCATCATGCATTTCCTTCCAGTGATATAAGTTCTAATGCTCCCCAGTGGTTATCACTTCAAGTCGTATCTCAGCACTTTATTTACTGCAGCAATTGTCTTCCACTCAGGCCTTTGTTCATGACTTGTGTTGTGTCATCTTTGCACCCTGGCTCACCTATTACTCCATTGTTTCTGTTGCATTCAGCCCACTGGTTAATTTGTTCCCATGGCCAGTATATATATTATAGGGTCGCTGTGCTTGATCATTCCACTGTGCGCAGCATTCCGGGAGGGGGGCCTTGCACCACACTGTCCTCCCTGCCAGGAGTTCTCTTTCCTCGTCGATCACAAAGGGGGGTGAGGGGTTCACACTACCGACTGCACCGTTCTCCCATCAATTCACCCTCCGCTCCTTGCTTGTGGGCTTATCGCTGAGCCTCTGTGCAAATGCAGGCAGCCCCATGCATTGGTTGTTGTGCTATGCCACCCCTCGCTCCTTGTAGTCAGGTGTGACTAGCGTCTGTTGCTGTCCGTATAATGCGCAGGGTCCCTTATGGCCCGTCCCCAGCTCCGCACACCCGGATCACCTTCCACCGCCACGCGGCATGGTACTGCGTGTTTCACCAGTGTTTTCATAAGCATGTTCCCAAGTCCCCCGACCTCTGCTTCTTGCTCGCCACAATTGTGCAGGCTGCGGCGAGCTATGTGTCTTGCGATGTCCCCTTCTTCACCCGTGCTGCCCTCGCATCTTTTGAACCGCGAGCCTCTAACCGCTGTTGTGCAGGTGGGCGTCCTGGCCATCGGCTCGACACTTCATGAGCTCATTCGCGCCTCCGTTTCTATTTCATGTGGCCACCTCTCATTTCTTGTTGCACGCAGGGGTTGGGACCGCAGTTAGTCTTGGTCATGCGTGGCTGCCCTTCGCGTACCACCATCTCCGGCGGCCTGCTCTCGCCTCTGGGCAATGCGCCTTCTGTCTTCCTTTGTTTTCTGGCCAATGCGGGAATGCTCACATCAGCACGGCGCACATCTTCCTCCAGTTGCTGGTGTGTCGTGCTTCATTCGGCAACCTGTTCGCTTTCTCTTCCGATGTCCTCACGGGTCCCTTTGTCCCGAATATGCCACCATCTTGCCTTTGTTGCCGCTCACGTTCCTTGCAACAAAAGTTTCAAATCTAGCGTTCGCCTGGATCAATCTGCTCGCGGACACTCGCACGCAGTTCCAGACGCCTTCATGCACCCCCAGTGCTATTTTAATGTCGAAATCTGCTGCCAGGCAGCTCGCGCTTCACAGGATCAGTTGCCGGATCACAGAGCTCAGTGGAGATGCAGTCTACTCCATGGCTGCCAAGCCACGCCCCCCGGAAGGGCTAATTTGCTCCTAAAAGGGGTCATCTATTGGATTGTATCTTGACTAATATTTGAAGTCCACATTCAACAGTGACAAAGGCCTGTACGAAGCACAGCCAGTGATCCTTCCCAGGCTTAGGGATCAGCGTTCTGACCGCTGCCCTCCTAGTGGATGGAAGTGCCTGCTCACGCCAAGCCTTTTGGTATACTTCCACCAATAAGGGGACAACCTTCAATATTTCATGGAGCTGCCATGTGGGCCCGGGGTCCGGCAGCTCGCCAAGTCACCAATTGTCCTCTTAACCTATTCTTTCGCTATGGAGGCATCAAGGGGCACCTGATGTTCCTCCACTATCCAAGCCAGTTCTATTCTTTCCCAAAAATGAAGCAGCCGGTCAGATTGGAAGTTCTCTGAACCTCCATAAAGGCATTCCGATCCATACTTTGGACTTCTTCCACCACTATCTCACTAATTAGCATGGCTGGGTTATTTGTGAATATGGCACATGACACTAGCTCACCCAATCTTTCCCCCTCACTATATATCTGGGATGAAACATCCCACCCCATAAACCCAACTTCCCTGCTGGGGACTTCCCTGAACTCGCCCAGATTATCCTTCATTTTGGTCAGAGCTCCTTTGGATTGCTCCCTAGCGTATTGCACCTCCAGTTCCCTAAGAGAATGCTCTATGTCATCAAGAATACCTCTCTGAGCACTGAGCATCCCATTCTCTTTAGATATGCATGTACCACTAAGATAAACTTTAAAGGTCTCCACAATGTAGCTACAGTCGCAACCAATTCCTTATTAATCTCTAAGAATCGCCCTCTTTCGATCAACAGCTCTGCTCTAAACACCACATCACGTAACGAATCAGGCTTAAATCTCCAGCCGTTCCTATATGTCGCACATTAGGGAGGTTTAGTCCCGTTTTAACAGGGGAATGGTCCGAGAGCATAATTGGCAGTATAGTACACTGCATCACAAATGCCCACGTGCCTGGAGAACAAACATTTGTCAATTTGCTTAAGAGTCGTGCAGAGAGGAGCAGAATGTGTATTCCCAGTGCTTTCCATGCACCTCCCTCCATTCATCCAGCAGTGCATGTTTCGCGCAGAGAGACTGTACGCCCTATCCGACACAATCAGCGATCTACATACATCTGTGGACCTAGCGAGGGATCTGTAACCGTGTTTATGCCACCAGTCATAATCATGGCATAGTCATCAAAGTCCATCAGCTTATTGGAGATGCACTGAAAAAAGCTAGTATCATCAGGGTTAGGGGCTTAAAAGGTTAACAAATACAATGCAATGTCTGTGCAAGCAGCCCACCAATATTACAAATCTCCCCTCCATATCTAGCGCAGCCTTGAGATGCTGGAACCCAACACTTTTCTTCAATATAATTATGACATCTTGTAAGTGTGTCCATTTTGAGTATGTTCTACTTTTCCAGAACATTTCATGTCCTGCCTGAGATAGATGAATTTCCTGCAGAAGAATGATAGAGCTGCCAGGTCAGTTCAGGTACCCAACGGCTTTCCTCTGCTCAACAGGGTTGTTCAGCCCCTTCACATTCCATGTCAACAATGTTAACGCCCCTTATCTTGTGGCCCTCATATCCCCATTATGGCTTACCCCCCTGATTTCACAGACACAGCCAGATATCTTAACGTTCAAACACAGTCCATTACTACACGACAGTAGCAAAAGTCAATAGGAGTTACAGCATAAAACGTCATCAGCCAAAGATCCCACTAACCCCCTCCGTATAATCCCCTCCCCCCACCCTCAGTGAATAAACCCCCAACCTCCAATGTAACCACCAAACAAATGAACCCCTGGTTACTCATGCGAGCTCGGGAGGGGAGTGCCGGGGGGGGGGGGGGGGGTCGGGGTGCCATGGCGCCTCTGGCAAGAGCCCTCCCGGGTACCATTCAGAACTCTACTTTACATTAGGGAGTCCAGAGAGCATGAGCTCAGCCAGGCAGACATAACAGACTACTAATTTGTAAAATATTTACTCTGTCAACAAACTAGAGGACTCATTCACTGAAGTGTGCTCTGTCACCCCAAATTATTTTCAGCCTTCCTGGAAAAAGTCTTTGGTTCGCATTCTTAGCTCGCAGCCTGTGCTTCACATCGAGGAATATAAGCCTTTTTGCTTGTACCGCCACCCTGAAGTCCATAAATATGGAGACCAACGCATTCTCATACTGCAGTTTCGCTTGCTCTCTGGTGGCTTTTAATATTAAATCTCTGTAATTTAGCACCTTAGCAATAACAGTGCGAGGGGCGGCATCCAGGAGCTGGTCTAATGCCAGGTGTGCGGTCCGCCCTTTTAATCAGAAAACGTTTAGATAAGACTGTGTGGCCAAGCATCTTTGGCAGTTTCTTTTCAAGAAATCTCAAGAGGGCCTTTTGCCGCCGTCTCTGGTAATCCCACAATACGTACATTACTACAGCGCAATCTGGATTCAAGATGGTCATTCTGGTCCTGCACCTATGTGAGAAACCTGAAGGGGTCTCACCCGCTAGTCCCCGGGATCGGTCATGCAAGTGAGCAGGACACAGCTATCGCTTTTGGATCCAGTTCCTGGGGGTGGACCCGTGCGGGAGGATCACCTGGGTGAGGGGTCTTCAAGGAGTGCAAGTGGGACACCAGATGGCGAGATGCTGTATCCCCTTCCATTTAACACCTTTGAACCATCCTATCAGGTAGGATACTTAGAAGCTCAGCCCACCGACCCCCCGCCCATTCCCAGCACAAATGTCCTCATGGACGGTTCACTACCAGCGAAAACGGACTAACAACCTAGTTGTACACCCGACATGTCCCAATGCAACGGTCAGGGCAAGGTCAAGCAATTACTGACCATTACACACACACCTGACTTCCATCACACTTCCCCACACGGATAAAAGGCTTAGCACAAGAGCACTTTCTGAACAAGACAAAGCACACGAAGAAGCAACAGTTCTAAGATGGCAGTTTAATACAAGGCGAAAGACGGCAAAACTGAAGAGGATTGGAAGGAGGCAAGTGCCCTTAACCTTTTCAACGAAAGACTTACTTTCATCAACCTTTGAGAATGGGAAACGCAAGCCCAGGAATCAAGGCTTAAGATATCTGCATTGTGTGTCGGAGGTACCCGGAGCTCTCTTGCGTCAATAGTCAAGGCAGGGGAGAATAATTTGCTGCGGTGGTACTATCCTTGGCTCCTACATCAAAGCAGCGCCAGTTAAGTCAGCACAGTGGGTGAGTTGGGGAGACTGATACCAGACCGGTCTGTGTTGAAGCCAAGGTTGCAAGCTCCAACAATGTATAGTGAAAGCTGAAGAGAACAGTATGTGAAGCGTACGTGGCAAGCAATGCATACACGATTAAACAGCAGATGAGCGATTGAACTTTGAAGCCAAGATAAGATACATTAAATTGAGTGGTTTGCCACCACGTGGGTGCTCATTCGAAAAGGTTGCCAGCTGACAAGTGGCCAATGTGAAAAGTGATAAAGAATTGTGAAATCGAAGTGGTCCTGCAAAGGGGCAAGCAAAAGAAACCCTGTGCACATTCGAAAGACTTCGATAGTAATAACGTAAAGGAAGTTGATGACAAAGTAGATGAAGATGGTCCGGGCCCGGCAGAGGGAGATCAGCTAAACGCTTTTGGTTAAAGCAAGTTTGTGTAAATTTATATGGGAAATTGGAATTAGTACAAGCACGGCAGAGGGAGACTAACTGAATGTTGTGTTAAAAGGATCTAATCCCAGCTGAGGGGGATCCAGGGTGTACCATGAGTCACCCGAGAAAGAATGTCCTGCGAGAAATTGGATGCATAAATAATCTACCAACATTGTGTTGAAAGGATCTGAGCCCGGATGAGGGGGATCTGAGGAGAAAAGTGAATCGCCTGAGAAATTGAGTACTTGTAAAAATCTGAAAGAGGAAAATAACGTATCGGTTGTTTGTCGATCAGGCCCTCTAAATGAAGAGACTTTGAAAAGCAAAGAGACTTGGGCACGGAAGGCCCTGATGCAAATGATTGAACTGTACTCTTGTGCTAGGGAAGCCAGAGACTGTGCTAAGCTTGAGTGTACAGCCTTGTCCCGTGCTGATAACATAAGTAAGGGAGGCCAACAGGGCCTAAACATCCTGACATATAATTTCTTGAACACTTCTTTCTTTTATGTAACATCGTTTCCCACACCATTTGTATTTAGAGGTAAGGACTGGCAAAAGGTTTATTAGTATAGGCCCTTATAGACACCACTAGGACTTATTATTTGATGGTCGTAGCTTGCTCCCATCTTTAGATTTAGGATTAGATAGGCATTTTTCAAACCCTTTTTGAAGTTCAATAAACATCCTTGAACTGTGGTCACTTGTGTATGTCTTACTGTTGATACAATGCCTTCTTTACACTGCCTTCATATCTTTCTCCAGCCGCACCACCTGCACAGCATCCTCCACAAGTCCAACTCGATTCTCTACCCCCACCCCCATGTGTCCACAAGATATTGTGCTACGAGCTTTCAAGGCACCCTTACAGAGCATCCATCTTCTGATCTTGTTTCTCTAAAGTTCCTTGGATTTCCATCATGATACTCTTGCGGTCCACCAGGTTCATCTCTTCAATGGAGCCAGGTGCATCCTGCCCTGTAACTGACACCGGGGTATCCTTCACCTGCCCACTCTTGCATAGGCATCTAGCCGGCTTTGCTTCTTGGTACACGATTCCCAGAATCTCTACTACAGTTGATCCCTGGCTGATGGTTGCAGGGGCACAGGTCCACCAAGTGCTTCTCTCACTGCTAAGCTGCACAAGCCTCAGACTGCCGCATGTTCACCGACCTCAGCTGGGGTTTAAGGATTGGAATACTACGCCTCTGCACTCAAGTTTACTCTTCAACCGAGTCGCTCATTCAGGTACTACCTCTCGGCAGAGGCAGGCACTTCAAACACTGGGTAACCCTCTGCCAACGTCGCTTTCCCCACAGGTGGCCCAGCTACTCCAGGTCGGATCCTCCAGTTGGCTTAGTCAGTTGGCTTAGTCTGGCCTCATGTGTTGCACAGAGGGGCTCCATCATTTGTTCAGGCAAGTTATAACAGGGTAGCAGGCCAAACAACTACTTCCCCCTCTTACTCTCTCATGCCTCCCTACACTCACCTTGTTCCAGCTTGTGATCTGACAACAAAATACTGCACCTCTGCACTATGGTCTCCAAAACCCTGTTGCTCTGCTTACAGGGTCCTCCTCGCATCCCCTTACCAGAAGCGAGCCCTGCAACCATCAGAAGACTCTTTACTAGAGTCCAGTTCCCACAGTCAACCAGTTACACTCCACCAGGTCCTACAGTCAGCACTGCTCAGTCTGTTGGGCCTCACTTAAGGCCTCCCCTGATGTATTCTTATTTATTTTTTGCATTTGTCAAGCATGCCAAACACAAGGGGCATCAGGGCGCTGGTTACAGAAGACCTAACATATAGCATTTAATTATATAAAATCAGGTCAATTGTGGTGCTCATGTCAGCGGAGAGTTTGTGGTAAACAATAAGCTCTTCAGTTGTTTACGGAATAGCCAGTATGATTGTTCAGCCCTTAATGCAGGAGGTGGAGAGTTCCAATTCTTGGAAGCGAGGACAGGGAAGCTTAGCCTGACGGCTCTTTGTCGCTTGACGTCAGGGATACAGAGTTGATGAGAGTATTTGGAGCGGTTTGGCCTAGAGGAGTGATGTTGCACATTTCTGAGAGAGGTACCTTTGGGCCGAGTCAGAGACATTTATGCGTTATAGTGAGGGACTTCAAGATGATGCGTTCATGGATTGGCAGTCAATATATGTTGTTTTATTGCTGCCGAGATGTGTTCCCTTTTTGGTGATGTTAAGGGCAGCATTGAGGGCATCATTTTGTACGATTTGGAACTTGTCAATGCTGCAAGAGAACATCAAGTGAATAGAGCACTGCAATAGCCAAGCCTGGAGACTATTAGAGCTCTTGCTGTTATGATACAACTTTCCGTGGATAGGAAGGGTCTAAAGGCATTGATTAACTTGGAAGAATGCGCAGAGGATGAGGCAATGGTGTTGATTTGTCTGGCTAAGGAGAGTGTGGCATTGAAGTAGACGCCTAGTGTCTTCACATACGGTCTAAGGATTTTGTAAGATAGGTTGAGTTTGCTGGGTGAGTTGTGTTCCCACTAAAAGTATTTCGGTCTTTACGTCGTTAAGACAAAGATGGTGGGTGGCCAGCCATGCTTGGACAATGTGGAAGAATGTGGAAGAATGAGTGTAGGTTGGCGCAGTCTGTAGTGAAGCTTCCTGTCAAGGGGAGAAGGATTTGCGTGTCCTTCGCATAGTTGGAGATGCCTTTTTCGTCAAGCAGGTCAAACAGGGTGATATATTGTACAGTGTGGGGGACACGCAAGAACCTTGTGGGACGCCGCAGATAACTGCGGCTGGGGCAGCTGAAGCTCTGGTTGAGAATACTCGTATTGTCCTTCCTGAGAGAAATGAGATCCATGCGATTGCTTCCGGGCAAAGTGAGCAACCGGGGCCAGATGTTGGCAAAGTATTTGGTGGTCTACCAAATAGAAAAGTGGCTGGTAAGTCTAGTAGGAGAGCCAAGTAGCCAACATCTATGATAATTCCAAAAGGAAAGGCGACGCCAGTATGGTGGAAAAGTACCCAAGCAGAACTAAAGGAATTAATCTAACAAATAGCCAAAAAGTATTTGAAAATCACCTATTAGGGCATAACAACCCATCCAGGAGAAGAACTAATTCTCCTGGACTTTTGCCGTTTTTCCATAGTGGGGTCAGAATAGATTAGGTTTGAGACAGAGGACAGACTGTTTACTTTTTGGACTTCACTTCTGACAAGCACACTAGTTGGTTTTGTTAGGTAGGGAAACCCATAGAATAAGGATAGATGGCCATTTTTCTATTTTAATAAACCATTTGTTGAATAGGACAAAAACTAGTCTGTCTCCTTCTGAACAACCACAATAGCCAGATATAGAGACAGACACACAGGTTAAGGCAGAGGGAGAGCAACAGATAGGAAGACCTAGGTTCCTTACCAGTAACTACTGTCTCCAGCATCGGTATCTTTCATAGATTCACATGCTGTTAGAACATTTGCTGTTGTCAGGCTGGGAACCCTGTAACATTAAAGTAGTTTCACAGAAAACCAAAGAAACTGCTGTCAGTCACTTTAGTGTTCTCTTAGTGTGGTTTTGGGTAATTTACCTTTGAGTTAATAGGCAGCATCTCTTAGCCGCAACCCTGGAGGCCATGCTCAGATTCTTAAAGCGCACATGAAATTGCAAAAATGAGCCATATGTGGAGTAAACAGGCATGACACATGTGAAACTATGAAAGATAGCAATGCTGGAGAACAGCAGTTGCCGAGAAGCAACTTATTCCTTCCCCAGCATTGGATCTTACAAAGATTGCCATGCTGTTAGGATAAATTACATGGAGTTAATTCTAATGCATCATTATGCAAAGACGGGAGGAGGATAAGGCTAACATTAGGCAAACAGGTGGCAAAGGACTGCTTGTGTTATTTTCTTTGTGGCTTCCCCACCCCATATACTTCCATGGGACACCTTTTCCTTTGACTCCCGATCGGATTTTTGGGCGGTAAGTGAAGTCGTTTGCTTTACTTCCCTTGCTTTGTTCTTTTTTGTGGAAACTTTTCAGTCCATAAGACTATCAGTGCTTAGAGAAAATGGGGGTCATTGCAAGTTTGGTGGTATCTGGGCAGATGTAGCGCCCACATAACACCAAACTATTTCCGTTACCGCCACTTAGTCCGGCATAATTACCACCGGATGACAAGTGGCGGAGTAACTCCCCACAGGACTCAATCGGGCTTTTTCAGTGAACATTTTGGTAATTCTGCCGAAAATGGGTAGAAAGTCAGCGGATTTATCTACAGTTCATGGCTGGAGGTGAATTCTCCAATTTTCCACCAAACTCATAGTTGGGAGGTGCAAGAATGCAGTGGTATATGGTACTACCGCCACATTTATCCTACACCACCTAACTCATAATGAGACCCTATGTCTCTTTATGGATTTTTTGTATTTTTATAACTGCACACATCACCCTAACGTGAAGTGCAGTTAGGATACTTTGTATCCTTACATTTTTGCATTTGTAAACCAAAAGCTACAAAATATAAACAGCCCCATTACGAGTTTGGCAGTAACCTTTAAAAGCAGGATAATGCTATTACCGCTGCATTTAAGGGTCCGTCAAATCACAGGTTTGGCTGCATTTTCCCCCAGCTCCGAGCTGGGGGTAAATGTACCGGGAATTTGCTGATTTTCGGCGCAATTACTGTGCAGTAATACCGCCGACGGTAGTTGTGCCGAAAATTCCCCATTGGGCCCAATGGGGAATGGAGAATTACCGTTCCGACAAACCCATGATCAGGCGCTAATAGCGCTGGGGGTTTTTGGCGGTAACGCTATTAGCCCCAGCGGTATCCCGGCAGTAATACCATTGGGATACCACCCAACTCATGATGAGGCCCAATGTGTCCAAGATGGGCTGGTGACAGCGGATACTTTCCTACTGTGCATTGAACTTTTTACTTGTGCCCTTGTGCAGTTACTACAAATGGCAACTAAGAGTGGCTAATACTCCATGGAACTCTTGTCTGTCCTTTTCAATATTGTTCTTTGGCCTTCCTGCCATCAGGAAAGCTGCAGCTTTCTTCCTGCCCTCGGGAAAGCTGTGGCTGCTTTTGCAGGGTATGTTTGTGGCAGGATGTGAGGGTTGGGGCTGTCTGGTAACATTACACATCCCTTTGCTGGGCCTATTTGAGTGGTCACTGCCAGTTTGCATGGTGCAGATCCTTACCATTGGTGGATCTGGGTGAGCTTGCAGTCCCAAGTCTTTGATTAAAGGATGACTCCATCGTAGGGCAAACAGAGGACCACTCCAGCAGATGACCAGCAACAACTCCTGTGATGTCCCAGTGCAGCCCTTCTACTCTGCCTGATGTCAGAAGAAAGACCCTCATTGGTGCTTCCACCCCTGGATTGGTTGGAACAGCAAGTCTCAACCCCAGCCTTTAGAAGTGTCCCTGTCACAGCCGGCGGAATATTATTTCTCAAATGGTAACTTTTGGTGTGCGCCAATTGAAATGCCTCCTTAATCCCTTAATGTTGGGGTGAATGCTTTTATGTAAATACACATCACATTGTACAATCAGTAGTTGTATACTTCAATGATACTTTATTTTTCTTGTTCCGATTAAGCACAAAGTGTTATTAGTTACAACTTTGCTTAATATTTCTTTCAAAGTTTCATATTACTCTATTTCTCATCTCACTTTATTTCTCCTCTCAACACGTTTCACCATGCATGTAACATGGATCTTCAGGAGAGAGTCTGAAAACAAATTCAAAGTTAAACACACATTTCTGAATGGAAGGCTCCTTAGACCCCCCCTTTTAAAGATCTCTTATTATGGCTATGGAAAAATCATTCACCCTTTCCTGGTTTCAATATGGGAATTAATGCTATCCATTTTATTTACTCTTATTTCTTCTGTTACCAGACTGTTGATTATGACAGCTGGTTTGTAATCCTTAAAATAATCAAATAATAAGGGGCGCTATTGTGCGCATGGAAAATGGGCGCCTAGGTGAAGAGCTGCGCTGACATTGAAATCCTTTCTGTAATACCCTGCGGGGTAGGAGCCGAATGTGACATATGGCACATGCCACAGCGTGCCACAGCATGCCACCAATCTCTGGACTGGCCGATGTAAAATGTACAGTTTAAGGGATTTCAAACACATTCAACAAGTGAAAAATACCCTCTCAATCATTGTGGGATTGTTTTATATTAAAACACTTTCAGCAAATGCATAGTTTAAGCACTTATCATGCCCCAGCATGTCACCAATCTCGGGACTAGCTGATGTAAAATGTACTCAACCATTGCGAGATGTTATAAATCAAATTAAAAAAAAGAAGAAATAAATTTAATTCCTATATGTCCCTTGAACTCGCTACCTCACAGACTATAGACGGAAGTTTTACCATTGCACCAATGCTTTAGATGGGAAATGCCTAGTGCTAGTTCTTATGACCTAATCAGAAAGCTAGGCCTGCAAGTCCCTTTTCAGTGTCAATTCTAACGTGGCATGCCACCTACATATTTCTTTATATCTACTTCAAATCCGTTTTTTCATTGCTTCAAAGTTACTTCAGGCATCTCAACTCTTAGGTTCTTGTCTTATATGTCAACCAACAGCAATTGAATGGTTGAAAGCACTTGGAACTCCAGCATGCCACAGCATGTCACCACACTCGGGACTAGCTGATGGCAAATGACTGTTTAAATGACTTCAAAGAAATTAAACAAGTGAATATAAAGCCTCACAACCGTTGTGCGATGTTATGAATGAAATAAAAAAAAGAAGAAATAAATTAAATTCAGATAGCTCTCTTGAACTCACTCACGGACTGTAAACCGACGTTTTACCATTGCACCAATGCTTTAGATGGGAAATGTCTGGTGCTAGTTCTTATGACCTAATCAGAAAGCAGGGCCTGCAAGACCCTTTTCAATGTCAATTCTAACGTGGCATGCCACCTATATGGGATACATTACTCACCGTAATCGTATTTCTGATGCTTGTATCTGCTTAGATTCACATGCTGTGCATGGGCCGACATCTAGTGGAAGCTGTGGAGTATTACAGTTTGTTTTTCGAAACTCGAAAATGGGCGTCGACACAGGGCGTGCCAGTAATACTATCCCTAGTGTGACGTCCACTGTACCCAAGATCCCTCACGCGTCTAGGATCCTCAGATTGTATTTTTTCTGACATGAGGTAGCATGAGGAGTAGCGCGAGTACAGATAATCCAAGCAGATAGATAGAAAGGTAAGACTACAAAGCAACCATGCGCCTTCTCTCAGAGGGGAGGAAGGGTGGGTCGTCGCATGTGAATCTAAGCAGATACAAGCATCAGAAATACGATTACGGTGAGTAATGTATCCCTTCTGAGGCTTGTGGAATCTGCTTAGATCACATGCTGTGCATAGATTAGCAAGCAGTACCTGAAGAAGGAGGTGGGATGTGAGAAGGGTCATGAGCAAATAAGTGTCTTAGAACCGCTTGTCCCACTTGTGTATCTGCCTTGGAATGGGTGTCAATGCAGTAATGCTGAGTAAAAGTGTGAATAGAGCTCCAAGTAGCTGCTTTGCAAATGGTGTCAAGGGGTACATTTGCAAGGAAAGCCAGAGTGGCCCCAATGCCTCTAGTAGAGTGGGCTCTTGGCGTGAAAGGCAGAGTTCTTTCAGAGAGTGAGTAACACAGCTGGATACAGTTAATAATCCACTTCGAGATGGCACCTTTAGAGACGCGATCCCCCTCTCTGCCTGTAGCTACGGAGACAAACAGTTGATCTGTTTTCCTTAGCGGTCTGGTTTTATTTACATAGTAGAGGACCGCCCTACGCACATCTAGGGTGTGTAGTTTCACCTCAGCCGAGCTTTGAGGGTCCTGGAAGAAAGCCGGAAGCTCGATGGACTGGTTTACGTGGAATTTAGATATAAACTTAGGTGAGAACCTAGGGTGTGTGCGTAAAACCAGTTTGTCTTTATGGACAGTAAAGAAGGGATCCTGCACTGACAGAGCCTGAATTTCACTGACCCTTCTTATAGAAGTAATAGCTACTAAGAAGGCCGTTTTATAAGTCAGGTGTTTGAGACTGCTTTTATGCATGGGCTCGAAAGGGGGGCCCCATGAGCTTAGATAGCACCACATTAAGGTCCCACCCTGGTGGTGGGTTTGAAATAGGAGGGTGAAGTCTCTTTACTCCTTCCATGAAGGCTTTAACTACTGGTACTTTCCACCACGACACCTTGTTATGGGAAGTGGTGTATGCTGACAGGGCTGCCAGGTGTACTTTCAGTGAGTTAAAGACCAATCCTGCATCTAGCAGGTGGAGCATGTATGTAACAGTAGTGGAAGGAGTGCAATCAACTGGGTTGATTTGTCTACTCTGGCACCAGATAACGAATCTCTTCCACTTGTCAAAGTAGCAGTGCCTTGTGTTTGGTTTCCTAGATTCCTTTAGGATGTCCATACACCTCTGTGGTAAATTGAGATGTCCAAACTCTATGACCTCAGGAGCCATGCTGCCAGGTTCATTGAGTTGGGTTGCTGATGCACTGTTTGACCTTGGTGCTGGGACAGTAGGTTGTACCAGGCCGGAAGTTTGATGGGCTCGCACACCGCCATCCTGCGTAGGTGTGGGAACCACGGTTGTCTTGCCCACATGGGAGCAACTAGGACGAGCGTCATCGACTCTGTGTTCATCTTGTTGACCACCTTCCTGATGAGGAGTTGGTGGAAAAGCGTACGCAAACATCCCTGACCAGTTCATCCACAAGGCGTTCCCCTGGGAGTCTGGTTGGGGGAACCTGGATGCAAATCCTGGACATTGTCTGTTTTCGCTTGAGAAGACCCCACTGAGAGAAGATATCTTCTACGACCTCTCTGTGTAGAACCCATTCGTGTTCCTCTGGGAGGGAGTCTCTGCTCAGAGCATCCGCTAGGGAATTGAGCTCCCCTGGAACATGTTGTGATGACAGGAAGATGTTCCATCTGAGTGCCCATATCCAGATTTTCTGGGCAAGCTTGGACAAATTTGGCGAACGAGTCCCTCCTTGCTTGTTCAAGTAGAACATGGCTGTCGTGCTGTCCGTCCAGATTTGCACTGACAGGTTTAGTAGGTAGGGCTCGAACGCTTGAAGCGCTCTGAATACTGCCAGAAGCTCTAGCAGATTGATGTGGTTCTTGGCCACTGAGGGAGACCAGAGACCCTGAGCTGTGTGGTGGAGAAGGTGAGCTCCCCACCCCGTCAGACATGCATCGGTAGTGACTACTGCCTGTACTTTGGGATCGTAAAAGGGTTTCCCCTGTGCAAGATTCTCCCTTGTCCACCAGTGAAGGCTTTGTACTAGTGTTGGCGAAACGACCACTAGATCGTCCCACTGACCACTTGCCTGAGACCACTGTTTCGCCAACCATTCCTGCATGGGACGCATGCGCAGGCGCGCGTGGGGGGGGCAGGTAAATACATGACGCCATCATGCCCAGCAAACGCATTGCTTTGCGTACCGTTATTTGGCGACCGGACTGATATTGCGGAATTTGCAGTAGTATATTCCGAATTCTTTCCTCTGAAGAAAATGTCAACCCCTCTTGAGTATCTAGGATTGCTCCTAGGAACTGTTTGGAGGTGCTTGGCACCAGGCTTGACTTTTTCTCGTTGATTGAGAAGCCTAATTCGTGGAGGAGGTCGATAGTCCTTTCAATGTTTGTTCTGCAAATTACTGGGGTTTCCCCCGTTATGAGCCAGTCATCCAGATAAGGGTACACTGGGATTGCATCCCTGCGTAGGTGTGCAGCCGGCACCGCCAGTACCGTGGTGAATGCCCTTGGTGCCGAAGCTATCCCGAAGGGCAGTACCTTGAACTGGTAGTGCCGACTGCCCACCTTGAAGCGCAAGTACCTTCTGTGCGCTGGGAACATGGAAATATGAAAATAGGCATCTTTCATATCCAAGGTTGCCATGTAATCCCCCTTTTTTAGGAGGGGGATTGCCTCTTGTAGCGTAGTCATTCGAAACTTTTGGGGCTTGACATACTTGTTGGCAGGCCGTAAATCCAATACTGGGCGCATTGTCAAATCTTTTTTTGGCACAAGAAAGTAAGTTGAATAAATACCCTTGTTTACCTGGTGTCCCGGGACAAGTTCTATCGCGTCCTTTGCTAGCAGATTGGCGATCTCCTCGAGGAGAATCTTCTGATGTTCTAAAGAGTGTACACTTTGTCGTGGAGGATGGTTCTGGGGACGCTGCAGTAGTTCTATACAGTACCCTTCGGATACTGTTGACAGCACCCATCTGTCTGATGTGATCCCTTCCCAAGCCTGGGTGAAGTTGGAAATGCGTCCCCCCTACTGGGGTTGCGTGAGAAGGGACCCTGAACTGAGCGTCACTGCTTTGGTGGAGGCGTGCCGCCTCCTCTACTGGGGCTGCCTCTGCCTTTACCACGTCCTCTCCTATTACCGCTGCCGTAACCCTGGGTAGACTGTTGGCTGTTGTTGTTCCACTGTGTACCCTGCCCCAGGGAATAGTTTGATCCTCTCTGGGAATTTTGGCCGCGTGGGCGACGAAAATTACCATTCCTTCTCTGGTTAGGGGGTTTATTGGTTAACTGGCCAAGGGACTTGAGTGTCTCGTATTCGTCCTTGGCATTCTTCAGCGCGTCCTCGACCGCCTTACCAAACAACAGATCGGCTTCCACCCGTTTGTCCAACAATGATGCCTGGGTTTCTGCCTTAAAACCAGACTGCCGTAACCACGCATGTCTCTTGATAACAGTACCTTCTGCTATCAATCTGCCTGCGTTGTTCGCGGCGTCAAAAGTTGCTTTTAAAATGCAACCAGACACGGCTCTACCTTCTGCGGAAATTCGTGCTAACTGGCCCTTTAAGGGTTCTGGTGCAGAGGTTATGAGTGCCGCGACTTCTTCCCACTGATGGCAGTTGTAGCTGGCCAACAGGGTGGTGGAGTTTGCAATCCTTGCCTGATAGGCGGACGTTGAGGCTACTTTCCTGCCGAAACCATATAGTTTTTTGTTCTCCTTGTCTGGAGGAGCTTCGGACGATGACAAGGGTGTTCCAGCCCTCTTACGAGTGTTAGTGACAACCAGGGAGTCTGGCTTCAGATGTCCTCTTATATAGAGAGGGTCAGACTGGGCTGCCCTGAAAAGTTTTTCAACTCTGGGATTGACTGCTCTGGTGAGGTTCGGGTTCACCAGGGACGGGTCTATTCTTCGCTGAATAGACTTAAGGATAGGGATGGTCTGGGCAACAGGCCTCCTTTCTCCCACTAACTCCTCGGCGAAGTCCCTCTCTTCCTGGACACCGTCGGTGTCAATATGGAAATGCTCTGCTGCTCGTGCGAGAACCTCGTTCAGGAGGGGTTGGTTATCAACAGGGGAGTCGGTAACCGGGGCTTCCTTCTCTACCGGGGAATCTACTCTGTAGGTTTCAGTGTCTTCCTCTTCTTGGTCCTCATCATCCCCATAGTAGCCCGTCCCGGTTTGCTCTTCTACCATGCCAAATTCTTGGTCCTCACCAAAGGAAGTCTCTCCTTGATACTGTGAGTATGGCCGTGAGTATGGTTGTACATCGAAGGGGTCCGCAGACCTCATAGGTGTCTCAAACCGGGGCTTCTTACTCGGGGGGATAGGATCATTAGAGCCTGAGGGTGTAGCCCCTTGTGGATTATATGAAAGGAAATGGTCTGGATTTTTATCATAAAAGTCTGCCAAAGAAGACATCCTTGACATGACCCTATCTATGTCCTCACTCGACCATTCTTTGGAACTGGGAATGACTCTCTCAGAAAGTCTAGGAGACTTATCCTGAGTAGATTTGCTGGTTTTAGAAATAGCAGCAGACTTGGTCTTGTCTGTCTGTTTAGGAGGAGTGGAGTGTTTCACAGGTGTGGAAGAGTGCAGTGGCTGCTTCTTCTGCTGTGAGTGGAAAAGTGTTTTCCCTGTCCCTTTGTGGCTCCGGAGGTTTTCGACGCCTGGCGTCGAGGATCGGGGGTAGAGTCCCTGTCCTTCGAACGTGGGGCTGCACTGATCTTGTCTGCGGGCTCCGACTCCTGGAGAGCGACCTGCGGGTGGAAGTCGTCTTCGTCCTTCGACGATCGAACTTCTGTTAGCTTAGGGAGCGAGGCACTCTTGGCAAGAGTGGATGATTGCCTGGAGTCATGCGGCGATCTCGATCGAGAACGCCCAGAGGACACCGATTCGGACCGTTCTGTATGTGCCTCTTTCCGAGAACTCGGTTGGACTTCGTGTGTTTTGTGTGAGTGGTGTGTGAAGCGCTTGTATCGCCGGGGGTCTTCCCCATAGCCGCCCTGTCGGACGACCTTCCGAGATCGGGGACCTGCGCTCGGCTGTCTTTCCACGCCGTAATGCCCTCGCCGTCCGAAAGCACGGCGTCGCTGCCATCGCTGAAGGCGCCCTCCGCTGCCATGGCCGCCTGCCTGGCGTGGTGGGCCCAACGCTTCGTCGAACGGTCCTTAAGTGTCTTAGGTTTAAACCTACTACACGCTCTGCAGTTCGCCTTGGGGTGGTCCCTCAAGCAGAGATTGCACGTGGCGTGCCTGTCGACACAAGGGTATTTGCGATTGCACTTGGGGCAGAATTGAAAAGGGTTACCCTCCATAAGCACCTTCAGGCAGCAGGCTGGTAAGTGTAGGAAATGTATAAGGTGTACCTATATACCAAGAGTGTAGAGTATGTCCAACCCCCCACTCTCCCTACTTGCAGGGCCGAGGCCAGAGGCCTTCCAATGCCCGGGCCAAGGCCAGAGGCCTTCCGAGGCCCAAATCCCTCGTGCAGCAGCCGACGGTCGAATTCTTCTCCAAGCCGGCGTCGAGTGTTGAAGTTCGACGTTGGGATGGGGAAAGGATGTAAATTAATCAATATTTTAGCAAAAGTATGGCTAAGGCCAGGGGACTCCGCAAAATGCTTCCGACCAGTATGGCGGAAAAAAACAATCTGAGGATCCTAGACGCGTGAGGGATCTTGGGTACAGTGGACGTCACACTAGGGATAGTATTACTGGCACGCCCTGTGTCGACGCTCATTTTGGAGTTTCGAAAAACCAACTGTAATACTCTGCAGCTTCCACTAGATGTCGGCCTATGCACAGCATGTGATCTAAGCAGATTCCACAAGCCTCAGAAATGTCTTTATATTTGCTTCAAATCCATTTTTTCATTGGTTCAAAATTACTTCAGGCATCTCACCTCTTAGGTTCTTGTCTTATATGTCATAACCTACAGCAATTGAATGGTTGAAAGCACTTGGAACTCCAGCATGCCACAGCATGTCACCACTCTCGGGACTAGCTGATGGCAAATGTACTGTTTAAATGACTTCAAAGACATTAAACAAGTGAATATAAAGCCTCACAACCATTGTGAGATGTTAGAAATCAAATTTAGTAATAAAAAGCCTTTGCATCACCTTCCGGCTGCTAGGTGTCAGTCTCCTGTGCATTACACAATATGGCCTGGGTAGAAGTAGAATCCTCTGACAGCAAGTAAAGCAGCGAAGGGCCTTCAAACATTCTGCAGGACCCCTCTCTGGGACAGCTGATGGAGAAAGCAGCATGGGCAGGTCTAGGGCCGTTATCCCATAAGATGGACTTTCTCCTGGGCTGGGTAGTCTTTTCGCAAGGGCTGACAACTGAGGCCCAGAGCCTGCAAGAGACAATGGCAGGAGGAACCACTGTCCAAATCATGCAAAGGACACAAAAAATAGTGGCATGCTAAGGGAACGGCGTGATAGAAGGGACAAGGTGACATACCCATAGCTCTCAACTCACACGCTTTTGGCGGGTGTCACCCACCTTGTAAAGGGCTGACTCACCCGCCAAGCCTCCTGCACGCCCATTCATTCCAATGGGCGTCTCACCCGCCAAGAACGAAAATCAAATGGTTGAGAGCTATGCATACCCCTTAGCCCACAGGAAGACCAAGAAGGCAATGAATGGGATTCCAGCAGCACTGAGAGTTCTCACCTTTCTGTGAACTTGGCCACTCCTCATGAAGGAGAACCATGCAAAAGACACAATAAGAGCGTTTAGAAATGCAGAGATAGTTCCCTGGTCGACCCCTTTCCTCCAGACCTGCTACTCCACCCGAGATCCTTGGAGGGGAAGCCCCCACTTAAGGCCAAAAGGTACTTGAACAAGCGACTGCGCATGCCTCTAAATAAGGAGGTGAGAGTCTAATTGAAGGCCCAATATCCCAGACCTTCTCTGCCAGATAAAGTAGCGGACACTCTGGAGGTGGACTCATTCATGGTGAAGCACACCAAGGACCTGAAAAGGGTATTGACCACTCATGGATTGCATGACAGGACACGCTCCCCGATTCCATAGGTCCATTGGCCAAGCTCATTAAAATGGTGGAAGAGACCAAAGAGGCCTTGCCTATGGATATACATATTCTGGCTAATTGGGCACAAAGAGCAGTTTGTTTAATAAGTATTAACAACTGTACGATAGCAGCGGAGTGCAGACGATCATTTTTAGTAAAGATTGATCTGAACTCAGGAAGTTGGCATCCTCTGAGGCCGCTGCAGCAGCTAAAGGGCTTTTGTTTGGAGAAGCTTTTGTCAAAGAAATGTCCAGATTTGTTAGCACGTTTGCTGCTCTGGTCAGGCATCGTTAAAAAGAGTGTTTGTACCCTGTGTATCCACCAGGGCAGCAGAAGCAGAGGCGTCTCTGCCAGCCGCTGAGGAGGCCAGAGGCCCTATAGAGGAAACATCTGGTGACAGCAGGAAGACAGAAGGCTGGATCCTTCCTTCCCCTCCCGTGGAAGAGGCAGGCGTCAGGGCTGGCACTGCAGCAGCAGGTGAGAGTACAGTCGTATGCACACAGCGCAGCAGCAAGCAAAGCATTCCCGCGATAGGTGGTAGGCTAGCGATGCACCTAAGCGCTTTGGAGGAGTTTACCGTGGACTCTTGGGTCGCAGAGACTGTGCAGTGGTGTTGTCTGTAATTTTTAAAGAGCACAGACAAACAAAACTGCAGCAACCTTTCGCAATTTCAGAGTGTTAGGCAGAATCACATGCAGTACCCTTTGGGAACACTACATGCAATTAAGACTACAAGTGTCAGTACAATTTCACCTTTGGTACAAGCCTGTACTACACAGTTATGTGGTAGCATTGGCTGAGCAGCCAGACTTATCTCAAGAGTTTAAGTGAGCAGTAGAACAAGTTACACAAAGGGACCAACAAATACAGTGGTTCAAACAAACACTTACTCAAGGTTTCTTGGTAAAAGAATATACATTTATTTACACAGTCAATTAGAAAACATTACACTAGCAAAGCAGCTTAATATCATACTCTAATACACCACAATACACAACCAATAAGTTACTGAACAAGTTCAACTCCCCTGAAGTGGGAGCAAAATGGCACTTCAGTTGCTTTAAAAAGGGGTAAAAAGACAAGGCTATGAGAAATGCAGCCCACATACATCCTTAGGTAGGGTAAAGGGTTTCAGTTAACTACAACCAGCAATTCAATAGGCCTGGGCCAAAGTCAATGGTTCAGAGTCATTGTATAGGATAACAGTTCTTGTAGATAACGGTTAAGTCTTTGCCAAGGTTTTTAGAAGAATTTGGCTAGGTGAAAAGTTAGACAAATGTTTAGGGAAGGACCAGCCTTCAAAGAGGGTAAAGTTTCACAAACTTTCTCTGTGGTCGAAAAGATTTCCGGACTGTGTTTGCACAGTACCTTCAAAGTGAAGAAGAGCTGTAGCGGAAGCAGTTGTTCCTGGCAGTTCGAGCAGACCTCGCTGTTCCTGTGCTTCAGTCGTGGGGACAAGAAGGAGGACGTCAGGAGGTTCCTGCACTGCCCAGGAAAGAGGCCACAAGCTTGGATAAACGTCGGTTTAAGGTGTGAGTGCCTTAAAGACCACAAACTTGTATCCTTCCCACTGGCTATCCGGTTTTCCACAGCACTCTGTAGAAAATTCGACCAGGAGGGGACGGTTTCCAGGCGGCTTGTGAGTTGGTTGGTCCCACCAAACTCAAGGGAAGAAGTTAACCTTGAAGGGCTTCTCTGTCGATGGAGTTTCAGGCAATTCGGACCTGCAGCAGGGCTTCACCGGTAAGTCCCAGAGACCTGCTTTTAAACAGTTTTCCCCCCCATTCATTCCAGCCTGGCTGTCACTCACACAGCAGGGTGGCTGTCCTTGCCAGACAGCCAGCTAGCCAATCATGCCAGAGTGTATTCAGGTCTCCTAGGAGAATAAGCACATGGAGTTTCGGGCACCTCCCTCACATCCTGTCCACCCCAGGCACTCAGGCGCCAGAGGAGGGCTTCAGCACTGAAACCCACCAGAGGCCAATGAACAAAGGGACCAAACCTGGTTTGGCGCGCATAGTTAAACACAAGAAGGATCTTTCCTAAAAGAAACGGCGAAAAAAGTCAACCGGAGTCTGTTTTTATAGATAGGTCTTGGGCGCCATCTTGAAAAACATGGCTGACCTGATTTTTTGCTTCCGCTGTTCGCGGTCGGGTAAAATCATGGTAGTTTGATCTAAACCACTGCCACCAGCCATTTAAAGTAGGAAAGGGTAACATCTGACTGTTACATGAGTGTTTTGATTCAGGGGATGCTGGACAACCCCTCCAGCACTCATATAGGAAGATAGTGTGTGCTGGGTCAGTAAATATAAAGAGACTAGAAAAGTCAATTTAACTTTACATGCTCTG
The DNA here is from genome assembly GCF_040938575.1 of Ambystoma mexicanum. Taxonomy (NCBI): domain Eukaryota; kingdom Metazoa; phylum Chordata; class Amphibia; order Caudata; family Ambystomatidae; genus Ambystoma; species Ambystoma mexicanum. The sequence goes on from NC_090932.1 coordinate 1,293,098,384, forward strand.
GGAGACAGTAGTTAGTCCCCGAGAAAGTGTTTAAACATTGGGGAGTCTGAAAGACACCCCTGTGCCACTGCAGTGAAGGTGCTGTGTGACACAAAGAAAAAGATGATGCCTATGGAGTTGTTTTAAAACACCATTACCAAAGAACACAAAAGTAAAACACACACCAAGATACATGGAAGAGTGGGAAAAAAGGCTCACACTCTTCCCAGGTAGAATAATCAAATCCTAGAAATCCAGCAAAGTTGCTGGGGGTCTCAAAAGGTAAGGGAAATTAGCACATTTTGAGAATCCTCCCTAACACAGAGGAGGAACAAAGCCTCATGGGCAAGGAAGTAGGAGAGTTTCTAAAGAAAAGGGCGATAAGGCCAGCGTAGCAGGTGGCGCAATGCTTCCTAAGCAATCTCTTACTGGTGAAACAGAAGCAAAAGGTCAGGCCGGTGATAACCTCAGACAATTTAGCGCCTTTCTCGTGTACCGACACTGCAAGATGGAGGAAATCCATTTCTTTAGGGACATTTTGCAGAAAGGGCACTGGCTAACCTGCATAGATTTGAGGGATGCCTATCTAGCAGTACCCATTCCCGAGATGCACCAGCAATTTTTAGAATTCCTCTGGTGATGGGAAAGGTGGGAGTTTATGCGTCTCCCTTTTCGGACTAACTTCAGCACTGTGGTGCTTCACAAAGCTACTCAGGAGTGAGACTGATTTTATACATTGAGGATATTTGTCTCATGGCGCAGGATCCTATGTGGCTGCTAGAGCAAATGGTCCCAATGACGGGTCTCCTACAGAAGCTGGGGTTTCTCATCAATTGGGAGAAATCCGAGACCAGGCCACAGCAGAGAATGGAGTTTATGCGGTTTATCACAGACTCAAAGCTGGAGCACTGTCTCTGCCCCTGTAGAAAATGAAAGACCCTTTGAAACATCACAGTATTGACTTTCCATTAAAGACTACACTTTACTTGACAGTCTTATGTTTGCTCAATCACCTCTTCCGTGTAAAAGTTCTTTTAACTAACTGATTTTCCATCAATCATATGTCATAACAAGTTGCATTCGTCAGTAATTTTACAGTCACTTATCTAAGAAGGAATCTGCTGAACCACCAGGGGAACCTGACAGCAGGTGCAGACACTAAACAGGCAGACAACACAGGGCGGATCCCTGCTGGATTTGGAGGCGGTTCATTACAGGTTTTGTTCTTCGCTATACCCTGTTCGAGATGGAGTCATTCATTAGGAAGCTACAGCAAGACAGTGAAAGAAAGAGGAATTGGGGATGAGGAATTGTGAGGTGATAAGACCATAACGTCGTGATTAATGGACTAGGACAAGTGCCATGCCTGGGGCAATAGAGTTTCAAACTGGAAAGACTACATTGACACCGAAAATGTTTTTTTCTTTGATTTTTGTTTAATGTTTTTTTTTCTTTTTTAAAATTGCTGCTTGAGTTTTAATAAAGAACAGCATGCATAATACGAGCCTCTGTGTCTTTAATAGAATCGTGACTTTCCTGAAAGAAAGTATGGACAATCTGGACTCTACCACAGTACTAACTGCCTCAATGGAGTTTAACATCAGACAGCATTTCTGGCTACCCCTTTTTTCTGGCAATGTATTCCATATCTTGTTATGGAGTGCCCCCTACATTTCTCTGTCAACAGAGCTGCCGAGTCGCCCTAAAATCGTGGGAGTCTCTAGCAAAAGGAGAGAGACACCTGCACTCTTGTATTTGGGCAGGATTTTCTTTCTACATCTTGCAAAGATCTTCAGCTGTGCCTCAGACAGTCCCTTTGTTTGTGGCAACACTGGATTGAAGTAACACTGCTGAACACAGCACTCAAAAGCACATGCTGGTCTGACTGGGGCTAAGCTGTGTCCTGTACACCTCGACTGCTGAATTTCCAGCTGATCTCAGTGGCAACTTTGGCTAAAGAGGGATAGATGGGATAGATGAGATTATCATGTGGGTAATTTCAGCACAGGTGGTGTGCGAGTCGCTACACAGCCCATGTGATGGTCTGACATGCATATTCTGGCACACAAGCATGACTGTAGTGTCTGACAAGACATATTCTTGCTTTGCTTCTAAATTTGATTACAAACCACATCCTGCAGTCTCATATGAAGCACAGTTTAGGGTTTCTAAGCAAGACCTTTCGTTTTTTAACGTTACATCAGGAAAGGAGAGGACCTTGCAATTCTCTTATTGATTTCATGTGCAAGTTCATCACTACCAGGTCGGTGCTACGGACCCCGGTCAACGTCAAGGGATAGGCTTCACGGAGGGACTACTTCACCTTAATGTCTACTTTCCTTAAGCCTCAGCCCGAGGAAAATCCAGACACTTCCCAACAGACTGGCCCCTCTAAATGTCGCTATGGCTCATATGTCTCAGACTCTGCCCAACTTCTATTGTCCTTCAAAGGCATGCATGAAATGAACAACTGCCCACAGGGCCACAGCTTTATGGAAGAAATGGCAGCAATTATATGGCTTTTCCCCTAGTCCATGTTGGCAAGAGAGTAACAATATTCTTATACTGCAGGCCCACGTGAAATATAGCTTTGTCTTAAAATCTATGTATCACATGTTTGTCCTTCTGTAGGCTGTTGATTTCTTGGAGTCATAGATGCGTGTGATGTGTTGCATTTCGATAAGTCATTCATTTTGTGAGGCCCATTGCTTCAGAGTCACATTTACATGTTACTGTGTGGGATCTCAGCAGTGGGTCAAAGAATAGAAGAAAAGCATGACAGGGTTTAGTTAAAAACAATATTTCCAGAGACACATGGGCTAGATGGAGCCTGGGGTCCCCTGGTATATTAAACCGGCCAGGCATTTCAGGAGCTACATAAGGAAAGAAGGAAGGCCCTTTACCCTGGAATAGGGGGTGCAGAGATTGGGGGCTCCCAAAGCATTGATACGAACAGAAATGCGACATTCACAAATAGAGTGAGAGGCGTTCCTTGGTCTGTTGTGGTGTCGTCATGTCCACCTTTACATTTTTCATAATCCTATCATGATCGTGATGGACCCAAAACCCCTACTGCCAATTTTCCAAGGGTCATTTCTTCGCACACCACTCCCATTAGAGCACTTGATTGCAACTGTGAGATTACATGGTCACTGTCCATTTCGATGCAGTGGCTGGCAACCCCATGGACTACCTGCTGGGTGATCCAGGTCTTCGGGTGTCGACATCGGAGGTAGTGGAAGTTGAGGCGAAAGCTCTGGTTAGCATGGTCAGATCGATGACTCGTCCTGCTGCTATTTAAATTCGTTTTCAGCTGTGTGCACATTGTGATTGTCCTGCTGGTGTTTAAATTCATTTTCAGCTGTGTGCCCATCTTGATTGTCCTGCTCCAGTTTACATTTGTTTTTAGCTGTGTGCATAACCTGCTTTTTATGAGAATGTGTTAACAAGTCCACCCCTCTGTACTTTGTCTAGTCTGCTACCGGTTCCCCCACCCTTCCACAGTCCCATTGTCCCTCTGTGCTGTTATTCCCCTCATCCCTACACCCGCTACCCCCCCTTCCTCTGCGTGTTCACTGTTTTTCTGTGCATATGACCTCCCCCAGCTCACATTGTTTTTCTCCCAGTCTTGTTCCCCGTCTCCCCCCCTCTACCTTCTGCTCTCGCTGCGCCTCTGTGGCCTCAGCCTGGTTAAGTGTACCTCACCCTCTGCAGTTTGCTATGGCGCTATCTATCTCTCCTATCTTCTCAAACTGCTTCTCTATCTCTTATCCTTCACCCCTTACTAAGTCTGTCAGAAAGAACCTCAAGAAGGACATACTGAGCTCTAACCCAGGCCTTCCAATTGCAGGCACCTACGTCATTGCCTCTGCCAGAGAGACTCTCATAGACATACTCAATGTCGTTCCCTCACCCGTCCTATGGACTCTCCATATGATTGCTCTTCTCTCTCCGTTCTCTTCTTCGCCCATCAATGGTGGCACCCGCTGGGAGGTCTTTCTTGCCCTCTCCACCTCCAGGGTCATCATCAATGTCTACTGCAATGGTACTATCATGGTCCAGGGTCCTCAACCCAACCTTCTACTCTTTGATAGGCTCCTCCCCCACCTTATCAACCTCCTTCCGCCTTCTGCACCAGCTCCTTCAGCTGCCCTGGCTCCAATGCCAGCTGTGCCCACCTTGGCTCCCTTGCCACCTCCTAACTACCCTTCTACCCTCGCCATGGCTTTCTTGCCACGACCCCACACATTGACAACCCATCTGCCTTTTCCTCTTGGGTGAACCAGTCAACCACTAACATTTATCTGGGCTCCCTCACCCAATATTGTCCCGGCTCCCTTACCGGCCTTGGCTCCTCTGCCCCCTTCTACCTCTGTACCTCAGGCACTGTCGTCACTTAGGGGGGCCCACTGTCCCCTGCTGCCCCCGGAAGTCTTTCATTGATTGCAATCTGCTCCACATTGCCATGGTAAGCACTCTGACATCTGCAACCTCCTTGAACTCCTGGATTGTGATGTTCTTGCCATCACTGAAACCTGGTTCAAGGATTGCTCCGTCACAAGTTTTGACACACTTCCCCCAGAAGGCTACACAATACTCTCTCTTCCTAGACCAAACAGACCAGGTGGAGGAGTAGCATTGATCTTCCTTGAGTGTATCCCTGTGTCTGTCATTCCCGCTCAGGCCTGCTCACCCTATGAGTGCCTGATCTGCAGGCTGTCCCTCTCTCCAAGCTCTTCACTGCTGCTGTCCACCTATCGGCCACCTGGTCAGCCCTCCCTCTTCTTTTCGTAATGGGCTGACCTGGCCTCCTCTCTCCTTTCCTCCTCTTCTCATCTCCTCCTACTGGGTGATCCCAACATGCATCTCGGCTCACCCGATTCCTTAAGACCTTTATGCAACCTTTGCGACTCTCCCTTTCTTTCCATCTTACCGTCTGGCCCAAAGCACAGCACTGGCCACACCTTGGATGGTCTCTTCTCAACTGACATTCCACTATCTATCCCTCTCACTACTTCTCTCTCCTGGACTGATCATTTTCTCCTCTCTTCTCACTTGAAGCTCTCTTCTCCCCTTGCATAGGTAAGCCCGGCACTGCCTTCCGTCTACAAGGTCATCCGACCCATGAAAAGAGTCTCAGTAGCTGCCTTTGCCTCCACCTATTATGCTCCTTCCACTCCTTGCGACTGACTCCCACCTTGCCACAGCCCTCTCAAACTGTAACCTCTCTGTTTCCAATACTCTTTATATTCTTGCCTCTGTCATGAGGGTATGACTGAAGCCTACCAAAGAGTGCAACTCTTGGTACGACTCCAAATCAGCTTCCGTTAAACACAAGAGCAGGGCAGCCAAATGGAAATGGGATTCCTCTGGCGCACCCTCTGACAAACTGGCCTACCACCTCCTCCAAAGGCAGTATAGACTCTGCATCTGCTCCCCGAAAAGAGTCTTTATACAAGCCTGCATCTCTGCGGTATCGAAATAACATGGACACACTTTTTAAAGTCTGCAACTAATTAGCCAACCCTACCGCAACCTCCTCCACCATTGCACCCACTAAGGCAATTTGCTCGGCTCTGGCTGCACACTCACCACAAAAACAGTGGATATCCTATCCTCCCTCTCTTCGTCACCACCCCATGTAGCAACATCTCTTGTACCACCCTTGGCCACCTCCACCCCTCCCCTTCTCCCTTCTGTCTCCCCTGTCACACCTGAGGAGGTTGCTAGACAAGTCTGGTTTATGAAAGCCTCCTCCAAACAGGTGGATCCCATCCCTCCAAAATCATCAAGGACAACATTGACTCTCACGCTCCAGCCTTGGCTGACCTCTGCAACCTCTCCTTCGCCACTAGAGTTTTCCCCACCACTGTTCTTAAGCACTCCCTTGTGCACCCTCTCCTGGAAAACTATCGCCCGTTCTCTATCACTCCTTTCCTGGGCAAATTCCTGGAGAAGTTTGCTATTTCCCAGCTTACCCTCCGCACTGAATCTGTTGGCTCCTTCCATGACCACCAGTCTGGTTTTAGACCATCCAGAGGCATGGAAACTGCTCTTCTGAACCCCGTGAAGATATGCTCTCAAATCTTGGTTCTAACTCTCCCTCTGTCCTCATTCTACTTGACCTCTCCTCTGCCTTCGATACAGGGAACCACAACACACTTATCGCACGTCTCTGTGATACCCTCGTCATCATTGATCAGGCCCTGGCATGGCTAACCTCCTTTCACTCCGACAGCCCATCCCAGGTGGAAGGGGTCTTTCCTCTCCCCCATCACTCCCTCGACTAGCGTTTTCCCCAAAGGATCTGACCTACCCCCCTGGATTTTCAATGGCTACATGGCCCTCATACCCCGTATCCTAGCCACCTTCACCTCCAACGTTCAGTGTTACACGGATGACACACAGCTCTCCTTCAGGCTTCCCTCGGCCTCTTCCTTTTCCTCACCAATACCTGACTGTCTGGCCGCAATTCAGTCGTGGTGTGCTCCAAACGACCTCTGAACAGCATCCACAGTAGAATCACTCACCTGCGACAGCAATGAGGGTTTCATGTCCGTTTCAGCACCAGAGGCTAAGGCTTCCTCAGAGGTGTCCTCAGAGACATCCCTGGCCAGGATGGTCTGTAGCACCAATGGATTCTCATGGGCTACCACACCACGTCCTCCTCCACTGCATCCAGTGCCTCATCACCTGCAAAAAAAAAAAAAAACATGAATACAAATGTTAATAGCATAGGACACACACATAGGTATTACAATGTTGTCAACCAACACAAACCTGCCATGTCACACATGACACAAAGTCAGGCATGCACGCAGTGTCAATGAAAGGGAAGGGGAGCCTGAAAGCAGACTTGGATGCGTGTCAAAGGGCAAAATACCACATACTGCATAGTACCTGCATCACACACAAGCATGTGACTGGCATAGTCCTTCCACAAACATGACTGATGCCAATACACAGATGGCACGTAGCATAGCCATGCCAGAATTGTCAACCAGCCTCAGATGGAAGTTGAATACTACTGACCATGAGCCATGTACAATGCATGTCAGATGACATTTCATGGAATTCACTATTAGAAAACACACACGTGTCACAGGGTGCAACAACGCTAGGGTGTTGTAATACAGTGAGGGCAGGCATACGGATTCAATAATGCTAGGTCACATTGACATCACGCAAGTGAATAGGCATATTGAAGGGGATAACAGGGTTTAGAAGTGTGTGGGTGCTGTGCAGTACATGGGTACAACCTCAACTATGAATAACAATACAGATCCAGTAATGTCAATGTCGTGGCCTGATGGCAGTGTAAGGGTAAGTGCCGTCATCATGTGTAAAGTGTTGGTAGTGGGTTGTCGGGATACAGTAAACCCCACCCTCAAGGGCAGGGGTGGCTGGGAGGCAGTGCATGGGTTAAAATGGTTGCTCAGAGGACCGTGTCGTAGCAGACATTGTGGGCAGGTGGCAAGTGCATTCTCTCAGTCATCTGGGACTACAGCAGGGGAGAGGAGGACAGAAAGCACAACACATGAGGAAGCATCAGAAGTGCCTGCAGACTACACCAAGCTACACCTCCAATTACATAGAGGCAGGGAGGCTGTACCAGAGGGAGGCCCCACCTCAACACAGACGTGAACCACACACTAATTTCCACGAGGACCAACTGACCCTGAAGGAGTAAGAAAGGGATGATCAAAGACCATGAGAATGAAGTAAATACTGGAGGTGGAGTTGAAGGAATTGCTGGCCCAGGACGCATAGGGACTTGGTAAGAATGCACAGGGTTCAGGAATGAACACTCATAGCCACTGTGAGCCTGTGCCATCATCACAGTCCTAGAGAGATATCTTGCACCAAGCCTAAAGGACTTTTCACACAGTCCAGGACTGGAAGAGTTGCATAGGGAAGAGTGTAGAATCACAGAAATCCTGGTAAAGCCTGTTGCAGTAGTCCACCATAGGAATTACCAGGCCTCTGGAGACAGTGATCTGCTGGGGGATGGAGATGAAAGGAAAAATGCCTCTGAGGAGGAGTAACTTGCAGGGTGACCTCTCAGATACGTCAGTCATGTGACGATAGAAGGCAACTATTGAGTGGAAGATCATCACAGGCTATCCGCAACCACAGGTTGGAGCAAGAATAGGGCCAAGAGAGGCTGGACAGAGAGTGGCATGGAAGGAGGGAGCAGGTGTGGTGATGAGGATTGCCTCTGTGTGCAGCACATGGTTTGTATGCAGTCTGCATGACAACAAGCACGTATCAGTCCAACATCACATGGCAGTCATGACAATGTAGCCTGAACTTGCAGACAATCATAACACATCACCCAAGCAACATACACATGGCCTGTACACACACGCATCACCACTCACCGGACATTCCCTCATACATTGGCAGGTCTCCCACGCCTTGGATCTGCTCCACTGCAATGAAATCACTAGCGATCTCCTCATGTCCAGTGAGTTCATCGTCCTCTGGTGGTGACCCACTGCCACTCACCAGAGTAGAGGCGAACTTTGCAGCCAGCTTCTCTTTTGCTCGGTGTCGGAGGTCATTCCAACGCTTCACAACATCACCAGCTGTGCGCCTCTCATAGCCCAAGGCGCTAATATGGTCCGCGAGGCACTGCCAGTGGGTCATACGCTGAGCAGGTGTATGTGTGCTCCCTGCCTGCACCAGCATGCCACAGCCGTGTTCCAACATGTAGTCCAAGAGCATGTCCAGTTCATCACAGAAACTCCTCTTTCTCGACGTGTGGGGCTCCTGTGCCATGTCTGGGGTCTTAACCTGTACTGCTGGAGCATCGCTTCTGCTTCTTGTGAGGTGGTGCACACCCTGAGTGGCTTGTACCGCTCTGGTCAGTAGGGGCTGGAGTACAGGTGGACTGGCCTATGGAATCAGCCACCAATGAAATTACAGAAGGTCAGCTTCTGCGCCACACGTGTCTTGGCCTTAGTGACAAGGGACTTGGCCCCTGAGTCACACTGGGCCGGGACCAATCCAGTCCTGGCTGGGTGACCCTGAGCCAGGGTGCCGGTTGCTACAGCTGCCCCTGCAGCTTCCAGACCCTGGCCGGTGTGAACAGCAGATGACACCGCTGCTCCAGATCCCCGGGTGCCGGTGCCTGGAACTTGCACAACACGTGTCTTGGCCTTCGGGACATGGAAATCAGCTATTGAGTCACCCTGTACCTGTGCCGGGACCACTACAGTCCGGGCTGGCTGACCCTGAGCCTGGTTAGCCGCAGTTGCCCCTGCAGCTTCCACACCGTGGCTGGTCTGGACAGCAGATGGCACTGCTTGTCCGGGACCCCGGGTGCTGGGTATGTCAGCAGCTGCTGGATCTCCCTGCCCTGGTTGGGTGGGGGGCATAGTTCTCCCTGCATAGTCCTGGGCACCTTGCCCACGTGGACCACCTTGGCCACATCACCCACCTTGGCCACCTCTGGCAAATCGGCCACCTTTGCCTCCCTTCCCACTTGTTGCCCTCCCAGTCATAGCACTGATGGACTAGCGCAATGGGAGGTGCAGCCAACAATTGTCCTGTGCAATTCGAGTGAGGGGGCAGATGGAAAACGTACCACTGTGCTCCAGAAAGACTATGTGACCCCTGGTGAAAAAATAACGGGTCGCGCAACGCCCAGGCACCCTAAAAACAAAAATCAACGATAGCCCACGTGTGAGTAAAAAACATCCTGCAATACGCTGTGTCACCCAGCAACACAAAAAATGCATACGCGAGGAACACGTAGGCTACTATGGGCATGAAAATGGGGTACGGGACACAAAGGGGCAACCACACTGCTTCCAGGGGAGTTGTGCGTGTATCACGGGGTGCACGTGGGCCTTCCCACGTGATTTTGCTAATGCGAGTGGGGTACATGATTTTGCTGGGGTGTGGACAGGATACGCACGGCCCTTCCCATGCTATTTGGCTGGTGTGGGCGGGGTATGTGAGTTCAATGGGGTGCGGATGGGGTACGCGCAGGCCTTCCCACGTGATTTGTCTGGTGCGAGCAGGGTACGTGATTTGGCTGGGGCGCGGACGGGTTACGCACAGGCCTTTTCACGCAATTTGGCTGGTGCGAGCAGGTTACGCTCTGATTTTTCACGCGATCACAATGGGGGGGCTGTGTGCTGGGTCACGGATGGTGCGGGCCTTGTGCCGTATTGGGCATTTCACTGGCTTTTGCCTGCGCAAGGGGGTGTGTTGGGGCGTTACTGGCGCTGCTTGGTGTTTATTGCACCACGGCTACTGATGCCTCGGAAAATCCATGAATACGCGTGCCACGCAATTGCTGGTTTACGCCACAGCTGGTGCACGCATGGCACACGCTCCTTCTCGGCGCGCGGTACTTGCTCTGCTTCTGCGCTGAATTATATGAATTGGGCCCTAAATCGGAAGATTTTGCAACATTTGTAAATGATGTTTTCATGATCGTGCATATACTCTGATATATAAGTTATAAATATTATCAGTAGGATATGGTTGTACTGTATTTATCACAGTTCGTACAGTCAAGTGTGAAACGCATGAATTAATGTACAAACACACACACTTTACTATTGCGTCCATACTGTTTTGGAAAACATGAACACAATACATGTTTGACAGTTAAAGCATTACACAGTAATAGGTTTTGGATTGAACTGTTTTTTAAAATTTAGTATTATGCAAGAAAAGCACAAGATGCAAATACTTTCGGTAAATTGTTTCTATCCTACAAACTTTCAGAATCGCACATGCAGTTTATTTTAAGATGTAACTTAAAATAAAAAAGAGAGCATCATTGAACCATGCGACGGTTCACATTAGAGATAGAATTTGACGCTTACATGGAGTGAGACGTAGTGGCTTGGTGTTTAATGGGGCTAGGCCCGAAATCATGAGGTCTTGAGTTCGGAACCTCTCAACTTTATTTTTAAAAAAAGGATTATAATTGGCGCTTAGTATTTTTATTTTTAAAAAGGAGGATTATAATTTGAAAAACGAAGAAACAGACTTACCATGACACGTGAAACTTTTTTTGGGGCATGGCATGTGACACCTGCCAGTAGCACGTGTCACTTGTAGTGGTGACATGCAGTGGCACGTGTCACTGGCATATGACTGGAGCAAACATTTCACGAAATCGGCGCGTACCTAGAGCTGACAGCCCGAACCCCGAGCGAAAAAAACCCAGCACGGAACCTGTAGTTCGGTCCCTGCGTGTATTTCGTGCCAATCTGAGCTCAGTGCAGCCCGGCCGGGGGAGCCCGATGTCCCCCGTGACAGTGTTGCACAGTTTTCCGTAAGGAGATTTGGTCTGCTGCAGCAGCAACAGTAAAGCTGGGAGGAGAGGATGGGACCCCGATGAGGCGCAGACAGAGAGCAGCGTTTGACTGAGCTCTCCCAAACATCCGCGGTGGGAGGTAACGAGGAGGAAGACCGCCCCAACATTACCAGAGTCCGATCCCTCCGGGCAGGGCCGGTCTTTGCATCAGGCAGCCCAGGCGGCTGCCTGACGTCTGTCAGCCTCTGGGGGGCGCTGCACCAGCAGTCCACAATGCCAGTGCTAGATAGACGTGTAACATGTTCGTTTCCTAACATTATAAAAAGGAATGTGCCTGTTCATTTTTATAATGTTAGGAAACGAACGTATTACACGTGTATTCTGCCAGTGGCACTGCTGCAGGCTGTGGCCTCGGCAGTTTCTAATCCATTCGGTGCCCAGGGCGAAACACTAGGAATGCCCCCCCCCCCGCATCCCATCCCATGTGCCACTCCCAACGCACCCCGCGCTCCACTCCCGCCGTACCCCGTGCACCACTCCCACTGCACCTTGCGCGCCATTCCCATATTACACCGTTAAGGAACTCCTACCCAAAGTCAAACAGTCCATCACACAAGGAATTAATTGCCATTTGCAACGGTGGGCCACTTTTTCACTGGTGCCCAAGACAATTTTATGCCCCAGTCCCACTTAGGATGCAGATAATGAGGACTGGGCACACCAAGAAACCATGAATATGGCATAGGATGCAGTATATACAACCAACAAAGAACACAGGATGCTCAAGGGGGTTTGGAGGCAACCTAAGCCAAAAGGGCAATGACAAGGAGACACCTTTGATACAGTAAAGTCTTGACTGTTGTAAGGATACATGGACCAGGATTATTTATTTATTCATGCAATGTTTGTCGGGTAACTGCATATTTATTTATGCAATGTGTGCCGGATACAGGTATCCGACAAACATTGCATAAATAAATAAACCGGTTCGTGGCTTAAAGAATATTTACTCAGCAACACTGGTCAAAACTATTATCCGCATAGTGAAGTAACTCATCACCATTGCCACGGAAGTGGTTTAAAGTGTAATTGATATATAGTTTGGAAAAGAAGCGGCATGAAGAAATAGCACTGCTTTAAACTATTATTTAGCCCATTTTCTGGGCTTGCAGGTACGCACCATGGGCCCAAACGGGTCTCCGTTTCCCACAGTGCGTCCCTGCAAGGCACGCCCACAGCCCACTGCACCTCCCCTCCCATCTCAATGCCAGCACAAAACCATTTAGTGACTAATGGGCCACCATTAGCAGTTTCCTGCCGGCATTGTGATGGAAGGGGCTGGTCTCAGCTGCAGGGGGACCTAAAGTATTTTTAATGGTGTGCTTATGCCCCCCACCCCAAGCTTGAAAGTGGTCAGAGGGAGCCTCTGACTTCTGTAATGTCATGTAGTACTTTTGTACTATGTGACATTAGAGTCGGGAGGGGCAGCGCCAGAACCTGACCTGCGGAACTTTCCCTGCATCAATGCGCCGCCCCACAAACTGGGGAATTTCATCCCTTCCAGAGGCTCCCGGGACTGGGGCAACTGCACCCCCGGAGCTATTGCGCCCCGGGCAGTTGCCTGCCTCGCCTGGGTCAAGAAACGGGCCTGGCCTCGGCCCTCAGCCAGGGGAGGGCAATTGGCAAATAAATTAGCAACATTTGCTGCTTTATTACCTTCCCCCGGCCCCGGGTGGCGCTGGCGCCACTGGTGCCAGCCAGGCTCATGGGCACACGTGCGGTGTGCCCTCCTCCAGGCTAGGGGCATGCACTGACACTGAAGTGTGGTACGATTGGGGCTGGCTGGTGTTGTCGGCCCCGGCCATTACAGAAAAGAGGAGCGATTCAGTCACTAAATCCTGAAGTTGTTCCCATCACAAGCACACACTGCCAAGCAGCAGCAGAATCAGCAAATACAAACAGTTGCTGCATCCTGTCCTCGCCGATTGGGCCTTGTTTCAGGAAATCCGGCAGTAACTACAGCCTGCTGAGGCAAGCACACTTCTTTCCTCCTGCTCCCGTCCTCGCAGGTGAGGCCTATTGCTGCATAGGTGTTTTATTTATTTTAAAATGGTACTGCGATGATGACTGGGCCAACCAAGAACGGCCTCTGGAGCCCACAAAGCTAGACACATTTGTCAAGGCTCAAGTAGTCATGAAAAAGGAAGCGAGCACTGGTGGTGGACTCTCCTCAGGAGATCAAAAGGCCGGTTCTCAGAAGACATGGGCAGAGTGTCACCGTCAGCAGATCTTAGACAGTTGCAAGTTCCAGCGGGGTTAGATTGGTCAGTCCATCGGCCATTCGGCCCATGGCCAGGCCAAAATCACGTCGAGGGTGAGGCCCTGGGGGCCAGTACCACGTGTGTGCCGGTTTGGTGGTTACTACGCCCCCCTAGTTCCTGCTCCCGAGCATATTGTTCATCGTTCCCTCTTTCCTGGGCATGCCCTGGCCATTACGGAAAAGAGGAGCGAGTGGGTCACTAAATCCTGATGTTGTTCCCATCACAAGCACACACTGTTCTTTCCTGGGCATGCAGTGCTGACTTTATTTTAGTACAAGAGTTTCATACATTTCACTGTTCGCTCAGACTTGTCTTATACTCTTCTTTGTCATTGTGCTTCTTTTGTTTGGAATAGCAACCACGCAAGTCTAACGAGATAAACAAACACCTACAAGAACGCGCCTTGTGAATGATGGTGTGAAGGATGGATGCAGGCGCTGGACCAAAAGCTGAGCGAAGTCTGCACAGCAGCTGGCTGGGGAAAGCGACTGAGCAACTACAGTAGAAAACGTCTCTGTGGACGGTTGGCCCATCTTCCGTATAATGCAAATACCCAGACTTGCAGGATGCATGCTTCACTTTCTTTGTTCCATTGGGCGTGACATGCTGTAGCATCAATTCATGGCCTTTAAAATACCCCGCATGGTGCAGCTTCCGATCTCCTTTAACACAAACGCTGGGAAATGGCCATGACGAGCTATCGCTACATTAATCAAAGCCAGGTCTCTAAATAATGGTTCAAGTGTTGGGGAATCACCTGCTCACACTTTCTCTCATGTGCCCAACTAGTGCACAAAAGGTGTTTCAGAGCGTGGGGCTCTTGACGCCACCCATTTCTGCATTTGATACACCAGCAGCTAAACACACCCTGGGGAGGCAGCTCCTTCTGCATAGTACATTTCTCCCCCAAACTCGGGACAATGTTCTTTACCATAATGGAGAATGTGAAAAAGCGCAGGGTTTCAAGGCTGGGGGGTAAGGGTGGAGGGCAAAGCGCACTACGCTTGGGGTACACTGGAGATGCTTCCCCTGATAACCGCAGTAATCCAAGTCCCTTGAAATGAAATTTGTCTATACACTGCACAATGTTCAAGGGCCGCTGTAATTCAAGCAGCACGCGACTAGTCATTTGCAAAAAGTAAACTTAACGAGTCCCAAGAAAAGGTTGCCTTACACCCTTTAAGAATTTGATTGTTTTTGTTTTTATGTTGGGATGGTAGACATCGTTTTTCTTTGCGATCTTACAGTTTCATGGTGCTGTCGGGAGCTAAAATGAGTGATCACGAAGGAAACATTTAAGAATTGTGAGAGTTCACGAGCATGAGTGAAACAAACCCAAACTGCCATTTCTCTGCCACGGTAATGCACTGCAGTGTGTTTCAATGTAAAGTCCACATGTTAATGTCATAATTTTAGAACGCCACCTCTCCAACATTAACATTTGGAGCTATGTTGAATTGTACATGCATGTCAACTCTCTGCATATGTTTAAAGTACACTTTACCACTCACATGGAGTAGTGATATTGTTGACGTGTGTACCTCCTAAATATATTTAACATCCCGTGAAATATTTGATGCAATACATATTGCATAAATGCATGTATTTTAATGCTGAGCTAGACGGGCTTGTACAGCTATCGGCGGGTACGTTGCTAGTGCTTGTTCTTGGAGGTTCGAGT
The DNA here is from genome assembly GCF_040938575.1 of Ambystoma mexicanum. Classification (NCBI taxonomy): domain Eukaryota; kingdom Metazoa; phylum Chordata; class Amphibia; order Caudata; family Ambystomatidae; genus Ambystoma; species Ambystoma mexicanum. The sequence goes on from NC_090932.1 coordinate 1,293,113,646, forward strand.
AACACTGTTCAAGACCAGTTCATCACCTTTTAAGAGTGGCTTAATGTTTGAGGTCATACGAATGACATTAGTGTAGATCTGAAATTGTCGATTCTCTGACCTGAGTCACAGCAGCAAACTGTCCACTGTTACTAAAAAGGAAGAGCAAAAGCAGACTAACATAACCAGGCCTGTTTGGGTTTGACCCTCTTATTGCTGTTTTCTGAGGTTCATGAAATTCAGCAGATGCTAGCATTGACAATTTTGTTAACTCATAGTCCCCACTCCCGCTGCTCAGCCCATGATAAGACCGGCCCTGCCTGCGGGTGCGGCTCACATCTCTTATCAGCCCCGAGCCATAGGCAGTCCACATGGATCGTGGAGTGAGAAGGTGAGGCTACAGATCCGGAGGTCCCGCAGTGCACATACAGCCTGCCTTCCGTGAGCGGGCGGCTCCATATGAGCGGGCAACACCATACGACCCCCAGCAAACACGAATCAGCTACAGACAGAAGCGCAGGAGTGGCGGCAGGGCAAGCAGCTGCTCCCTTGCTTCCCAACCCGGCAATAGACCTGGAGTGAAAGGCGGCATAACAACACGTATGGAGGAGGGTAGGCCACAGCTGGATAACAACGGTCATTGCAAAGTAAGTGTGATCTGTTCTCCCAATCTCATGGCCCTACATGCAGAGCTGCCCATTGGGGATGGATGTCAGTGATGGCCGCATCCCATTAAAAGCAGGCTAACCGCTCAGCCTCAAGAGGTACTGCACTCCAACCCCTGCCACACCAATAACGCACCTAATATAATACTGGGGGTGAGCTGACAAGCAGACAAGGAACAAACATCTTAAATTACTTCGCCCTCCCCAGGACTTGCTGGCCAAGCATTACTGGACCGCTACAGGCCAAGTAAAGTGGTGTATCCTACGACACCATAAAGCAAAGAGGCTAATGTGAAACTATCTCCTGCTGATCTCCATTAGCACAAGGCACACTTAAACTCGGTCGCACACAGGGATTTGCCCGCACTAGACCTTGCCACCGTGGGAAAAGCGCAATACAGAGTGGGCTCCGCCATCTTGCTTCCAAACACTAAACTGGCCCAGCGGGGAGAAGGCATGACACAAGGGGCTAAGGGGCACAAAAAAGGTCCCATGGACGCTTTCAAAAGCACAAATACAGGGGAGACTGAGACCGGGTCCCTCCCATTGACCCCCACCACCCAACCAACCAAAAGCGGGGAGACAACATGTATCCATACATGTAGCACTACAGGATGGATTTGCTCTGGTCAACAGCAGGCTAGACGACATTGGGAGCAACATCTCCTCCATTAGAGCAGACCTCCAGAGAGTCAACCATAGAGTGACCAAGGCGGAGACAAGAGTGAGTACACTGGAGGACACCTCTGTGGCACACGGCAAAGAAATCGAGTTCATCAAGAAAAGCCTTAAAGCAGTCCAGTCCAAGTGCAAGGATTTGGAATACAGGTCACGCCGCAATAATATACGCGTGGTGGGCTTGCCGCAGAAATCCCTAAATACTACGATGGAGGTCTTTTTGGCAGAGGCAATCCACACAATGTTACCTGAGGCGCATTTCTCTCAACAGTTTGTCGAACGTGCACACAGATCTCTTGCCCCACCCCCCCTCCTAATCCTGGCGCCCCACCAAGAACAGTCATAGCCAGACTTCTCAATTATCGAGTTAGAGATCAGATCCTCCGCTTATCCTGAGAGAAAGGCACTCTAACCTACGACTCTGCCAAAATCCACATTTATCCGGACTTCTCTACTGGGGTGCAGGCAGCCATACGTACCTTCGACCAATCCAAGAAGGTACTCAGAGCGAGGAAAATGCCATACGCCATGCTGTTCCCGGCAAGGCTCCACCTGCAACACGCCGGAAAGTCTAATTTCTTTGAGATTCTAAATGACACGCAAGCCGTGAGGTTCGAATTCCGAACAGTCTGGTTTATTAGTCAAAGTATCTCAGTCGGGCGACAGGGTCTCAACGCCCCACGACGTGTGTTCCCAGACACCATGAGATGAGAGAGAGCGAGCGGCGCTAAAGCAGTCATATATACATAATACATCATTTACAATACCATTTGGCCCGCCCTTATACATGACGAACACGCTAGGGTTCAGTAATTGACAGTTATGACAAGTCTTCATTCAGTCTAAACATTAGTATTCTAGCAGAGGCTGTAGAGACAGTTTTCAGTTATGGGGAACACAGGGCACTGCCGCAGGAGAGGATATCAGGTTCTAGCAGGGAGACATTCCAACCAACGTTATCTGGTTGCTAAGGGTCAGACAGTTCTGAGGCAGGGAAAATACCATCCTCAGTGAAGGAGCACCGTTAGTTGCATATAATTCACATTTAACTGCATTTTACAACAGCACTTGCAAGACAAACCGGCACCTGGGCTACTGATTAGGCGCGGCTCTTTGCACAGCTTCAAGGCCTCCATGAGAGGAAAACAATATATTTCTGTGCGGCTCTACATTCCTGTCTACGTTAGCATTTCAGAGTTCAAGCTGTGGCCTTGCACCGTGTGTGGATTTGAAGCATAGAATATATTTGCAAAGTGTTACAAAAACAAAAACGGCCGACATTTACAAAATGGACTCCCAATGGTCACATTCAGGTTTCACGGTTTGCAATGTTTGTCACATGATGCGATTTGCTTTTGGCCAACATACTATTCATATCATATCATTCGAGCTATGCATGTGTTTTCAGTATAACAAAACCCCTTTTGCCCTTAAGCCAATAGCATCATCATCCATACATTGCGTCCTCATCAGACCATGTGTTACTTTCTGAACTACCCATGTCGCTATCACCAGCCTCATCGGAAATATTGATTGACAATCTCTTTGATCATTTTGTTTTCATGTTTGAAACCACCATTTATCATAGGAGGAGTTGGCTTCACCATTTTTGTACTTATTGTCTGTACACATTCACTTATAATTGTGGAGCAAATGGCTGGTAAACATTGTATGCAGTAACAGCAGAATATGAGGATACTGAATTTCATAACGAAAATTGAAATTAGCTTCCATCCCCAGGATCGGATCAGTTCCCAGAACCATGAACTTACGTTTAGATTCCAGTCACCTGTGGGAACATGAATTTCAGAACTTAGGACATGTAATTTCTTAATTGCGACAAATATTGTAGGGGAGGAGTTACTTACAAATACGCAGGACGATGATCCCACTAATTTGCATACATCTCCACGGTCAGCCAAAACAATGTCAAGAACCATTCTGTTTTGAAGTGCAACTAGCCTGATTGCTTTTTGTTCCAGTGTCATGTTGTAAAGTATGTCAGTGGTTCCATTAATTGTTTTTTCTAACACCCGGGACAGTTTTCTAATATTCCATGAATGTATTGCCTGCCCCCAAAAAGGTATAAAAGATTTTGCTATGTCTCCAAAAATGTGCCCAGCAGTATCATCTCGTTGTGACCGAGATCTAGACATTTTTGCTATTTCAGACGTTTTGGCGAGGAATACACCAGGTAATAATATCCCCAAGTAACAGGTACCTTCCCAACTTCTAGGTAACCATGGATAAGCTTGATTTCCACACACAAAATAGACAGAACCTCCTAGATATAATGGTTTCTCTTCATGCTCAAGTACAGCAGTGTTCATGCATCTGGTAAATATTCCCACCGGGTGGGAATCTTTCTTTCGTAAACAAAATGGAACGGAATGTGGACTATGATTAATAGTATTGGAGGGAGCATGGCATCCTTGTTACCAACCGGAGCCATTTTGAACATAATTAGGGACTGGTAAGGCCTAGAGAGTCTATCAATGGGACTGGTCGATACAGTGTTCATTTTGCTCTTATTTGTAAACACAGAACAACTCAACGGTGTTAATACCAATCTTTCGAATTTATTTATGTTTGTTCAATCAAAGTTTCCAGTGACACCATCATTCCATCTTCCAAAAAATAGAGGTCTTAATGATGCATAACAGGCGGTACTAAGGGGTAGAGGATCTATATACCAACCCATTCCTCTTTCCCCGTGCTGGGGTAAATGCGAGCACACCCAGTAATTGCATCTATGCAATATAGCATGGGTCATATTCATAATCAACAATAATGTATTGTTATCATAACCTTTTCTGTGTTTCACATCTCGTGATGGAAGAGTGTAAGAAAGCACATAGGCTGGAGTATTCATAGTGGGAGCATTGACAGTTGGAAATATGGCGTTCATGGGATGCATAGTTTCCAAGTACCAAAACATTGGGGTTAGTGCAGATACGATACAGATGGATATAACGATCAGGAGCAGGCTAGTCTTTGTAGACCAAGTCTTTCTTGGAGCAGATCCAATGTTAGTGTCTATTGTTCCATCAATAGCAGCATTAGTACAGGTGGCAGCAGGAGCGAATACAGGCATGATCTAAAAAGCTTATTTCAGGAAAAGTTTCTCAGCGTCTGTCGGAAAAGTTCTCCACAGCAACACACGTGTCGTCAGCAAAGTTCAAACAAGTTCAGGTCAGCCTGCTTTAAACAACAAGCTGGTGTTTACCTCAACAGCTCCAAAAAGGCAGGAACAAGTATCAATTTCAATTTTTCATAGTGTCGGTACCTTTTGCCCCCGCTTATTCACACTAGGTTGCAAAGCCCTTTACTTTCAAAGATAGCACCGGGAAATCGCATTTCAGAGCTCTCATCCGATACAGCTCATACACTCCCTTTCCCTAGGCCTCGGTTTCCAGCTTCGTCCATGAGCTAGAAACAAAGGCCGCCGATTACTTCCGATTTCGTGGATGCAGATTGTACCTTAAAGCTCCAGGTACAATGTAATCGATGAACAAGGCACTGTCGTTGTTTGCAGAAGATGCAGAAACAGTGCCAACCGGCGATGTAATCAGTGATGATGATTCAGTTGATGAGCAAAGTTGAGGTAAACCTGATGTTTTGATCTTTGTTGCAATCTCCCCAGGCCCCTTCTCGGGTTTAGGAAGCAGTTCCGGCTGAATTTCGGCAATGTCTTTGTGGTCGCTCAGGGCTGGTTTTCTCTGTACGTCAAGATTATCGGTCTCTTTCTCATGTGGCAAAGGAAATGGGATTCTTTTCGTCTGTGTGTGTGTGTGTGTGTTGCGCGGATCCAGTGCTTGCAACCATTCACTCGGACTGCAGTCTGCCTGGCCAGAAGCACCTGGTACGGTCCCTTCGAAACGCGGTGCATGCGAAGATTTTCTTTCAAAGTTTTTTTCGAGGGCCCACTCTCCAGGTTGCAGACAATGTCCTAGGCCCGTATATCTGACAGGAAGAGCCTCCTGCACCTGCTGATGAATCAAACGCAAGTTTTGAGTCAACTGTCTACAATAGTCCGCGAGTAATGGATATTCAACATCCTTCAATTTTCTCGGACATGGCACATTCCAGACATTAGCTGGTCTCCTCATAACTATTTTGTATGGTTTGAGACCAGTCCTCACCTGCACAGACGTGCGCATACACAATAAAGCCAGTGGTAATGCACCAGGCCATTTCATTGCTTTCGGCACATATCTTGGCCAGTTTATTTTTCAAGATACCGTTTTGGCTTTCTACCAAACCCTCACTCATCGGTTGTCTAGCTGAATGTAATCGTATATCAATTCGGAGACCTGCACAAATTTGTAAAATCAAGGCTGCTATAAAATGTGAGCCATTATCTGACCATATGACACAGGGCAGTCAGAATATGGGAAAATACTCAACATGGATTTCGCTGTTGGCATAGCTGAACAATCTTTCAGGGGGTAGGCCACCACCCATTTACTAAATGCACAGACAACTACAAGGACATATTTTTTTTTCTTTTTCCAAATATATATTTTTATTGGTAAATTTACAATGTAACCACATACTCGATATTCAAAACAGACATTCACCATTTAGATTTCCTAATTTTCTCCCTCCCCTGCCCCTAACAAAGAAGTAAATAAAATGCCCTTCCCCCTCCCCCATCCCTCCTTCCTTCCCATATCCCCATTCGAACTATTTATTTATTGTGATCATCAGGTACAACAACCTCTAACATGGCGTTGGCTAAACAAATATTAAGATCACAAGTGTAACATTTTAGCGTACTAGATTGTGGTATTCGATGAAGAAAGGACAGAAGATGTAAGAAAGATGGAAAGAGACCAAGGTTACACAGCAAGAGTGTCTCAACAAAGCCCCTCCCCCCCCCCAACTCCCCCCCTTGATCTGTAGACCCCAGGTCTGAGGGGGCCCCTCCCCTTGGGAAATGTCTGCTCCAAGAGGGAGGACTACTGTTTTGTTCCGATTTATACGAAACCCTGATCTTCTACCATACTCCTCAAGCTCCTGCAACAGCGCTGGGATTGATTGCATTGGATGGGTGATGTAGACTAGCACGTCATCCACGAATAACGCCAACTTATATTCGTTGCTCTGCCTGGAGAAGCCCTTAATCGCACTATTACCTCTGATACTCTGAGCCAAGGGTTCCATGACTAAAACATAAACAAGGGGAGAGAGGGGACACCCTTGCCTTGTCGCTCTGGTCAGTTGAAATTGGGCAGAAGCTACCCCATTTAATACTGTTTTGGCGCAGGTGTATCGGTACAGTGCTTGCGCACCCCTTACCCAGTCTGCCCCCAACCCCACTTTGGCCAACACGTGTGCCATAAAGCTTCACTCGACCCTATCAAATGCCTTCTCGGCATCGATCGAGATCAGCATCAGATCCACATCTTCATCTGATATAGATGCCATTAAATCCAATGTTTTGCGTACATGATCCGCCCCTTGCCTCTCTGTGATGTACCCGGCCTGGTCACTATGTACCAGCAACGGAAGAACCCCTCGTAGCCTACTCACTAGGATACTTGCGTAGATCTTCGCATTGACTTTTAACAAAGTGATTGGCCTATAAGAGCTGCATTCTGTTTTCTCCTTGCCCTCCTTTGGAATGTCAACGAATCTGGCCTCTGTAAAGGTAGGCAGGGCCTCCCAGTCTCTAAAATGTCATTAAAAAGGAGAGTTAAGAATGGGATCAGCGCCCCACTGAATCTTTTATAGAACGCGGACTTGAATCCATCAGAGCCCGCTCTAAGCTTGGATATTGCTGACTTCACTTCTTCTGTGCTGATTGGACTGTTCAATAGGTCTCCATCTATCTCCGACAGTGCTGGGAAGGATATCTTAGTTAAATATGGGTCTGGACTCTCTGCGGGGGGATGCACATCTGCAGTGCACAGCTGCTCATAACATTGGCAAAGCGAGTTGTTATATCTACCGGATTGACCAAAAGCTCATTGGCGGCCGATTTTAACTTGGGGACTGCTCTATCTGCCCTCTCCTTCCAGAGTTTGGCTGCCAACAACATATGGGCTTTATTTCCCTTTTCAAAGAATTTTTGTTTAACAACTCTCAAGTGGGATAGCGCCTTCTCCTTCCATATTTCCTTAAATTCTGACCTAAGTTTTTGAATCTCTGCCCTAGATTCCGCCCCTCCCCACTTTCCCACCTACGCTAGTTCTTTAGCCTCTATAGCTCTCCTTACTTGTTTCTATTTCAGGAGTTTCAGCCTCTTTACTGAGGATCCCTGTGAGATAATGACACCCCTTATGGTAGTCTTCGCAGCCTCCCACACTGTCTGGATAGGGACCTCCCGCACCTGATTTCACTAAAAAAAACCTGATCTCAGTATCTAGCGATTCTCTAAAGAGGGTGTCCTTAAATAGTGCGTCATTGCATATCCATCGTCTATCAGTTGGTATGCTTCGGCCCAGATCAAGATCTAAGGTGACCATATCATGGTCAAACCAACCCACTACTTCATTCGAGGACCCTTTTTTCAGATGCTTCAATCTGCTTTCCAAAAAGATGTAATCTATCCTGGAATGAGTTTGATGCGGAGGAGAGTAGAACGTGCAAGCCTTACTATGTGGGTACATGAACCTCCAGGTATCTATTAGGTGGTGACCAGAGAATAGGTTTTGAAAGGCATTGTTGACTGGAGGGGGGACCGCTCCCACCCGGTACGATTTCCAGTCACACACCGGATTCACGATTTGATTAAAATCCCCTCCACAAATCATCGGCCCAGTTCGCTGACCTTCCAAGGTTGCAAAGAGCTCTCGTGTAAATGACAGCTGTTGGGGGCGTATACAACACAACACAATCGACATCGGACCAATCGATCCCTGTAACACCAGCAATCTCCCTGCAGGGTCTCTATGTGTGATATTTGGAGACCTAATGAGGAGCGATATAGGATGCCCACACCTCCCTTCTTTTCCGGCCCTGAAGCCCAGATTGCTCCCCCTAAAATTCTGCCTCGCAAGTCATATTCCTTGCCCTGTATGAATTTTCTTTCCTGGACAAAAAAGGGTGTCTAAGTTCTCCTGCTTGAAGGTTTGAAATAACATGGATCTCTTCTGTGGAGAATTTAAGCCCTTGACATTCAGGGATCCAATTCTAACAGGTCTACTCCCCATCCCTAGGACAAAGCAATCTCTCCTTCCACAGCCAATGACCCAATAAGGACTCAGTTCGTCCTAATAAGTGTGTCTCCTGCTCACTTTGCACATATGTCACAAGCCTCTGCGAAACCCCAGGGTGCCCACCCCCCCCCGAAAGAGAAAAAGTAGTAAGAAGGTCAGCACATAGGTAAAAGAAAATTTTGTGCGACCTTTCCCAGTCCCCCCCACCCCCAAAGAACATTTATAGTTGTGGCATCTTTTCATTTCTATGAAGTCAAAATGGATGATCTCAAATGGCATAGAGGGAAGACCAAAACTTCTTACTGGTGTCACTGTTCCTTTTCCAATTTTATGCTGTAAGCAAGTCATGCAATTTTGAACCAATCTCTCAGCAGTTTTCTTAATGTTGCCGTTGTACCATACAGAATCAAGGTGCTGAAACATCTTTCTTGCGCAGATATGTGTTGGACTATGGGCCATGGTAACCATTGCCACAACATATGCATTTGGCAACATCCATCTTTTATTTTCTTTGTCCACCCAACAACCCTCGGGATCTAATTCTGCTGGGCCCTCGGACCATTGTTTTATTTCCTCAGGAGTGGCTTCTGCTTGTATCTCTAACTGTCTCAATTCTATCCTCTATCATGCAGGACACACTCTCTGTTGTCTCAACATACATTTTTGTGTGTAAATCAGTGGCAGTTTGTTTCGCGATTCGGTCTGCAAATGCGTTTTCCTTTCCTACATTACATGTTATTTTCTTATGTGCGTCGCATTTCATTATTGCTAACCGCTTGGAAGCGCAAGCGCTGACAACAGTCTCACTATCAAAGTGCTATGTTCAATCTTAGTTCCATGTGACCTCAGAAAGCCCCTTTCAGCTCACAATCGGACATAATTGTGGACCACCCCAAAAGCATATTGGCTATCAGTGTAAATGTTCACACTAAGGTTTTCAGAAATTTCACATGCTCTGGTTAACGCTATTATTTCTGCAGCTTGTGCTGAGTTATATGGGATTTGTCTGCTTTCTACAATGGTTTTCAGTGTGGTAATGGCATAAGCAGCAGTTGATGTGCCATTTGGCAATTTAAAACACGAGCCATCACAAAACAGTTCACCATCTGGTTCTTTCAGGGGTGCATCAGTTAAATTAATTCTTCCTTTTGTCTCTTGCTCAGTAATAATGAAGCAATCATGTAATAACCCTTTTTCCCTTTTTCACTGGGAGGGTGCAATTACTCAGCCAGATTTAAAGCGCAACATTTGAATATGCGGTGCAAATAGGATTATTTCATACCTAGTTAGTGCGGATGTGAAATGTTGCGTCTGCGTTCTGTTTAAAAGAACGTCTACTGAATGGGGTACCATCACAGTTAAAGAGTGACCTAAAACTATCCCATCGGTTTGTTTTACTGATGTGGCAGCTGCAGCAACAGCTTGCAAGCAACGTGGCAAAGCACATGGAACAGGATCCAGCATGGAAGAGAAATCACTGCATGGTCTACTTCTGCCCCCGTGTTCCTGAGTAAAAACAGCCAAAGCACATCCATCATTTTCATGTACAAATAACAAAACACTTCTCATAATTTGGCATGCCCAAAACCGGAGCTGAGCATAATGCAGCTGTGAGCAGGTCAAAAACGTCTTGACACTCCATGTTCCATGGCAAAGGTAAAGTAACATCCTTCTTTGTCAATGCCACTATGTGTTTTACAATCAGAAAAATTAGCAATCCACTGCCTACAATATGAAGCCATGCCAATTAAAGCCCTGGCTTCCTTTTGTGTTTTTGGAATAGGCATATCAGAGATGCTTTCTATGCGTTCTGGTGTCAATCTTCTTCCCTCCTTCGATAGGAGGTAGCCCAAATAGGCCACCTCCTGTCGACAATACTGGAATTTCTGCAGCAATGCTTTTTGACCGCTTGCCACAAACTGAGTCAATAGCGCACAAGTTCCTTGTTTGAAAACGTCTTCTGAATCTGCTGCTATAAGCAGGTCATCAATATGCTGCAATAATATGCACCCTGTCGGTAATTCAAGCATATCCAGCTGTTCCTTCAATGCTCTACTGTAAATACTTGGACTTTCTGTGTAACCTTGTGGAATACGTGTAAATGTGAATGAGCGCCCTCCTAATGTAAATGCAAACAAATATCTGCTGTCTGAATGCGAATACTAAAGAACGCATTTTTCAAGTCAATGATGCTGAAGTGTGATGCAGAAGCGGGAATCACAGTTAAAATCGTGGTCACATCGGGGACTAATGGGAATTGAGGATCTACTATTCTGTTTATCGCACGTAAATCAATTATAAAACGGCAAGGGATTTCATTCCCACAGTTCTTGTAAACTGGAAGACTCGCGCTATAGCAAGTACTACCGGAAATCTCTTCAATTACATTTCTAGCAATTAAATCTGACACAATGTATTTGAGCGCTCCCTCATCTTCACTCGAAATTTTGTATTGCGGAATACACGGTAAAGTAATTCCTTCCTTCAAAATAATTTTGACTGGTTCTACTTTTAAACATCCTACATCATTATCGTTCACTGCCCATATGCAAGCAGGCACTTCACTTAATTCAGTCGGTAATGGCATAGATACAAATTGCGAGACAGGAGTTTGTTGTGGCAAAATCGTCAAATATACTCCATCATGAGAAGAATATATTACTGCATTTGTTTTCTTCAATAGATTCAATCCCAACACATTTTCGCCGCAATTTGTCGTTAAAAGAAATGGACAAGATTCAGTAAATGGACCCAGTGTGATTGGCACTGGTTGTGAAACTGGACTAATTACTGGCGTACCTGACAACCCTACTGAGACATTTCTATGCCCTGACAGTGGTATATTTGGAACGTGCTGATTATCGATTGAACATGTCTGTGCACCTGTGTCCACTAGAAAAATGTGCTCCTATTCCCAACCTTCATTTCTACGTAGGGCCCTTTCTGGTCAATGGGAATAGGCACTGGTTCCAACCCCTGTTTCGGGCTATCCTCGGGGAACAGTACATCATCGGATGTAAAGTCTCCAGAGTAATATGAATTGGAGGGATAATCAAAAACATTTCCACCATTCATGGCATTCTGTTGATTCTGATTAACCTGACTATCCTGACATTGTGGCTGCATCTGGTTTCTATTCTGGGCCGCTATTCCTGGCCGACCTCTAAACGCTCTTCTTGACATAGTCCCATTCCTATTCTGTAATTGTGGGCATTGTGTCGCTAATGGCCTTCTAGGCACATTGGTTTATACCTATTGGATCCCCTTGCATGTTGGATGATAATGCAAATTGGACTCTAGGCAGTGCATTTCTGCCACCTCTATTCTTTTTGGCTACCTGCTGCAGCAATACTCTGGTTTTCAAATCTCCTTTCTTTCTTATTTCCTTATCCTTTTCTGAATTTACTTGATTCTCATAATATTGGGCCATATGTAATACTTCGCTTTGTGATTTTGCTTGCCATGCACTTTCAGATGTCATTATCAATGTCTGAATTTCTGGTAACAATCCGCGCACAAACTAAACAATCTCTTCCCAGGTTCGGTACTTAGATCTTGACCACTAAAATCTGCAAATACATCTTCAAACCGGTTAAAGAAATCCGACGCTCCTTCCGATTTGCCTTGTAGACAAGCAGTCAATTTGTCCCAAACTATTCTCTTCTCAGGCACTAAAGTTTTCAATTTTTCTACTATTTTTGAAGGCAAAGTTAAGATGACTTGCAGAGGTTTCTCCCCAGCCTTCCTCTCACTATCAACTCTGACCAAAGTTTCCCAAGTATCGCCTAACATCGGCACATCATTTATACTTCTAATCTGCTTCCATATGTCCGCAGGAAGTATCACAGGGAACAATAAATCAATGTCACTCAGTGTAAAAACAGATGAATTCAAAACAGATTCAATTTCCTTATAGAAACCCGCAAGATTATTCCTAATGTCAGGGGCCGTCTGCTTTATAGTGTTAACTTCTTGCCTAGAAAAGGCAACATGTACAAACTGTGCAATATAATGCGCTTCTACCGTTCGCGCTGGACTCGCTCCATCAGCAGCAACCTCTACTTTCAGGACACACATGGGAGGCACCTCCCTCATAGGTAATTGCAACGTGGGGGATTCTACATCTGTTCGTTTATTAAGCAACAAAGCCAAATCAAGGGAAAAAGCAGTTGGTCCGGTGTCAGACGAAAATGCTCTTTTATAAATCGTCATCAAATCAGCAGGACAACAAACCTTCATGCATTCATCCTGTAAATACTCAACCATAACCTGTAACACCTTTCTCTGCATTTCTGGTGTATACCGACTAAACGTATCATGTACTTCAATCAGGGAAATGGCGGCATCTGTAATCCATCTAAGCGTATCTAGCGTACAAATTTGCATCTCTTCACTGACATGTTTCAACGGCGGAAGAAATCGTTTCTGGACATATGACATATGTGATTCACGCAAACTCATTATCTCTTTATGCAATCGATCAAGTTCTCGCTTAAACATAAATATTCGCCCTACATGTTCTCGTATTTTCGCCGCATTATCTCGCAAATTGGAAAGGGCAAACAAATCACGCAACTCTTGCGGTACCACTGTACTAGTCAAATCATTCCATATTTTAACAAGATAATCTCCCATAAATTCTAACAATACCTGCTGTTCACCAAGGCCTCTATGATCAGATATGGAACTTTGCACAGCTACTTCATTGCCATCATCAATATATGTTTCAGCCCACTGTTTCAGTCCGTCTTTCCGTGCCTTACTAATTGTACTACGAATCAGTCTAATACTTACTCTTTCGGTCTCTATTGGTGCTGAACTGCCAGCTAAAACGTACGACTCATGCTCTGTAGGAGGTGGAGGAAATGTCATGGCGCAGATGTGACGGCTACTGAAGGTGCAGATGGAATCGTGAGAATAGCAACAGGAGGAGGTACATAGGGAGGCAGTACAACTGGGTCAGTACTTGGATGATCATTTCTTCGCTCATTTAGTATCTTATTTATCAGTTTGTCTGATGTATGCAAATCTTGTGAGGGATATATTTTCTGTATGTCTAACTGGAAGGCCCTATCTATATTCCTAATGGCTTCTGTCTGCTTCAGTTGATCATGCTCTAGCGCTTTCTCTGCAGTTGATTTATGTCTACATGCATGTTTCTCTCTACTTTTCAAGCGTTGATTCGCTTCCTTTCTCCAGTCCCTTACAACGTTGAACGCTGCAGGTCTGACCTTTTTTCATAGCAAAACTGATTCTAAATGTTCTAAACGCGCTAGTTCGAAGCTCCCATTATTCGGCCACTGAAGGTCTCATACATGTCTGGTCTGCCTATGCCAAACCGCATTAAACACTATTGCCCCTATTCTGTATTTAATGTACATATCATGTGCCGGTGACCCCTCGGGTGGCACGGCGTGGCCAGTTTCCAAACACTGTCTAATGCAGTGAAAAAATCTCACTAGACAGGAAGACAATTACCCAGGCATGGTTAACTCTTACTTCTTCTTACACTGGGCGTTTGTACTTGCAAGTGCAACACTCAACCAATATCAGGACGTTTAAGAATCGTAGCACGACTCACCTGATCATTCAATTCGTCTCTCATGACGCAATGTGCCCGTATACAGGCACAACCAAGAATCGTCATGACCTTGTGTCGGGCACAATTTGCCTAAATTCCAGGACCCTTGCCTCCATGCTGTCAGGAATAGAGGATGTATTACATTTTGCACGCTGAAGTAGATTTGAGAACTGGAGAAGAAAAGGCTACAATTCCCAGCAGCCTTAGAGGGCGCCTGTAGTCCTGGGTTGCGCACGTGTTGCCAGCTGTCTGTGATTAAAACGGCTTAGCAACCGGCAACGACGCTGGACAGATGCGGCTTATTTTGGATGTTAGGCATTATGCTGCTGGAGGAAGCAGGAGTTCTTGGTGTGCCCCTCGCACTGTTTTGCTGATGGTTGGAGACTTCGCGAATTGGCAGGAGGACAGAAACACTGCCGGTCCTGTAGGACTCCCGGACTAAAGGTAAGTACGGGAGGGGCCTGGAAGTGAACTATTGTGTGATACGGTTTGGATCATAAGACCGGAGTATTTCTATGGTGGTCTGGGAGGCTTATTTCTATTCTTTTTTATGCACCCTTTTGTGGAACTTTGTGCAACTACTAACGCCCGAACGTTAAAGGGCCAGAGCCATGTGTCATTGAATTACGAAGAGACAACAGATCCTGGTCTCAGGAAGTTGTGTTCTCTAGCAAAAACTAGTGAAAATGGGGTAACGCTAATCTAGTGTTGTTAACTGGAGTCTGCTACCACATGTGTTTTGTGTTCTGTTACGTATCGCTTATGCTTGCCTAAAAGGCCATGTGTGTGTCTTATGTTGGGAAACTTCCCATTTGTTTCATCTCGCTTATGGCAAAGTGTTTATGTGTTCATGTTGAATCTCCACATATATCTAAGTGTGGGTAATCAGGCAGGATTAGGAGGCAGGTGGAGCATGGAGCAGGGGTGTGTGTGTGTGGTCAAGTACGCAGGTATCAAATATCTGAATATGCATGATAGGATCTTATAGGTTAGGTTTTACCCTGCGTTTCCCCAGTCCTATCCAAACTAGGTGTTTCCTTCTCTTTCTGGTGTTTCTATTTCCCCACCCTATCCACAAAATCTCCCTAATCCCTCTGCCCCCCCCCATTGGCTGCCACGTGGTGTCCTGTTTATATCTCTATCAGGTACCTGTGCCAACCACGGTGGGAGGGGTCGATTCATTCAGCTTCTGTGGTTCGGGAGAGTGTGTCAAACTCTCTTCCCTTACAAAGTGTGATTGTGACAGATGCTCTCTAGGTGCTGCTCGATGATAAGGGATCAGCTGTGTACAGATCTGCAGAGGAGTCTCTAATCACTTCTGCAGGGGCGCCCCAAACACCTTCCGATCCCAGTTCGACAGCCTCGTCCTCGACTCGTCCTTGCCTTCAACATATGCGATGGAGCATCACAGGGAGGGTCCCTATTCGGGCGCCATCTTTGTTAGTCCATATATGGAATAAAGGCACAATAACCATATACTAAATGACACGCCAGTCGTAAGGTTCAAATTCCAAACAGTCTGGTTTATTAGTAAAAGTTTCTCAGTCAGCCGACCGGGTCTCAACGCCTCACAATGTGTGTTACCAGACACCGTGAGATGAGAGAGAGCGAGCGGCGCTAAGTCAGTCATATATATACATAATACATCATCATTTACAATACCATTTGGCCCGCCCTTATACATGACGAACAAACTAGGGTTCAGTAATTGACAATTATGACAAGTCTTCATTCAGTCTAAACGTTAGTATTCTAGCAGAGACAGTTTTCCGTTATGGGGAACACGGGGCACTGGCGCAGGGGAGGATATGTTCTAGCAGGGAGACATTCCAGCCAATGTTATCTGGTCGCTACGGCTCATGAGCTAAGGGTCAGACAGTTCTGAGGCTGGGAAAATACCATCCTCCTTGAAGGAGCAGTTAGTTGCATATAATTCAAATTTAGCTGCCTTTTACAACAGCGCTTGCAAGACAAACTGGCACCTCGGCTACTGATTAGACGCGGCTCTTTGCACAGCTTCAAGGCCTTCATGAGAGGAAAACAATGTATTTCTGTACGGCTCTACAGTCCTGTCTACGTTAGCATTTCAGAGTTCAAGCTGTGGCCTCGTACTGTGTGTGGATTTGAAGCATAGAATATATTTGCAAAGCGTTACAAAAACAAAAATGGCCGACATTTACAAAATGGATTCCCAATGATCACATTCAGGTTTCACGGTTTGCAATGTTTGTCACATGATGCGATTTGCTTCTGGCCAACATACTATTCATATCATTCGATCTATGCATTTGCGTTTTCAGTATAACAAGGAGGACATAGCATATATAGGAAGCAATATACCGGCACCATCAGATCAGGGGAGCTCTACATCCCAAACGGATACATGACTGTAAGCCACAAGACAATGAAGCTATCACAGTTGGAAGTTCATCCAAAACGCAAGTAATCAGTACAGCGGCTCCCTATGAGCGGCCTGAATCGTAGCAAACAGTTCTGGCCACACAGCGGCACCCGCAGTTGCAGCGTTTATGCATTAGTTATGGGTATACACTGTCCTGTTGGGGTGATGGTGAGGGGAAATGAGGGAGGAGAGGCCTGTTACCTAATAAATATAAGGTTGGGTTGGTGGGGGGATGGTTGTTTAACTGGGAACATTGACGGTAATATGTGCAGAGATATATACATTCAGGTACATATACAGGACAATGAAAAGCTAGCTGGATTATATGACGCAGAACAGGATGATACAGGGGATTAGACTCTTAACATGGGCCATCAGAGGGCTGGCGATTCCTATCAAAGCTAGGAAACTCCTGGCGTACACCAAAAGTCAATGGATTGATATGCTTCTTCTACAACCTCTACAAGAGACACACGCTACAAAGACAGTAACAGAGTCATTTGCCCGGGACTGGGGACCGATACGCATAGGCACCGACTATTCATCACAAGCTAGGGGGTACTAACCATTATCCATCATCGTGCAGGCTTCCAACTCACTAAATCCCTGATTGATGCAGAAGGCACATAAGTTATTGTGTGGGGAGTAATTAAGAACTTAGAGCTTGTTCTGAACAATTCCTATGGCCCTAAAGTTGACACCCCAGAATTGTACCTACAGATAATCTTGCAGGTCTCTCCACTGGGGGATGCCAAGATAATTTGGGGTGGTGATCTGAATACAATCTTAGACCAAATTAAAGATAGGACCTCACGACAGCAAATAAGCCAAACCAAGGAAGCACTAACCATTCTACAAATCATGTCTACACTTCCCCTAGTAGACGCTTTGAGGGAGGCACACCCCTTTCAGGAGAAATTCACATTCCATTCACAGATACATAACTCTAGTTCACGCATAGATCACAGTCTCTGCTCCCCCAAGTTTATCCCCCAGATGAAAGAATGTGTCATACTACCACGCACAATGTCAAACCCTTCTCCAGTCCTATTGGAAATTACCACAACGGATGCCAGCCAGAACACACAGAACTGCCGCATGCCACCGGCACTGCTGAAATACGATTCGATAGTTGAACCATTACGGGTAGACATAACAGAATTATTTGATAGCAATGTTGGCTCAGTAGATTCGATGACTGTGGTGTGGAAAACATTTAACGTTTGGCGTGGAGAGCATCTAGTATCCCTTTTTGTTGGGCACACTACGCGAGAGAAGGAGAGAACTAGACCAAACAGAAAACAGGCTGAAGTCCTTAGAAACAGCACACTCCCGGTCACCTGGGTTAGAAATGCTTGAGCTGTTACAAACCCAACTAACGAGATTTATAACCCTAGCAGACCGAGAAGTATTGTACACTACACTGCCGATCTGCGCCAGAAGATACGGGGAGGGGAACAAGGCAAGCAAGGATTTTGCTAACTTTATCAAATCTGAACATGGGGTGAGACCTATCACAGGGATAAGAGGCACAGATGACAGTGCACACGGAGGCCCAAGAGGTAAATGAAGTCTTCACGAAGTTCTATACTGAATTATACTGGAAGACAGATCAGGTAACTAACACCGAACTTGAGCAGTACCTGGCTTTGTTTCCATTACCCTCACTAGATAGGGAAGAGAGAACCTTTGGACATCCCGCTTACCCTGGAAGATGTTACACAGGCAAATACCTTACAGCTGGCAAGGCACCTGGGCCCGACAGGCTCCCAGTGGACCTATACAAAGGCTTTAGCACTGAATTAGACCCCAAAATGTTGGAAGTATAGAAGAGGCCCCGAGCTCAGGCAGGCTCCATGAGGGAGGCCATTTTAATGGTACTGCTCAAGCTGCATAAGCCCCCACACAATCCCTCATCATATCTTCCCCTTTCATTAATGAATGTCGATACCAAAATATTGGCAAAGGCGATCGCCAAGCGGCTCCTTCCACACATGAACAACCTGATCCATCCGAACCAATAGGGCTTTATTCTACAGCCCTGAATCTCCGTAGATTCTTCGCTATAACTTCCCAATTAGACCCAAAAGTTAGGGCGATGGCGCTAGATGTTGAGAAAGAGTTTGACTCCGTGTCCTGGAATTACATGTACGCCAGAATACGCAAGATGAGGTTCGGGCCCGGTTTCCTGAAATGTATACAGGTGCTATACAACGATCCAAAAGTCAGAGTTAGGATGAATAAAACTCTCTCACCTGCATTCTCACTGCACAGAGGGACGAGACAGGGATGTCCATTATCCCCCCCCCTAATTTTTGCCCTCACTATAGAGGGTATGGCTGCAAACCTGAGACCTAAACATTCATGGTGTGGCATTTGCATTAGGGGTCCCCCCAATTCATATCTCTTTATGCAGACGATACCATGTTGTATCTGCGAAACCCTTAGATCAACCTACCCACGGTAATGCAGGAGATTAGCAAATTCGCGATATTCTCCGGTTACAAAATGAATTGAACCAAAACGTAAGTTATCCCACTAACACCAGGCACAATCGGATCGGCAGCCACAACACAATTCAGGTGGTGCCCAAACACAGCTCACTACCTTGGTATCATACTGATCAAGGATAAGAATACCCTATATGCTAATAATTATGAGCCCTATATATCGACACTCGAGACCAAACAGTGTATGGGGCAAGCACCCGATCTCTATGTATGGCAGGGTGGCCCTGCTGAAAATGGTTGTGGTGCCCAAATTGATATACTTATTCAGCAATATTCCGATCTGGCTGGGCCACCAGTTCTTTGATAGAATACAAAAACACACTTCCAACTTTGTGTGAGGTGGGGGCACAGTGAGGCTCAGCTGGTCCAAGCTATGCGAGCCATTTGACACTGGCGGCCTTGTAGCCCCGGACTTCCAATTATACTATCTTGCCGCACAGGCACACTTTGCGAAATACTGGTCACACAGCTCAAAACCAAACGCACATATTCAGGCCGAAAAATGTGCAGCCTTCCCTGCGTCCCTACAATCTACGATTTTCGCGAGGGCAAGGAGAGACGTGGTGGAGGTAGAGCCCATTGTTTGCACGACACAAGCCTGGGTGTCTTTCGCAGAGTAGGGTGCGCAGAACTATACTGGCCACATAACCCGCTATGGCATTACCCGGATATGACACCCACGTTTGATACTGCACTGCATAAAAGTTGGGACCCACACAATGAAATGTGCATGGGGGACCTATTCCCAGAGGGAAGGTTTGGTCATTTGGATGAGGTTAGGGATAAGGTGGGGGGAGGACTAACCACAACAGTGCAATCCCACTACCTGAGGGCTTCATGCAAAAACAAGTGGCCAACATTCCCAGCAGCCCCAACCCATCATCCGTTTCTGACCAGTACCATGTCACAAACCGGGTTTAAGGGTAGCATCTCCTCGCTATATAAAGCGGCGCAAACACACACCCCATCCAAAAACAATATGAGGTGCATATAGGAAAAAGACTTGAACATAACCATAGACGACACCAAATGGGCGGAATACTGCCACTTCACCAAGGATCTCTCTGTCTGTGCCAATTTCAGGTTGATACAATTCAAGATGCTGAATCTACACATCACACCCCGTAAGATTAATACATTTGATCACTCCAAGCAGGCTCTCTGCCCCAAATCCAATTCCCTGCAAGCAGACCTGTTGCATATGTAATAGTCATGCCCCCCGATCAGGTAATTTTGGGAGGAAGTGTCCAAAACTCTGAGCGATATACTGGATATACCAATACCAGCCACTCCTTTGAAATACCTCTTAGGAGCTTAGGAGACATCGGGAAAGTCCCAATTAAAGTGCTCAGGCTCTTCTCAGTAGCGGGCGTAGTTGCCAAACGGAACATACTAATTTGCTGAAAAGCAAAGATGGCCCCAACCATTCAGTCATGGCTCAGAGACTTGATTTCAATACAAGAATATGAAGAAGGGTATGTTAGAGGGGTTGCAGCTGTATGTTGATGCAGAGAGTGATGCTTCAACACCCAGACTCAGCTGAACTGTAGCAATGGTCCAAGAGTGGTATAATATGCACACATTGTAATGTACCATACTTATGATGTACTGTAACAGTCAACTGAAAAATAAAGGTTTTATAAAAAATAATCATCATTTTAAGTTTATTCAGAAGCAAATTATCCATAAACCATAGACTAAATAGAACTGCATAGTAATACAAAATCCAATTCAACATTTTTTTTAAAAAGTCCACGGTATAAGCTTACAAACATTACATATATATAAATAATTTAAAAGAAATTAAAATGTGCATGGGTGTAAATCAAGATAAAATCCACAGGAAGCGTCCAAACGTTTCAATAACATTTTCAGGGTTCGATCATATTCCGGGCAGTGAATTTAGTTCTCCGATACCAGGCCCTTCTCAAGTAGATGAGACAATGGGGGCGAGACCCTCTTTTTTGTGAGGGGGCCTGACTCTAGAGGGTTAGACAAGTATAGCAGAGGAACGGTTAGTCAAAGGCTACCCTAGTCATGGGCGTGAGTAGGGAGGTCACCTAACTGATAGCAGTTGAGCTAGAGATTTGCTAGCTCAGATAGAGATCACTGAGATCCAAAAAATATGTTTCAATTTATCAACAGAAAAAAGTTTAATTCAACATAACATGGGAGACATGAATACATAAATAGGCTGGAGGCGGTCTGCGACATCAGACAGCAGAATCTAATAAAGAGAAATGCCCACCATCAATCAATGTGTCGACAATGTTAGCGTATTGCTACATGATTTGTTTTCAGCAATACAGGAAATAATTGTCACTTTTTCCTACTAACCCACTCATATGCATACCACAATGTATCTTCATATGCATACTAAACGTGCTACCTAAAGGCACTATCCTATTATGTATTCCTGTCTCCAATTGTTATGTTGAATTAAACCTTTTTCTGTTGACAAATTGAATCATACTTTTTAGATCGCGACCCTTCTCAAGTAGCCCACCATGCCCCAGGCAACTGGCATCGTAGCGGCTGAAAGCAGATAACATAAAGCAGGCCTAGCCTGAGACAAGCCAACGGACCTAAGTAGTGGCAGAAGCGTTTTTCGTCTTAGTGGCCAGTGGAGGACCTTCTACACTTTCTGTTTTGCGCACATTACACAGACCTGACAGCAGGGGCAAGCTTTAGGTTGCACATTATGAGTCCAGCTTTTTGTTCGTGCCCCTAGCCATAAGCAATCAAACCGGGCTAGAGTCAAGGCCCAGCGATCTGCAGGATTATCACTGTGAAGCAAGTAAGGCTGAATAGCGTCCGCAGATGTTAACACAATATGCCTTCTGTTTGTAAGAATACCCAAGGCAGCAAACTCCCTATTTGCCACCAAGATAGAATTAAACATTTGTTTGTATGCCCTGACCGCACAGGGGGTCAAGAAGATTGAGGGGCAGACAAGATTAGCACAATTTAACTGTCTAATGCATTTCTGGATGTACACAAGCCAGGGGATTTTCTTCACAGCTGAGCTACTCACCAGGGCTCTTATGATCTTATGTGAGAGAGTGGCTTTCTGGTTAGCCCATAATCAAATAGTTTTTTTTAATTTATCATGTTGTTAAATAATGTTCACATGCTTATAGTCTTATTGTAACCAAGTCTACTCAAAACTTCCTAGGTGACCATGTTTTCCCGTTTCCCTCTAATTAGATAGAAAGTTAAAAATATTGAGAGATGCTGATACTCCTGTTTTCTCTAAACTTAAACATGATATATTGATGCACTGAAAACTATGGTTTCCAAATGTTTTCTGAATAGTTTTCAGTGAACCTGTTACTCCTTGCTACTTTATATGCAATCGATACATGTAGCCTTACTACAAAGTATTGTACTTTTTAAGTTTCTAATTTATTCAAAAGGCCTCCTGTGAATTTATTACCTTAGCTCTGGGCGATCCGTTTGCTTCCTTAGAAGCCAATCCGCAAACAGATTCGCTTGATTTCGGCAGGCTTTTAGCCACAGACAAAATGGCGTAATTCTGAATTTCTACGCGATGATGTAACTACGTTTTAACGTTCCGCAGCCATTTTAATTTTAAATGTACTGCCGTAATATATATCGCAAGCTATTACTCTCTAACATATGATATGATATGGTATTTGTAACGCGCCTATACACAAGTGGCTAAAAATTCACCCAGGACTATAGCCTATTACTTGACCGGACATCTCAACATTCGAAGTGCATTCTCGGAACTTGGTGGGTTTTCAGCTTGTACTACAAGAAACGGGGTGCCGCCTTTTCAACCTTCTTTCATCGTGGGAAGCCTTGCAGGGTCTGCCCCTTTGTTCGTCCATTGAAGATTGCCTGTTCCCGCTTGATCAAGAGTACTCCCATTGCAATGCATCTTCTTCGTTCCATGGAGGAGCCATATGGTTGCCTGCTCTGCAGAAGTCTTTCCGTCCCAAGGGTGTTAAGCTGGAGTGTGCCTGGACCCAAGATTCGGGCACTGCAACTGACCAAAAACTAATCCTGCATTCAAAAAGTGACCTCTCAATCCCTGACCCGTGGGCCTTTCTCAACCGGACCAAGCATGGAAAACTACATCCCCAACAAAATCCAGAACCTCAGGAATGGTCTTTGGGGAAATCGGAGTCAGGGGTAATTTGCCATACCCGTTTCTTTTCCCCCTGTCCGAGGGTTGCACATCCTCTCTCTTTCCTGACTTGGGTTGGTGGTAATCTGGTCAAGGATCCCTTCCTAGGCCTAGGCCTAGTTGGATTGAGAGTTATTTACCTGAACTTTTCTTAATGTTAAATCACAACCACTGGCACTGGCCAATCACATAGTAAACCTACCTGAACAGTATAACTGCCCCAGACTATCTCAGGGCTGACTTTAATCAGTGATAGGGACTTGTGGTTGCACTGAAGTGTTTCTACTGAACATTATGCATCAGAGTACTTTCCGGTTTTACACTGGTTATTGGATCAAATGCTTTTTATCTTTTCCGAAGGGTGAATATATATATCTGTTTTATAGTAAGCGTGTGACAAACTTTGCTTAGAGGTTTCACTGCTTAGTGTGCATTAAAGGCCTAATATAGCTTTGTATATTTTTGCACTTACCTGTCAAACTGGATTTATCGGTGTTCTGCTTGGAATAATTGTAACCCTACACCCCCGTCCGACTCTAAGCCTTACCGCTGTGCTACCTACCTTGATTGGGTTTGGTTAGACTTTAGTGCCTTTCCTGTTCTCCGTTAAGTGGCCTCCCAAAAATCCCTATGCTTGATTTTGGAAATCCATCTTAACAGCTTGTCCAACTCTGGACGCCTCCATATAGTCTGTTGATGCAGTAGAACTTGGTGAAAGTGTGCATGCACCGCAATTTAGCTGCCCTGTAGATGTCTGCCAGAGGAGCACCAGAGAGACAGCCTTTGTGTAATGCACTTTGGGCTGTCTTGGAAGAAACCAATTTGAAAGGTGGTGGCAATCACGAGTTGCAAGGACTTCTGGAATGGCTTGGTACAAGCAATATAGTATTTTAGCGCTGGCTTGACATCCAGGGACTGGACAAAGCACTCACCAGTTGTTGTAGGAGAGCCGAAGAATACAGGTAAGACCAAGGATTCATTGAGATAAAATGGAGGGTATTTTAAGCATAAATGTAGGGTTGATCCTGAGGAGCACCTTGGATTTGTGTACTGCAAGTTAAGTTGAGTTGGAGGATAGTGCTTGGATCTCATCAACCCTCATGGCCAAGGTAATTGCAACCAGGAAAGCGGTCTTCCAAGAGATAAACTTGAACTGGGCTTTATGTATAGCTGGCGCATTAACTCAGAGAGTATGACCTTCAGCTCCCAAGCAGGAGCCAGTTTGCGGACTGGCATGAAGAAACATTCATGAATTCCTTGATAAGCCTATAGGATCAATGCAAAGGCTAAGCTGGGGTGCGTGTAAAGAAGATATTACGGCCAAATCATCTTTGATAGAGGTGTTGGCCAGACTGCTATTCGCCAAGGAGAGCAAGTAAGGCAGAATTTGGTTGAAGTGGAGGGCATCTACTCCATAATTACAGCAGCAGTGTTTCTATTTCCTGTTGTAGCACGAAACAGTAAAGGGTGCTCAAGCGAGTGAGAAAACATCTGGAGGCGGTTGGTCCGATTGAGGAGGACGATGTTGATGGCATGACGGCACAGGAGTCTGGTCCAGAGGAGGAGGAAGGAACAAGTTACTTACCTGTAACAATTGTTCTCCAGCATGGGTCTGCAATTGATTAACATGCTCATGAATATTCACTGTCGTCTGGCTGGAAATCCTCGGTAAAAGGAACAACGGTTTCACTTTCACTTACAAACTGTATTTCTCCTTTAAACCAATCCTCTGGGTCATACTGCCCCAATCCAATGACAGCCCTCTCCCTAAGCACCTCCTCTGGCAGCCATCTTCAGATTTGGTAAGCACGTAAAGTGGCAGTATGACCAAGAAGAGCAGCAGAGGGATCGGGGGGAGGGTACGTATTTGAATCCATGCCAGACCCATGATGAAGAACAATAGTTACAGGTAAGTAACATGTTCCTTCTCCAGCATGGGGTCTGGCATGATCACATGCTCCTGAATAACAAATCCACAGCAGTACAACATTACACAACCATGGGAGGTGGCAAGGCTCAACAGAAGCAATTAAATCTTACCTCCGAAACACTCACCTCCAGCAAACATGTTGCGTAGCACTGCTTGGCAGACTCTGGACTCCTCCGTGGAATCTCTGTCGATGCAGTAGAACCTTGTGAGGGTGTGTGTGGACCTCCAGGTAGCAGCCCTGCAGATGTCCAGCAGGGGCACAACAGACAGGAATGCTGTTGTTGCAGCGATCACTCTGGTGGAGGGGGCTCTCGGACTACCGGGCAGCGGTCGGTTTGCCAACCGATGACAGTGCGTGATGAAGCCGGAGAGCCACCTTGCAAAGGAAGCCATGGACAAGACCTTCCAATGGTTCACAGGAGCAAAGTTCACACAAAGTTGTGAAGTCTTCCGGAAACCTTTTGTGTGTGCCAAGTAGAACTTCAAAAGCAGGTTTCGGGAAAAAAACAGGTAACACCAAAGGCTCGCTGAGGTGAAATTCCGACAGAACCTTCAGCATGAAAGAGGGGTGCGTCCGCAGCACCACCCTCGATTGTGGAAAGTCAAGTATGGTTGCTTGCAGGATAGGGCATGGATCTCACCCACCCTCCTGGCAGAGGTGATGGCCACAAGGAAAGCCGTTTTCCACAAGAGGAGCTTAAGAGGGGCCTGATGTCAATGCTCGAAGGGGGCCCCCCCCATGAGCCTCGTCAGAACCATGTTGAGTTCCCATGCCGGGGCAGGAGCCTTCACCGGTGGGAAAGATCAAAAAAGTCCTTTGAGGAACTCCTTGATGAGTCGTGAGACCACCGTGAAGATCTTCCTGGATACCTGGTGTAGTGGGAGATAGCCGCCAGATGCACCTTGATGGAAGCGTGTGCTAGGCCGGCCTTGACCAAGGAGAGCGAGTATGGAAGAATTTGCAGGGCCATGACCCTCAGGGGGTAATCATCTGCGACCGGCACCACATAGCGAAACGCTTACACTTGTGACTGTAGCACTTCAAAGTTGATGACTCCTTGGTCTTGGCAAGGATCTCGCTGCAGTCCACAGGCAACTCTTATCCAGCAAGCTCTAGGACTGCAGGAGCCAAGCCCTTGGGTTCAGTGATCCTGGGTCGAGATGCAGGATTGCAGCTCCTTCTCTGGTGAGAAGATCCGGAACCACCGGCAGCATGTCCGGGTGTGACGCTGACAGACTGAAAAGGTCTGTATACCAAATTTGCCTCTGCCACGCCGGAGCGATGAGTATCATCTTGCAATTGCACTGTCTGAGTGTTCGTTTGTTTATTGATTTGATAATGCGCATCAAACCCTTGGGCAGCTGGGCGCAGTAGTACAAGAAGTCTCGAGACTTGGTTACAGTGCCTGTCGCAGGCGGGTACATACATGTATATAATTCAGTGCAGATATTTGCAAGTCAAGGAGCGTAGAGGATATGGTTGAGCTTATGTACATGACAAAACAGTGCTTAACATTACATATACTTAAGGGAAAGCCTGCAGACAAGGAGAGCAAGGTCAGGTGGATTGGTTGCAGTAGTAGTGTTAGGTGCAATGGTTGTCGAAGTTGTGTCAGGAGGGTAGAGCGGCAGTAGGGTGGGGTTGAGGCGGTTATGAGTCGTTAGTGCAAAGCCATTTGAGAGCATTGCGTCTAAATTTGGCATAAGGTTGGAGTTGTCTGAGGTCAAGTGGGAGTGTATGCCACGATTGTGCAGCTTTAACTTGGAAACTAGTTCCTCTGGCCTGGTCAGTTTAAATCTGGGAATTTCAAGCATAGAAGTATTAGCAGATCTCGTGGGTCGGGTAGTGGTTCTTCTAGAGATTTTTTCCTTTTTTCCGACAAGTAGGGAGGTGCTAGATTGTTTAGACATTTAGAGGTGAGAGAGATTGTTTTGAGGAAGATTCTATCTTTTATTTTTAGCCAGTGAGTCTCTTTTCTGAATTTAGTGATGTGCTCTCTACAGGGGATGTTCAGCGCTGCTCTTAAGGCATTGTTTTGCAATCTTTGGAGTTTGTCAGTGACATACTTGTTGGCTCCTGAGTACAGGGCGTTGCAATAGTCTAGTCTGGACATAGTAAGAGCATTGGCCAGGGTGACGCAGCTGGCACTGGAGAGGAATGGTCTGGAAGCTCGGATTAGTTTGCAAGTGTAGGCTGTTGTAGAGGCAAGGGAGTTGACTTTCTTCTTAAGGGTGAGAGAGGAGTCCAGATAGAATCCTAAAGTTTTTACCACAGGCATAACCTTGATAATATTATTATCAATGTTGAAGGATGCATAGTTTGGGGAAAGTTTTTTTAGATTGGTGTTCGAGCCGAGGAGCAGTATCTCAGTTTTATCGTCATTCAGGCAGAGGCCATGGGTCGCCATCCATGCCTGAATGAGGATGTATATCTTGTTCACCAAGGCCGAGCCCGCTTCGTAGTTGCCGAAAGGGGTATGAGGATCTGGGTGTCATCTGCATAATTAGTGTAGGTGACGCCCAGTCTGTCCAACTTGTCGAACAACGGTTTGGTGAAAATGTTAGACACAGGACCCCTGCGGGACTCCGCATGTCATTTGGATGGGATCAGCGAAGGTTGAAGTGGAAAACACTCTCATGGTTCTGTTACCTAGAAAGGATTGGACCCAGGCTATAGCTTCCCCTGTGAAGTTGGCAGCAAGCCTGAGATGGCTGCATAAAACTCCATGATCCACCAGGTCGAAGGCTGCTGACAAGTCCAGTAGGAGTAGCAAAGCTGTTTTTTCCGCTATCCTTTAGCTCCTCAATTTGTGTCTTTAGATCTAGCAGCGCTGTCTCGGTGCCATGGAGGGGGCGAAAGCCCGATTGCTGAGAGCCAAGCAGGTGATTGGCTTCCAGGTAGTCCTGAATTTGTAGGTAGGCAACTTTGTCGATAATTTTGAGTAGGAAAGGCACGGTGGTGATGGGTCTGTAGTTGGTTGGGATGGATGGATCAAGTGTTTGTTTTTTGAGTAAGGGAAGGACCAATGATTCTTTCAGGTTGGTGGGTACTGTATTTGATTTAAAGGAGGAGTTTATGAGCTTTGAAATGAAGGGGGCTAAGTCCCTAGCTGCATCCTTTATTATTTGTGCTGGGCAACTGTCGCCCTTACAATTGGAGGGTTTGAGGGAGAGAATGACTTTTTATGTGTCAATAATTGAGACAGTCTTGAAGCTAAAGGGCAGAATGGTTTTGGACTCGGTGGGCAGTGGTAGTTGTTGATCAGGGAGGGGCAGTGAATCATTTTTGTTGGCTATTTTCAGTTGGAGAGTGGAGATTTTATTCGATAGGGCGTTTTGTATGCTAGTGCACCATATCTTGTCCTTGGGGACAGTGTCGAACGGTTGGATGGGGGATTCCATTTCCCGGAGGATGGAGAAGAGTTCCTTAGTGTTTGATTTGGCTTTTGTGATTCTGTCATCGAATATATTTTTTTTTAGTGTTGATGATTTCTTTTTTATAGAGTTTGGAGAGTTGGGCTAATTTATCTTTGCTATTGCCAGTAGGGGATTTGCGCCAGATAGCTTGAAGCTTTCTTTTCTGTTTTCTTAGATCCTTGAGTTGAGGTGTGAACCAGGCATTCAAATGCCCTTGCTGCTTACCTTTGCGCAGTTTAATCGTTTAATCGGTGCGATAGTGTCGAGTGCGGTGGTCATAGCTTTGCTGAAGGTGTCTACTAAAGTGTCTGGGTCGGCATTATTTTCTAAGCCATTGATAGCAGGGAGGAGGAGGGGGATGAGTTTTTCGGCAGTAATGTCTTTATACTTCTAGTAGGGAGGGGGTACCATACTGATGGTTTTAGGGCTGAGGAGATCAAGTGTAGCGGTGAAAGTTATTAAGTAGTGGTCCGTCCAGAGTTGCGGAGTGGTGTCAGTGATGGCGATGTTGCAGTTAAGATCGGATACCCAGTCGAGGGTCCTGCCCTTGATGTGGGTGTGGGAGAGGACTTTTTGGGTGAGCCTGTGATCATTAAGTAGGGCTGCTATTGATTAGGCATGTTTGTTGTCTGTATCGTTGAAGCCAATATATTGAAAATCACCCATCAACAGGGTTTGTGAGTGGTCTTTAGTATTGTTCGCTATGAGACTAGTTAAGTCATCTTCGAATGTTCCTAGTGGTCCTGGGGGCCTGTATATCAGGTGGATGGTCAGCGTGCGGTTGTTGGCTAGCAGCAGTTTAGCTGTGAGTATTTCACAGGATGAGCACGGAGGTGAGGTGGCGAGCCTAATGGGTAGGGTGGTTTTGGAGATGATGGCTAGGCCACTGCCTTTGGTCTATCTACTTTGAGAATTTGGTGGCTGTCAGGTACAGCTAGCATCAGGGTAGGTCCTGTTGCCTTGTGGAGCCAGGTCTCTGTCATGGCGAGTAGGTCCAGGCTGTCGTTACTTAGGATGTCTGCAATCGGTGGCATGGGCTACCATAGATCTAGCATTGATGAGCGACCCAGTTAGCGTCAAGGTACTCTTGGTTTTGGGATTGTGAGGGGGTTTAGTTGTGTGCATATCTTGGCTCATGTGCTTCTTTGTGTAGGTATGGCAGGCACAGAGCTTAGGTTATCTGTTTTGGTCGTCTGTGCTCGCTTAGCCAGGAGGTCGTTGTGTTGGGTGGCGAAGAGTCCAGTGGTACTACTTATTTTATTTCTTTTAGGTTCATGAATGCAAGGTAGTCTTGACCCGAGTCTCGGGTTTCTGTCTTTGGGTGGGCTTGTTCTAGAAATAGCAAGGGCCATGATTGTGAGGAGACCAAGCGTGAGTAGGAGGGTCTGGGTATTTTGGTTTTTACTCATGTTAGGCAGTTTGGTTGTGAGCAGCAGGTGCTTTAGTAGAGCTATCGATTAGTTGCAGTAAGTTGCAGTAGGGTGTCGCTAAGGGGCTATGTCTAGGTTCAATCTCTGCAGTAGTGTCTAAGGGGTTATGTGCAAGTAGCTAGATGCAATTTCAGTAGTAGGAGACAAGTGTTTTTTTATACTGTACCTAGGTGCAATTTCGCTGTGTGGGTTGAAATAGTATATACTGGTGGCAGAAAGCAATTTGAACAGTAGGGGTTCACCTAGAATCAACTATCACAATATAAGCCAAAATGCAGTATGCAGGTGGCTGGAAGCAATTTCAACAGTATGAGTTCACCTAGATTCAGCTATCACAATATGAGCTAATATACAATATGCAGGTGGCTGAATGCAATTTCAACAGTAGGGGTTCGCCTAGGTTCAACTTTCACAATATAAGCTAAAATGCAGTATGCAGGTGGATGAATGCAATTTCAACAGTATGAGTTCACCTAGATTCAGCTATCACAATATATGCTAAAATGCTGTAAGCAAGTGGCTAAGGAACAAGTTACTTACCTGTAACTGTTGTTCTCCAGCATGGGTCTGGCATGGATTCACATGCTCATGAATATTCCCCGTCGTCAGGCTGGGAATCCTCGGTAAAGAAAAAACCAGTATCAGTTTCGTTTCTGATCTGTCTTTCGTAGTAATAACCAATCACTGGTCTCTGCGTCATACTGACCACAGCCAATGACTGCCCTCTACCTAAGCACCGCCTCTGGCAGCCATCTTCAGATTTGGAAGCACGTGAAGTGGCAGTATGACCAAGTGAAGAGCCGCAGAGGGGTAGGCGGGGGGGTTCGCATGTGAATCCATGCCAGACCCATGCTGGAGAACAACAGTTACAGGTAAGTAACTTGTTCCTTCTCCAGCATGGGGTCTGGCATGGATTCACATGCTCATGAATAAAGAATACATAGCAGTACACACATGCACAACCACGGGAGGTGGCAACGGCTCAACATTAAGCAGTACATCAAACTCAACATTAAGCATCTTACCTCCTCACCAGGCTCACCTCAGGCGAACAGGTTGCGCAGCACTGCTTGGCCGACCCTGGACTCCTCCCTGGAATCCCGATCGACGCAGTAGAATTTCGTTAAGGTGTGCGTCGACCTCCACGTAGCAGCCCTGCATATGTCCAGCAGGGGCACACCAGAAAGGAACGCCGTGGTAGCTGCGATCGCTCTGGTGGAATGGGCTCTCGGACGGCCAGGCAGCGGTCGGTTTGCCAACCGATGACAGTACATGATACAGCCGGAGAGCCATCTGGAAATGGAAGCCTTCGAGAGAGCCTTCCCCTGATTGACAGGTCCAAAGTTCACAAAGAGTTGTGACGTCTTCCGAAAGCACTTTGTGCGGTCCACGTAGAACTTCAGCACTCTAGCCACATCCAGCGAGTGCAAAGTCCTCTCAGCCGGCGACGAAGGCGACGGGAAGAACACAGGCAACACCAAGGGTTCGTTGAGATGGAAGTCCGACGGTACCTTGGGCATGAAGGAGGGGTGCGTCCTGAGCACTACCCTCGTGTCGTGAAAAGTCAAGTACGGGGCCTTGCATGAAAGGGCCTGGATCTCTCCCACCCGTCGTGCGGAGGTGATGGCCACAAGAAACGCTGTTTTCCACGACAGAAACTTCAACGGGGCCGAGTGCAGAGGCTCGAACGGAGGTCCCATGAGCTTGGTCAGCACCACGTTGAGCTCCCACGCCAGGGCCGGAGCCTTCACCGGCGGGAACGATCTGAACAGTCCCTTCATGAACTCTTTCACCAGACGATGAGACCACAAGGACGTCCGACCCGTGGTTCTGGTGTATCGGGAGATCGCAGCAAGATGAATCTTGATAGACGCGTGTGCCAGTCCAGCTTTGGCCAGCGTCAGCAGGTACGGCAGTACCTGGGGAGCCGTAATCCGTAGAGGGTTAATCTTCTGTGCGTGGCACCAGACAGAGAACCTCTTCCATTTGTGTCCGTAGCATTTAAGAGTCGAGGACGCCCTGGCCTTTGCAAGAACCTCTCTGCAGTCGGCCGGTATGTCGTATCCTCCAAACTCTAGCGCTGCAGGAGCCAGGCCTGCAAGTTCAGCGATTTCGGTTCGTGGTGGAGGATGGCGCCTCCTTCCCTGGAGAGTAGATCCGCGTCCACCGGCAGCTTGATTGGCGGGGACGCTGACAAGTCCAGAAGGTCCGGGAACCATATCTGCCTCGGCCACGCAGGTGCGACGAGGATCATCCTGCACCGTGACCTCTTGAGCTGGTTGACGAGCCGGATTAGCAGTGGCAAAGGAGGGAACGCGTAGAGGAACAGGCCCTCCCAGGGGAACGAGAAAGCATCGCCCATGCTCTTCGCCTGGGGAAACCTGCTGGCGAACCTCCGGCACTTGGAGTTCGTCGCCGTCGCGAACAGGTCGATCTGGGGTGTGCCCCACCGTCGGAAGAGGCGATCCACTAGATCCTGCCGTAGTTCCCACTCGTGGCACGAGCGCAGCTCCCTGCTGAGTGAGTAGGCGATGGTGTTTTTTATCCCTGCCAGATGAAACGGCACCAGAAACATCCTTTGGGCAACGGCCCAATGCCACAGGTCCTGCGCTTCCTTGGACAGCGCTGGGGACCTGGTTCCGCCCTGTTTCCTGATGTAAAACATGGTGGTGGTGTTGTCGGTGAAGATCCTCACCACCTTGCCCTTGAGGGACGGAAGGAAGGACCTGAGGGCCCAGAACACTGCACGGAGCTCCAGGACGTTGATATGGAGGGACTTCTCCGTCGGGAGCCAAAGGCCTCTCGCGTGCAGATTTTCGGTGTGCGCTCCCCACCCTTCCAGGGAGGCATCGGTGGTCACTGTCTCCTGGTGGTCTGGGGTCTGGAAGTCCATGCCCGCCGTCAGAGGCGTGCGGTTGCCCCACCACTGGACCGCTCGGCGGAAACTCTCGTCGAGCGTGATCCTCTCCTCGAAGCTGCCCGTCGTTTGGATCCAGCGCGCGTCCAGGAACTCCTGCAACGGGCGCATCCGGAGCCTGCACATGGGAATGAGGTAGATGCAGGAAGACATCATTCCGAGGAGGGACTTGATGGACCTCACCTTGGCCGCGTCGGAAACCAACATCCGCTGTACCTTGCCCAGGATGGACCTTGTCCTTTCCTCCGACGGGGAGGCCAGAAGGGACACTGTGTCGAGCTTCGCTCCCAGAAACAGTGCGTTTTGCGCGGGTACCAGGTGAGACTTGGCGTAGTTCACGGAGAATCCCAGGTCCGTGAGAAGTTGGACGGTCCTTGCCGTGTGATCCACGGCGAGCTCCCTCGTCTTGGCTCGGATGAGCCAGTCGTCCAGGTAGGGGTAGACGTGGATCCCCTCGCGGCGCAGCTGCGCCGCCACCGGAGCAAGGCACTTGGTGAATACCCTGGGTGCCGACCGTAGTCCGAAGGGGAGGGCTTTGAACTGGTAGTGACGCCCTTGGACCACAAACCTGAGGAATTTTCGGTGCCCCTTTAGGATGGGAATATGGAAGTAGGCATCCTCCAAATCCAACGACGACAGGAAGTCTCCTTCCTCCAGCTGACCCAGGACGTGCTGGACGGTGACCATCCGGAACTTTTGCGCCTTGATGAACTTGTTCAGACGTCGCAGGTCCAGGATGGGGCGCCATCCCCCCGTCTTCTTCTTCACGAGGAAGTATCTCGAGTAAACTCCGGAGCCCCGAAGCCTCTTTGGGACGAGTTAGATGGCGCCCTTCCTGAGCATCGCCTTTATCTCCAGGAGAAGTTGAGGGACGTGAAGTTCTTTCCTGGCCACGGGGGGGACGCGCGGACACCTTCTTTGAAACTCGAGCGCGTGGCCCCGGGCCAAGGCGTCCAGCACCCAACGGTCGGTGGAGATGGACTCCCACACGCTGACGAAGCTCGCCAGCCGGCCTCCCAACGGGGTGCTTCGGTGGGGGCCCGACCCCACGGTCGATTCAATCCTGCTTCGACGAGGCTTTGCCGCCTTGACCTCCTTGGCGACGAAGGCGGGGTCCGCCAGACTTGCCTCGTCCTCTGTAGGCCTCCTGAGCCGACGAGCGGGCCGCTTGACGGTAGGTGGAGAAACCGCCGCCGGAACTTTTGGAGGCGCCCTTGCCTCCGCTGCTCCAAAAGGGCGTCCGTCGTTGTTGCAGAACTCCAAGGGCCCGGGCCGTCTCGGTGTCCGCTTTAATGGCCTGAAGGGAATCGTCCACTGTTTTCCCAAACAGGTTGTTCCCATCGAAGGGCATGTCCAGGACTCTGGTCTGAACGTCTTGACGGAAGTCCGTAGCCTTGAGCCATCCACGCCGCCTAAGGCAAATGCCGTTGCCCAACTGGCGGAACCCAGTGTCGGCGTTGTCCGTCGCAACGGTAATGGCGTGGTCCAAAGCCACCTCACCTTCCTGCAGGATCTCCAGGGCCTCTGCCCTCTTGTCGTCCGGCAAGAAGTCCAGCAGGGGAGCCAGTTTGTACCAGAGCTCCCTGTCGTAGCGGGCCACGATAGCCAAGGCGTTGGCCGCTTTAATCGTCGTCGCCGCAGACGAGATGACCCTGCGTGCAATTTCTTTCCCTCGCCGTCCGGTGGGGAAGTCGATGTGGAGGCCGCACCCCCCCGCTTTTTTCCTGGCCGCCGCGGAGACGACGGAGTCCGGGGTAGGCTGCGCCCGGAGGCACAGGGGGGCCGTGTCCGGGACCCGGTACTTCTTCTCGTACCGGTCTCTTCTAGCTGGCGTCGTGGAAGGGTTCTTGAGGAGGGTGAGGCCCTCATCCCAAATGTCGTCCAATAGAGGCACTGAGAGGACCGTCTTCCTCTTGGCCTCGCGCCGCTGATAAAGGAAACCTTCCTTCTTCTCCTCAGGGCAGAGTTGGAAAAGCTCGGATGCCCTGGTGATCATGGAGTGGAACGATCCAATCTCGTCGGGCGGAGAAGCCCTGGTGGGAGGCGACGACGGTACATCCTCGTCGTATACCTCGTCGTCCGTACCCGTCGCTGCCGTGTCCGTCCCCGTATCATCCCCTCGGTGGACGGGGAGGAGGGCTGGAAGGGGCGCGACGGCTGAAAAGGAGGCGGAGGGTGGATCCTTCTTTTCTTGGTAGGGGGAACACCAGAAGGTCCCGGTTCTGGGTCCCCCGACGGGAGAGGTTCCGTCGGCAACGGTAGTCTCGTCCTTATCTCTGAGCATAAGGACTGTATAGCCAACAAAATGGCCGCCGAGTCGTCTCGTGGCGCTGGCAGAGGGGAATCCGACGGGCGATCAGGGGCCCCGTCGGTACCCTCGACGATGTCGTCGTCACCTGCGTCGGGATCCATCCCGACGGGCCGGTCTTCTTCCACGCCGAGGCCGTGGCTTAAGACTTCGACCAGCTCCTCCTCCGAGGTCGAGGCCGAATCTACGACGACGCCCTGCCCCCCCTTTTTCTTCCCCACGGGGGATTTCACGGGGGTCCTATCGATGGGCACAAAGGAGGACTCCCTCCGAGGTGGCAGGGAGACTCTGAGCCCCGAGGTCGCCACCACTGGTGTAGCCTCCACAGGCTGAGCCAGGGCCGCCGCGACAGTTTCGATAGAGGGCTTGGCCGGATGGATTAAGGCCTTCACCACCCTAGGTGCGCTCACCGCCTTATCCTTGAGGGGGGGGGGACACTGCCTCGCTCCCCCTCCGCCTTCGAGCTCGACCGGGGCCTCTCCAGGAGCTTCGCCGGGTGCTCGGCCTTCCTCTTACCCGACCCAGAGCGTTGGCTCGTGGTTGATGGTGCCGGGGAGGGTGCGCCCTGCCTGGCGCCCGTAGAGCCCGACCGTTCGGCGCTCCCGGTGCCAACGGACTCGCGGTGCTTGGCCTTATGTTGGACCCCTGTCGCCGGGGCGTCCTCAAAGGTCTTAGAAGACCGCTCGGCTTTCTTCCTCTTCTTCTCGCCGGACGGGCTCTTCCCTTCCAGCCAGTTGGCGAGACGTTGATGGCGGTCCTTCATGGTCCGCTCCGACATGTTGCCGCAACACGCACAGTCCTTCTCCACGTGCGTCTTGTCCTCATGTAGGCAGTAAAGACAAAAAGAGTGTTCGTCCTCCTTGAAGACGTTCTGCAGCTGGCATCCAGGGCAGACCCTGAACAGCTTTCCGGGCGTCGAGCTCCCCTTCTCCTGGGCCATGACCGGGCCTGAGAAACTTCTGGAGTCCTCCAAAAGCGTAGCTTGACGAAATCTTCACCCTTGAGGGGTGCAGACGAATCCGACACGGGTCCCCGTTGATCGGATGGAGAATCGGTGGAGCTTGAGGCTCTTTTGACCGAAAAAAACGAAGTTTTTGAGAAAAAACGTGAAAAAATAGCACTAACGCTCGAGAGCAATAGCACGAGGATCCCAACACATGAACGTGCGGTAAAAATCTGAAGATGGCTGCCAGAGGCGGTGCTTAGGTAGAGGGCAGTCATTGGCTGTGGTCAGTATGACGCAGAGACCAGTGATTGGTTATTACTACGAAAGACAGATCAGAAACGAAACTGATACTGGTTTTTTCTTTACCGAGGATTCCCAGCCTGACGACGGGGAATATTCATGAGCATGTGAATCCATGCCAGACCCCATGCTGGAGAAGTACAGTTTCAACAGTAGGAGATAGGTCACTTTATGGTATACCAAAGTTCGATTTTCACAATATAGGCTGCAATGCTATGTGTGAGCAGTTATGTGCATATGTAACAGTGATGGCGAGTGACATTTTCATAGTCTGCCTGTGTGCACTTTCACAGTGTATGCAAATAGTCTTTCAATGAGAGTGGTAGTGTTAGCATAGCAATAACAGTATTAGCAGTGAGATGTTACCATAGATGAGGAGCTAGTTTGAGTGGGTACATAGATACGATTGTGGTGGTAAAGTAACATAATCAAGGCGTCATTATGCAGTTTGCAGGCATTACCATCAGCAGGCATTCTATCATGGTGGTACACAGGGCACATGCAGTCCAATGAGAGGCGTGGCGGGAGCATGGGACCAGTTTATTATAGAGTTAACGAGGCGGAATTACTCGGCCTGAGGGCGGAGTAAGTTGCAGTGCGAGTCTCGTAGGTTGGGGGTGGGCTTAACGCTGCAGGGCTCTTTAGGCTCATAAGGTGTGGTTGGGGATAACGGGCGCTGTTGCACACTGTTTGGAATGGCGATATTAATGATGGATGCTCACGTACTTACATGATGAGGGGTTGTTGAAGCAGCGTGTCTGGCCGACGGTCTGGACAGGCTGGGACAGTGTGTTGATGACTCATAGCAGGAGAGACAATGGTGGAAACACGTACAGGAACAGGCCTTCCCACTGGAAGGAGAACGCGTCCCCCATGCCCCCGGTTGGCGGAACATGGGGACAAGCATCTGGCATTTTATCGATCTGGGGCCTGCCCCACTAGACGAAGATGCAGTCCACCTGGTCCTGCCGAAGTTCCCACTCGTGGCAGGAGCTAAATTCCCTGCTGAGGTAGTCTGCAATGGTGTTCTTGACTCGCGCTAGGTGAAGAGGAACATCTCTTGTCCAGTGGCCCAGTGCCACAAGCCCTGCGCTTCCTTGGAGAGCGCTGGGGATCGAGTGCCCCCACCACCAGTTTCCTGATGTAAAACATTGTGGTGGTGTTGTCCGTGAAGATCCTCACCACCTTGCCCTTCAGAGACGGAAGGAATGACTTAAGGGCCCAGAACACTGCCCTTAGCTCCAGGATGTTGATATGGAGATCCATCTCCTCCGGCAGCCACAAGCCTATGGCGGGCAGAAGTCCATTGTGGGCTCCCAGGGAAGCATCCATGGTGACCGTCTCCTGGTTTGGAGGGTTCAAAAACCCTAGGCCCGGGCGATGTTGGAGCAGACGCACCACCGCCGTATCGCCAGACGGAACTGCTCATCAAACAGGATCTTGTCTGTGAAGCTTCCGGGACACCTGTATCCAGCGAGCATCCAGGAACTCATGAAGGTTGCATCTGTAAACTGCAGAGCCGGATGAGGAACAACATCATGCCGAGCAACGACTTTATGGTTTGCACCGTGGTGGTCTCCATCGACAACAGCCGCTGCACCTTCCCTTGAATGGCTGCTACCCTCTCCTCCAAAAGTGACGCCAGGCAGGACAACGTATTGAGTCTGGCTCCTAGGTACAGCACGTTCTGCAACGGTGTTAAGCAGGACTTTGGATAGTTCATGTAGAATCCCAGATCTGTCAGCAGCTGGACAGTCGCCTCCATTTGTCCGACAGCCAACTGTCGCGAGCGGCCCAGATGAGCCAGTCAACGAGGTATGGGTATACGTGTGTATCCCGTAGACAGATGTGCACCCACTGGTGCCAGGCACTTCATGAACACTCTGGGGGACGGCCTCAAGCCAAAAGGTAGGGCCTTGAACTGGTAGTGCTGTCCCTGCACTGCGAAGTGTAGAAAGCTTTGGTGTTGCCTGTGAATGGGGACGTCTAAGTAGGCACCCTCCAGGTCCAGCAAAGTCAAGAAGTCTCCTTTTTCCAGTTGGCCGAGCACACGTTGCAATGTGACCATCCTGAATTTTTGGGACTTGAGGTATTTGTTCAGACATTGCAGGTCTAGAATGGGCCTCTAGTCCCCGGTCTTCTTTCTGACCAAAAAGTATCTGGAATAGACTCCGAGACTGGAATCGCTGGGGAACTAGACCCATCACCCCTTTTTGCAGCATGGCCCGTACCTCATCCAAGAGCTGAGGAATGTGCTGCTCCTGACGGGCCACCGGAAGGGTTCCACAGACACCTGTGCTGAAACTTCAGGGTATGTCTTTGGGCTACAGCGTCCAGCACCCATCTGTCGGAGGTGATCTTTTTCCACTCACTGACAAACCTGGTCAGCCGGCCTCCCACCGGGGGAGCATGTTGAGGGCCTGACATTCTGGTCGGTTCAGGCTGGTTTCGGCGCCGGCATCCTGCCTGGTGGGCGACAGCGACCCTGTCCTTTACCACCGTAGGTCTGGGAACGGCCTCTATAGGCTTTCCGAGTCATGGATCTGGAAGGCTGATGGTACGATGAGGAGAAACCTTTAGAACACCT
This sequence comes from Ambystoma mexicanum, assembly GCF_040938575.1. NCBI lineage: Eukaryota > Metazoa > Chordata > Amphibia > Caudata > Ambystomatidae > Ambystoma > Ambystoma mexicanum. The sequence continues at coordinate 1,293,152,611 of NC_090932.1, forward strand.
GATCGACTTTCCTCTGGAAGAGCAAAAAGGAGAGGTGCTGCTCGAGGGTGCCCAAGGAACGGGCCATCTCTTTTCCTGCCTTGATGGCCTGTAGGGACTCCTTGACGACCTTTCCGAGAAGGTCATCTCCATCGAAAGGCATGTCCAGTACCTTCGCTTAGACCTCCTGGTGGAAATGTATGTCTTTCATCCAACCTTGGTGACAAAGGCAGACACTGTACCCCATCTGCCGGAACCCTGTGTCGGCAATGTCCAGCACCACTGCGATGGTGTGATCCGACGCTACCTCCCCTTCCTGGAAGAGAGCGATTGCCTCCATCTTCTTGTCGTCGGGGAGGAACTCCAAAATCGGACCCAGCTTGTACCACAGCTTCCTGTTGTACCTTGCTAGGATCGCCATTGCATTGGCTGCCTTGCTGGTGGACACCGCTGTGTAAATCCCCTTCCTTCCCATGGTGTCCATCCTCTTCCCCGCGCTGTCCGGCGGACCTGAAGACGACGAGGACGGGTTAGCCAACAGTGTCCTCGCGGTCGCTGAATCCACTGAATCCGGCGATGGTTGAAACCACAGGCACTTGGGTGCAGATTCCAGCACCCGGTACTACTTCTGCAGCCTATCCTGTTCTTCAAGAGGGCCAGGCCCTCCTCCCACGTTGTCCCGAAGGGGCACAGCCATGATTGTCTTCCTCTTGGCCTTGGCCTTGTGGCCTTGTCCCTCCTTCCTGGTTTCTTCAGGCACAAGCTGGAATAACTCGGAGGCTCTGGCGATCATGGAATGGAACGGCACCACCTCATCCGGTGGGAACACCGTAGGCTGCGGAAACACACCACCTGCTGCAACAATATCTTTGTCATTGTAGCCTTATCCATCTCCGTACCAATATCTGGGTCTGCTGGGGGAGATGGGACCCGATGTGGAGGTTGAAATGAGGACTTCGGGTGACGCTTGCTCTTCTTTGCTGGCAGCTGATCGGGGGCCTGGGAGACCATTGAAACCGGGCCTTGTGGCATCCTCGTCTTGATCTCGGACACCAATGTGTGGAGGGTCGACAGGATTTCCAGAGACACCTCGCTAGGCTCAGCTAGTGTGATCGGAACACTAGGCCCTGTGGTGTCGTCCTCTTCCACGTCCTCATGGCCCGTGTGTAAGGACTCCAGGTCCTCGTCGTGAGTGGACGAAACTTCCATGGTTTGGGCCACGACCTAGGACTGATCTGGGGCCTCCTTGCCCTGCCCCCCTGGCTTTTTTTCCACACTGAGGGGCTGGAACCATGTTCTGAGACGGTATCCCCTTCTCTGGTGTGCCAGCAGACTTTGCCAAAGTCAATGCAGCGGTTGTGTACCTCGGGAGGCAGGGATACCTTCTGTGCTGCATGGGCTACCATCACAGGGTCACCCCCCCTTAGCCTTCGTAAGAGCAGCCACCACCAACTCGATTATCGGCAAAGTGTTATCCTGTGCCGATTGCGCCTACTTGGGTAGTTCAGCCTTCTCCTCTGGCCGCGGCTTCTCAGGCTTCTCCCGCAATTTAGCCAGGTTGGAAGATTTCCTTTTGGAGAAGGAGCTTGATCGCCGGCTGGCAATGGAAGCAGAGGGTGATATCGATCGTGCCCCATCCACCGTGGGACCCGCTTCTGTGGCAAGCCCAGTGGACACGGACATGCGGTTCTTGGCTTTGTCTTGAGCCCCCATGGATGAGGCGCCCTTAAAGGACTTAGAAGACCGCTCCTCCTACTGTGCCTATCCTTCATCGTCTTCTTGGAGAAAATGAGGCATATCTCACATTCTCCTTCCTTGTGTTCTGGATGCAGGCAGGAGAGGCATTGCAGGTGCTTATCTTCAACAAACACATTCCGTAGCCCGTACTTGGTCCTGGACATGAAGAGGGATCGATCTTCCTTCTCAGCCATCATTGTCGGAGGGCGCAAAGTAGGCCCAATGGCCTTCTGGAAATTTCGATGATCTTCGCCCTTGAGGGGCGCTGAAATTCACTGATGCTGGATCCCTAGTGTCAGCAGATGGAGAAGAGAGCACACAGGCTCTCTCGGAACAAAAATAAAACCTTTTTCCGTCGAAAACACGAAAAAACAGAAGTAGCTTGCAGAGCAAACTTGAGGACTATCAACACTAAAGCGTGCAGTAAACATTGGATGGGGGCAGTATGACCCAGGTGACAGTGATTGGTTTAAAGAAGAAATACAGTTAGTAAAAGAAAAAACAGTCTCACTTTCACTTACAGAGGATTCCCAGCCTGACAGGAAATATTCATGAGCATGTGCATCCATACCAGACCCCATGCTGGAGAATAGAGGGAACTTGTGTCTGGAGCTCAGAGTTGTCCATGGAGAGATGAGGCTCTCGAGTTGCGAGGGTCCAGGCAGATTAGACGGTGGTGGTGCTGGCACACTATGGGATGCGCAGGAGGCAGTCTAGATGGCTCATCTACTGCCTCTGAGAAAACTCCTTCCTGTCCTCCAAAATCGGTGTCAATCACATGCTCAAGAATTTCATTGATAGGCACATTGAATGGGCCAGGCAAAGCAGGCGGAACATAAGATTGGAAAGTAAAGCGTGGCTGTTTGGCCCTTCTGCAGGGCGTTTTCAGAGGATGTGTTGACTTTGTCAAGAGGGTTGTTGATGCGGTCGTCAATGGATAGGTGCTGCCAACTTTGTGGTAGTTGACGAGGTGAGCTGGACTGGTTTTAAGCTTGTGTCCATCGACCTGGAAAACAGTGACTGGTTCGGTTTAGTGGATGGAGCTTTTCTCATCGTCGAAGGTGTCTTCGAGGTGGCATGACTCATGGACGAACCAGTAGCTGACTGTTTTGTCGAAGACGTCGTCGACGAGAAGGCCTTAACCGAGAAGGCAGCCTTATGAGCTGGCAGAGCACGAGTAGCATCACCTTTCTTCACTCGTTTCCCCACAGGAACTCTCCTGATGAATCCCGGCCTCTCTCTTCTAAGATGGAGTTTGCTCTGCAGGCCTGCTAGAATGCAGTGAAGCATAGCTTGACACCAAAGCAGAGTCTGAGGCCACAGTTCCTTCATCCAGCCAAGCAACAACTCTCCTGTTTTTGTCCTTCATGGCTTTATTGGAGAAGGATTGGCATATGGAACAGGAACCAAGATCACAGTCTGGATACAGGCAATCAAGACACTCCTTACGTTTGTCTTACAAACAGATGTTCTTGAGGTTACAGGTAGATTCGTTTTTTAAAATGCTCTTTTTGGATTTTGAGTCAGTCATGGTGAGGGGAAAGCAAGAACACTTCACTGGGATCAACCATGTGGAACACAGAAAATATATGTGTCCTGTAGGGGAGCGCCAAATGAGTAGCACTCGCAAAAACCCACAATAAGGGTACTTATCGGTAGCTTTTAAAAGATATCAAAAGCAAAGGTTTATGATGAAGAGTCTTCCAGAAATCGTTGAGTAAAAAGAACTATGAACAGGATTCCCAACATTCAACCTGAAGTAAAGAATCCATAGATTGACTCCAGGGGTGAAGCTAAAGAGGCTAAAGGGTAAATGACCACCAAAAAAAAAAACCACTAAAGTGACTTCCGTTTTTGTTGGTTTTCTATGAAACTACTTTAATGTTAAAGAAGATTCCCAGGATGATGAACAGAGAGAGACAAACTGGGGCAGACTGAGCAATCAGCGACGCAGAGATGAACACAGAGAGACAGACAAACCCACACTACTTATTAAAAAAAAGAGGTCTACAAGCATTGTAAAAAGCAAAGTTAAGGTACAAACAAGCTGGCCAAATTAAGCATTTCCCTAAAACAAAGTCAATCACAATAGTTTATTAAGCCATAACTCAAATTACCCCAATACCTTGCCACCCCACTTTAAATATCAGGTAGCATACATCAATGGTTGTGTGTGAATTAGTACTGTAGTATATGTTAACTTAACTTGCAGTAGATTTATACCTTAAAATTGCCATTCCCAATGTTTGCAGACCTCCCTTTATCATAAGCAGTAACTATGACTGGAAGTAGCATTGTACACGTAGTACAGGGGTAAAGTTACAATAATGCCCCCGTCTATGCTAACTTGGAGAAATTGTCATAATTTGGACCATAACCTAGATGGCAAAATAAAACATTCACAAGTCCCAGAAATATATATGTACACAAAACACACATTATACCTACAAAAAGCAATACAAATGAAATAGGATAATACATATTTTCAAGTGACAGAAGTGTCCCCTCAGGAAGTAAGGATAGAAATTGCAGAAGTGTAGCATAAATAGAAACGGGTTAAAAAGGTGAAAAAACTAAAAATCTTTTAAAAAGGCCCATAAAATAGAACAAGATACCATGACTGTCAATAGCAAGTTCTCAGGAGATCTATGCGACTGGAAAGGCACAAGAACTTTTCTGCACACTAAAGTGCTTTATGCAAAAAGGTTTTTCAAAATGTGTTCAAGCTCTATAGGATGCAAATATTTAGTAATAACTAATTCTAGAGAAATACTGGCTGAGGGTCATTCCAACCTAACCATCTACTAAATGTAGCTAATTCTGGTTACTCTTACCTCAATTACTTTTGCCGCTCCATCAGTCATGGCAAGTGGACAGGTGAAGAGGCCAGACGAAGGGGCATAGAGGTACATTTTAGCCACCTGATACACTCGACTAGAGACAGAAAACAAAAGAATATTCAGGAGAAAGATATTTTTCAAGTACAATTTTCACAGAAAAAAAGTTACTCACCTGTAACAACTGCTCTCCACGATAGAGGTCCTCAGTAAACAAACAATCCAGAACTGCTACCACTACCAGTTTTACTAGTACGACTACCACTGCGAATACTACTACTTCTTGGGTAGGATTAATAGATATGTAAACATTTTGAAAGTCAATTAAAAGAAAATGCATAAACAGTACTAGGACCATCTTGCAGGGCATGTAGCTAAACTGTTTAGCCCCATAAAGGGGGAAGGGTGCATCCTGCCAATGATCCTCCACTCCTTGATCACAGTGATCCCCAAACCGGGTAGGGACCCAACTAACTGCGCTTCATATAGACCCATCTTACTACTCAATGTGGACGCTAAGATCTTTACCAGAGTGCTGGCATCCCGCCTGGAGACCTACCAGGGCTGAAACATGCTGGGGGTGGCAAGGGAGGGCACCATACTGCTGGCCCTAGATGCTGAGAAGGCATTCGACATGGTAAACTGGTCATTTATGGGGGGGGGTACTGACGGCATTAGGGGTACGGGGGTGCGGGGGGTGTAAGCAGTGGATCACTCGAAACCAACAGCCAGGGTGGTGGTCAATGGAAACATGTCACAGGCGTTCCAGCTACATTGAGGCACCAGGCAAGGATGCCCTTCCGTCTCCCCTGTTCAATGCATTGGTGATGGAACCATGGGTCACTAGAGTGTGGAAGGCTGAGGGGATCAAGGGAGTGATGATTGGAGGCCATATGCACAAGATGAGTCCCTTTGCAGACCAGTTCCTGCTTTACGTTACAGACCCACGGTCTTCAATGCCACGCCTGATGGAGGGCCTGGAGCTATATGGAAAATAAATCAGTGGCCATGCTGGCTGGAGGGTTGTCAGAAGTAGAGAGAAGCTACATAAGGGGACTCCCGTTACAGCTGCAGAATGAATATTTTCGATATCTGGGAATACAGGTGTATAAGGAAGCAGGGGCTCTCTATGCAGGGAACTACCTACCACTTTGGTTAATAGTACACAGTGACGTTTAACGATGGAGTAGACTGGGCCTCACACGGATCGTTTGTCTTAATTGCATAAAAATGGTTGTCCTACCTAAATTCCTGTTTCTGTTTCAGATGCTCCCGAAATCCCTATTTGAGGAGTTCAGGGCGGTTCTGCTGAAATGTCTGTGGGCAGGGGGCAAACACAGGATTGCATACAAGAAACTGATCTTCCCAAAGGAGGAGGGAGAGGTGGGTTTCCTGGATCTTTTGACCTACTACAAATCGGCCCAGCTGCAGGTGTTGGTGAATCACCTAGACCAGGAGTCGGAAAAATAATGGTTACCGCTGGATAAGGAGCTCCTGTCACCAGTCTCCCTGGCGGAACGGTTATGGTTTCCCTTTTTCCCAGATTCCGAAGAGGGTGCTACGCCATCCCGTCATGGAAGTTCTATAGACACTTTGGTGGGAATGTGGGGAAAATAGATGGCTGACCACATGGCCATCCCTCCGAGTTGCATTTGGGCACCTCCACTGCAAGATGGGATTGTAGAGTCACTAGCGCTCCAACTATGGTATGAAACAGGGCTATGTGGGGCGGGCCAAATGTGGGAAGGGGGGTCCTTCATCACAATAACGAGGCTAGCTGAAAGCCACTGTCCATCTTCTGCTACCTGCAGCTGAAGGGAGAATCTGCGGCGGGGTTGACAGACTTTGAAAAACTCCTGCTCACAAGAACACGCTCCAGGTGCCTCAAAGCTAAACTGTATAAAGGGATATTGCTGGCCGAGCCCAGGGATCCACTCCCAGCCAGGGCTAGATGGGGACATGATCTGGGAAGAGAGATTGAGGATATAGGCATTAATGTGCTGGAAAGTGGCAAGTTAGTCGGCCTTCTTGTAATATCGGCACAAGGCCCTACACATTTTACACAGGTGGCATTATCCACTGGTGGTGTTGGCAAAGATGTGTAAGGGGAACGACCCAGGCTGTTGGAAATGCGGCAAGATGAAGGGGGGCTATGGGCATATGTGGTGGGGCTGCAATAGGGTGCAAACATACTGGCGAGAGGTCTCATGGATCAAAGGGGTTGATGGAATCAAGAGGAAACTCTCCCTGTGGTCGCTTCTCTTTGGGGTGACGCTGGTGGCTGACGAGGGGTAAGTTGGGCATATGGTGAAGGTAATGTTGGTAGCAGGCAGATGCTGTTTTGCTCAGGTGTGGAAGAAACAGACGATGCCAGTTGAAAAGGACTGGGTAGCCAAGGTGCGAGCCATATACGACATGGAGTTCCTTACGCACCTGCTTGACGAGTCCTGCACTAATATTGAGAGCCTATGGGTGCCTTTATTTGAAAAGTATGAGCACTGAGACGGAGGAGGGGTGGTAAAGAGGGGGGAGGTGAAGGACGGTTGAGGACACATGGCAGCGGAATATCTGGTCTCATAGCTCCGGGAATGACAAGAAAGGGGCAAACCCTAGGGAAACAGAACCCGATGTGGGAATGAAGACAAACCTGGCCAGAGGGACACAAAACCATTTGTGGGGAGCAATACTGTCAATGCTCCACAGGGAGGGAATAGAGGCTGCATGGGGGATGGGGCAAGGGGGAGTTAATGGGAATGGTTGAATGTTGCCCGAGAGGCAGTTATGGACACGAGCTTGGGGACTGCATCACATTTCTGAGCTTAGAGGGGGGTGAACAAGTGGATGTGTCACGTGGTTATGTGGCAGGGCTTTGATTAAAATGCCAATAAAGTTTAATTTTCAAAACAAAAGAAAATGCAACTTTCTATTTTACACCTTTGCTGCCATAACGGATCAATAGACTGCACTGGACAAACTAAGTTAGAAAAATGCTCATGAAAGTATAAAAAATAAGAGACTGAAGGAGTTCTTAGTTGGCCAATCGGCGGAGCAGAAACTCAAAGGGGTGTCAAATCGCTGTTGAAAGTAGATAAACTGTTTAAAAACTACAATAGTAAAACATTACATATACATTGTATCTATGTAATGTGTATGTGTTGCTCCACTGATCAAAAAAACTTTAACACAAAAATGCAAAACCCTTATTAAGGTGCACAAAGGAAGAGGTGGGGTGAACATGGGTTTCTGTAGTATAGATGAATGGGTGAACAGGGACGATCTTGAGTGTGGGGTGCTTGCGATCAGCAGGTTAGTACAGAGGCCAGTGTAAATATTTTTTTCGGAGTGAACAGTCTTCGTGAGAGGGAAAGAATGACCAAAGAGCATGCAAATCGATCAGCTAACAGGATGTAGTATAGTAATAGGGGTAGGAAAACTGGACAGGGGCGAACTGTGACAAAGTGGGGTTGCAGAATGCAAATGTGCAGTAGCACCTGAAGCACTCTGAGTGCCGAATGGAATTACCAAAATAAATGATCTGAGGCTCAAATAAACGGACAGACTAAAAGAATATGGCAAATTACTACTTTATTATCAGTTCAATAAAGCAGGGAAACCTGGCGAACAAACAGATTGTAGTGTAGAAAGGCCGATTCTTAGGACACTTCAGCAAGGTTCTTCAGGTAGGCTTTATTCTTAGTTACAAATGTTAAGATGTTATAATGAACCACTGGGTCCTATAACCCAGGCTAGCTTCTTCAAACCGCTAACTCCCGGAACCTTCACAACAGTCATTCCTGCATTCACCCACCAACATTCTCTCAGCATCATCATGCACCTGCATTCACTCAAAGCATTCAACAACACATCTCCCTGCTTTACACTCACACACAAAACCAAAAAAAGGGAACACACAAGGAACACTCTTAACGCAGCATCTTTTTTTTTACAAGAGATGCAACTCAGAAAAGGCGGAGAGCATCCCCCCCAATGTACTGTGTATCCGTAGCACGGAAGGCACCCTCCACCCTTTCTGCACTTGCTGATATTCATAACAGTGAGTCTTCTATAGCTCAAATGAACCATGCCACAGACTTCGGACACTTCAGCAAGGGTCTTCAGGTAGGCTTTATTCTTAGGTACAATTATGTTAAGCTGTTACCATGAACCAATGGGTCCCATCACCCAGGGTAGCATCTTCCAACTGCTAACTCACGGAATCTTCACAACAGTCATTCCTGCATTCACACACAAACATTCTCTCAGCCTGGGGTCTGGGTCCAAAATACCTTCAGCTATACCTCTGCAAATAGCACCCCTCTCGAGCTATTCGCTCCTCCAACTCCCTCAGGGTCAGTCGTTTCTCAAAGAAACGACTTAGGGGTAGATCTCGGTCTTCGGCTAGGGCCTCCCTCTGGAACAGCCTCCCTGCCACTCTAAAACTTGAGAGCCATCTCCGGTTCCGGAAGCACCTCAAGACCTTCCTTTTTGCTTCTGCCTTCGCCCCCTCCCCTCCGCTGATCTGTTCTCTCCTGGCACCATGCACCTTGCCACCCTCTGTCCTCTGGACCCAGGCTCCTGCTCACCCTGCCAGCCTCCCGCACTGCCTCCGGGCTACCTCTTGCACTGGGGTCTGTATCTGTACCCATACAGTCACCCCCCTTTTTTCTTCCTGCACTTATCTGACCTACCCTGTCTGCTGCCTTATACTCAGCACTTGCCACTTGCTGGCTGCACTACCATTTTTGTTGCTTTTATTTATTATTATTTATTTTGTTCTCCTTGTGCTCCACACTTTCCACTTCTCCCCCCTTCTTTGCACTTTTCCCCTCCCATTCCCCCATGCACTTGCACATTCTCAATGTTGCTGAGCCTAATAAGATCGTTGTTTTGTTCTCCCCTATTTCCCTCCCTTGCCTCGTCGCGCTTTGAAACACTATGAGCGCAATAGAAATAAAATATCAATTCAATCATCATGCACGTGCATTCACATTACAACATGTAGCTCACACACCCAACACATTTCAATAATGCAAAAGGTTTTATACATCAAAATACATCAGCAATGACTTCCTCCAACTTGGCAAACAGTAAAAAAAGACCGGGTGGAGGAATTGGTTAAGGGAACATATATACCTATAGTTTATAAAAGTGTTAGTATCATCATTGGCTGCCCCTTATTTGGTAGGCACTCTTTGAGCAACCTCCAACTACGTAAAATACAGATAACATAATACCAGCAGCACAAACAAGGTAGCAGGCACCCCTCTCTTGAAAGAACATGGCATGATAACCTGTTCTGTGGTTTGTACCCACTGTGAGAGTCCCCAGCCATCGCTTTTAGCTCACTGTACTTATCACAAAGGAGGACTATCCATTTGCATATCAGTCTTTGTCCCGCCCACAAAGGCAGTCCAGCACCGAAATGCCAGGCAAACCTCCTTTGAACAAGAGTACCAGCAGCAACCCCATACACGTGTTTCAGCCTTGTTGGGCCTCATCAGTGAGGTGGAGCTGTGCCTCTGAGCACAGCGAGCAAGGTGTCCACGTCTGGGTTCCCCCAGGTAACTTAGGGTGACCAACCCCAAGTTCCTTACAAAAATGCAAAAAATGTAGCAGGCGCAAGGGAACACCAGACAACTGCCCTCTTTAGCTAATTAGCCTTCCATCTCATCAGTTAGGCCCAAAGCCAAGGCTTCTTCTCTGTAGTTGACCTTGCAGACTGTACTCTTCCTCTGAACTTTAAAGGGAGTGAAGGTACATTGCTATCTTCATTTGAAGCTTTATGAATAGGCGGCCTCGTCTTCTGGTCTTGTACCATGTGTGAAACCACCATGATTTTGTCCATTCTGTCCTTTTATTTAGTGCTATTTGATTCAATTATATTGGGTACTATTACTCTCCTCAGCCTTGGTTGCTCAAGTCTTGCATGTTCTTTCTGCATCTTGGATCGTGCACTACTTGACACTCGCAGTTATTCACTCCTTTACTTAATCTAAGAAAAATATGTCTTGTGTACATGGCTTATCCTCTCGGACTCCTTTCGTGCCTCACAGTTGCTTCCTGGTGTGGCATCCTTGACTCTGAGCCAAGGAAATATCCTCTGTTCTTGCACAAATCTGTATTCCAGTGCCTGTCAGCTTTGCAGCCTTGGTTTCCTTTCCTGATGCTTCTCACGTACTATTATACAATGCCAATGTCCATTTCCTCAACATGGCTGCTTTACTCACGTTATATATCCTACTCAAACAAGCTTCTACATTGTTTTAGCTAGCTTGCATTTCTGTGTATATACATCTACTGCATCTTGTGTTAATTTTCTTCAAAGTGTACATGGTTTCCATCAAATTTGCATAGATGTTTACTTTGTCACTTTAGTCACATCTTCATTCTCTACATATCTATACATCAGGTTTAGTGTGAGCATAGATTTTATCTTCATGACGTTACTTCACACCAGTCAGACTTTACTTATAGGTCTTCTATGTTCAGTGGTGTCTGCAGGCTCACGTCAATCGCATCAGATCGGGGGTACATTCGATATGGTTGTCTTAAGTGCATAACGCCCTTCATACCTTCGATGTGGTATTGGGATGATACCAGGTTTCATGCATAGTGTTCTCATGTGTTCTTCCAATATGACAGAGGTAAGGGGGTGGGCTCTATAAATGACGTGTACATCTGCCTCTTTACATTCCCCCTCTTGTCAAGTCCTCGATCACCACCTCAAGTTTCTTCAGTGTGGTTATAGCCTTGTCACCCCCCCTCAGGTCACCTGCATTCTTTATTTGTTCATCCACACTCCAGGTCATATAGCAACATTCCCCCGTCCGTGAACAAGCTACCCATCGTCCCATAGTTCATATGATCCTTAGGATACTGAAACCTCATTCCTAGGGGTGACATAGGGGCTTCTTTTCAGGTGCTCACGGGTGGCGCTTTCCGTCTGTGTGCTCATCAGCCACAGCATTCACATCAATCATTATCTTCATCCCAAAGGCTGTCTTCTTATGTTGTACTAGGATTATTCTTATAAGGCAGAATCCCAGCAACACCAACATTAGTATTGCTCCCAACATTTTGAAGGCGTTTTTCATCTAGAATGGAACCCACGAGAACAGAGATGAAAATCAATCTTCATCTTCATCTCATCTACTTCCACCATTTGTGTGTGCAAGGTCGACAACGTAGTTATTGATTCTGTCAGGGTTCAATTTTCTCCATCATGGGCAGATTTGTATGTACAGCAAGAAGGCCCGATCTTTGCGCACACTCCTCCTTCCATTGCTGTAATTAAGTCCTGGACATAGCTATTCTAGAGGGACATAAATCTAATGGCTTTCAATTCTACTTTAATCGCATCAAATCCCTTTATGTTTGTTTATTTATTTGGTCATGCGCTCCAAGCCCGTGGGCAGCTGGGCGCAACAATACATGTAGACTCGAAACGTGGTTACAGTGCCTGACACAGGCTGTTACAAAACAGTAGTATCTTACAACAAATGATAGATGTGAAGAAGCAGTACATATAGGATCAAGATAGGTAAACACAGAAGAATATTGTCTTAACAAGTGTATAAGCGTGATCAGCTAGATAAGGGTGAATATCGTTACAAATCGTTGTGCAGCCATTTGAGAGCATTAGATCTAAATCCGGTGTAGGGTAGAGGGCGTCTAAGGTCAGGTGGGAGAGTGTTCCATGATTGTGCAGCTCTAACTGGGAAGCTAGAACCACCCGCCGTGGTGAGTTTGAATCTAGGGACTGCAAGTAAGAAGGTGTTGGACGATCTTGTCAGTCGGTTAGAAGGTCTCCAGTCGATTCTTTCAGCTAGGTAGGGGGGGGTGCTTGATTGTTGAGGCATTTGGCTGTGAGAGAAATGGTTTTAAGGAGGATTCTGTCCTTTATCTTTAGCCAGTGGGCCTCGGTCCGGTGTTTGGAGATATGCTCTCTGCGTGGGATGTTCAAAGCTGCTCTAAGAGCATTATTTTGTAATCTTTGGAGTTTGTCAATAACCGACTTATTTGCACCTGAATATAAGGCGTTGCAATAGTCCAGTCTAGACATGACAAGGGCATTGGCCAAGGTAAGGCAGTTGGCACTGGACAGGAAGGGTCTGGCAGCACGGATAAGTTTACATGTGTAAGTGGTTGTGGAGGCGAGGGAGTTCACTTGCTTTTTGAGGGTAAGAGCGGAGTAGAGTTAAAAACCTAGGGTTTTAACCTCTCGCATAACCTTAATAGTGTTGTTGTCGATGTTGAATGAGGCATAGTCCGGGGTGAGTTTAATAGGCAGACTAAACAAGTGTGGTGTAATCAGCCCGCGATTTGACGTGCAACTGAAGGATCTGGAGAAATGGCAGAACAATCTGTTGCCGTCTCGGCAGTTTGGGTAGGTCTCGACTCATTTCCCCCACACCTAATGGAATCGCGGCTTTCTTATCATATGGCTTTTGCCTTCACATTAGTGTCACTTTCAACCGATATTGTTTCAGGCCTGACGAATGTAAATGTGTGGCTTTTTTAAAAAACACGTTTGTGGGGTGGATTGTAGTCTGTTGCATTGTCTTTTCTTTTTCCTGAGATGTGAAGGGGCATTCGTGTTAGTATTAAAATGTAAGCGGGTGGGGGGCAATAATAACGGGACTGGTTCAGGAGTTTGCAATCTTGTTTGTAGATCACCATTGCAGTTCAGTGGCTTTTGGTTCACAGGATTATAATAGAAGTCAATTCAAGTCCTCTTGAATGGGTGGTTATTAAGCATCTAGCCTCTTGGCATAATTGTGCTCTGCAAAGTCCTTTCACCACTAACTCATCGGACGAAGGATGATAACTTTTTTATGAAGAATCGGTGTGAGTGCAGAATAGTTCTCGAATTGTCTCGCTATGCTTTTTTCATTTGAAGGTGCAATCTTGTGCACATCCCTATTTTCATGCTTCTGTGGTAGCATACCTTTGCAGACGCATTGGTGATTGAGAACTACTTGGCAAGTGACAGATCTCGGTAGCTCTTAATAGGATTTGAGCTTTTGTGCTTGATGTCCAGCGCATTAGCATGCCCACTTAATGGGGCCTTCGTCTTGATGGCGGTGCATTCTAGGGCAAATAGCTTAGTCCTGGCATCCTGAACTTCGGTCGTTTCTTCACTGGCCACTTGGGGTACATAACGGTCTATGAAGGGTAACTTGGTCCTTTGTGAACTATATAAATCCAGTTTTACTTTATTTCGGATAAGCATTTCTAAAAAGCTCTCATTGCCATGCTTTCATGAAATTGTGCAATTAGGCTTCTTAATATGTATGCTAAGCCTTTATTTTGTGAATGTATTGCTATTTTGGCTGTTTTTCACTGCTTAATAAAGATACAACTTGGTGCTTAGAGTACTACAGCAATATTTGTATGAAGTAAATGCAATATGACGGCACTCCCGCCTCTCAGGCATGTAAATAAATCCCAAACCAAGCAAATGCCTCAACGTCATCCCCGCCTTATGCCAGCAAAGTTTAACTATTATAACAAAGAAATGGAGGCAGCTCCTAACTAGACCAGTACATTATTTGAAATACTGAAGGATATCAAAAAACCCAAAGTGCTCCCACCACCACATAACCCATCCAAGGAAGACTGACTGGGTGCAAGAAGCCTTTGCTGCTAAAATCGTATAGGCTAGAAACAATATCTTGGCAAGGGCTGCTGCAAGTACAGAAACTCCACGGAGAAAACCCCACATCGGAAGAGATTTAGTTTCTCATCTGTCTCAGAGGAGGAATTATGTTTGGTACTGTCCAAAATGAAGCCAACATCCTCCCCACAAAGATCATGTTGGACCGCAAAAAACTTTTCGCACCCATTCTTACCAGGACAGTTAACGCATCCTTCAGTGAGGCTTAGTTCCATAAGCAGAAAAGAATGTTAACAACACCATTAGTTAAGGTGGCTTTGGATCCAAAGGATCCCAGCGATTTGTATGTCCCATTACTAACTCCAACTTTATCCTAAAGATCTTGGATAAAATCGCAACAAACCAGCTGCAAAAACACATGGAAGCATCAGACACTCCACAAACAATCAAGTTTTCGGGCAGTTCACAGCACTGAGTCAGCCATGCTGGACTTAAACATGTGCATATGCTGGAGTTGATCGATGAAGGCAAATCCAGGTTTGAGCCAACATTCGACCTGGTAGACCACCAGCTACTCCAATCGGCACTTGACAAATTGCTGATGCTCTACAACAGCGCTGGCATGGCTAGCGTCTTTCGGCTAGCCTTTCCTGAAAGACAGGAAAGCTAGAATACATTGGGGCGATAAATTCTCAGAGGCAGCCCTGATCATGTTGGGAGCTCCCCAGGGAGCTAGCCTAGCCCCATAGGAGTCTCTGACTTGCTAGAAAACTATTTTTTTTACACCAATTGACGCACAGCTTCAGTTTGAACTGACAGCACCAAAATAGCAGAGCTATACAATGTCATAGACCTGGATGCAAAAACATTGAATGTGCCTGAACAATATTAAGACAGAATTAATCTTTGGATCCCCTCAGGCAAGTTCCAAACTTGGAGCACAGTATAAAGCTTTCTCTCTCAAAGAAGCCATGATGCCAGAAATACCCCAAGTAAAAACACTGGGGATGATGGTTGAAGTGTCGATTGGCTCTGGAGCTCATGTCAACTACTTGTACAAAATAACACGTACTACCTGTGCCTATTAAGAGCCATCGGACCCTTCATCAATAAAGTGAACACTGCAACCATTGCGAGAGCAATCTTCTTGTCGCGCCTAGATTATGGAAACGCCTTGTTGCTGGGAGCCACCAAGAGAGCTACAAAGATGTTGAGTAATGCAAAATGATTTCTCACGGTACGTGCCACTGAGATGCTTAAGATCGGCAGATGCAGGTCTCTTGAGTATACCCAGCGTTGGCATCAGGACGAGGCAGATCTTTCCCAGTCAAGTCTGCAAATTATTGGAACAAGCTACCTGATGTCCTGAGACAAGATGGAAACTATCTTATTTTCAGGAAAGCACTCAAAACTTTACTATTCCAATACCTCAAAGAATCAAGGTATTTGCCGGGACCCTGCTAGGGCCATTTGTTTTCCTATCTGTGATTTTGCATCACTGGTTTCTCCGCGCCCTGATGCCTGCAGGTTTACGGTGCATTACAAGCACATAGACAACTACACAATTGTAAGAGGACAGAGTAGATGCCAGAGGTGGCAGAATTGCCATGGCCAAATGAAACGTAGAGCTCAGATTAGCCGCCTCGCAAAAACTCTTCTGCGAATTATTAAATCCCAACTGACAACTCATACCATAACAATCCAACTAATATATAGCTGGTAAATACAAGGTAGAAATACTTAGCACTACACGGGAATCGTACAATATAATCAGGCCAGCTCTAGCGCCAAAGATTTATTTTTGAGCATAAAGAGATGTAGACGCCTATTACCCCAGTGGATACATGCGCAAAGGACTGGTGTACAAACATTCAGAACTCCCTCAACAACACAATAGCCACTCTGCAATCCAAAAGCTCTGTAAAACGAAAAAATATGCAAAACGTGGACATCACCCACCACAACACAGAACCGAACACCAAACCACCCCAGGGCAACAGCTGTTGAGCACAAATAAGATGCTGCTAGAGACATAGCTCCTTTCATATCCAAACTAATCAATGCTTCATAGACCCAACTATCCCTACAAATTATAGGCCAATTACCCCAGTCCCTTTCTTATCGAATCCTGGACAGGGTAGCCTACAAATCCTAGAATATCTTGAGATTAACCAACTTCTAGGGACTTGCCAGTCGGGATTTAGACCCAACATGGGACAAACGGCGCTCAGATTGACCAACTAAAGGAACATGGCCTTACTACTGTTAGACCCATCAGCAGCATTTGATTTGGTTGACCATAAGGTACTATGCAACCACCTGCAGCCTATTCCCAGAATGCCATTACCTGGATTCAATCCTTTCTAAATGGGACGAAGTCTTCTCCCCTTCAGCAGCAGCCAACCCTTAATGCTGCTGCTGAAGGGGACATGCTGAGTCCTCCAAGGCTCCTGTGTATCAGCCACTATGTACATCTTCACTAAGCCCTTGTTCAACAAACTGGATCTTGTGTTTGGCAATTACAAGGATGATGTAGCATTAAAAATTACCTCATTTAGACATGGATGGCCTTTGCATGAATGATGACAAAACGGAATTACTGATTGTAGTCTCTATCTTGATGCCACCTTAAATCTACATAAATGGGTGAAGGCCATGCCATCTGCCACGGCACATAGGGAAACTAATCGGGACATGCAAACCCCTACACTCCAAGGAAAGCTGTATTACACTCGCCAGAGCTCTAATACTGTCCAAGTTGCATTACTGCAATGGACTTTATTTGGAAGCCAGTAAATGTGCTCAAACTGTAAACCTTGCAAAATATTGCGCTCAGATCAGCCCTGAGCATCCCACGGAGAGCTCACATATCTGAAACAAGTAGACAATATAAATGGCTGTCTGAAGACAAAATTCAACTCAAAACTATGTCCCTCACGTATAAAGCACTAAATCATGCAGCCCCCTTGTATCTCAGAAATTTAAATTAAATCAATCTACCCGAGCCACCAGGTCATCAAATACTCTGCCTAATAATCCCAAGATACAAATGAGAAAATTCTGGCGGGATCAGCTTTCTAATCATGGCCTCCCAGCTGTGGAATTGGCTGCCTCCGCCCTTAAAAAAAATTGCTAACTTCAGAAGCAATTCCATCAAATTGCTAACCGTGTAGTAGTAACTTAATACTTTCCTCTGCACCACTATGACCGCAAAACGTGAATAGCATTATATTTATGCTGCAATTATGTAATCTTTCCTATAAAATTGTAACTTTTCCCCTGTAAATGGTTATTTGCATGTCTAACTTCGAATGTGCCCAGATACCCCCGGGTTAAGGTGCGCTGTAGAAATAAAACAAGCGCTGTAAAGATTAGTGTTTTAAGATGTTTTGGTGTGTATCTGCTTCTACAAGGGATCAATTGTAACTACCAAAAAGCAGCATGGGCAATTTGTGGTGCTGCAATGTTGGGCTCAAACAAGGAATACAAGATCATAGCATAGAACTAATCGCATGCAAAGCATCCATTGCCCACATGGTCATTTTTTTTAAATATAGAAAGGCGTTCATACTTCCATTTCCAGCAATCTATTGCATGACTTGATGAGCACTTGAGAATGGCTGCATTATTTGGCTGCACAGTCTCTAATCGGAATGTCTTTGAATGTATTGAGGCAGAACATTCAAATGGACATCAATAGTTATTTAACAGTGTAGTCTGTTTTGTGCAGCGTAGTCCGTTGTATTGTGCATTTGATGAGAATACACATCCTGGGGGCAAGTGTCCTTACCCCAAAGTTTATCAGAAATGTAGCCCAGTAGACGCTCTGTGAAAATTTGCATTTAGAAGTGTACCCAATAGCCTCCGCGAATGTTACACTTAGAAGTGTGCCTAATAGCCTCGCTGATAAACTGAATTTAGAAATGTTCCCAATAGCCTCTGTATGGAAAATTGTACTTAGAAGTTCGCCCGGTAGCCTCTCTGGGAAAGTGATTTTAGAAGTTTGCACATTGAAAGAGCATATAACCATTCTTACCACACCCCACGCTTACTCTCTCCTTTACATCACCACTCAACTAGAACACAGAGATACTATGACACCATTCGGTATAACTGTTCCCATACGAACATCCACCGCTTACTCCACATCATTCTATGTAAACACTGCTGGTCTCACACCCCCAGCCAGGCGTTTTCCTCAGGCCTAACGCAGCCACATCCGTTCCGGATAAATCCTGCCAGAACGAACACATTCTCCTGATCTCTCAACCACCACACCTACCAATAAGAATCAGCTATTACATGTGTACCGCACGAGCTGCACACATATCCGGTGCACACACGCACCTTTTGACTCTCCCTACTCTCTCTACTCTCTCTACTGATCTGAACTTCGGTTCCCAAGGGCGTTCAACCTACCAGCGCCTTCAGACCATACCAATGGTATATAAGGCGCTATATAAGTGCAAAATAACAATAACAATAACAATGGTCTGATCCGAGGAGCAGGATTTCAGTTTTATTGTCGTTCAGGCAGAGGCTGTGGGTGGCCATCCATGCCTGAATGAGGATGTAAATTTTATTCACCAAGGCCAGGTCCGTACCGTAGTTGCCCGAAAGGGGTATGAGGATCTGGGTGTCATCTGCGTAATTTGTGTAGTTGACGCCCAGTCTGTCCAACTTGTCGAACAATGGCTTGGTGAAAATGTTGTACATGGTGGGTGAGACACAAGAGCCCTGTGGGACTCCACATGTAATTTGGATGGGATCGACACAAGTGGATGTGGAAAACACTCATGGTCCGGTTGGCTAGAAAGGATTGGATCCATGCTATAGCTTCTCCTGTGAAATTGGCAGCAAGCTTTAGGTGGTTGCATAAGACTGCATGATCCACCAGATCAAAAGCTGCTGACAAGTCCAGTGGGAGCAGCAGGGCTGTTTTCCCACAATCCTTAAATTCCTCCATTTTAGTTTTAAGATCTATCAAGGCTGTTTCAGTGCCATGGAGGGGGCGGAAGCCCGATTGGCGCGAGCCTAGTAGATGGTTAGCTTCTAAATAATCTTGAATTTGGAGATAGGCTACTCTATCGATAATTTTTAGTAGAAAAGGTACAGTGGTGATAGGCCTATAGTTAGTCGGGATGGATGGATCGAGGGTTTGTTTTTTAAGAAGGGGGAGGACCCAGGATTCTTTTAGGTTGGCTGGCACTGTATTGGATTTGAAGGAGGAGTTAATGAGTTTCGAGATAAATGGGGCTAAATCTCTAGCTGCGTCCTTTATTATTTGAGCTGGGCAACTATCGCCCTTACAGTTGGAAGGCTTCAGTGAGAGGATAACCTTTTCAGTGTCGATGATGGAGATGGGTTTGAAGCCAAAAGGGGGGATAGTGTTAGGTTCAGTCACTAGAGGTGCTTGTTGATCAGCAGGAGAGAGGGCGTCCTTTTTATTAGTTATTTTAAGTTGGAGGGTGGAGATTTTATTTGATAGGGCATTCTGTATATTAGTGCACCATGTATTGTCCTTGGGGACCGTGTCAGTAGGTTGGATGGGAGATTCCATTTCCCGGAGGATGTCAAAGAGTTCCTTGGTATTGGATTTGGCATTGCTAATTCTGTTGTTGAATACATTTTTTTTAGTATTGATGATTTCTGACTTGTAATGTTTAGTGAATTGGGTTAAATTAGCTTTGTTGTCGTCGGTAGGCGCGTTACGCCAGATAGTTTGGAGTTTTCGTTTCTGCTTTCTAAGGTCTTTGAGCTGGGGGGTGAACCAAGCATTAAGGTGGGCTTCTTGTTTAGCTTTGCGTAGTTTTGGGGGTGCAATCGTATCTAGAGCATGAGACATAGCTTTATTAAAGGTGTCTACTAAGGTGTCTGGGTCAGTATTGTCCTTCAGGCCATTGATAGTAGGCAGGAGGAGGGGGATGAGTTTTTCTGTAGTAATGTCTTTTTTAATTCTGGTGGGAAGTGGTGGTATCATTTTGATAATTTTAGGGCTGAGGAGGTCAAGTCTGGCAGTGAAGTTTATTAGATAGTGGTCGGTCCATAGTTGAGGGGTGATGTCAGTAATGACTATGTTGCAGTTAAGTTCAGATACCCAGTCAAGGGTTCTGCCTTTAGCATGTGTAGGGGAGAGGACTTTTTGGGTAAGGCCGTGGTCATTTAGAGTAGCTGTTATAGAGAGGGAATTTTTGTTGTCTAGCTCATTGAAGCCGATGTTGAAGTCGCCCAGCAGCAACGTTTGCGAATGGTTTTGGGTATTGTTCGCTATGAGGGTGGTAAGGTCGTCTTCGAAGGTTCCCAAAGGGCCTGGGGGCCTATAGATCAGGTGAATAGTTAGCGTGCAGTTATTGGTGAGTTGCACTTTTGCTGAGAGTACTTCGCAGGAAGCACATGGAAGTGAGGTGGTGAGTCTGATAGGCAGAGTGGTTTTAGCGATGATGGCTAGGCCACCGCCTTTAGCATTCGGTCTGTCTACTCTATGGATCTGGTAATTGTCAGGTACAGCTAACATCAGGGAGGGTCCTGCTGCCTCGTGAAGCCATGTTTCTGTTACGGCAAGGAGGTCAATGCTGCTGTTGTTTAGTATGTCAGCAATTTCGGTTGCATGGGCTACCATGGATCTGGCATTGATTAGGGGTCCAGTAAGAGATATGGTATTCTTAGGGGTGGGGTAGCTTGCAGATTTATCTGTGTGCTTGTTTTGACTCGGGCGTTTCTTTTTATGAGAATGAGTGGGGTTTGGGGTCGGAGTTGAGGGTGTCGTGGCTTGGGTTTGCTTGTCCAAGTGCGTCTGTATAGTTGTGGATCTAACAGTATGGTTGGTACTGTTTCTTTTGGGTTCGTATATACAAGGTAGTCTTGCTCTAAGTCTCAAGTTTATGTCTGTGGGGGGGCTAGTGCTGTAGGTAGCAAAGGCCATGATTATGGTTATGAGGCTCAGGGAGGTCAGGTTTCTGCACATGGTAGTTGGTGTGGTTAACTGGTACCATTAACTTCCCTTACTTCGCTAGGATGTCTGGCTAGGGTAACGCAATCTAGATAACGGGTGGCTAGTTGTCGCCCAGAGGTTCACCTAGTAATATGGGGCATGATATTCAAGAATCACAGTGTGACCTAAAAATGCATGGTCTGTTAGTAACCACAGGACACAACACAATCAGAGTGGTCCGTTAGCAACCATAAGGCACAACACAATCAGAGTGGTCTGTTAGCGACCATGAGGCACAACACAGTCAAAGTGGTTGTTGAGATCCTAAGAGCGAATGCAAGCAAGGTATATCTAGATTCGAAATTCAAAAATATGGCTAAAATGCAGGTACAAACTGGGTATGCCTAGATTCAGTGCAAGTGTAATGCAGAAGGCTAGTATACAGCTGGGTGAGACATTGTATCAACAGTAACGTGGCAGTATGCATAGGTAATACAGTGCTGGTACAGGTATTTACTGAGCAAGATGAATGCACAGATAAGCGGTAGAATTACAGGATCATAGGCAGGTTTGGGTGCAATCATATGTATGCGAAGTTCATTAGGATTACGCCAGGATTCTGTATGCGCAGCTTAGTATGGCAGTGTCATTTAGGCAAAGGGATAAACAAACAGATCGTATATGCAGAGATATTGCTGGCATGGGTTAGAGCATTCAAATTTGGCAAGTGTGCAGGGTAGAACGTATCTCACGTAGGCTAATGTGTTTGGCAATTTATGCAAGTCTTTGAGAGTCAAATGCAGGTGAGTTTACCTTGAGAGCAGGTTGAGGCGAGCTGCGTAGCATTTCCGGCGCATGGCGGATGGCGTGCATGGCTGTGACAGGCTAGGACAGGCACCAGCCTTAGTGGGTGGGCCGGCTTATTGCCTGCCGGCAATGGATTGGCTTGAAGAAGGCAAGGGCAGCCAATCACGCGCCGCGGCAGACTCAGACATCAGCACCAGGTCGGGTTTGCTTACGCGAAGTGCGGTCGGCCATCTTGGAAGCAGCAGCACCTCGTGGGCTGCAATGGAGATTCTAGGTTGTGTCGGCCGTAGAAATGGAATTTTCAGATATTGCAAGTTGATTCAGCTTGCATGACGGTCACAGGCTGCTGCAGGTTAATTACAGCAAGACCGCCGGAAAAATAAAGTAGATGCGGGCGGGGGCACACATGAGGTGCAGAGTGAGCGCTGGGTCCTACCTTGCGTCTAGGTGGATCCCAGGCCCTCCGGAGGCAGGGGACTGCTCTGGCCGATGAAGAGGCTCCTACTCCTGTGGAGGGTTTATTGTTGTATTAATCATTTGTAGCAGCTCCTATCTGGTGATCTGCAACCACTTGGCATTTGTTGCAGCCTGAATTTCAGATATGAATATAGCTGTAAATATCACTGCCGTTCTGTCGAACAATGTGTGTTCATCTGGAATGTCGTGACAAGCTTCTTTTGATTGTGCCAAAAAGTAATTTTCTCTTTTCGGTCGGGTGAGGTTGGGCGACCTCTTCCTTTGGTGTGCATCCATTTTTGGAAAGTCTGATGTGTAGATCACTTACGGGGATCAACAACGCAGGAACATGCATCATCACTTTGGAACATATTCCTACCCAATATTTAGGTAACTTCATATAAGCCTTGGATACACAGGCCCAAAAGTGGCCATCAACACAGCAATTCCTCCTTTCATTCCTGGCACATCAATTATTTGCTTGCATCCTTTGTGTTTCAAAGACAGAGGTCTGACCAAAGTTGGAGAAAATAGTGTTGCATTCTTCATCGTAGTATGGATACAGGTCCTGCTTGAACTTCAACCCATGTTAGTAACATCGAATATGTAAGGCATAATCATATGCAGTACCCTTTGGGAACACCACACACAATTAAGACTACAAGTGACAGTACAAATTCACCTTTGGTACAAGCCTGTACTACACAGCAAAGTGGTACCGATGGCTGAGCAGCCAGACTTATCTCAACAGTTAAGTGAGCAGTATCAGAAGTTACACAAAGGACACCAATTACTATGGTTCAAACACACACTGACTAAGGGGTTTCTGAGTAAAAGAATATACATTTATTTACACAATCATTTGTAAAACAGTTCACTAAGTAAAGCTGCAGAAAATCACAATCTTAATACACTACACAACACCCAATGAGTTCTGGACAAGTTAAGCTCAAAATGAAGCGTGAGCAAAATGGCACTCCAGCAATTTAAGAAGGGAGGGAAAGATAAGGTTATTAAAAATCAAGCAGCACCAACAAGTAAGTAGGCAGGGCAATCTAGAAAAGGCTTACTAAAATGAGGATTAAAATCAATAGCCCTGGGCCAATGTTAATGGTTCAGTTTCTTTGCAGAGGATCACACAGTTCAGAGTAGTTTGCGGTTAAGTCTTTGCCAAGAGTTCAAATTCGAAGTTGGCTGGAAGAAAAGTTACTTAAGAGTAGAGAAGGACAAGCCCACAGATTGGCGAAAGATTTAAAACACTTTCACCACGGTCGGACGTAACGAACAACCGGGTTTGCACAGTACCTTAGGAGAAGAAGAATGCTGTAGCTGAGGTAAAGTTCCTGGCAGATCCTGCAGGCTCACGATTCCTGAAGCGACTGTCGGACTGACGTGAAGAAGGAAGACTGGAGGGTCCTGCACGGCCCAGGGAAGAAACCAGCAGCAGAGCAAGGCAACAAATAAAAGGTGCGCTCCTTAAAACCCAAACAGGGTCCGGTCCTCCTGGCTATCAGGTTCACTGCAGCGATGCACAGCAAATTCGACCAGGGGAGGGAGGCCTTGCTTGGTGTTTGGCGAAATGGTTGGTCCCACCAGCTCAAGAGAAGAAGATTCCTTGCAGATCTTCTCTGTCGTCGAAGTGTAGGAGATTCGGACCCACTGTTACGCTCACCTGGCTCCCACAGAGGCGTGGATCTGAACTGGACAGCTGCGGTCTCCACCAATGTGATGCGTAGGGCCGAGATGACGGACTGGACTGGCCCACCTAGCTTTGCTTGCTTGGCCCGTAGGAATATTCTTCTGCAAATGGAGAAAGGGGATTAACCACCCGTGGAGTTGAGCGTAAATCCCCCCACCCCCGCTGTTCTCCCCACAGATCACCTTTGATGTCCCCTCCTATAGTCTCACATGATGGTTTGAAAAGATGAGCGACACCCCACCATACACTCCATACCCTGGGACTGACTACTGTCTCCCAGGGCATGTAAAGTCACCATTGGCTTTACTAGTCCCAAATTATTAACAGATACCAGTACCAACCATCATATTGTGGACGTACTGGTCGGGGCAATTCGATTGCCCCGGGGTCTGTTAGTCGAGGGGGCACGTCTCCGTCCCCCCTGATCGAGTTTTGGCTGGTGGCAACTACTTTTTATATTCAACCGCAAATATTTTCCTATGGGATTTTCCCATTGTTCGAGGCTACCAACTTTAATTATTTAATTCTCATAGCCTCGAACATACCGCCGGTTTATTTAATTATTAATTCGCAGGTTGGTATTTTTTACCAAGACTCGATTCTAAAATGGCTTTTGTGTTCGCTTCTGTGACTCCAACCCAAGTCGAGCCCTTTGTTCCACTTTTTGGCGGGCTTCTCCACAGAAGCCTCCAAAAGTAGTGCCACTCTGGGTACCATAGGGGGTGTGGGAGGGGGTTTAGGCACCCTGGACTGAGTTACCTTGGTAACTCAAGTCGCACTCTTGTGTGATTGGCCCAAGTGGTGAGCCGGCTGGCACACCACTTAGCATGTTTGAGTGACAGCTAGGCTGAGTGAATGGGGGTTTTCTGCATAAAAGCAGGGCTTTGGGGACTGGAACTTCAGAAGTCGCCACAGGACCTGAGAACCCGACGAGGGAGAAGCTGAGCCGACCTGCCACGACGACACTACCGGTGGAGCCCTGCAGAACCGACTCACCACTTCCCGACGACAGAGAAGATCTCCCGGCTGGAGAGGCTTCTTCCCCTGACTGGTGGGCACAGCCAGTTTACCTTCCTTTCTTCGCACCCCAGCCCGGTTTGTGGTCGAACTGCCCGTGCAAAGCACCCCGGCGGCCGGATAGCCACTCACCACTGAACCGCGAATCACCGGACCGCTCCTTGTACCTGAGAAACTCTGCGGCTGGTTTCTTCCCTGGCAGTGCAACTGACTCCTGTCTTCCTCCACGACGAGATCCCCTCTTCCCCCGGACGAAGCACCGACTTGCACCCGCTGCCAGGAACAACTGCCCCCGCTGGAGCGCTCTCACCACTTTAAGGTACCGTGTCCGCCAGGCCTCCCTTTCTAAAGATTGCTACAAGGTAATAATAACCCCTTAACCTTCTGGACTGGGCTGGCCGCCTTGACCCTCTAACTGGTTCCTTTCTTTGGTCCAACTCCTTTTTGAACCTTTACAAGACTTTTGTGCACTGCAACCGTGTGACCTTGGATCCTCTGAAAGTGCATCCGGCCTCTTGAACTCTAACTTCACGGGCCTCTTGAACTCTAACTTCACGGTTTTACTTTGCCTTCCTCTCTTGTTATGTTCTGGTAAAAGTGTTGGGATCTGTTTCAACTTGTTCTCTGCTCTTCTCTCCCTTTTTAAAACGAACTATTAGAGTGCCATCTACGTTAAGCGCTCACTGCTGTCTGAAAATAAGTGGGGCTTTACTTAAGACTTGTCTAATATTCTTTTAAGGGAGTGTATATCTTTTAGTGACTGTGTTTTTGAATTGCTTAGTATTAGTGCCTGTGTTTTTTTAGATGTGGTTTTAAATAAATAATTATATCTCTTTTACACCAAGCCCTGGTCAGTGTTTACTTGTTCTACTGTGTTCTCTTGACCTATTGTGAATACTCTGTATACTGCCTAACTCTTCTTGAGGGAAGTCTGACTGCTCAGCCACAGCTACCCAGTGAATCTGTGTGGTACAGACTGCTACCAAGTGGGTTTACTGCCAAACACCTGTAGTCCTAAATCTTTTGCAGTGGTCCCAGAGGGAACTGCACAGGTTTCTGCCTAACAGAAACCCTATGGAGTAAAAGACCCCATAGCCCATAAAACACATTGCAAAGTCAAAGGATAGCTCAAATCATGTCTAAGAGTGGGAGAAAAAGAGTATCAGTCTGGGGAGAAAAAAATAAACCCCAAAAATCCAGCAAAGCTGCTGGGGGACTCACTAGGTTTTGGAAATTAACCTATACAGAGAATTCTCCCTAACAAATGTATGGTATCATCCAAAATCGTATGGCCTTAAATAGTCTGTCTCAACGATGAGAAGACTGAAATTCTCATTGTGGGCTTGCAGCCTAAAGTTAGCGCCCTCCACCCTATGGTATCGGGGAGGAACTGCCATGCTTGGGAGCTGGTGGTGCGATTCCCTCCCCCCCACCCGGGAGAGAGCAGCGAGACGTGCAGGGCGGCGGCACCGCGGACTGCACAGGGTGATCAGTGGACCGTCGGATCGACCCGGGCGGCGGTGAGAGGTGGACCTACCGCTCGGGGTGAACGGTGCACCTGCTGGAGGAACCCCGGGAGCCACTAGGACCTGCTCTTTACGGGCGGGACGTGAGGGGTGAGGGGCTGCGTCGGACTCTCTACGCAGCTGGTTGGGATGAGCGTACTGCGCCAGTGAGGACCCGGAGCAGGCACGGCCTCTGGTGAGGACATTATGGGCAGGGGGGCGGGTAAAGGGTTTGGGGCCCTGCAGCAGGCTTTTTGGAGACTACCTGCTCTGTGGACGGAGTCAAGGACTGGGGAAGCCGGTGGTCTGCGGAGGGGGGAGGGGGCCGGGCCAGGACTGTGGGGCCCTGTAATGCTGTCAGCTATTTGAGTGACCTTAACACAATTCAGGGCTGTAAAATGTAATGCCCGGTCGCCATGTGGACTGTGTGTGCCTGGTAATAACCTCTTGGGCATCTGCCGGACACCCCTGTAATCTGGATGCACAGTTGGGGTTGGGCTGAGGTGAGTGGGGGTTTTTGGACGTCTGGGGCCGGCACACTGCCTGTGGAGTACGACGGCTATTACAAGCTGGGGGGCCATTTCTCCTTTCAAT
This sequence comes from Ambystoma mexicanum, assembly GCF_040938575.1. Classification (NCBI taxonomy): domain Eukaryota; kingdom Metazoa; phylum Chordata; class Amphibia; order Caudata; family Ambystomatidae; genus Ambystoma; species Ambystoma mexicanum. The sequence continues at coordinate 1,293,179,789 of NC_090932.1, forward strand.
GTGTCATCAGGAGTAGACTCTAGGATTGGCTGTGTGGTGGGGACTGTTCCCTGGAGGGGGAATCTGGGGGAGATCATAGGGGAGCCAATGACCCTAGCCATCATATACTACAGATTGCTCGGGCGGTGTGTTTGTCCCTTGGGTCATGTCCAAATCCGGTAAGGGAGGCAAGCAACAGTCGAAGTTGCACTTTGAGGCTGCCGGTTCAGTTAAAAATAGTGGAACGATGGAAGGCGTGGCGGCATCTGAGCCAGATCCCGCAACTGCTTTTCAGGACATAAAGGCCATGTTTACGCAGTTACAGTCCGGTATACAATCTCTGGATGGTAAACTCGATACGCTAACCTGCAAAGTGGATCACATGCAGGTTCGGTTGGACAAACATGGGGAAAGACTGGACGAAGTGGAGGGGCGAGTGTCCGGGGTGGAGGATGTGGCAACCTCAGTCTCAGAAGAAATGTCCGTGGTCAGGAAAGCTCTGCGGGAACTCAAGGAGAAGCAGGAAGACCTTGAATCGAGGTCCCGTAGGAACAACGTCAGGATTGTTGGCCTGCCTGAGTCGGAGGACCAGGGGAGCTTGAATCGCTGGTGGAAGACATCCTACGTGAAGCACAGGGACCAGAAGGTTTTTACCCATTGTGCATCGTGGAGAGGGAATCCCGAGTGGAAAGAGACCTGTCCCGGGAGCCCCTCCGCGTCCATTGATTGCCCGATTGTTGAATTACCGGGATAAGGATACGGCGCTTCGGGTGGCTAGGGAGAAACGAACGGTGTCTTATAAAGGTGATGTGATTAAGTTCTTTCCGGATTTCTCCGATAAGGTGCAAGCAGCGAGGAAAACATTCCTGGACGTAAAGAGGAGGCTTCTGGACAGGGATATTAAATATGCCATGCTGTTCCCGGTCAAGCTGCGGGTTGTGCTTAAGGGGAAGACTCGGTTTTTTCAAACCCCGGAGGAAGCCACCGCCTTCCTTGATATGTTACCAAACTCCTCCGGCTCCAGAAATAATAATGTTTGAGGTCGTTTACTATGGTTGAAATATGGGGAGCGTGATGTCATAGCATAATTGGTGATACACTTATTTTGAGACATTATTCCTGCAATGGTGCATGGGGGGGTTGGGCTCGTAGCCGCCTCTTGAGCGAAAGTTGTCTGCGTATATGATCAGGATTGTTCAGGCGCTGGAAGGTTGGGGTATACAGTGTGGGGGGCAGGGGGTTGTGCCGGGTTCCTGCAAGGGGAGGGGGTGGGGGGAGTTAGCACCGACAAGTTGGGGGGTTATTGGTAGAGGGTGGGGGGCGGGGAGGGTGGACGGGTTGGACGGTACTGAAGGTGTGATTGTGCAGGGTGCTTGGGGCGGGTGGTCTGCATGCAGCTATACGTCCCCTAATGGCAACGCTGAATTTTATGACATGGAATGTAAGGGGCCTTAATGATCCACCTAAGGCTCGGAAGGTTTTGCAGTATCTGAGGCGTCATCGGGTGGAGGTGGCTTTCCTCCAGGAGACTCACTTAACGGCGGCCACTACGTCCAAATTCGGCAAGTGCTGGGGTGCCATATTTTTCTTCCTATTCCAGGGGTGGTTGTATATTGGTGCATAGCTCGGTGGGATTTAGGCTGACAAAAGTAGTTAAAGACCAGGAGGGTAGGGCCTTGGTGGTGCAAGGGATTGTTCAAGGGAAGCTCTATACACTAATTTGTTATTATGGCCCCAACATGGATATGACGGATTTGTTGGATTGGGTGGAGAGGCAACTGGGGGAACTTCCCGAAGGGGAAATTGTTCGGGCAGGGGATTTCAATTCGGTCTTGGACCCGACTTGGGATTGGGTAGGCAGCTCCGCACGTCTGAACAGTAAAAGCTCTAAGAGACTCCGGGGCATACTTACTGTGTGGGGTGTTGAAGACATATGGAGGGTAAGAAATCCGTGGGTGAGCCACTTCACACACTGCTCTGCACCGCATGGTTCGGCCGCTCGGTTAGATTTTTTTCTGGTGTCACATGCGATTATGGGCCGGTCTGCGGGAGTGGATATTCTAGCTCGGACTCTTTCTGATCATGCCCCTGTTCTTTTGTCTATCCGGATGAGAGGCCAGATGAGGGCAAAGCCCCCATGGCGATTTAAAAGCGATGAGCTTTTGGATGTGGTGTTTCGGGAGGAATTGGCGCAGGCCATAGATGGTTATTTTGAGGTGAATGAAGGGTCGGTGGCTTCGGCTGGTATCTTGTGGGAAGGCTTTAAATGCACGATAAGGGGGGAGTGCATAGCTAAGGAGCTGGGGATCGTGAAGAAGATACATAGGGACCGGGCTGCAGTGGGGGGGAGGTGCGTGTTTTGCAGGGGCGGGGGGCTCTACCCCGACAAAGGCCCAGCAAGGGATTATCATGCAGACGTTACAGGAATTCCATGCTTTGGCCCAGCGGGAGGTGAAGTATATGTGGGATAGAGCGGCCCCTCGCAAGTATGGAGAAGGTCAAGCTCCGGTTAGGTCACTCGCTAGGGCCACTCGGATTTGCGGTCTGGAGAACAGAGTAGCGGTGATCACTGATTCGCGGGGGGTAGATCACTTTGAGCATGAGGGGATAATTCTACAGTCACTTATACGCGTCCCAACTGCAGACTGTGCAGATCGATATTAAGGCATACCTCGACCAGGTGGCCCTGTATTGGTGTTCAGAGGAGCAAAGGGAGGGACTAAACAGGCCAGTGTTGTTGGAAGAAGTGATAGGGGCCATTAAATCGTTACCGGGTGGGAAGTCCCCAGGCCCAGACGGCTTTACTGCTGAATTTTATAAATGCTTTGCCGACCAATTTGCGAGTGTATCAGGAAGCATTGTCTGTGGGCCGTCTGTCGGACTCTCTTAAAGAGGCGGTCGTGGTTGTGTCGTTAAAGCCGGGGAAACCGGAGGGAGACTGTTCCTCATATCACCCGATATCGCTTATCAACTTAGATAATAAGATCTTGGCGAAAATTATAGCAGCAAGGCTTGCTCCGTTGATGCCGATAATGGTGAGGGCTGATCAGGCGGGATTCATTCCTGGCCGGTCGACCTCGTTTGGGCTGCGGAGGATGTTTGGTCTAATGGCGGCGTTGCCGAGGGAGGACCCAGTGGTGGCAGTTTTGTTGGATGCCACCAAGGCATTCGATTCTATTGAGTGCCCCTTCTTATTTTCAGTTCTGCTCAGGATAGGTTTAGGTAGGTTCTTTATTTCAATGGTCGAACTGTTGTATACGAACCCGGTAGCCAGGGTGAGGGTGAATGGAATGACCACAGGGCTGATACCACTTGAACGGGGGACTCGCCAGGGCTGCCCATTATCACCTTTATTATTCGCCCTGGCGATAGAGCCTTGGGCTGAAAGGGTTAGGGAGTTACACCTGCATCGGGGAGTCCAGTTGCATACTCATAAGGTGGTGATTTTGCTGTATGCGGATGATATGGTCCTCTTCGTCCAGAGGTGAAGATGGACCCGATTAGGATGTCCAGCTATTCGGGGAGCTTTCAGGGCTTAAGGTAAACACCAGCAAGTCAGTAATATTCCCGTTGACAGGTGGGGTATGTCAATTTCAGGATGCTTGGGGTTTCCAATGGTTTCTTAGGAACCAAGCTATGTGGATGCCTCCATGTTGGCTGACAATATAATAAAGTAGTTCCCAAGTACATTGTTCATGGTGTATGAGCCTGGCGCCATAGGCGCCAGGACTGGCCCCTATGAGGGCTTTTGAAGAGGATGCCAGGCTCTAGAGGCCCGAGTCCTGACTCCACCTGGCCAATGGGTTTGCCAAAGGGGGTTTTGGGCGAGGGTCGTGACAGCCATGCCATTCTGCAAAATGCTGCGCCAGCCGCGCCCCAAACGGCGAAGCATGGGACATGGCCTCAGGACTGAGCTGAAGCGGCTGCGGCGTTGCTTGAGGGCAAAGAGGCAACACCCCGAGCGGCCTTGGCACCTCGAGTACGTTGCTTTCCACCTCTGGCACTCCTACGGTGACCACTTTGACCGGCAGCTCCTCTCGCTTTACCAAAGGATGAATAATAACGAAAGGAACCTGCCCTCCATTGCTGTCCCCTAGGACGAAAAGGCGGAGGTTGGCGAACTGCAGCGCCCAACGACTTCGCTGCAGCTTTTGAGGTCTGCAACCTCTCAAGGCTCTCGTCAGCCTTGCTGCCAAAAAGATGTTCCCCGTCAAAGGGTATGTTGAGGAGCCAGGCCTGCACATTAGGAGCAAACCCTGAATTCCACAACCACGCAAAGCTGCGTATCACGGTGCTCGCCACCATGGACCGGCTGACGCAATCTGCCATGTCCAAACCCGACTGAATAGCCTCACACATGGCATCCTTACCATCCTGAACCATGGCAAGGAAACCATCCCGTTCGTCCCCTTTGGGAATATGTTCAGCCGCCAAGGAAACAGTTCCACAGAGTGCGTGAAACGTGACAAGGCACAAACGGAGTTGGCCACCTGAATCGCCATACCCCCAGAAGAAAACATCCCCTATCAGGAGGGATGGTAGGATACGATGCGTGCTTTGCCGGGGCCGTAGCCGCTTGCACCACCAAACTCTCCGGAGTGGGGTGCTTGGTCAAGTAGCAGGGGTCGCTACTGGCTGGGCGGTATTTTCGCGGCAAAGACTTGCCCACTGCCGGGAGACTCTCTGGAGCAGTCCAAGCCGCCGCCACCCTCCTCTGTAGAGCCATATCGAACGGCAGTACCGGGTCAGTTGGTGGACCTTGATCGAGGATATCCGTAAGGTCATCCTGAAGAAACTCCTCTGGGGGAGCAGACCATCCCAAGTACTCGGTGACCCTGGACATAAGGCGCCGGTACGAGGAGTGCCAGGCTCAGGCCTACAAAACTCCACCTCCGGAGAGGTGTCCAGCCCACAGGCATCGTGAAGGGATTGCGGGATTGCATATCCGGAACCATGCCCTCATCAGAGCCCTCATCCACCTCTGAAATAAACTCAAGCTGGCGGAGAGAAAGCACAGATTGAGAAACAAAGCCATGCTTAACCTTTGTCAGAGCCTTTCTAGGCGGTTCCACCGAGCCTCGGGAACCCCCGTCGAAACAGCCTCGAAAGGCGTCGGGTGAATCGGCGTCGACCCTGAACGCGGCGCCGACAGCATCGATGTTGCTGGCACAGTCCTCGAGGCCGGGGACACGAGCGTGTCCCTCGACAGCCTGGGTGCCGATGGCATTGACGACTTCTTCGAAGGCGGGGCCTCGAACGAGTCCGTCGACGACCTCGGCGCCACCAGCGTCAATGTCTTCCTTGAAGACACCACAGGTGCACACGGCCTCGAGCGTGTCGAGGACCGGGACCTGGAACGGGCATGACGAGAACGATTCCCCTTGTCCGAGCGGGACCTTTCCCGCGAATGGTGCCGACCACCCGAGCGTGAAGGCGTGCGAGTGGTGTCTCTCGACCGATCATGACCGACCCCACTCGGAGGTGCGGCCGGACCAGTGCCCTGCACATCGAGAAGGAAGCCCATTTCTCTGGCGTCGCTAGCTTGGTGGGGTAAGCGACGCGCGGAGTCCTCGGATGATGACGGGGAAGGCGACCGATGACGGCGCTTCAGGGAGTGCCTTGAAGAGGCAGAGGAGTGGCGGGACTGACTCCGGGACCGAGACCCACTGGACTTCCGACGGCGGTGCGGAGAGTCGCCCCTCGAATCGTCCGTCGAAAGCCCCGCAGACAGACCTCCGTGGCTTGGATACCTTAGCTACCGATAACTTCTTCTTCGGCTCCCGCAAGGCTTTGGACGTGAGCGACTGGCAGTCGACACAGTCATTGTGTCATGGGCCTCACCGAGGCACCAGAGGCAGGCGTCGTACGAGTCCGTCACCGACATCTTGGACCCGCAGTCCCCGCACTTCTTAAAGCCCGGACGCGGGGTGGAAGATGAGGTAGACATTTTCACAAATAAAACTTCACAAAACGAACAGGTTCGAAGAATCGAGAAAGAACAGAAACTCCAAAGAGTCGAGGTGCGCCGAGATCGCCGAAGCGAACACCTTCGCGGAAAAAAACGAACTGAGGCTACGGGCGGCATGCGTCCTACTTATAACATCCAGTGATGTCAGCCGTCGGAGGAGGTCCTCGAGGGCGGCGTATCGACATCGACGCAGGGCGCAGACGCCGAAGATTTTCCGAAGCAGCACAGCTGTGGTGATTACATGTCATAGATATGGAATACGTCGGAGGACCCAATCCCCTCGAAAGTGTTTTTTAAATCTACTATTCTGAAATATTTCGGTGTAGCTGGGATGTTACATAATTTCGTAGCTGGGTTCATGACCAGAGGAAACTGCTTCGAATGATTATTTAGGGAGGCGTAGATCAGGAATGAATCTCCATGACCCCTCACCCCCCCTCACCCCATAGATTCCTTTACTGGGTACATAGCTGTGTTAAATGTGGAGTTTGATGGTACCGGTGTTGCCTGCTGTACTAAAGAGGAAATGGTTTCAAATCTACCTTAATCTGCTTCTTGGAACATGGGGTACCGTTTTGCTTGTGGTAAAATTGCTCCTGCCTTACGCTTAATTTTAACTGCTCCTGCTCCCCTCAATAGACTCACGTCCTATGGACTGTTGGTCCATAAAATGCTTGGCACTCTTTCTAAATCCGTCAGCATCAGTGGCTGGTGCAGGTCAGGGGCATCAAATAGACATTGTGCACAATAGGCAGCAGCATGGTCCCAGGAAAGGCTTGGTGCAATTCAAACATTTGTATTTCAGGGCATTATTATGCATTTGTTGCAGGAGAAAGGCTTGGGGGAAGCAGAAAGCATCACGAAGCATATTGACTGCCAATAGACTCCAATTCCCACCACCGAACTACATTGGGACAACGCCCGATCTGCGCATACGTGCGGTGCACGCAAGGATCCCCGCTTGTGCTAGAAGACACGGACTGGAGAAGACGTGCAAGCAGAGGGCTCTTGCAGGCAGCGACACACGGAGCCACACCTGCCTGCGAATACTGCAGGCCCCGCACACCCTAGCAGATAAGTTCATCTTTCTGTATAGTTGTGAATGCAAGCAGCGACCGGCAAGGGAACGCTTGCAGTACAGTAACTGTCTGACTCAGTGTGTTCATAAATCTAGGAGAAACACTCCGATTAGTATCAGACGCTTGTCAGACGTGTCGGGACTGGGGGAAAGCTCTGGCACCGCTTCTGTAGACTAATAGGCAGAATTGCCTATTCCCAGATTGGTGCCAATTGTTCCGTGTGAAACAACACGGCTTGTCTGCAGCTATGCAGAGTAGACAGATTATCTGATTGTACCGTGTGAGGTAACACGGCTTGTTAACACAAACTCATACTTGTTTTTGGTTCTCTTGTAGCAGCGCAGCGCTGTAGCTTTATAGCAAGAACTTGTAGCGGCGCCGTAGCGTTACGGCAAGAACTGGGATCGCAGCCCTTGCACTCGTCTCAGCAGCATCACACAAAGCTAAGTGCTATTTGCTTATTCTAGTTATTGTGCTTGGTCATAATTGTGGAAAGGGGCAATTGTGTGCAGTAGAGAGTCGGTTGTGAAGTGAACAACCAACACCAGTTACTGAAACCAAATCGTTACAGGAACGCTTCTGCATTGCATAATATGCTATGTGTTTACACTAATAACTGTGTTGTATATTGAGACTAGGCAAGTCTTTGGGGGCATATCGTGCACAAGTGTAAGAGTGTGGCAAACATAACTAACAACCTCCCCTTATCTACCCAACCCACACCGTAACCTGACCATTGTGATCTATTAAAATTCTCTCCACTCAGCATCAAAGAAGTAGAAGAAATTATAATTAGCCTAAAACCCCCTAGATGCATGGGTGACATTTGCCCTGCACCCATCATAAAAGAGACAGCAAAGGAGATTGCCCCATTCATTACCTTGCTAATCAACGCTACTTTCAAGTCCAACACTATCCCTGCTAATCTCAAGGACGACTGGGTTATGCCACTTAAGAAACCATCCCTCGACCCCAACAATCCTTCGAATTACAGACCAATCACCACTGTACCCTTCCTTCTAAAGATCATTGACAGAGCAGCCTATCTGGAAATCCAGCACCACTTGGAAAACAACAAACTGCTAGGTCTACGAAAATTTGGATTCTGCCCAAGACATGGCACAAAAACTGCCCTGATAGATCTAGTAACCCAGATCGAAAATATTAAAGACTCCGGCAACCTCACCCTCCTTTTCTTACTAGACCCATCAGCGGCATTCGACATCGTCAACCATAAGACCCTCTGTAACCATCTTGCCTCTGCAGCACTCTTCTCTAAGGATGCCATTGCCTGGATCCAATCATTTCTGAACAACAGAACAACCAGAGTATTTGCACCAACAGCTGCCGCTTCCCCCTCGACAGTCACCTGCGGGGTACCACAAGGCTCGTGTGTCTCCCCCATACTCTTCAACATCTTCACAAAGCCCCTATTCAACAAACCTGACCAGCTAGGCATCTCATACACTAACTAGGCAGATGACACACGACTCAATGACATCTATTTCATCATCCAAGCATGGATGGCACAACACGGTCTCTGCCTCAAAGACGACAAGACTGAGCTTCTCCGAGTAGGCACCCAAGCTAAAATCAACAAACTCAACAACAAATTCAACAACTTCATCATTGACGGCAATAACATCAAAGTCTCAAAAGACGTCAAAACATTAGGTATGTACATTGACTCCACCCTATCATTGGGGAGGCAAATCAATGCCACAGCTTCTACTACAGCCTACACATGCAAGCTTATTAACGCCTGCAGACTCTTCCAAACACCTGCTAAATGCATCACTCTGGCCAGGGCTCTAGTACTAACCAAACAAGACTACTGCAATGCTTTATATTTCGGCACGAGTCAGCACAATCTACGCAAACGTCAGATCTATCAAAACCACGCACTCAGAGCAGCAACTAACTTCCCAAGAAAACTACACATCTCGGAGAGGAGGTGCAGTGTTCACTGGCTTTCAAGTAACCAAAGAATCAAGCTTAAGACCCTCTCCCTCACATACAAATGCTTACACAACCAAGCACCTAAATACCTATGCGATAAATTTAACCTTAACACCTCAATGAGACAAACCAGATCATCCCACTCCAACTACCTTATCATACCCAGGTTCAAACTACAAAAAGCAGGAGGAAAAAGCTTCCCAGTCCCTGCAGCCAAAACATGGAACACTACCTTCTAACAATAGACTAGAACCCTCTTTCCACAAATTCCAGAAAGAAGCCAAATCCTGGCTCATTCTGAATGAAAACTAACCTACCGGTGCCGCCAAACAGAACTCCATCAGATGTACATACTCTCTAATATCTGACGCCACTTTATATATATTTTTATGCTTTATTGCATGCCCTATTTGTGCCTGCATAACATGTGTAAAACACTTCCTGTTAAATGTATAAATGTGTGTATGATTATGCTTGTTACTGTAAATAACGTATCTACATTTGTACCCAAGAAATTTGCCTCTGGGCTCGATGCGCTATATAAATAGAATGCAATACAAACCCCTTTTCCAACGTCTGGATCTATCCAAGGACCACATGCGCGCTCTTCTCGCACTCTCTGGTTTTCTTCCCTTTCTTTGTCTGACATTATACCCCAACTGGTATGGCTGTTCTCTTTCCTCGTCATCAATATCTAGACTGCTTCGCGACAGCGTTCTAGGTTTGTCCATCATCAAGTCGTCTGATCTGCCTCGTTTCTCATGGTGGAAATCCTTTGTTACTCCCTCTAGTCTCATAGCCATCTTTTTTCTTAATATGCCTATTAGATTACCTGATCCTTTTCCCTATGCATTAAGCCTCATTCTGAGGCGATCGCCGGCCTCCACAATGACCACCTGGAAGGGTCTTGCCCACCCCTATCTGGCCCTGGGCGAGCTGTGAGTCCCCCTTCCCACTGTTTCTTTGTCTTTGCACACAGGGTAAGCACCAGCTCTCTATTGTTACGATGGTACAATACCCATGAACTTCAATTCACCCAAGACCCACAATTTCACTGGATTTTGCACGCCCGCAATCCAGAACATCACACTTCCTGCCATGCCCTGTTCCACACCGTGTGCTCTCCGCTACGATCCTTCCTACTTTGTAGCTTCGCAGCACGCTTACCCCCGCAACACTGCGTGTCACCTAGTTACTGCAAACCTTTCTGGAAAGCCCTGCCCACCGTTCTATTGGTTGCTTTCCGACCTCATATTGCTCTACATTTAACATCACCTCTCCAGCTAGGTGCCTCTGAAGCTGCCCTACTCTGCAAACTTTGACTGACAAAAACTGTCCTACTCATCTGCAGGTCGCCAAGGGCCTTTTCACAATATGAGCCACATCTCAGAAATACCACCAGCCACCTGCTATTAAGTTAAAATTGCCTGCATTTCTATACAAACTTTACCGTGCTTATTAGTAATCTCCCTGTGATCAGGATCGGTGCATTGCACGTGCCGTGTACTTTATCTGACCTGAATCTATCTGCCGGAAAGTCTACCTTAAGATGGCCGCCGAGCTGCACTAAGCATCTACTGCCTTGCTTCCTGCCTGGCCTCGCTGCCATTGGCCACAGTATTCTGCCTTAACCCAATCACTGTGCGCAGGCAGGCGCAAACACCAGCCCGTGAACAAAGGCGCTGAACTAAGGCGCCTGTCCCAGAGCCTGTCCAGAGCTTCCCAGAGGCCAGGGCCCGTCCCACTGCTCCTAGCGCAGCAGCCCTCATCACGTTCTCGTCTACATCCTGCCGGAATACCTCTCGCTGACGCAGACACTCCTAACATTTTCAATCTGACATCACTTGATGTTACACTGGTACGCCTTTGGCCACCACTGTTTATCCTCCATACAACTGTTATCTGATTTGAATGTTTTAACCTGTTTACACGTCTTCATGCCATGCTCTGTTAACCGTGCCGTCCTCTCGACCCCTCAGGTTGTCTTGATTAGCTTACCTGTAGCACATGATTGCTATTGCTCTACTCACTATACTCAATATGGTGGCTTTAGGCAATCTACCCTTCTCCTACTTCACATGCACTCAACTTAAGTAAAATCTCATCCACCCCCTTTACCCGCACTGCATTGCACCTCATGCGCACCACCACACCCACCTAATATGGAATGCTTGAAGCTACACTGCCCTAGCATGGCGGTTGCATTTCTGTTGTAACCTAACATTGCTACATTGACCACTTTGCCACATTCATGTTGTACTCGCCAGGCCTTTATAATAAGTGCTGCCAAACTGTACTAGCTGAGCCATATGTTGCTACAACTGTCCAGCATGTCCCAAGGCTGAGTGATGTCATACCATATTAGACTGGCCCTATGCAGACGGCTGTCAGACTGTACCAGCCTTGCCTTTTCATGACTGATGCTAAAATGCCTTTGCCTTTCCGGATAATGTTTGATGTTAAAATGGCACTAGCCTAGCCATATGCTGTTACACCATCCTGCATGCCCCCAGGCTGATTATTCGCCATACTATCTCAAATTGACCTTATGTTGACTGAGGTTAGAGTGTACCAGCCTGACCTCATGATGATTGATGCTAAACTGCATTAGCCTAGCCCTTTGCGCTGTTACATTGCGCCTGCATGGACCTACACTGACTGTCGCTATCCTGCGGTAGTCCACTCACAGGCCATACACCTGCCCTATACAGACCAACTTACCTACCAACATCGATATGACATCTATGTCCAATCTACCCAGCTGCTACCTAGACATTCTCACAACACTTACTGCCTTATCTTCAATGGCAGCACCCCCACCATAATCTGCTAAGAATGGGAACTGACCAGAAAAATGCACATACATCCGCCATCTCAACAGCTTCTTGTTTCCCTTACTCAAACTCAGCAGAGTCAGGCCTGCCCTACCGGACTAAAACTATAGACAAGGCTCCAGACTACCCAAGCCACTACAAGCCTACCCGCCATACGGCTACTCCAAGACAGCCAACACAAGCCATGTGCAACACGTATAAAAGGAAACCTATCTGCACTCAGAAACCTTGCACCAAATCCTCTGAAACACTGCTCAACAAGGTCCACACTAGTGATACTCTGAAAGTAACACAACCTCAAGGGAGGACTCATTAACGTTAGATCTTTGATAGCCCATGCTTCTGAAATTGCTGACATCACCTGCAACCAACTCGACTTCCTAGCAGTTACTGAAACTTGGCTGTAAAAAAAGACACGCAGAAGCCTGCTGGAGAAAAAACCCTTCTCCCTACAATAGAAACCTCCAAACTGCCCTCACTAAAAGCTACAAAAAACACATCATTCAGTCAAAAAAAGAGACCTTCAACGACAGAATCAAAAAAGATAATTCTAACACCAGGGAAATCTTATCCATCCTGAGAGAATTAGAATCCCCGATTGCACCTGTAGACTCTTGCACCAAAGATAAAGCCTGGTGTACAAACATTCAAAATGCCTTATGCAACAAAATCACCATGTTACAAGACAAAATATTAGACAAAAAATCCTCCCTCCACAACATTGCCCTCTCCACGCAAGAAGCCATCCTACAGGAACTTGCCGTCAACCAAACCAAACCCCATAACCAATTGAGCTTTAGAGCCATCTCTATTGTGCAAACTAAGAATATGATTAAGTCTCTTAAACCTTCTCGCTGTCTTGGAGACACTTGTCCAGACCCAATTATCAAAGAGGCTGCACATGAACTAGCCCCTTTCGTCACCTCATTTATCAACGCATCATTTAAATCATGCTCTGTGACTACCAACCTTAGAGATGCCTGGATATTACCTCTCCTAAAAAAAGCTAACTTGGACCCTAATGCCCCAACGAACTATAGGCCCATAACAGTCCCGTTCCTTCGCAAAATCTTAGATAAAGCTGCATATCTACAGATCCAATCTTAACTGGAGATCAATAACCTACTAGGCACAAGACAATCAGGATTTAGACCGAGACATGGAACCGAAACTGCTCTCCTTGATCTCAAAAACCAACTAGATGAGCGCAAAGACAGAGGAGACACCTCTATTCTTCTACCCCTAGACCCATCAGCCGCATTCGACCTGGTAGATCACAAGGTACTCTGTAACCACCTCATATCGGCTGCCAACTTCTCCACGAAGGCCACTGCGTGGATAAACTCATTCTTGGATAATAGAACCATAAGAGTCTTCTCGCCTACCTCGGCAGCAGATCCAGTCCCTTTCACCTGTGGGGTCCCTCAAGGGTCATGTGTCTCCCCTACTTTGTATAATATTTTTACAAAGCCACTCTTGGACAAAATAGGGGTCTCATATACCAACTATGCTGAGGACACCCAGATTCTCATCCCAATCCAAGGAGACTACGACAATGACACCAGCCTCAAACAAAATGTATCAAATCATCCAAACTTGGATGGCCACACATGGCCTATGTCTTGACGACGACAAAACCGAGCTTTCAATCATCGGATCCACCAATAAACCAAACAAACTATCCCATTTGTACAAATCCATCACTATTGAAAAATCCATCACTATTGATGGTATCAAAATCAAGGTAGCCAAGGAAGTTAAAACCCTAGGATTTTGCTTAGATTCAGCTCTCCCCCTTGACAAGCAAGTAAATGCCACAGAGTCAGCAACCAGTTACACCTGCAAACTTATTCATGCCTGTAAGCCATACCTGTCCACGGACAGTTGTATCACCATAGCGCGAGCCCATATCCTATCAAAAATAGACTAATGCAATGCACTTTACCTAGGCAGTAGTAAACACAACACCAACAAACTGCAAACCCTGCAAAACAACGCCCTCAGAACAGCATTAGGCATTCCTAAAAGGCAACACATCTGACCAAAGAAGAGCCGTCAACTGGCTGGCCATCAATGACCGTATCAAACTTAAAACTTTGAATATCACACAACTGTCTTAATGATAAAGCACCTGCATACCTCACAGAGAAATTCACAAAGCATACCTCTGAACGACCTATCAGAAAGGCCCAATCAAAAAGTATCAAAATCCCCCAACTTCAACCTGAAAAGAACTGGAGGCTCCAGCTTCCCGGTACTAGCAGCTCATCTTTGGAACTCCATCCCAGACTCACTCAGAGCCACTCCTTCATTCCATATGTTCAAATCGAATGTCAATCTCTGGCTTCACACCAATGACTGCTAAAAGCCCCCCCATCAAACATAAGCTCAACTGTATCTGATATTCTGTATATTAATGTAAGATATTTGAAAATGTAAGATATGTGATACTGTAACATAAGAAATATAAGATATGTGATTCTGTAACGTAAGATATGTATGTACCTGTAACCTAAGATTTTGCTGTTTTGCAAGCGCCCAGTTGCCCAACGGCCCGGTGGCTCTATAAATAAACAATACAACAATACAGCAGAGCATATGTTGTGAGTACCTTTGACTTTAAGGGCTCGTCCGTTCTGCTTCGTTCTCTGATATCTTGGACTTCTTAAGCCTCCTATTGTATCTCTGTTTCACGTGAATTGATTTCTGCTGTTCATCCATATATCAATTGTTTCCTCCTGCATTTTAGTGCCTAGCCTGAAATTCAAATCTAGGTGTACTTCTTATCCACGCATCCACCATCTTTGCTGCATTTGTGCCTTGCCTGAAACCTCTCTGCACTGGTCTGGCCGCCCCACTAATTCCCCCCCCGCTTGGATCCGCTACCATTGACTGCTTGGTTGTGTCATGCCTCATTTTCCCCACTAGCTTAAGTGTAAATTTCTATTTCTGCAACAACTAAAATAGGTTTCCTGCTGTACTTTCTCAAACTGATTGTTCTGCTGCTTCTTAATACCTTGTTAATAATTGTATTAAGGTGTTCTGCGCATCGTGCATTGTTCTTTTGGAATGATTTGAATCTAGGTGTGCTATACACCTGTGTGCATTGTCCATTTTGTGCTGCATTGTGCTTTTAGAGTCATTCAAATCTAGGTGTGCTTTACTTCTGTGCACCCTCCTGCCTCCTTCGCCTGCGATGCTGCCTGGTGTGTTGCTTGTGAGTTGTGCCGCATCTCCATCTGCACTCTCCACCCCTCCAAATCTATTCTAACTGATACTCTATCAACTAATCCTCCTCCCACGAAGTCTGGAAGAAAAAAAGATCTCTTCGCCTCTAATCCTGGCCTGCCTATCTCTGACAGCTACATTAGTGCTACTTTCAGACAGGCTATCACAGATATCCTCTTCTCTGTCCCTTCTCCAGACCCATGGACCTCTCACCTGATCTTTATCCTCTCCCCTTTCTCTTCTTCAGCTATTAATGGCAACACTAGAGGGAAGTACTCTTGGCGCACTTCTCATCCTCTAGGTGCATCATTAACGTCTATCATAATGGCACTGTCATGGCCCAGGCGCCTCAATCCAATCGCTTTCTCTTTGACCGGCTCCTGCCAGCCCTCATCAACTTCCTACCGTCTCCCGCTACTCCTCCTTCCTCCCTCTCTGCACCACCCCATTGTACTCCTGCTCATAAAAACTCAAAAGGTGGTGACTGGCTTCACTTAGCCACTCTGAATGCTTGACCTGCTGTCAAACATTCCTCTGACATCTGCCTCCTTGAAGACTTCGATCTCGATGTCCTTGCTTTCACCAAGACGTGATTCAATGCCAGCTCATTCACTGCTTTTGACTCCATTCTCCCTGACGGCTACAATATCCTCTCCAAGCCACAGCCCAACCAACTTGGTAGTGGAGTAGCCCCATCTTCCCCGAGTGGGTGCCTACCTCCCTCATACTCCCACCAAGCCCTACTCCTTCTTTGAAAGCCTTGTCTGCAAGCCTGGCATCTCTCCGACTCTCTCTCACCCTTGCCACCATATACAGACCCCCTGGCCCTGTGTCCGTCTTCCTTTCAGAATGGGCCGACTTCACCTCTTCGCTTTGGACCTCCATCTCTAAACTGTTCCTTGGAGATTTCAACATCCACCTTGACTCCACTGTTCCTGCCTCTTCTCTCTTCCGTGATCTCTGTACATCTCCCTCCGAACTATTCTACTCTCTAGCCCTACACATTCCGCCAGACACTCTTGATGCCTTTATCCCCACTAATCTCCCGGTCTCCAACCCTCTCATTACCCCCATCTCCTGGTCTGACCTCGCTCTCCTCTCATCTGGGACCTCCTGGCCACCTGACTGAGCCTCCACCAGCATCGCCATCCTCCTTCGCAGTCATCCGACCGATGAAACCGGTGTCGTCTGCTTTTGCCTCAACCTTCATCCCTCCGCCCTCCCCTCCTCTTGACACTCCCACTGATTTGGTCCTTGCCAATCTCCATCATGCTATCACTAACACTCTTCACATTCTTGCCCCTGTCATAAGGATCCGCCTGCAACCTGCCTCCAAAATTAATAGCTGGTACGACTCTAATCTAGCTGCTCTGAAACGCAAGTGCAGAGTTGCTCAACGGAAGTGGCAGACCTTTGGGATCATCCCGCCAAACTGGCCTGTCGCCTACTCCAAAGGCAATACTGTCTCTTTAACCGTACCAAGAAGAGGGCTCACATCCAAGCCTGTATCTCTGGAGCATCCAACAACAAAGCTGAACTCTTCAAAATCTGCAAGGAACTAGCCAATCCATCTGCAGTCTCCACCTCACAGCTTCCTTCTCAGGCCCTCTACTGCACTGGCCACCCATTTCTCCTCCAAGCATGGAAACTGCTCTCCTAAACACCCTTGAAGAACTGTTCGCAATTCTTGACTAACTCTCCTGCTGTTCACATTCTCCTTGACCTCTCTTCCGCCTTTGACACGGTCAACCAATCGATCCTCATTAAGCAACTCCAAGATGCACTTTGTATCTCAGACCGGGCACTGGATTGGTTAACCTCCTTCCTTATAAACCGCCCTTCTCAGGTGCTCCTGGGCTCCTTCTCCTCCACCACGCTCTACTTGTGGTGTTCCCCAGCGCTCTATCCTCTCCCCTTAGCTTTTCAACATCTACATAGCACCTCTTGCTCACTTGATCTCTGCCTTCTCTCATTTCTAGTATTACACAGATGACAACTCTTCTTCCTCCTCCTCGATGACCCCTTACTGCCCGTCTGCTATTCAGTCTTTGTGCACATCCAATGATCTCGGTCTTAATTCCAGTAAGCCATAGATCCTGCCTATCGGGATACCTGCTCCCCAATTCCCTCATACACTCTGGCCGTCCTCCATGGGCTCACCACTCTTTTTCAACTAACGACAGAAACCTCTGAGTCATCTTCGACTCCTCTCTCCTTTACTCTTCATGTCTTAGACCTTTCCAAGAAGGCCCACTTTCAACTTCACCTCCTCAGAGGCATTCTCCTTTTCCTTACCATCCCTCAGAAGCTCAATGTCTCTAGAGCTCTGGTCCTCTCCAAGCTAGATTACTCCAACAGCCTCTTCTTCAACCTGCCTCTTTCTTTGCTCTGTCCTCTTCAACTAATCCAGAATAGAGATGCGAGACTTATCCTTGGCCTCAAGCCCTGGGACTATCTCTGCAGTTCTAAAATCTCCCCACTGGCTTCCGGCTGTTGCAAGGATCAAATTCAAGGCCCTTTGCATTATCCACAAAGCTGTCTGGGGCCTGGGACCATGCTACCTACAACTCTCTTTCACTAAATACTCTCCTTCAAGATCCCTTTGATTTCCTGGCTCCAGCCCCCTCCCGTGCTAACCATTACCTCAGTCACTGAGATTGGTGGCCTGGTCCCACAAGAGTCCAATAGGGTCCTGGTCTTCTGCCCAATTGCCTCCAGCATCCCCCCCTGCACCCACACCTGCCTGGTGGTTTGCCTCCGACCCATGCTTACCTATTGGGAGGTAGTAGTCCTCTTTGCCTGGGATGTCTCCACCCATGGACTTACCTGTTGGCTCCCCCATTGGGCACCTCTGGCACTTCCTCCCCTAGGGGACCCTTACAGCACTTACCACACCTCACACACCCCTTTTTCCTTTTCACTGCACTTGCACGTTCTGAATGTCACAAGGCCTATTAGAACCACTGTTTATTTCTATTTATTCATTGTTATTTCCATTGTTTATTTGCTCCCTTGAGGCACTTTCAAACACTATCTTGTAGTACAAGCGCCCTATAAATATCCAATAAATAAATAACCCCAATGTAGGTACTCTAGGTATCTCATGCAGCTCCATGGAGGGCTGTTGTGACTTCTTCCCATCATTCTTAAACTGGTATTACATATCTGTCAACAATGTAATCTATTTCGTCCTCCCTGTGTTCTCTACTCCTAATTTCTTTCTCCCCTTGCTCTTCCCACCTTCTCATACACTCTTCTCTTCTTCCTCTCGCCTTCTCTGCAACCTTCTTTGAATCTGTGTTTCCATGTCCTCATGTTTTTTCTTCTCCCCAGCTTTTATCTTTCTCCATTACCTGCTCTTCATAACTTCTTCATTCTTTTGGTTTCCTCTGTTTCCTTCGCATCTTTCTTTGCCCTTTCTCATTCCTTTTCCTTTCTTCTCCCTCTTAAACTTTCCCCGATACCTTTTCCTTCTAATTTGAGTAATATATGTCCTCCCATCCAGTCATTCTGTACAATTGCTAGCTTGCTGACTCCATCTTTCTCACCTTTTTCGCTCGTAGTCTCTTCTTATCTCTATTACTTTGCCACGTCTTTCATTACGTTTGTAATGTTTACTACACACTGATATATATTTGCGCTCTTGGTGGTGGTGGGGTTACATATCGGAATATACCCCACCGCTTTTTGAATTTCCTCAAAGGGTAAAATCCCTGAATCTCATTGGTCGTACTTTTTGTCTTCAGAAGGAGAAAGGAGGAGGTGAGGGCGCTGCACCACTCCCTTCATGCTGATTAAGCATCCACTCTTGCTTGGATACATTTTCCATAGCTCTAAAATAGCTAACCTTTTTCGTAACTTCTTCCCTGTGTGCACAGCATGAAAGCATCTGGTCATGTGTTGCAATACTGTTCTTGATAGGGAATCCTCTTGAGACCAAGGCATGAACATTTTGTCAGCTGTGTCTCCTACTCATTCAGCACATTTCCTAATCTTAGGTGTGTACCTCAGCAATGTTTTTCACAAGTGTAGAAGAGAAGTGTCCTCCATGATGACCAGTCTATTTTAACTGGCAACACTTATCAGACCTTTTATTCTGCTATTACAATAATATCACAACAATCAATTCGGGCAAGCACCATCAATCGCCGCCCAATTCGCAAAAGCAATTCTCCAAACAATTTTCAAGTCTGCACAATATTATTAGTATTGCGTCTTTGATATAGTTCCATCGGTTCTCGCTATACTGTTAATTTATTATTGACAATCTAAGAATCGTATTTTGCTATTTTTTCCCCCTCAACTGTTATCCTTCTATGATTGGCGCCAATTGCTTGTTTTTAGAGTCTGATGAAGAGTCACATTATTACTATTGGTCTATATTTTCAGCCTACAACCTAAATTACAACCTAAATTATCACAGAGACACGTGTCTTTTTAAATTAAGTCAACTTCTTACACTAACAATTTCATAACCCCAAACAAATGTGCACACTAATTTCTATGATCGTCTTACTTACTGGCTCGAGTAAAGGATCTCATCTCCATTTTACCCCATTTTGGAGTTTGAAACGCATCCTTCATATCGACCTTGCCTCATGAATCCGCTCTATAAATACCTCAACTTGGAGTGTGATGCATTCCCTCCTAGCTGCTTGAGAATAGGTATTGAGGTATCTCTCCTTAAAATCAATTCCCCCTATACAAATTTACATATGCAATACAATACCTCCCCTTTTATTTGCCACTTTCGTCCATTGCTCAGTTCGAGCACTTTGTTATCAACGCTTCCCCCAATAGACCACTTTGACTTCAGTCCGCGGGGGACCCGTAGGGACCAAACAGGACTTACTTCAAAGAGGCACCTGCTGACAGTCTTGGTTTACAAGTGTGATATCTCTGCTTTCCACAGGAAACTCTGCAATCTTCTGGCTAATGGTGGAAGACGTCAAGAATCTGAGAGTCTGGATCTGAACCATCCGCACAGTTACCAAAATATGCAGTGTTACCTGGAGAGTTCCAAGTGCCGAATGGGATTACCAAAATAAATGATCTCAGGCCCAAATAACCAGACTCAAAGAATATGGTAAATTACTACTTTATTATCACTTCAATAAAGTAGGGAAACCTGCGAACAAACATATTGTATCTCACTCTCAACACATTTAAATTACGCAAAAGCTTTTATACTTCAACATAGGTCAGCTATGATGTCATCCTACGTGTCAAACAGTAAAAACCTAGCGGATGGAGGGATTGGTTAAGGGAATGTATATACCTATAGTTTATAAGTGTTAGTATCATCATTGGCTACCTCCTATCTGGTAGGCACAGCTTGACCAACCTCTAACTGCGTAAAAATACAGATAATAATATAAAACCAGCAGCAGATAGCCTTCTGCAACAATGTATAGTCCACCATTACATAGGCCCTTATGATTGGTTGGCACTCTTCCCTTTGAAACAGTATTTCTTATTGTAAAAGCGCCTAACAAGCAAACAATAAAAATAGAATAAAATAAACCTTGGACATTCAGCTCGTTGGCACATAAGCAATGAAACCGATGTGCAAGGGAACAACATCAGACAACTGCCCTCCTTAGATAATTAGCCTATAATCTCTCATCAGTTATGTCCCAAGCCAAGGCTTCTTCTCTGTAGTTGACCTTGCTGACTATTCACTTCCTCTGAACTTTAAGGGGAGTTAAGGTGCATTGCTATGTTCGTCTGAAGCTTTATGAATACCTTGTCTTCTGGTTTTGTACCATGTGTGAGTAGACCATGATTTTGTCCATTTGGTCTTTCTATTTAGTGCTATTTGATTCAATTATATTGGGTGCTATTATTCTCCTCGGCCTCTGGAGACTTGGTTGCTCTGTCTTGCCTGCGCTTTCGGCAGTTATTCACTCCTTTACTTAATCTAAGAGAAATATGTCTTATGTACATGGCTCATCCTCTTCGACTCTTCGTGCTTGGCATTTGCTTCTTGCTGCGGCATCCTTGATTCTGAGCCAAGCACATTTTCTTTCTTGCACAAATGTATATTCCAGCACCCGTCAGCTTTGCCCCTTTGTTTCCCTTCTCGAGGCTTCTCGCTTTTTATTAAACGATGCTGACATCCATTTTCTCAACATGGCTGCTTTACTCGCGTCATTTTTCCTACTCCAGCAAGCTTCTACATTGTCTGATCTACTTTGTGTTTCTGCGTATATACATCTACTGCATCTCTTGTTACTCATCTTCTTAGTCAGGGCTCGAAAAATCTACTACCCCACTAGCAGTGGCTAGTAGTTTTTATGAAGGGCGCGTACCATTTGCAAGATACTCGACCTTACTGGCAAGCATGGGGATGTTTGAAACTTATTTTACATTTTCTGCAAACACACTTTCTTCTTTCTTGAAAGAGAGGGTAAAAGGCTGTTTCAAGAAAGGTAGGCGATTAAAAAGACATTCAGGCAGGGCATCAGATGGCAGGTCTGAATTAGAAAGGTCTTATTTGATGCCCTTCAGCATGCACCACAGCTATTGAGCCCCCTTTGTCAAGGATTTTGATGTGAAGGTCAAAGTGAAGCTTACGGTCAAAGATGAAGGCAAGTGAGATGGCTTTGGGTACTTGTGTGGGAGAGATGACAATCTATTTATGAATGGAAAATTAATGTGTGAAAATGAGTGGAGTAAAATCTCTGTCTGGTCAGGGTTGAGTTTGAAAACGTGCTGCATTATCCATTGGTGGATTCCTCTGAAGCAGTCTGTGAGATGGATATCTCACTCTGCAGTTCTCATGAAGTAGTTGTGTACTGATGGACGTTTAGTTTCTAACATAGTGATTAATGTATTCTTAGTGAATAGTTCCCAGGTAGTGGTGGAATGCATGGGGAAAAAAAGGCGAAAGGTAAACTACAGTTCCTGGATCCTGTCCAGGGTGGAAAAAATCCAGCCCTTCAAAGTGTTCCAAAAGTGCTAATCAGACCGGAACCAGAACCAATGTCTACTTGTTCAGATTCACACAAACCCTAAAAGAAAAATAAGCTAAAGAACAATCTGAAGTGCTGAGGAGGCCTTCATAGGGATGGGCTCGTACATACGTAGTGGAAGATGTGAATCCCTCTGCTAAATAGAAAGTGAGCCACTGAGTTTCTCGACTGAGCTATTTGGAACGTTGA
Organism: Ambystoma mexicanum; assembly: GCF_040938575.1. Lineage (NCBI taxonomy): Eukaryota > Metazoa > Chordata > Amphibia > Caudata > Ambystomatidae > Ambystoma > Ambystoma mexicanum. Next base: position 1,293,201,999 of record NC_090932.1, read on the forward strand.
TGGAATGGATTGCCCCAAGGAGAGTTTTGGGAATGGACGATCAGGTGGACAAATCGGGACGTGGTGAAATTAGTCTTGCAGATCCACTGCCCATATTCAGTTATCTGGACGGAGGGCAGAAAGGATCTGTATAAGAGGGATAGTCCTTATTCTTTCATGTGAAAGAAGAACAAGTTATTTACCCCGGGAAACGTTCTTTCGACTGGATGTTCCTCCCACGTATTCCTTATCTTATGATATCTCCCATATCCAGTTTTGCTGCTTCAGAATAAAATGTTTCCAGCAGAGGGAGCTGCGCATGTGTGGCTGTTGACACGATAGCCCTTGGAGGCCTCCATCTCAATGTCGGCATCACCAAAGGTATATATAGCACGGGAGGGTAGCTCAGCGGCAACGTGCTCGCCTTGGAATCAAGATGACACGAAGCAACACAGGTTCGATCCACGGGTCCGCGCTTAGAAATCTCTGGGTATTTAAGCGTGTTATAAATACGCAACTAAGAAAAAAGAATGACGCAACTGAAAAATAAAAAAGCAATTCCTGTAACAGAGCCTTGATGCCCGCGGGCTGTGTGAGCGCTTTAAAAATGCATAATAAAAAAATAAAAATAGCGGGTATAGGCCGATTTTTACCAATAAAAAATGGTTGCAATGACCAAAAGTTCTAAAAATGCTACCACCAAAGGTTCGAACACCAAAAGTTTGAACCTTTGGTGGTAGCATTGTAAAAAAAATAATAAAAAAAAAAAAACGGGCAGCCGCCCCACTCACTACACTTTATGGTATAGTGAGCCCCGCTCACTATACTTTATGGTATAGTGAGTGGGGCTGTGGGGGACCCACCTGCAGCCTTCTGTTAAAAAAAAAAAGAGAAAAGAAAAGGACCATGTGGTGCCGGTTCCCGATCAAGGAAGTGAAAGGGAACTGGCGCTGCAGGAACCCAGCGTGAAGATGAAGGTAACTGGGCTTTGTTTATGTTGGGGGTGTCAGTGGGGGTTGTTAGGCAGAATCCTGTGCAGTGCCCTTAGGGACCACTGCACACAATTAAGACTACAGGTGGCAATACAAGTTTTACCTTTGGTACAAGCCTGTACCGCTATGTCAGAGTGGTAGCAGTGGCGGAGCAGCCAGGCTTATCTCAAGAGTATATGAGCAGTAGCAGAGATTACACAAAGTGACCACAATTACTGTGACTCCATCAAACACTGACTCAAGGTTTCAGGTAGAAAAATATAAGTAGATTTATTTTTAAACCATTTGTTATAAACACAACACTTATATTAAACTTAAACAAAAACCACACGTTAAATATACTACAACTAACCAATTCACTTTGTACAGTAAGTCTCAAGGTAAGTACCCTGTGTTTGAATGAACCGGTGTTGGGCACAAAACACGTTACCGCGAACATGACTGCGATCACTTTTTGACAGTTAGGTCTACTAAATAAACGCACACCTGTGACATGAAATGCTACCGGGGCAAAAACACACTTAGCACCTGAGATACCGAAAGGGAGTTGGAGGCAAAAATCACAGGCAATATTTTGGTTAGGCAGACAGAATCGAGAAACACTCAGAGAGACAGGAGTTCAAAAGTCAAACGATTGTCCTCTACCTCTCACAGATCACACAGTCAGACAGTTCACGATACAACATAGCCAAACGTACTTCGATATTGTCAATGTTCGGAAGCAAAAGTTATAAGAAGGAGGGAAGACCAGGGCAAGCCTTGGATATGAAGAAAAGGGTTTCACCCAGTTTCCTCAAGGAGAACACAGTACCTTATTCCAATGGTGCAGCTGGTGTTCTGGCAGTTGTTACTGTTGGTTTCCCGCAGACCCATGATTCCTGGAGCTTCGTTGTGAAGGAGGATGTCCGAAGGGGGTCTGCACCACACAGGGATGAAGCCGGCACCAGCGGCAACGAATAAAAGGTGCGCTCCTTAAAAACAGGAGAGGCTCTACAAATGGCTATCCACAGCTGTGTGCAGCGATTTCGACCAAGGAAGAGGATCCTCTGGCTGTAGAAGATGAGCTGGTTATCCCCACCAGGCTCAAGGGAAGAAGACTCCGGACTGGATCTTCTCTTAGTCATTGAAGGGTAGATAGTTCAGGACTGCAGCAGGGCTTCACCGGGGCGGGATAGTTGCAGCAGCCGTCGTTCTCTCCGCTTCTGTTCGGTTCCTTGTAGTTCCAGTGGCGACTCTGACTTCTATCTAGTCCAAGAGACCTGCCTTTCATGTGCAAAACCCCCATTCACACTGCCTGGCTGTCAATCACCCAGCAAGGGGGTGGTCCAGCACGGACAACCACCTCAGCCAATCATGGCAAAGTGCGACTTGGGTTTCCTAGGATACACTGTGCAGGGGGTGACTACACCCCTCCCTCCCATTCAGCCCACCTAGACACCCAGGCGCCTGGTGGGGGGCTTCCAAGTCCACAATCACAAAACCAGGGAAATACACATGGCAAAACATAGGTAAGAGTGGGGGAAAAGCTCACACTCTTACCAAGTGGGAACACAAACTCCAGAAGTGCAGCAAAGCTGCTGGGGGACTCACTAGGTGAGGGAAATTAGCCCTAACAGGGGTGTGCTGAGGGTGTAGGTGGGGGGGTGTTATGGGTGTGTGTTGTGTGTGGGTGTGAGTACGTATGTGTGTTCGCATGAGAAAGGTGCAAACATTTGGTAGTTCGCACCTTTCTCATGCAAACGTTTCGGCCGTGGTAGTTTCAGCCGCGGCCAAATCACTTAGATTCTATATAGCACACACAGTGTCTGTTGGCTTCAGTTCGGATATTACGAATGTAGGATTTATCCCATTTCACTCTTTGAACGCTGCGGAGCGCGAGGTCCTGCAGCATTCCACCTTGCCTGCCATACATCAGTGGAGTTCCGTGTTGATGCAGGGCTGCGTGCGCCCTCCCCCCGGATGAGTTATGGGCAACTGCCTCATCCACCCCTGCTCCTACAATCTATTATTTTTTTAAACATCTTCAAAAAGTTAAATCTTGAAAATATGCAGTGCATTTACTGCCGTAATTGTAGCGCTTCTTCATTGCGCTTTTGGGCAATTTTGCTTTCATGATCCTGTTGCCTTGCAGTGTAATGATTGTGATTGTACTTTTCTGCTTACATTAACGCGCACCATGAGGTGCTTTCAACATGGCCGCCCGGGCCTTCCTACCATCTGAGGCAGTGTTTGCGGTTTGCCTTCCTCCATCCTGTTGAGGGATTGGCCGGGAAGTTGCTCTTGTGGACCAACGAAGGATCGGCAGGCTTTAGCCGGCCCCCTCAGCAAAGGCCCACTTCTAAGGCCCCTGTCTGCTTCCCTGTCCGCTACATGAATAGACTACCACAACCTGGCCCTCGCTGGGGCTGCCAGCTCACTGAGCTATGAAACTGGACTACCAAGACTATTAATTCCCTCTCCTTGGTTTAGTTCACTCCTGTTTACCATTTTTTTCCCCTTCATGGTCCTGCACTCTACCCTTGGCCATTTGAAACTGTTCTCCCTGTTATGTGCTCTAATTCTCTCGTTCCAGTACTCACCTCTACTCATACCTCATTTCCTTTAACTATGGTGCCTTAGCATTTACCTTTGAAAGTCAAATTTGGGTGTGTTTTCGAAAGTCAAATTTGGGAAGTCATTTTGGGGTGTGTTTCTGGGAAGTCAAATTTGTTTTTTTTTTGTTTTTTTAATTTAACTTTGGCCATAGATTGTAACCTGCTAGACAAGTGACTGTGCCATACCGCTGTACTTGCATATGTCTCCTATGGTCTCCACCGTCTACCTGCCCACGGTGTTCTGTTTCTCCTATCTACTCCAAATGCTTTTCTATCAACTATCCTTCCCTTATCACTAAGTCGGGTAAGAAGACATTTGAAAAGGATATCTTGGCCTCCAACCCAGGTCTCTGCCAAACACTTACTGACATCCTCTTTGTCGTCCCTGCGCCAGATCTCTGGACCCCTCATATGATCTTTGTGCTCTGTCCTGCCTACTCTCCCATTATTGGTGGCACCCGCTGGGAAGTCCTCATTGATTCCTTTGACTCCTCCAGAGTCATCATTAATGTCTACCTAAATGGCACTGTCATGGTCCAAGGCCCTCAGGCCAATCTCCTCCTTTTTGATAGGCGGTTCCCCTGCCTCATCAACTTGCTCTCATCTCAAGCTATCCCCTACTCTCCTCCCTTGGCTACCTTGCCCTCTTTTCCTTCCTCTTCTGCCCTTCCTCAATCTCCCTAAACACCTTCGCAGGGCGTACCCCTGATTTGTACCCCTCCCCGGAATGTCTTTAAGGCTGGCAACCTTCATCTTGCCACTCTCAACTCTCGCTCTGCTGTCAAACACTCCTCTGACATATGCTACCTCCTTGAAGAACTTGACCTTGATGTCCTTGGTCTTACCGAGACATGGTTCACGGCCAGCTCTGTCATGAGCTTGACACTCTTCTCCCTGATGGCTACAAGATCCTCTCTGCCCCCAGATCCACCCGACCAAGAGGGGGTGTAGCCCTGATCTTCCCTGAGTGGAATCCTCCTGCCTCCATCATCCCCACTCAGACTTACTCCTCTTTCAAATGCCCTGTCTGCAGGCTCGCTCTCTCCTCGCCACTCTCTTACTGTTGCTACTCTCTACCGGCCACCTGGTCAAATCATCTCTTTTCTCTCTGATTACTGCCTCCTCTCCGCTCATCCGTCCATCTCCTCCCCTCAAGTCACGCCTACCGCAAGACTGCCACCCACCTTCTCGGTCATCCAGCCCATGAAGCATTTGTCAGTCGAGGCTTTCACTGCCACCTTCTCCCCCCTCCACACCAGGCTGACTCACATCCCGACACAGGCCTGTCCCTGCTCTACTCCTCCATTTCAGCTACTCTTTATGCTCTTGCCCCCGTCATGAGGATCTGCTTGAAGTCCAAAGCCAAGTGCAACTCTTGGTATTAATCTCTGGCCTAGCTACACTTAAACGCAAGTGTAGGGCTTCTTGTTCATCCCCTGACAAATTGGCCTGCTGCCTTCTCCAAAGGCAATACCGACTCTTTGTCCGCATCAACAAGAGAGTCCACATTCAAGCCTGTGTCTCAGCGGAATCAAACAACTCGGCCCAACTCTTTAAAATCTGTAAGGAGCTGGCCAACCCTGCAGCAGTCTCCACCCCTCCTCTCGCCTCCCAGGCTCTTTGCAATGCCCATGCCTCTCACTATCTCTAAAACCCATGACATCTTGTCCACCCTCTCCTCCGCTACCCCCTCCTTCACTGCTTGCTGACCCTCCTTCAGCTGCCGCCCCACCCTCTTTCTCCTCCTTTCCTCTTGTCTCCCCTGATGTGGTCGCTAGACAAGTCCGATCTATGAAAGCCTTATCAAAACAGGTCCTTCCCTGTTCCTCAAACCATTAAGGACCACATCGTTACCCTTGCTCTGGCTGTTGCCAATTTCTGCAACCTCTCCTTTGCTTCTCGATCTTTCCCCTCCGCTTTGAAGCACTCCCTTATGCATCCTCTCCTTAACAAAACCCACAGCTGATCCTTCTTGTCCAGCACACTATCACCCAATTTCCATTGCTCCCTTTTTGGGCAAACCTCTGGAAAAGCTTGTCATCTCTCAGCTTAACCTTCATTCCGATTCTGTTGGTTCTCTCCATGATCACCAATCTGGCTTCAGAGCTGCCAGAAGCACAGAAACTGCTCTCCTGAACATCCGTGAAGACCTGCTCTCCAACCTTGACGTTAACATTGCCTCTGTCCTCATCCTACTTCATCTCTCCTCTGCTTTCGACATGGTCAACCATAACACCCTGCTCAACCGTCTGTGACAACTCTGGCTGACCTCTTTCCTCTCTGCTCGACCCTCCAAGGTAAAACTTGGGTCCTTTCTATCATCCATCTCCCCCTCTACCTGTGGTGTTCCCCAGGGGTCTAACCTTTCACCATGGCTTTTCAACCAACACCTGGCATTTCTCACCTACTGCATTCTCATTTTCTGCTCTAATTTCCAGTGGTATGCCGATGACGCCGAACTAATTTTCAGGATTCTTTCAGCCACCTCCTCTCCTTCCCTCATCTTTGATTGCCTAATCGCCATTGAAAATTGGTGCGTCACCAACGATCTTTGTCTAAATGCCAACAAGACTGAGGTCCTCCTCATTGGTACACCTTTACCATCCTTTCCCCTGACTCTCTGGCCGTCTCCCTTGGCCCTCCTCCTACCCCTACCTGCAAGGCCAAGAACCTTGTGGGTAATCTTTGACTCCACACTTTCCTTCTCCGCACACATCTCCGACATCTCTAAAAAGTCAAACTTCTTACTGCACCTCCTCAGAGGTACTCTGACTTTTCTCTCCTTCCCTCAGAAGCTCACTGTCTCCCAAGCTTAGGTTCTTTCTAGGTTGGACTAATGTAACAGCCTCTTTCTAAATCTACCTACCTCCCCTCACTTTACAACTTATCCAGAACAGGACTGCAAGACTTATCCTTGGCCTCAAGCCCTGGTAACGTCTCTCCAGCTCTGAAATTCCTTCACTGGCTCCCAGTGGATGCAAGGATTACATTTAAAACCCTCTGCATTGTCCACAAGGCTTTCTGGGGGCTGGGTCCAAAATACCTTAACTATCCCTCCGTAAATACCTCCCCTTTTGAGCCCTTTGCTCCTCTAGCTCTATCTCCCTCAGGGTCAGTCGTTTTTCAAAGAAACGAGCTGGGGGTAGACCTCTGTCTTCAGCTGGGGCCTCCCTGCCACCTTGAAACTAGAGGAGAATCATCTGCGCTTCCAGAAGCACCTCAAGATTTTCCACTTCGCATCTGCCTTTGCCCCTCGTCTCCCCTGCTGATCTGTTTTCTCTCACGGCACCGTGCACCTGACCACCCTCTGTCCTTCAGGCCCAGGTATCTGCTCACCCTGCCACCCCCCCTGCACTGCCTCTGGGCCACCCCTTGCACTGGGGTCTGTATCTGTACCCATACAGTCCCACTCCAACTTCTCTTTTGCACTCGATATACCCTATCTGCTTAACCTAGCACTTGCCACTTGCTGGATGCACTACCACTGTTTTATTGCTTTTATTTATTTACTTATTTATTCTGTTCTCTCCTCTGTTCTGCACTTTCCACCTCTTCGCCTTCCTTGCACTTCCCCCTTTTCCCTCTCCCATGCACGTTCTCAATGTCACTGGGCCTAGTAAGATTGTTGTTTTTTTGTTCTCCCATGTACCCCTCCCTTTGCTTGGTCGCGCTCTGAAACACCTGTGTATGAGCGCAATATAAATATATCATACCCGACAGTTACTCCTCCCGAGAGAGCGCAGACTGCAAAAGCAAAGGAAATCCTACTGCGTGGTAGGATGGGAGGGGTGATAAGGAATACGTGGGAGGACCATCCAGTCGAAAGGTTACCAGGGATAAGTAACTTGTTCTTCGATTGGATTGTGTCCTCCCATGTATTCCTTATCTTATGACAGACTCCCAAAGCAGTTACCAGTATTTCTGTAGCAGAGAGTCAGAATTTGTATGACTATTTAGTAGTTCTCATGGGTCTGTGTGCACAGAATGCAACACTGCTTTACCAAATAAGTTGTCCCGGCATGAGGAAGAGTCCAAACTCTAATGTTTGGTGAAAGTATGTATGGGTGACCACGTGGCAGCCGCATACATTTCTTTTATTGGTACTCCCCTCTAACGTAGAGGAAGTCGCCATGCCTCTGGTCTAACGAGCCTGAAGGCCTTCTTGAGGATCGTTTCCGCCAGTGTGTAGCATTCAAAAATTGCCAATATTATCCAGATGGATAATGTCTCTTTGGCGATAGCCATACCCAATTTGTGGCCTGAGAACGCAATAATTGGTCATCCGATCTTATTTTTGCCATTCCAGTGATATATAAGCTTAGTGTACATTCAAGCCTGTGAAACCTCCTCTTCCTTTCCATGGTGTAGAGGAGGGTAACATGATGATAATGTTATTTTCTGAGTCAGACGGAATTCAGAAACAATTTTGGGTAAAAAGGTGGGTTTCACCTTAAGGACAACCCTTATTAAAATAAAAACTGTAAGGAGGCTTGCAGGATAAAGCCTAAAACTCTTTTTCAAAATATATGCATATCCACTTGCGACATTCCAAATATATTTGCAGTTTATCATTTTAAATTGCGAGTGCCAAATAAGTGGTCTTCACACTAAGTTTCTTTCCAAGGCTTGTCTTTTTATTCCATATATCAATTTGCATTCAAAGATTTGTCTTTTTATTCCATATATGTATTCTCATATAAACTCTCATACTCTCTACACGTGTTTCACCCCTGTTTTCATCACAAGGGATCATCAGGAGAGATTTTTGCAGTTATTTTCTCAGCTGAAAAGAGAAGGGCAACAATCATAAAGAACCCTATAGTTGTGCTCGCAGAGACCACAGATATACTGTTGAATGAACGAATTTTCGTTTAACAGACTCAAAGCAAATTTAATTGATTGTCAGATCGTTGGTGTGGGCTCCCCATCCTGTGAGTGAGGCATCCGTCACTACTGTTATCTCCGGCCATGGTTGCCAAAAAGGTTCTCCTTTCAGAATGTTCTCTTGGAAGGCCCAGCACTGAAGGTCCTGTGAGACACTGCTCGGAATCTGTAGGAAGTTGGACATCCTTCATGAGAATTGGGACCACCAGGTCCTGAAAGGCCATTGGAGAGATCTCATTCTCAGGCAAGCCTCTGGCACCAGAAAAATGAGGCCATGAGGCCAAGGAACCTTAGAAAGTCAAAGGCCGGAAGACTCTGGGCACAATAATTTGGTGACCATCTTCAGAATGTCTTGAGCTCACACCTCTGGTGGCGAGGCTTTTCCCCAGGGATGCATCCAGGACTGCTCCAATGAATTGGAGCCTTTGAGATGGTATCATGCGAGACTTCTTGAAGTTGAGGGAGAAGCCCAGTCTGGAGGCAGTGGCAGGTGGAGTTGAGATGCTCAAGGGCCTGTTCAGGGGAACAGGCCCTGATCAGCCAATCCTCCAGGTTGGGCTAAACGCGAATTCCCCCCCTCCCGAGATTCACTGCCACCACCGCCATTAACTTGGTTGAAACCCTCAGGCGGAGGTCAGCCCAAATGACAGAGCCCGAAACTGATAATGAGAACTTCCAATGGCGAACCTCAGGTACGGTCTGTGCTTGTGATGGATCAGCACATGAAAGTAAGCATCCTGAAGGTCCATTGATACCATCCAGTCCTGAGGCTGGAGGGCGTGAAGGATCCGAGAAACGGTAACGATCTTGAACTTGTCCTTCCTGAGGAACTTGCTCAAGTTTCTTAAGTCCAAGATGGGTCCCGATCCTCTGTCCTTTTTTGGTGTTAGAAAGTACGAGAGTACCCACCCTTGCTCCTCTCCACTACAGGTAAAGGTTCTATAGCACCTTTCTCTAGCAGGGTTAATATTTCCTGCATAAGGAGCGGGTCTGGAACATTGAAAGAGCTGCTCTCCGGTGGATGACTGAGGCTTTTTGAGAAAGGGAAGGCAGTAACCCTGGGCAATTGTTTCCAATGCCCATGGATCTGAAGTAATAGCCTGCCATTCTGTCAGATGCTGTGACAGTCTGCCTCTCACTGCAGTCTTCTGAACCAAGTCCTCAGAGAGGTTTTGGGGAGGCTGACGCAGTGGCTGATGGCAAAGTAGCCGCTGCTGCGGCGGTCTTAGTACCCCTTCCCTGTCCACCACGGGGGAATCTTCTTTGGCCTCTTAACTGGCTGTCCTCTGCCTATTCGAAATGTGGAGTAGTGACAAAAGGACCTACCCCTCCAGGGCGTACCTGTGGAGCGGTTTGGAGGGTGTCTAATCGCAGCACCATGGGAATTGGCTGCTGCTTTTGAAGTTTGCAGTTTCTACAAACATTCATCAGCCTTGCTACCGAACAAATGAGTGCCATCAAAGGGCATGTTGAGCAGTCTGGAATGTACGTCTGGAGCAAATCCTGACTTTCTTACAGCCCTAATTTTGCCATTTTAATAATAAAAACACTCCAGGCCACCCCCTTTGTCTGCTCTCCCAGCCTGCACCCTCTTCCTGCTTCCCCTATCCCTCTTGCCTCCCGACCCATCCCCCTGCCCCGATTGGTCCAACGGCCCGCGTTGCCGAAGCCAAGACTACACTTCCCAGGGCAGCCCTCTGTCCGTGCAGCCAATGCGGCTAAGGGCCCCAAGGAAAAAGGCGGCTCCAACAGTGTCTGCAGGTGTAAGCAGGGGAAGACAGTGGCCAGCCGTCGACCAGCAGCAACCACCTTGGTAAGTGTGGCATGGGTGGGGAGAAGAGCAATTACTCTACTCCAAAAAACCCTGCCACTCCACATTACCCTACCATTGAACTGTGATTGTTAATATGTGCCACACTTAAATGGAATTGGGAATGTCAGCATGTACAATCAGATATAATCATGAATACAAGCATGTGCCACACCTTGATGAAATGGTGAACATTAGCCTGCATCGCATCTAGATAGAATTGGGCTTGTTAGCATGTCCCAACATGCGCCACACCTAGATGGAATTGCAAATGATAGCATGTGCCTCACTTAGATAGAATTGTGAATGTCAGCATGTACAATCGGATACAATCATGAATACAAGCATGTGCCACACCTTGATGAAATGGTGAACATTAGCCTGCGTCACATCTAGATAGAATTAGGCTTGTTAGCATGTCCCAACATGTGCCACACCTAGATGGAATTGTGAATGGTAACATGTGCCTCAATTAGATGAAATCGTGAACATTAGCCTAAGCTACATCTAGCTAGAAATGCAATCGTCAACATGTCCCACACCTAGATGTAATTATGAATGTTAGCACGTGCCTCACTTAGATGAAATCTTGAGCATTGGCCTGTGTAGCATCTGGATAGAAATGTGAATGGTAGCATGTCCCACACCTGAATGAAATTGTGAATGGCAACATGTGCCACTCCTGGTTGAAATCGTGAACATTGGCCCGAGTCTCATCTAGATAGAAAGGCAAATGTCAGCATGTCTCACACTTTGATCGACTTGTGGATGGAAGCATATGCCTCACCGAGATGAAGCCGCGAACATTGGCCTGAGTCGCACCTAGATGGAAGTGCAATTGTTGGCATGTCCCACACTTGGGTGGAGTTGTGAACATTAGCCTGAATCGCATCTAGATAGAAATGCAAATGTAAATGTTAGCATGCCCCACATGTGTGTCACTGTGTACCCTGCTTTCCTTTTCCCCAAGTTGTTGCTATATATCCGTATGGCCCCCTCCTGTCGCTGTAATCCCAACCCTGTCACTGTGTGTACGTGTGCCGCTGTGTTCCCTGCCATCCCGTTCACGTGCCTGGTCTCAGGCGCTTTAAAGATAACCATCATATATCACATCACTACGCTTACTCTACTATACACCATCACACAACTAGAACACAGCTATACCCCTGACAAATTCTGGCTTACTGTTCACAAACAAATACTACCCCATGAACACCTCATCACCCTAATAAAAACGCAGCTAGCCGATGACATTCCGGCCTAGTTGCTCACATAATGCGTCCTTTAGGCCTAATGCAGCACGAACCCAGTCTGGGTATCCACCCACCAGACTACACACATCCAACTGATATCTTCAGCACTACACCTAACACTAGGATGCAGCTAGCATCTAGCAATTACATCAGCTGCACACATCTGGTGCACCCACGCACCCTACAACACTATCTCCTTCTACTGAGCAGAACTGCAGTTCCCGAGGACGTTCATCCTACCAGCGCTTTGAGATCATACCAAAGATATATAGAGCGCTATATAAATGCCAAGTAACATAACTCATAACGACCTTTCCATCCTGGACTATGTTTAAAACCTGTCTTGTTCTTCCCCCTTCTGGTGTATGGTCAGCTGCCATATATCTAGAATCCCAATGGGTGTGAGTGAACATTGCCAACGTGCAAGTGTCATTTGCCGACTTGAGGGCCATACGCCCAGCCGATTTGGGCCAGAGCGTTGTAACACTCATCCCCATCAGGAGGGATAATAGGGTCTGCATTTTGTGTAGTGGTTGAGGTGGCAGCTTGTACCACCAGACTCTCTTGAGTTGGGCGTTTTGATAAATAGGGATCACTTCTCGATACCCTTTATTTAGAGATCAGCTTCTGGTTGACAGCTGGATGGAGTTCAGGCGCCCCCCAATTGGTAGCTACACACTTTTGAAAAGCTGCATGGAATGGAACAATTGGGTCTTCCTGAGGTCCCCTGTCCAGAATGTCGGTCAAGTCATCTAGTTCAAAAACTGGACTTGGCCTAGCCCATCCCATATATTCAACAACCCTTGACATCAACTGCCTGTAGGTAACCTCTGCATGATCAGATGGATCTGATCGGCCAAACTCTACCTCTGGTGAGGTGTCCAAACCACTGGAATCATGCAAGAACTCTTGAAGATCCTTTATTCCGGACTCTTCAGAAATTAGGGCCTCAGTGACTGATGGCGTACCATATTGGTCACAAGGTCTAGACTCATCTGATGATGGCTCTGCGTCTTCCTAAATGAAGGAAAGTGACTTGGAAAAGTCAGCCCTAAGCAAATGTGTATATATTTTCTCCATAGTACCCGATGGGGTCATTATATTTGTCGACGAAGGTGCCGAAATCATCAAAACTGTCGACGTCGAGGGCTTTTTGATGGTTGCATCGACTACTTCAACGTCTGTGGCATCGAGGAGCTCGAAGCGTCGATACACATTCATGACTGTCTGGCACTGATGATGCATCTTTGGGTGCCGAAGAGTGTGTCGGCACCGATGGCGTCGACGACTCAGTCCTCAAAGGGACTTTTCCTCGACTCTAGGTATCCTTAGACCGCTGAAGGAGTTTTTGCCTGCCGGGCCCGTAGGCGCACAGCTTTTAGGTCCATCATGTCTTTCGATCGGAGCATGGCTTTTGACTGTACTCGAGGGGGTCTAGGCCGCATTCTCAAACACCATCATTTTAAGCCCAATCTCTTCCCACTAGGCTGGTGAGGCAGCTTTAGTTGGGCATATCACCAGTTCCGCAGGAACTCGAAGAGGTCGAAGATGGCGACCTATGTCGCTGTTTCTTCGAATGTCTAGACGATGCTGAATGGTGGGAACCACTTCGAGATCATTAATTTTTTCTTACGGCATGGTGAAACAGTTTGACTCGTCCAAAGTCTGTCCTTTCAACAGAGTCTGTCCTACCTGCTCCAAGTTTCCCTCTGTGCTCTCACGGGGATTTCGACATCATGATAGGCAGTCCTAACGCTCCAATGAAGGACGAGCGGATCCCAGACACCAAAAGCATATTCTGTGGGGACCGTAACGGACATCTTCGAAACCGCAGTCACCGCATTTTTTTAAACCTGCTTTCGGAGTAGAGGAGGCCGATGACCAAGCCATTTTTTGGAAGATTTTCCTTGAAGATTTCTCTTCACAAAGGAACGAAGCGTACCGTATCCGAAGCATTAGTGCGGAAAAACGGAACTGATGCAAACTGACTCCGCACGCGCTATACATACACCTTTGGTGACGTAGACATCGAGACAGAGGCCTCTGAGGGACATCGAGTCAACAGACATCGACATGCAGCGCCCTCTGCTGGAATTTGTTTCTCCCAAAGCAGCTATGTTGGATATGGGTGATATCATAAGATAAGAAATACGTTGGAGAACACAATCCATTAGAAAGATGCTGATGTACAAGAAGTCTGCAAGCAGGACAACCTGGTTCTTTTTTAAAAACATTTGTTTATTGGCTTGGCGGTGTGCATACATAAAAGATGTAGCAATGTCAACATTAGTATACAGTGCATTTGATACTATTGGGAAAAAGCGATAGCTTGGTTAAGCCGTATGGCTTGGATATCAAAGTTCTACAACAAACTGCACTATATATCCATTTAGATAGACAGCAGTTAAAAAGTGCACAGGTTGAGGCAGCAGGGAGGGTTTGTGCATTCATTTAAGTCATCTGGTAACAGTTCAGGTGACAGTGCAAGATAGGAGCTTAGAGTAGTAAGTAAAGCATGCAATTTTGATCAGCCCACTGGCTCCCACCACCCAGGCTAAATAATTGTAACTGCCTATGCTGAAACATAGACCTTCAAATGAACACACACAAATATTCCAAGCATACAGTGAACATTCCGCCATGACATGGCAAGACATGGGACACACTCAGGCACTGCTACAGGATATAACAAAGGCACAAAACTGAAGCAATTGTCTTTTGTCCTGAGCAAAACTCCAGGCAGGGTGGGTGCAGTAGCAGTGGTCCTGTTTAATAGGTAGATTTTAAATTAGGCCCAAATATCCTTAGGTTTGGATGGCCCAGGTAGCATGGATATGTACAGCTCTTCAGTATCCTTTGCCCATTTGTCGTCATTGAGCCAGCTGGTAATTGATGGAGGTGATTTATGGGTCCAGTTTTGGAGTGTACAGCGCTTAGTGAGGAGGCAACACAGGTTGATTAATCTATGATGTGGGGGGCAGCTTCGGTAGTAGACCAAATGGGCACAGCTCAGCAGCCGGCTCCAGTACCATCCCCAATACTGCTGCAAGTGTCTCACAAACCACTCCAGAAGGACCGCAGCGCAGGGCAAGACCTTTGCATCTTTATCTAATCGCCCACTTCAGTAGCGCATCTAGGGTAACGACCACTACTGTTTGCATCTATACGGAACATCCTCTCAGGTGTGTAATGGAGTCCATGTAGCACTTTGAATTGCAAGACGCAAAATCGGTAAATAGTGCCTGTTATTGCAACATAACATGCCAGTTATCGTCTGCAATGTCAATGCCCAGATCAGCACACCATTTCGCGTGCAGAGAATGTGTGGGTATAGGAGTGGCTTCCAGGAGTAGGATGTGTCATGTGGACTTTTGTGACTGCATCCCTGCAAGTGGATAATGTAGGTGAGCAAGGGGTCTTCTGCTGGATCTCTGGGGAAGCTGGGTCACTTAGTTCAGACTTCTGCTTGCATTCTGTAGTAGTGTAGTCTGAATAAAGAGTGCTGACTGGAGCCAGCGCCTGCAGAGTTATGAAGTTGACACACAAATCTCCCAACACATTGGACCGCTCCCACCGCCAAATGCCTGTGCAGCCCTATCCTTGATGCTGGGCGAGGTCTACAGAGGTAGGCGATTACTGTATGGCACGGCACGGCATAGTTAGTCCGCCAGTATATTTCCTGCCAAGCACATAGTGAGGTCTGGAGCGGGTCGATATTATAGGGGTCCGTGTGCGATATCAGAAGAGTACAGATATCAGACGTGCCTTCTGCCATACACTCAATTTTACATGAGGTGGTGGGTAGAAGGGGCAGAACCAGTACGATGCATAATGGACTTGAGCTGCAACCCCATACAGTTCAACTTCAGGCGCCTTAAACACCACAACTGCATATGGCTGAGTAAAAATGAATCAATTTCTTCCTCACAGCACCAGAGTACCAGAGGAATTGAGAGAGTGCATAATTTAGGGAGCAAATGTATTCTTTCCCAGGCCATATGGGAATGTTTGAGAATAACTAAAGAAGCTTTTGTAGTATGATCATCATTATTAAGGCTATTCGCCCAGCAACGAACAGCGGCTTATGTTTCCATTTGTTCAATGTATTGGTTAATTGCTCACCAAGTTATCACGGAACAGACTGGTGGTTCCTGCTCACCCAGACGTCCAGCTATTTGACACGGTTGCTCAGGTTTGTGAGTTGTGATGTCAGTGAGCGGAAATAGTTCATATTTGGATTGGTTGATCTGGAGTCCCGAATAGGAACCATACTGGACAACCTCAGCGAGGGTGTCTAGTCAAAGGATCGAATCCAAAGGGTCGACAGGTCAAAGGATCGACACCAAAGGGTCGACAGGTCAAAAGATCGCATTTTTTTTACATTATATATATTTTTTTGGGTTTTCGTTTAGGGAAAAAAATGATTTTTAGCAAAAAAAAGGGTGGTTGGGGGAAATGTGAAAAAAAAAGAAATTCGATCCTTTGACCTGTCGACCCTTTGGTGTCGATCCTTTGACCTCTCCACCCTTTTACTGTCGATCCTTTGACCTAGAACCCTCAGCGAGCACAGAGTTTATGTTGATCCGCGGATTCCGGATGTACAGAAGTACACCAGTATAGACGGATAGAATATCTGGCGTGCCCACAATGTGCACTCCCCTGTGCGAGTGCTCCATCCAGATTAGCTATGCTAGGGGCTCCATGACCTGACCAGTGCAAAGAGCAATGAAGACAAAGGCCAGCCCTGTCTCGTACCTTTCGAAAGATGTATGGGCTTAAACAGCCCATTAGTGCACACCCTGGCACTGGGGAGAGTGTATAGCAGTTGGACTCCTTTTATGAAGTAGGGTCCCAAACTGTATTTCCACAATACTGTCAAGAGCAAGCGCCAGAACACCATGACAAAGGCCTTTTGTGCATCTAGTGACACTACCATGGCTTCAGCCGAGGAATCTATCTGTGCTATGACATTAAACAAATGAGTGGTCAGGGCTGTGGAGCGCAATTGATGAAATCTGCCTGGTTTTGATGTACCAAATGCGTCATATAGGGCAAAAGATGGCTATTAAGCACTTTTGCGTAGATTTTAATAGCTGTACTGAGGAGTGAAAGGGGGTGGTAAGACACACCCCTGAGGAGGTTATCAGGTTTAAGCAACAGTAAAATGGCCACTTCTCAAACAGTGGGGTTAAGTTCTCTGCCCAGAGTGAGAGCAAATGGAGTGCCAGTAGGTCTTGCTAAGTCTTGTAGACCTCTGCACAGAGAACATTTGGCCGAGATGCTTTGCCAGAAGGCAAATGACTAATGGCCTTAAGGATATCATCAATGGTGAGTGTTCGTTATAGTAGGTCTCTTGTGGCACCCGATAGTAACGTGATTGGCAAGCTATCCAAAAGCACATCCATCTTGGTCACGGTCGTGTGCTTGGTATTTATCGGAGTAAACGGTATGAACACCTCACTGATGCCCGCCAGCTCATGGATTAAGTCCCCATTATGATTATGCACCACCTATTTCAGTTCTCAGAATCCAAGCTAACCGCTTAACCAGACGGTCCCCTTTGCCATAGCGTCGGGCTGGTGCAGGTTTTACAAAGTACTTAATCTCCCTGTATGCATGTTTATGCAAACAATCTGCGCCAGTTTGGTATTACCTAGCGTAGAACTCGAAAAGACTGTTTGTGCGTAGAGCACCTCAGAGTTACAGAGTTTGATTTCAACTGCGAGAATATATCTTTACGGATGGTTTTCAGTATGCCCTGTTCTGCAGACATTGCCATGCCTCTGATAAAGGCTCTGAATGTTTGCCCGAGCGTACCCGTGGAGACAACCGTTCCCGGATTCTGACTGAAATACATCTGAATATGTTCACGTATAGCAGTACGGAACATGAAGTCTTGAAGCGCTAGGGGTTTAAATTTTCAGTGGCGGTGAGGCTGAGCTACATACGCAAAGGTCTGCGCAAGAACCACTGGCAAGTTGGAAGTGCAAGGGAGGATGTCCACTGTGTCAACCTCACAGAGGATCGAGGATGAGAGCAGACGTAGGTAAATTCTGGACGCCATATCATGCACAGACGAGTAGTATGTGTAGGCACGAGATGTAGGGTGTAAAGTTCTTCACCCATCAACCAATGCTAGCATGCGCATACTGTCGACAGTCAGCGCAGCTTTAGTCATGGGTCTGAGGTTGGTGCCAGTGTGGTCACGTGTGAACTCTAGAATGGTGTTTAGGTCCACTCCCCACGATTGGGATCATCGGGTATGAATGACAGCACTGACAAGTTGTCAAAGAAGCTGGGACCTTAGGGGCATAAGAGTTTACAAGCAGTAGCTCTAAGAGAAAGGCGTATCCTGTGTACAATCACAGCGGCCCTGAGGGTCTACCTGTGTACTATTATGTGTGAACTGTGGGGATTATAGTTGTGACACCCCCTGCATCGAGTAAGATGTCAAGTATATCTATGGCTACCCCAGGACCTAGCGAATGCTGTATTGACTGATGACAGGGCATGAGTTTGTTGACGTAAGCAAGGAGTTTCCTGGCCTTTACTGGGTTGCCCTGGCCCTGCATGTTCCAGCTCAATAGCGTTACCTCAGGGTGTGGCATTGCATAATATGGTAGTAAAGTGCATATCTCGCAAGTCTATTGACAAAAAGTGCATCGAGTTGAAATCTGACACAAAATAAAAAAAATGCCAAGAAGTAAGCCAAGCAGTTTGAACAGGCCCTTCCCCATCGCAAAGCCACCGCCAACTGAAACTGAGAAGTAAAATCTCATGATGCTATAAACATAAATACACAAATTGAGGTAGCTCTTCTCCCTTGATGCCCGCAACATTAAGTCTCTGTCTCTAATGGAGGAGCCGGGTGATGGGCCATGGGGCTGCTCCTGGTTTTGTCAGGGGAGCAAGTGATCTGTGCACCCACTCTACCACGAAATTACAGGAGAGTGAAGGATTGCCCAACATATACAATAGAATTTCTTCAACAAACTTTTTCATGTTGCCTTTAGGGAGTTTTTCAGGAATTCCGATGATGCATATGCTGTTGCGGTGCGGTCTGGATTCTAGATCGTCCCATTTCTTTGCATTATTTTGCACTTGTTTCGTAAGGGTGAAGAGTTCAACCTGGAGAGCCGAGACCTCATCTTCCGTGCACCACGCATGTGTCTTGGCCTCAGCGATTCCTTGGTTGGCTTTGCCCAATTTAGTGTTTAGTGAATTTATATTGGCTGTTATGTCATCTAGTTTGTCATTAACTGCTGAGAAGTCCTACAACATGCATGTTAACATTCTTTGCAACTCCGTTCTGTCATCCGTTGGGGGTATTGCAGGTCCTCAGCTGCTCCATTAGGCATCTTGTTGGGGGATTAGGTGTAGTCTTTGTGAAATTGACCAGATTACCCTGCTTCTTGCCTACCCCCTTGGTCACTGCGCTCTGGTGAGACAAAGGGGGCCCATACAGGAGGCTCCCACTGCCATGCCTCACACAGATGTACCCTGTAGTCCCATGCATGGTGAGGTAGGGGTCGGACAGTACACAGATCGCAGCCAAAACGCTGCAGCCTCAGCAGGGCGCCCTTCAGTGTATATTGCTGCAGTTCAAGTAAGTAAGAGGGGAGACAACTGGTACACAGACCCCACCGCAGAAGTGGTCCCAGATGATGGATTATGTCCCTTGGTGCCAGAGGAGACACGTGGAGCGGTCCGGATCACATACCGGGTGTATCCTGGGCAGACAGCATTGAGGTGATTCTTGCTGCGGTGCCTTCCTCCTAGCGCTGCTTGCCAACTCCCATCGGCATCAGTCCACTGTACGTCAGAGGAGAGTGGTGCTGGGGGCTATGGCAGCAGCCCTGATTAAGTGTTCCCCCCAGAACCCCAGCTGTCCAAGGCACAAGGGTACCCAGGACTGCAAGAACTACCACACTCTCTGCCTGCAGGAGCGCTGCTCGGTCTACCTACAGGTCCCCTGTCTAGCTTCCCGGCCTAAAATGAACCTCTGCAGCAAAGGCCGGGCGCCTTCTCCTGGTGGTGAGATGTTTCAGCGACCAAGCCCAGTGCCCAGAACTTCTGCACCTCTCAGGCCAGGCCTCTCGTGCCACTGAATGAGGTGTCACGGCCCGTGCACAGAGGATCAGTGACAGGGCGGATTAGCGTTGCAACGGTCACCAGATTTCTAGACAATGGGCTGACAGAGGGTTTAATCAGTGTATGAGGCTCTCGAGGCAGGGAGTTCCAACAATGTGCAGCCATATTGTTCATCGCTGCGCAGCGATCCCCAAACTGGTACTTTTTTTCCCTACTACATTGAAAAATCTTGAAAAGAAAAAAAAAAAGACCACTTGAAAGGAGTTGATTGCAGGACTCTGGATTTTCCACCTCTGCCTGTAGAACTGCCAATCTGGTCTGAAATAGCGGAGTTCAAGATGGGGGTGGAGGAGTGGAACAAATAGAAAATGTTGGGAGAAACACTTTCGGCTCCACTGGCAATGTCCAAAGATCTAACAAAATCGTGGACCATTGACATGTATAGTCAGAAATCTATCCACGCACTTGAGCAATAAATAGAAAGGGAGCAGGTATTTGCTTGCTTACACTTAGGAGAGAAAGAATCAATTTGATGGAGATGTGTGTGCTGCTTGAATCTGTGCATTTGGAAAGCAATCCAAGTCACAAGCGCTTTGTTCCTTGAAGCCACAAATTCTACGAAGGACCTCAATCTCTCCTGCCTGGGCTGGGATAACAAGGCAAAGAAACCCTTAGTTGGCTGTTTGGTCAGCACCGTCAAGGATTAGGTTGTCTGCATTCTAGAATTCATTGTAGTTCCTTGTCCTTCAAGGGATGAAACAAGGAGACTCCATAAATGGAAGGCCAAGGATGTCGGCTTGGAAGGAAGTTGTTTCTTACTTTTAACTCCATAGATTTACATGCTGTGAATATTTCCAGCCGTCAGGCTGGGAAACCCCGGTAACTTTAATATAGTAGTTTTCCTATGGAAAAAGCGTTGACACCTTGAGTGTACCATCAATTTCGTTATGGGTGCTTTTGGCTGCACCAATGGGATGTCGAATGTATAGCTCCGCCCCCGCAGCTTCCCCTCAGATTTTAACCCTTCCAAATGGAGGATGTCCTAAAAAGGATGTTTGCCTGAGGGCACATGTGAATCCATGAAAGATACCAACGCTGGAGAAACGGAGTTACAGGTAAGAAACTACTCCCTTTTCCAGCATTGGATCTTTCATTGATTCACATGCTGTGAATAGACTTTGTAGAGGTAGAAATGCTTGGAGGTGTATATCAGGCAAACAGGAAGTAAACCTTCAGTAAATATGACATTAAGCAAAAGCATACAACTTCAAGGTAAAACAGGAGCAAACCCTGGAAGCTGCAAGGCTTACCTTACTGGAACAGTCACAGTAGGACAGCCCGTCCCATTTGCACATCTTCGCATGTTGTTGATGTAGGGAGTAGTGCCTGGTAAAAGTGTGGGGCACTGCCCATGTTGCTGCCTGGCAAATGTCCCTGATGGGTACTGCAGACCATAGAGCTGCTGAGGCCGCAATGGACCTCGTGGAATGAGCTCTGGGAGCGGATTACAATGGTCTGTTGGCCTTTGTGTGGCAGAAGGATACATTACAGGCGACCCATCGTGAGATACCTTGTTTCAAAATCGGCTTCCCTTTATTGGAAGGGCCAAAAGCCACAAGGAGCTGATTAGAAGATCTGAACCATCTGGTGCGGTCCAAGTAGTACTTCAATGCTCTCTTAACATCCAGAGAATGCAGGGCCCCGTCAGCAGAAGTAGAGGCATTAGGAAGAAAAGAGTGATTGTTGCATTTTTATGTAATTCAGATGGAATCTTGGGAATGAAATGAGGGATCCTAGAGAGAACCAGTTTGTCCCTCATGAAACGCAGATATGGTGGATCAATGACCAAGCCCTGGAGTTCTGGTACTTGGCTCAATGATGTAATGGCCACCAGAATAATTACCTTCTAAGTGATGAACATGATGCAAGCTGTTGACATAGGCTCGAAAGGAGGTTTCATAAGGGCTGTTAGAACTAGGTTATGACTCCAAACATGAGGAATCCTTTTCCTTGGGAGAAAGGTACGAAACAGGCCCTTTAAAAAATGCATGATTAATCTGTTGCTGTAAAGTGGGGTAGATGTTCATTTTCGTGTAAATCTTGATATCGCAGACAGGTGTACCTTGATAGAAGCCACTGCCAAACCTTCTTTAGCTAAGGACAAAAGATAAGGAAGGAGTTTTTAAGGTGTTCTGTTTAAAGGGTGCAGATTAGGCTGTTGCCAACACCAAGCACAAAATCTCTTCCACGTACAGCCATATGAGATGTTGGTGGACGGAGCACTAGCGGCCTCCAAGATGCAGCAACAGTCTTGAGGAATATTTAGATTTCAGAACTCGGATTGGTCAGGAGCCATTCTACCAATTTGAGTGAGTCTGGGCTGTGATGTAATATCATCCCTTTGCTCTGAGACAGGGGATCCGGCTGGGAAGTGAAGCGGATTGTCCACTGCCAAGTGAAGTAGGTCAGAGAACCAGGTCTGCCTGGGCCAGAACAGAGCCACCAGGATAATCTTGCAGGGAGCTTTGCAAATCATTTGTAAAGTTTTCCTTGTGAGAGGCAAGTGGGGTAACGCATAGGAAAACATTCTGTTCCAGGGGAAAGAGAATGAGTCTCCCCGGGAGCTCGGATGCAGGATCCTGCTGGCAAACGGTTGGCATGGCTTGTTTTCCGGGCTGGTGAAAAGGTCGAGAGGAGGAAGGTCCCATTTCGCGAAGATCTTTGCCACCTGGGTGCCATTCAGTTGCCACTTGTGGGTCTGGGAGGAATCCCTGCTGAGTGTATCTGCCTGTTTGTTCTGAATCCCTGGTAGGTGGAAGCATAAGATTTGAAGGTTGTGCTGGATGCTGCAGTACCAGAAGGTTTGTGCTTCCTGCGATAGGATTTCTGAGAGTGTCCCTCCTTGCTTCCGCAGGTAGAACAATGTGGTTGTGTTGTCTGTGAGAACCCGCACCACTGAGCCCTTGAGGGGGAGAAAAGATCTGAGAGCCCAGTGTACAGCCTGCAACTTTAGGACGTTCATATGCAGTGAGGTCTCCGTGGGTGACCACAGGCCCTTGACCCGGAGCTGGTCCAAATGAGCACCCCATCCCATTTGTGAGGCGTCGGTCATAATAGTGTATAGGAAGTCTGGTTCGACCAGTGGCATGCTCCGAGTGATGTTTTAGGGGTGGGTCCACCATTCTAGGGAGTCTGCCAGAGGCCGGGAGATGACTACCCTGTTTGACCATGACCCCTGGATCTGGGACCATCTGGATGAGAGGAATTTCTGTGCTGGTCCCAAGTGTAGGCGACAGTTTGGAATCAGAAGGATGCATGATGACAGTGCCAGGGAGAGCCATGTAAGAGTGGACTGCAATGGATTTGTTCGGTGTAAATGAGCCCGCTTGAGTTAGGAGCTTCTTTACTCTTTCATCCGATTGCGAATTGTCAGAAATTGTGCTCCAAGGAAGACCAAGCTCTCTGAGGGGGTCAAACAGGATTTGCTGTAGTTTATGGCGAAGCCCAATCGTTATAACAGATCCTCTATGTTGAGAGACTCCGTCTGTTGGTAAGATGTTCCCCGAACCAACCAATCGTTCAAGTACGGGTTAACGTGATGGCCTTTCCTCCAGAGGAAAGCTGCTACAGGAGCCAGACATTTGGTGAATGTACTGGGTGCCGATTTTAAGCCAAAGGGGAGAACCCGTAGCTGCAAATAGCTGCTGCCAACTGCAAACTTGAGGAATTTTCAGTGCATTGGCTGAATCTGTATAGGAAAATACGCGTCCTTGAGATCCAGGGACGCTAAGAATTCTTCAGGCTGCACTGCTCTCATTACGTCTGGCAACGTTATCCTAAATTTTTGTTTTATGTTTTTGTTTAACACCCAAAGGTCTAGTATCGGGCGCCACTTTCAATTTGGTTTCTTGCCCACGAAGAATCTTGAATACACGCCCTTCCCCCTTGCTGAGATGGATACTCTCTCGATGGCCCTTTTTTGTAACATGAGATGTACCTCTCGTTTCAAGATGCGAAGGTGTGATTGAGACGCCTTTATGGGTGGAAAGGGAAATTGTGGACGTTTGAACTCCAACAAGTGGCAAGTACTGGATAGCAGCTAGTTCCCATCTGTCCATAGTTATTGAACACCACTCGTCGAGGTGGAACGCCACCTTCCCTCCTATTTGACTGCATTTGTGGCAGTCATTGTTGTGTTTTGTTTTGTCGGCCTGTTTGGGAGGAGGAAGATTCCCTCTTCCTTTGACCTTGGTAGTCTCTGCTGCGTTGGGTGGCTTGGAAGTTATGCTTGTAGCCTTGCGAAAAATATGTGGATCTACTGTATCCATTTTTGTTCCGAGAGCCAGAGAATCGTTAGTTTCCTGAGACTCCACGAAATAAACAAAAGGGGTGAAAGGATCTTTTGCTTCACTGTGTCCGAATCAGCTTTCATGGCCTTTAGAGCCTTGTCTATCTTTTCATCAAAAAGATTCTCGCCCTCGCATGGCATGTCTACTACCTTGTGCTGTACCTCCTGGTGGACATCTGTGCAGCAAAGCCAAGTTTGCCACCTCAGAACCATCCCATTGTTAATGGGTTTAAAGCTCGAGTCAGCTAGGTCTACAGAAATATTTATGCTGTGGTTTGATGCCTCTTCCCCCTCTCGCGCCAGAAGCATAGCCTCCTTCCTTTGCTGTTCTGGCAGGTGATCCAATAGTTGGGCTAACAGATGCCACATCTTCTGGTCATATCTTGCGACAATGGCTAAAGAATTTGCTGCTTTCACAATCGAGGATCCTATAGTAAGAGCCTTCTTCCCAAAGGCATCTAACTTACGAATAACATTGTCAGGGGGAGTGGTACACTTGTGCTGTGTGCACGCTTTTCGGCTAGCTGCAGCTGATACAACAGACTCCGGTATTGGTTGTGATGTCAGACACTTTGGAGTGGACTCTGGAGCTTTAAATGTTTTCTCCAAGCGACCTTTCACTGCTGGCTCCGTAAATGGGGGTTTCATTGTACAGAGACCTTCCTGCCATACAAGATCCAGGATTGGAATGGAAAAAACAGACTTTCTTTTTCCCATATGATCGAACAAGAAGCAATCCTTTTTCTTCCTCTGGAATTAGGCCGCTGGGAGGCCTTAGCCATCATGGAGTGGAATGCTCCTATGTCATCCGGGGGGGGGGATGAGCGGAACTGCCTGGCGCATCCTGATCTGGGTATGTAGTCCAAGTGCCTGTTGCGTGCGGAGAAGAGGAGACGGTGGAAAGCGTGTCCTGTGGGGGAGTGTCTGGATCTGCGTCAACCAGTACACCTACTTCCTGTTCGCTGCGTCGAGGGCTAAACGCTCTTAGGGAGGAGGTCTGGCCAGGGACGGTCTTCTAGGGCGACCACTGTGGTCCAGAAGAGAATCAGAAATGTCCTGTTGAGGTGTAACCTGCAGGCTTGGCAGTGGCTGAACTGTTGGAGCCTGTGGCAGAGGAAGTCTAGCATCCAGTTTGTAAATCCAGAAACGACCCTAGCCAAGTAGAGTAGGTATATTATGTTGGCCGGAAACCAATCATATCATATGACCAACATCGCAAACACAGAGTTGTCAGTAGAACCACAGGGCGTCCATTTTGTGTAACATCCGCCATTTGCTTTTTTCCCTTTGTCGAATGCTTTGCAAAATGTATTATATTCTGAAAGCTCATACACGATGCGAGGTCACAGCCCACATGTTGAAAGATCAACCCAGACAGGAATGCCAAACAGTACAGAAATACATTGTTTTCCTCCCTCACAAAGTCCTTGGAGGCAAGCTGAAACGGCATTTAATCAGCGGCCCAGGTGCCGGCCTGTCTCACTAAAGCTGTAGCAATAGGCAGTTAAAGCATGAATTATACTCTTGTAGCGGTCCTCGCGGATCTTCCTTCGAATACGCTGACCCCTAGTTCATGAATAGAAACTGGTAGATAGCGTGCCTTGGAATGTGTCTCTCTCATGCACACAATATCTTTGCTGTTCTCATAACAAAGAACTATGCCTGCAACTGTTGCTAAGTATAATAGATTGAGTAAGAAACTTGTCATAATGTGTCATAATTGTCAATTACCGAACCCTAGCTGAAAAAGGTACATTATGGGCGGTTTGATATGCCTTCAAAAGATTGTATGTTTGTATATATGTTACTGCTTGAATGATGTTCGCTCTCTTGAGTCTCACGTGGGCAACACACGTTGCGAGACATTAGACCCAGTCGGCCGACTGAGCACTTTTTTTGGCAATAAACCATAGTACTTGGAAAATCAAACCTTGTGTCTGTTGCATCACTGGTATATGGTGATTGTGCCTCTTCAGGGCCTTGCAAAAAATGGCGCCCGAATAGGGACCCTCCGTCACGACCCATACCCAAAACCCCCTCTGGGAAACCCATTGGCCAGGTGGAGTCAGGACTCGCGCCTCTAGAGCTTGGCATCCTCTTCCAAAACCCTCTTGGGGCCACTCCTGGCGCCAGGCTCATACACCATGAAAAACATGTGCTTGGGAACTACTTAATTTGTTGTCAGCCAACATGGAGGCATCCACATAGCTTGGTTCCATGGAACCAAACTATGCGGTCTAGTGTTTTGGGTGTGGTAGCCTAGGGACTACTTTACATGGACTATTTTGTTGGGGCTATTTAAACCACACCCGAACAAGACAAAACGCTTCGCGTTACTTTGCAGCTTGCAGCTCACCGTGTCCGGCTATTCCCTCGAACCTTGGAGAAGCAGAACCTGCAAGGAGACAAAAGGAACATTAGCAGCAGCATCTTACCTGCAGTCTTCATCTTTAGCCACTCGCAGCTACTGAGAACAGCTTCCTTGAATCTGCACGCCTCCCTGACAGAACGACCTGAAAGAGGACGATAGAGGCAACATTAAAGAAAGCAAGCGAGACATTTGCAAATTACGAACTGCTCAAAAGGCTTACCTGGCTGGTGGCCTCTCGGCTGGCACCACTCCAGACATTACACTCGCGATGAAGAATACTGCGACCTACAAGGAAGGAAAACACAGGTTAAGGTTAACAAAGGCGAGACTTTGCTGCGCATAGCGCTTACTGACCGCATCAAAGCACTCTTAATGCGCCATCATTTACCAGAGGGGCTCAACCAAGCAAGCTCGCCGTGCTGAAGCTCTGCATACCTAAGAGAGAAAAAAAGAGACATTTTAAACAAAGAAAGGCATGCAGGATAGCAACAAAACTAAAGAACAGCAATAAGACCTACCTGAACAATAGCAAACGGGCCGGCATCAGTGAAGTAGCTGGACCGCACACGCCCATGAAAAACAACGCGCCCCTGCAAAGGCAGGACGGAGAGCACGCCTGACTCTAACACAAGGTGAGGAGAGGGCGCCAGAGGGACTGAAATCATACGGGGGTGGAGGGAGGATACTTACTGTCACGATTCCTGCCCCCCATGTCCCCAGCCCTCCAAGATGTCAGGCAGGAGCCAGGATCACCTACATGGCCCTCTAGGGCCTCTCCATCCCTCTAAAGACCCACTTGGAGTCAGACTTGGCGCTTGTGGCACCAGACTGACTCAGTTCCATAGGATAACATTGGGGATTGGACTTGCAGTGCATTGATGGGGACAAGATGGATGCCCCCACATATTTCAGTTCCCAGAACTGCATGTGCAGTCTAGTCTTTTGGGTGTGGTTCAGCCCAAAGACACCTGGGATACCCAGAGACTATTTAAGCCACGCCCAGGCTGAGAAACATGCTTTGCGTTTTCTGCACTTGCAGCGTGACACTCACTGTGTTCGGATCGGTCTCCAGTAGGCCTGCATCTTTCTTCTGCGCTCAGCTCCTGCAAGAACAAGAACACCGTTAGGAACAGCCTTACCTTGCAGCACTTCTGCCCATCATTCATCGCTCCTTCTGTTCTGCGGGCATCTTCGGCGGTGTCATTCCCATCCCGGCACGCCACTTCCTAAGGAAAAGGGAAAAACAGAAAAAAGGCATTAGTAAGCATTCTGCAAATCTTTGCTTATTTTTAAATACTGTTCGACCTTCAAACGCTTACCTGAATCCCAGCCGCTCTGGGGGAACTCTGTCTCCGGAACTTCTCATCCATCTGCAAGAGGGAAAAGACACTCCAGGTTAGCGTGGAAACATCTAGAGGCGCCGCATACTGCGCTTACTCACCGCATTTGTTCTTCATAACCGGCATCCACGATGAAAACGTCGCGGCACCTAAAAGACACAGGAAAAGAACTCAGTTCAATACAAATACGAAAGGGGTGCATCGCGCTCTCACTCACCTTCAGCGCTACTCATCTCAGCAGCACGCCTCCATTCCCGGACGCCGGCCATCATCTAAGGAAGGAAAGGAACGAAGTTAGAGAACTGTTCAAAAGACTCATTATACTTACCTGTCGGACTCTTGCCAGTGAAGTAACTAGGCAGCAACGAGCCTGCATCAATCAACGCGCCCTTGCGCTGAAAGCAGGACGGAGAGCACACTATCCAAGAAAACAAGGGGAGCTGTGGATCAAAGGGAAGGGTTAGACCCCGGGGAAGAAGGGGTTCAAGCACACAGAAACAATAGGGAGTTAAACTCTACCAATCCTGTGTTTCAGGCCCAGTCTCCAGTCGAATAGCCTCCAGGGAAGGGTTTGAGGTCGTAAGAGGTCAGAACAGGCTGAGTGACGTCCCCGTAGATACCAGGTGAGCGTTACAGAACCCCAGTCGGTCAGTCTTCAACACAGTCCTCCTGTATTTTCAGGCAGAACCTTCCCCGCAGACCACATCAGGGCAAAGCTGAGAAGCATACCAGCGAGTAACCTGGCTGGGTAGCGTCCCTGTGGATACCAGGTGAGCTCAACACCCTCCCCCTTTTGCTCCATCGTATACGTTAAGTTTGAAGAAGGCAAAAACGAATCGAGGACGAAGCTGTCGAGCCGGGATCGAAAGGTGTTCGGTGCGCCCCTGTAGAAGTGATGAGACTCCTTTGCAGATCTGTACACAGCTGATCCCTGAGCGACGAGCAGCATCCAGAGAGCATCGAGGAGATGGTCCCGAAACAAGGCAGATTGAGCCAGATACACAGTCACAACGTTTCTTGGTTGCGTCTGTATACAGACGAATTGCGTCTTGAGTGACGAACTGATTAATCAGTTGAGGCGTGCCCCGATTCATAATGAGTGTTGCTCTTGCAAGATCAAACACCCAGGGAAAGAAACGAGTAAGAATTAATTATGCCTGGGAAATTGTCTTCCAGCTTAGTGGGATTTTTCCACTGCGGTAGACAATCTTTGGAAACTGGCCAGGTCGCACCACCCGTAGGGTCGCCAGCGTTCGAAATGTATGAAGTATGGGATAGGGGAAATAATGTTTAATGCAATTTGGCATAGGCAGACCAGACATGTATTAGACTTGCAGTGGCCGAACGATGGGACTTTTGAATTGGCACGTATAGAACACTTAGAATCAGTATTGCTACGCAAGAAAGCTCGTCCAGCGGTATTCGATGTTGAGAGACTGGAGGAAGGAAGCTAATCTTCGTCTGAAAAGTAGGGAGAAATATGCGCACAGACACAAATGAAACACAGAGAAAGCGCTAGAACTTGATGAGCTTAAAGTGACAAAGGATCTTAGAAGAATGGACAGGGCCTTTCAAGTAGGCGTACAAAAAATATATCCACAACAAGACTTGCATACATCAGATGAGCTAATAAACAAAATTCTGAATGAACGAAGAAATGAACGTCCTCAAAGTAGTATTGACCCTATATCACCTCTATCCTGTTGTTCCATCTGCACCATCTCTCCCTGTGCACGTGACACCATTCCCTCCACTGCCGCAGAGCATGAATTAGCAGCTGCCGCAGGAGGCAGTTCTACAGAGGTGGGGCCTGCGCTGAAAGGAAGCACTAGAGTAACTTGTAGTACGGTTAGCAGAGAGAAAAAAGCAGCTGAAAGATTGGGCAGAAATGTATATTGAAGGCAACGATGAGGCAGCCGTGCAGAGTTTCATGTATGACTATAAGAGGCTTGGCGAACAACAGGTATTGTTAGAATGCATGGGAGAGTATCTTGCGGAGAAATGGAAGAAAATTGGCTGGTACATTGGCACCGCAGGAATTGCGGGATCTAAATGTTTTCTCTTGCATGCAGGATAATGCGTCAGAAGTACAAAAGCATGATGGCCGGCTATTTGTATTTAAAAGTGAGCTTGATCAATTGACTGAAGAGATGAAGAGGGAAACAGCAGGTAATGCCATATGTTCAGCAGCAATTTTTGCAGCCGTTAAAACCTATTAATGAAGAGACGAAAATGTGTACGCGAGAGGCGCTTAGATGGATTACGGATATCACCATTACCCCAATAGAAGTACATGATATGTTTAGTGAGTATACACCAGAGATGCAGAGGAAGGTATTGCAGGTAATGGTTGAGTATTTGCAAGATGAGTGTTTGAAAAAAAATTATGTTGTCCCCCTGTTTTAATGACAATATACAAAAGAGCATTTTCGTCTGAAAGTGGAAGAGCTGCCTTTCTCTCGACTTAGCTTTATTGCTTGGCAAACAAACCGATGAGGGGAAAAACCTAGTTTACAACTGCCTATGAGAGAAGTGCCCCCCATGTTTTTCCCGAAAGTAGAGATTGCTGCCGCTGATGGAAATCCACTGCGCGTAATAGAAGCCCATTATAGAGCACAGTTCTTGCATGCCCCTTTTTATAGACAGGAGGTAAATAATTTTAAGCAGACGATCCTTAATCATAGAAAAAATACGGCGGGATTCTATAAGGAAATTGAGTCCGTTTTGAATTCATCTGTTTTTACAATGAGTGATATTGATCTATTATTCCCCGTGATTCTTCCTGTAGACATATGGAAACAGATTAGGAATATAGATGGCACAGATCTATTGGGTGATACATGGCCAAATTTGATTAGACCTGATGCAGACAGAAAGGCTGGCAAAAAACCGCCGCCGGTCAGGTTTGCCTTACCAGCGCGAATAGTACAGAAATTGAACATTTTTATACCTGAGAAAAGAATTGTTTGGGACAAATTAAAGGCTTGCGTACAGGGTAAGGATGAAGCTGCGACAGATTATTTTAATCGATTTGAAGTAGTATTTGCAGATTTTAGTGGTCAAGATTTGAGTACTGAACCCGGGAAGAGGTTGTTTGTTTATAAGTATGTGCGAGGGTTATTACCGAAAATTCAAAATTTAATTACATCTGAAAGTGCATGGCAAGCAAAATCACAGAGTGAAATATTACACATGGCCCAATATTATGAGAATAGAGTAAATGCGGAGAAGGAGAAAGAAATAAGGGACAAAGGGAATTTCAAAACAAGGGTATTAATGCAGCAAGTAGCAAACAATAACAGAGGTGGCGGGAATGCACAAACTAGATCTAATTTTTCCAACATGCACGGTGGTCCAATTGGACCTAATCAATGTGCCTATTGTAGACAAGAAGGCCATTGGCGAACACAGTGGACAGAATAGAAACACAAGAGCGCCACAGGTTCAAAAAGCCAAGGAAATCACAATCAGAACCAAGCTCATACACGAAGTCACAGCCCACATGTTGAAAGATCAAACCAGACAGGAATGCCAAACAGTACAGAAATACATTGTTTCCCTCCCTCACAAAGCCCTTGGAGGCAAGCTGAAACGGCATTTAATCAGCGGCCCAGTTGCCGGCCTGTCTCACTAAAGCTGTAGCAATAGGCAGTTAAAGCATGAATTATACTCTTCTAGCGGTCCTCCTTGCGGATCTTCCTTAGAATACGCTGACTCCTAGTTCACAAATAGAAACCAGTAGATAGCGTGCTTTGGAATGCGTCTCTCTCGTGAACACGATATCTTTGCTGAACAAGTGCGCTATGTTCTTATAACAAAGAACTATGTCTGCAACTGTTGCCAAGTATAATAGATGGAGTAAGAAACTTGTCATAATGTGTCATATTTGTCATAATTGTCAATCACCGAACACTAGTTGAAGAAGATACATTATGGGCAGTTTGCTATGCCTTCAAAGATTGTATGTTTGTATATATATTACTGCTTGAATGATGTTCACTCTCTTGCGTCTCACGAGGTCTGGGTGATGCACGTTGCGAGACGTTAGACCCAGTCAGCCGACTGAGCATATTTTTTTGCAATAAACCATAGTACTTGGAAAATCGAAGCTTGTGTCTGTCGTATCACTGGTATATGGTGATTGTGCCGTATTTCCATATGCAGAGGGTCTTCAGGGCCTAGCAAGTTGTCTGAGGAAAGATTGAAGAGTTGAGAGGACTTGCATAGAAAGTAAGAAATGAGGATTTAGGAAAGGATAGTGTGGTGGGAAACCTCACATGTCCATGGTGTGGACGGCAAGGAAGGAGTTTGAGATGTCCGCTGCAGGCTCAACACAGATGGATTTGGAAAAGGTGGTTTTGAACCTCCTTCCTCCGGATTCGATTCGAAAACTGCCTGTTCATTATAATGAGGCACCTCGAAATCTGACGTAATTTCGTGTTGCAGAATCTCCTCAGGTAATATGGTCGGGGACCTTTCCTAAAGAGGTTGTTTGAGTACTGCATGCCCAGCTGCATGCTTTAATATGCCTTTGGGGAACAGAACTTCTGTCTCCAATTCAGAACACTCTGGCCCAGTAAACTATGGACGGGTCTGCTTTTTCGCCTGGGATTTTTTTCTTCATCGTCGATGAGGTGGTCGTCGATAGAATAGGCGTGGACAGTGTGGCAGTCATCGGAGTGGTCGAGGTGATGGTCGACAAATTGGTAGTCGTCAATGGGAGTCGAGACTTTGATGGAGCCAATACTGTCGTGGACGATGTCATAGTTGACGTTGTCGATGGTTTGGATGACGATTTGGCCGTCATGTGGTGTTTTTTGGAGGACTCGTGTCCGGAAGAAGACCTGTGGGACCCTGATGACGAGTGATGTTTCTTGCTTGTCAAGGAAGACTTCTTCACCGATGATTTTGAGGAGGATGTTGGCCTTGACTTGTAACTCTGTCGGCAATGGAGGTCTACGGGGCGAGTCAGTGGATTTTGGCGGTTGTGAGCCCTTCTCCCTTGATCCCTCCGACCTCGACTTTGTAGAGGTAAGGAATGCTTGGCCTTATGACCGGAAGATGACTTAGTCTCACCTGTCCTCTGTTTCTTTGTCAGCGGGTCCTCAGATTTTGATCCCTGGTGTGACGGTGATCTCTTGAGGGAGTGGTTGCCCTGCCACTGCGTGATGAGCCGACCTCCGACGCCAGGTAGGGTCCCTCATTGAACCAACAAATTAGACGTCTATTTCTGCCCCTCAGGGTCTTTTGCGAGAGCCCTTGGCAGATATCACAGTCTTCGACCAAATGATTCAGGAACAGACAATCTGAGTACCTGTCTCCCTCGTATACGTTCATGAGGCTGCAGGTCTCACAAGGCCTGAACAAGGACTTCTTTGGTGCTGAAGATTGCATAACAGGGTTAGAACTGAGCTTTTTCAGCAACGAAAGACAGGAAAAAGCGAATGTTGAAGAAAAGAAATGTTTTTCAAGCAAAAGTAGAATTCTCTCAGGCGAGAAGCCAAGGAATCAACGGTTTGGAAGATGGTTGAAGATCCAATGCTGGAGAAGGGAGTAATTTCTTATCTCCAGCGTTGGTATCTTTCATGGATTCACATGTGCCCTCAGGCAAACATCCTTTTTAGGACATCCTCCATTTGGAGGGTTTAAAATCTGAGGGGAAGCTGCAGGGGCGAAGCTATACACTTGACGTCCCATTGGTGCTACCAAAAGCACCCATAACGACGTTGATGGGACACTCAATGTTTTTTCCATAGGAAAACTACAATATTAAAATTACCGGGCTTTCCCAGCCTGACGACGGGGAATATTCACAGCATGTGAATCCATGAAATATCCAATGCTGGAGAATTTAATTTCCAGGACACACATTTGCCTGCGTTTTTTAGCAATGGAGAATCCTCTGATCAACATGTTGATATGATTTAAGAATATCTCCATTACGTCAGAGGCCACTTGCCAAGCATTGCTCACACAAGATCGGAAAGGCTGCCTGTTCCATAATTGAATGGAACTGCTCAAAATGGAGTTTCTTACAAAGTTCTTGGATGGCAGCCACCAGGAGTGTGCAAGCATTGAAATGCCTCTGATTCAAAATCTAGATTTTGGTAAAACTCACTTCCCAAGTACCTTTATGTCCTTCTCTTCCTTATTAAGAGGGGCTGAGTAGGACACACAGGAGCCCTTACTCCAGACATCACAATGGGACTGAGCCACAGGACGGGGGGGGGGATCCGGGGGCAAGTAGACCTTTTCAGAGAGCCATAACTCGCACACACATACTTGCTTGTGGATAGTTCCATGTGAGGCTTTTGGGAAATCTTAGCTGCCCCAACTGGCATGTCATTCTGCAAGGGAATGGATGATGCATCAGTCTCTCTGCTGGCTAGGATACCAGAAGGAATACCAACTTCAGATGTGTGTTCTCTTAGGTGACAATGCATAAGAATTGATGAGACTGGGCATCCGATCATGATATGCCTTAGAGGAAGCACTACCTCATCCTACTTTTCCAAGTTATGGGATCAGTTTGAGGTGGGTCTATAGGTCCTGAATACATACTGAGTTGGTTGGATTGGATGGGCACAGTTGAAGTAGAAATCTTAGATGGGGTACGTGGAAGCAAGTTAGCTGGTTACAGAGGGGTTTTAACCACTAGAGAGGGGTGGGGAAGGAACAACAATAGATGAGGCCAGAACGGCTAAGGGAATGACCGGTTTAACAGAAGATGCTAGGATCAACCGGGGCTGGGGGGGGAATGAATACCGGGTCAGGAGACAGCACATTTGTAATATTGTCTTTCAGATAGTCTACCGCTGTTGGAGATGACTTCACCAAGTTCCTCAGACTGCCATAGTTGATTAGGTCCACGAGGAAAACCCCTTGCATATGCGAGGTTTCCCAGATGCAGATGGGCTGAAAAACTGGTTGGGTACTGCGCAAGTGTCCAATCCACTGGGCCAGAGTGTCAGATTCAGCCTGGCAAGCCGCAACGGGAACAAAAATGACTTTGCGAGACTAAGCATTCTCGGACGAGAGTGGCTGGTTTTAGAGCCTTTGTTGTACAGCCTCCTGGAATACAACACTGTTGCCAGAAAGAGTCCATTGATGTGGGGATGGAGGATATATCTGCACTCTTAAAGGTGGGTGGTGTCTCCTCTTATGTGCCAGATTTGGATGCAATTTGGAGGAGGGCGAGGGGCGATATTGGACATACTCACACAGACTGCACAGGGAACTGGAGCTCAGTGCAGAAGTAGCATTGTTCAAAGACTGTAAATTGTCCTCAGGGAAGAAGCTGGTAATCACTTGTCAGGGAATCTCAGGGTTAAGCTCAGTAGCACAAGTCACTCAGAGAAAGCTATTCTAGTACACACCATTGGGTGTAAATCGACGTAAGAGGAGACAAGTCACAATCAGAAATTAATTTAGTATTAGGCCCTGTAAGGCCTTCTGAACGTGCACTTCTATTATCCCCTTGCAGGGGGATTCTCGAGGTGGCCCACAGAGCAGTGATAAACAGTCATCCTACAATTCAGTACGAGCCTGGAGTAGTCTCCTGGAGTCGGTTACGTGTGGAAATGCATCATCTGGGCAAACTATTATTGAATGAAAAGGCAGCAAGTTTGACTTGTCTTTCTATGCTTTATTGAAGCCAAAAAAAAAGATTTCAGAAGGATTCTCTAGCGCTAAAGTTGTTTCAGAATTTTTAAGTCCAGATTGTTTTGCTACTGTAATCCACATTTTATCTTTTCTTAGTTGTACCAAGGGATTTGATTTTTTATTGTAAAAGAAAGGGTTATTAGAAGAGACTCGGTTAAAAGAGACAATCCATCATCTGAGATCCCTTTTGCGAGACTGAACGGAACATGGAGACATGTTTTACAGTAATAAGACTGGATCCCTTCCTCCTGGTATGGGGCATTACAAAACAAGGCCATTGCCACAAAAGACGGATGAGAGAAGAAGATGGGTAGATGGCACCTGTGCTGTCTTCCCAGTAGTGGGTGAGGCGCCACTGGAATATGTTTTCTGTGCCTTCCATTTATGGTCAATGCACTGTTCCACAAACAGTTCATCATTTGGTGGATAGTAAATAATGCAACTTCTAGGTAATTTAAATTGTCAGCTTGATCACTAAGCACTCCAAATATTTGAGGCCCTATCTGTCTGAACAAGGGGTCAACCCGGTTTTCTTATCCAGGGCAAAGTAAATAGAGAAACTGTGAGGGGCATGGGAAGGCATGAAGGACTAAAAAGCAACAAGAAGCTATGTTTATGTGAGCAAAAGGTAGTGATTGTATTCTCGCATGTGTTGGCTCTATTCTGAACTTGAGGATACATGGACAATGATTTGGTTAAAGGGATAGCCACATGAAGTTGGGTGAAGAGGATGTCATTGATTATATGTCAGGATTTAGGTATTCAGGTTGAGTAGAAGGAGGACGGCTGATTAAGTATGAGCTTGGGATCATTAGGGGATATCAGTTTATACATAGCTTTATGGATATGCAAACTTGGTTTTACATTATGAGGGCACTTGGTTGAGTAGAAGAGGGACTCTATGGTTCAAGGTTTGGATCAAGAGAACTGTAGCTTGTATGTTGTAGAAAAGTGGATTTAGACAGAATGGTACATTTGCATTTAGCCGGTCTGGTCATTTGGGAGAGGGGTTTCCTTAAGCCTAGATGCAAGATGGTACAAGGTGTGCTTATTCTTACATTGTACCAATCCCGAGAAATTCTTATTGGTAGACGATGGAGAGGAGAAACCTATGTTAATATCTCCTCGCAAAAATCCCTGCCAGAAAATGAGGGCCAGAATCTCAAAAAACCTTTGAAACAAAATGGAAAATAGTCACATGCTAAAGAAAAAAGGAGAACAGAGTACACACCCATAATGCACACAAATTGGTTCCCCTGTGGGGACCTAGCTGCACAAATCCAGAGATGGAAGGGGCGCTTCCTAGTGCAGATTAGCACAATACAATTTACAAAGAGGGTGTTCTTTTCTAGGGGTGGAAAAACTTGCACCTCCCTCTGCCTGTGTGGAACAGATGCAGGAGTGGGGTTATACAATATATTGTTTGAACCTTTTGT
This sequence comes from Ambystoma mexicanum, assembly GCF_040938575.1. Lineage (NCBI taxonomy): Eukaryota > Metazoa > Chordata > Amphibia > Caudata > Ambystomatidae > Ambystoma > Ambystoma mexicanum. The sequence continues at coordinate 1,293,238,759 of NC_090932.1, forward strand.
CCACATGTGTAAAAACCTGGACAGCAGTGCTTTGGAGGCTCGAACAGAGATAGATCAGAGTTTACCTTTTAAAAAAATATATATATTTCACAATGACCAATCAACAAAGGAGATTTAAAAAAGCATGGAAAACTGTACCTCTCAAGACTTTGGACTGGTTAAATAGACTTTCTTCCAGGGAGTGCTCAAAGTCCTGGTAAGTGATGTAGGTTTTATTTATGTGGGACCCTTGGGCTCTCAGTTGACCACAAGGTATCCTTGTTGAGTCTCTCCAGACAGTGGGTTACGTGGCATTGGCCGTTGGCAGACCATCATATATTTTTGGTGGGTTGTACAACCTACTGTATCCCAGGGCTGTCCTTATCAGAACCACTGGGCTATGGCCAGTAGACTGTGACCTACAAGAGCGACCAGGATATGGATGTCGACATAGCTTGGTATAGCAAGGTCTGGTTGGAGGAACAAGCTGTGCCTGGACGCCTTGATGGAATCCACATCTGAATGAAAACCTTAGAAGATGCTGGGGAAAGTTGGACAGTAGTGAACTCTCCAGTGATTTGGTGGCACCAATCGGTGGAATGGACGTAAACCTGAGATTGGAAGCAAAGGTAAAGCTCAACTCCCAAAGTCTCTATAAAACCTGAGAGTTTGCTCCCATACACATGTTACCAGTCAGTCATGAAACTTTATTTTGGAAGTCCATAAAAGCATAAAACCAAAACCTTGTCTACTAACAGATTTCAAACCAATGGTTGTTGCTAACAGGTAAAGAAGCCATCACAGGACAAATTGCGACAAAGCTCTTTACACTGCAATTTTTCCAAGATCCCTTTTGAGAGAGTGTTGGAGTTTGCAAGGGTGCGGGCCAGCCCTCCAGACAAGTGTGCTCTCCTTGGACTAGGTCAGACCAGCCAAATTGTAAGATCTATAGGACAACTGCCCTGAAACGTCAGGTTGCGACTCCTGTGTGGATTCTGACCCCAAAAAAGGAAAAACAAAGGACTTCAGCGATCAGCATCTCTAACTTGTGGATGTGAAAAGCATCACTTGAGGCACAGACTGTGCCTGGGAGAGTGATGTTTCCAGATCTTGAAGGTACTTCAATGGTCTAAAGCATTGTTTAATGGAAACCAGGGACTTTTGAAACCAGAGAACCAAAACACCAGTCAAGGACACTGCCAGAGAACATTTCAAAGGCTTTGCAAGGAAATGTTCCTATTGTGGTGACAAATAAGCTTTCACCTCCTAAACCGGACCACAAATCTGAAATGGTGGTGTTGGGCTGTATCACAGTTGGAGCGAACAAATCGATTATTCAAGACCCAAAAAATAAAACAGAGGTTTGAGTAATTATGATAGGTTTAGCCATAAGGGCTGCAACAAACCTACAGGCCGATTCATGTAATTCCTCACAAAAGTGTCGCACGCGGCTGGCGCACAGAGTGCCCGTGCGAATGTCTGCGCCAGCCGCGTGCGATAAAATCAATTTCCGCGCACAGCGTATTCATGGATTCTCGCCTCCAAAAGCAGACGTGGCGCAGCGACCCTGCACCAGCGCCAGTTACGCCCCCAAGAACGCCCTTGCGCAAGGAAAAGCCATCAAGATCGCAAAACCATCGCAAAGGGCTGCGCCAAACCTGTACCAGTTTACCGGACTGGCAAACAGCAAATGCAAAGTGGGGGAACGCGTATTACGGGTGTTTCGCGTGCGCGAGAAGTTTCACACGCAATCTGGCCTGGGGGAGCATGTGCGTGTATTTCAGGGGTGCACGAGAAGTTCCACACGCGAATGGCCTGGGTGCGTGTATTTCAGGGGTGCGCGAGAAGTTCCACACGCGAATGGCCTGGGCGCGTGTATTTCAGGGGTGCGCGAGAAGTTCCACACGCGAATGGCCTGGGTGCGTGTATTTCAGGGGTGCGCGAGAAGTTCTACACGAAAATGGCCTGGGCGCGTGTATTTCAGGGATGCGCGAGAAGTTCCACACGCGATTGGCCTGGGCGCGTGTATTTCAGGGGTGCGCGAGAAGTTCCACACGCGATTGGCCTGGGCGCGTGTATTTCAGAGGTGCGCGAGAGGTTCCACACGCGATTGGCCTGGGCGCGTGTATTTCCGAGGTGCGCGAGAAGTTCTACACGCGATTGGCCTGTGGGAGCGTGTGCGTGTACTTCAGAGGTGCGCGAGAAGTTCCACACGCGATCTGGCCTGGGGGAGCGTGTGCGTGTATATTAGAGGTGAGCGAGAATTTTCACACGAGATTGCCCTGGGCGCGTGTATTTCAGGGGTGCGCGGGAAGTTTCACACGCGATTGGGCTGCGTGCTGGTATTTCAGGGGTGCGCGGGAAGTTTCACACACGATTGCCCTGGGCGCGTATATTTCAGAGGTGCGCGAGAAGTTCCACACGCGATTTGCCTGGGCGCGTGTATCTCAGGGGTGCGCGAGAAGTTCCACACGCGATTGGCCTGGGCGCGTGTATCTCAGGGGTGCCCGAGAAGTTCCACGCGCGATTGGCCTGGATACGTGTATTTCCGAGGTGCGCGAGAAGTTCCACACGCGATTGGCCTGGGGGAGCATGTGCGTGTATTCCAGGGGTGCGTGGAAAGTTTTACACGCAAATTCAGCAGGGTACGTGTATTTCAGGGGTGCCGGGGAGTCCTACATGTGATTTGGCAGTGTGGGTCCTCCCAGGTGTTCCCTGTACACCCTCCACGGCCCCTGCAGGCAGCCCACACCACAGGGGACTACCCTGCATCCCTGGTCATGTCCCGCAGGCAGCCCACCCAACATGGGCATGCCCCCCAGCAAAGGCACATGTCTCCTTGCACTAATGATCACCAACTCATGTCCCCTTGCACCCCCACCCCCCAGCAGTGCAGGGGCACCCTCCAGCAGGCCCCCACCCATGTCTCCCACCACCCAGCACTGTGGGGCACCTGCCAGCAGGCCCAAACTCATGTTCCCCAGCCAACATGTCATCACAATCTAGATGGTCAGCCTCCAAATGCAAAACACCCACCCGAGTATTGCATCCACCCACTCAGAAATGGCAATTACATGACAGAACACCAATTGCAAGTTTCGAAACAAACACATGTCCCTCACTTACACCCAATGGGTGTCAGTGAATCTCAAAACCCATATCATGATATGCATGAAACCAATGAGATGATACTACACATTGAAGTTCGATAAAAAAATATGTATTAAAGGAAACATAAATAGATTCAAAAATAAAGAAACAGAAATGGGAATGTACAAAAAAGAAAAGAAGCATGTCCGTGAAAAAAAGCAAAACCAAAAATCATAATCCAAAGTAATGGTGTCCAAAGTCACTGTCCACAAAAGAAATCTAATGGGAAATAATAATAGAAAGCCATTGCTCCATGGGTAAGTTGTGAAAGAAAAATTAAATCCAACAGTGAACTATGTACAGACGAACAAGCCAGGGTCCATTATCCCAACAAAAGAAATGAAACCTAACAACACTAACTAATAAAATAAACTATATACAAAATTGTGGCCAATGTCCAAAAGGTCCAAAATAAATCAAAAAACAAAGGAAACCTAACACTACCTACATAACTATGTACAAGGGCAGCGGGCTAGTCTGACGGCTCACTTTTGGATGTCCCGGGCCAGGGCATCATCGAACTCCTGCTCAATGTCCCGGAGGCGGTCCTCCTCCATGGCCCCGAGGGTCCGCAGGGCCGTCGACGTGTCCACCTCCAACCCCCTGCGGATTGCCTCGAGGCACTCGGCCCGCCTCAGGGCCCTCCGCATGGAGTTCTCCGCCCTGACCATTGTGAGCTGTGCCTCTTCTGCCCGCTGCCGCTCCGCATCTATGGCGTGGCCCAACCTCTGCCACACGGAAGACACCCTCTGTCCTGGGTCCTCCTGCCCTCCGGCCGATGCCTGCCCCTCCGATGTTGAAGGCCCCGAGCCTTCATGGCTCCCACCACGTTGCTGCTGCTGCTGTGCCTCTGCCCGTGCACTGCCTCCTGCTGCCTGCACATCCTCCACCGGCTGGGGTGCAGTCGTTGATGTGGCCACCCCTGCTGGACGTCCGACTCTGGCAGGGATGCCTCCTCCACCAGCCTGGCCGCACCGTCAGAGGCAGCTCCACAGGGCACCCAGGTGACTGATGGGTGGGAAGATGGCACGGAGGACGACTGGCGCGTAGGGGGTTCAGTTGAGGAGGGGGTCGTAGCAAGCCCCATCAAACGGAGAAATCCGGCCTGGGTGACCTGTCCCAGCAGGCTGACGTGGTCAACGAGCCATTCGAGATGACGTGCAGTCTCCTCATGAAAAGACTGCAGGTCACCTCGAATGGCCCGTTGACGCAACGCCACACCAGTCAGGACAGGCTCAACCCGGACCCGGATAGCCACGTCCGCAGGCAGAGGAAGGCCAGTTGTCGTTTGCTTATCCCCTGCCTGAAAACGGGTCTGGACGTAGGCATCCCTGCTGGTGCAAGATGATGCAGGGACAGGATCAGGGACAGGATTGCACACAGGCACCTCCGCGGCAGCCTGTGCTGCCTCCTGTCCCTGCACTGCACCACTAGCACCAGTGGGATGCCCACCTCCAGACCCCGTCTCTGTTGCTTGCACGGCCTCCTCCTCCAAACCCCCCACCAACCTGGATGACTCCGTGCCATCTTCCCCCGTTGGGCCCTGTGGGGTCCCAGCTGCCCCTTCTGCTGCCGAGGAGTCCAACTCCAACCTCCGCCTCTTGGACCTCCCCCCGGCAGCTGTGGCCTGGGACGCGGCACCGGACTCCTCACTCCCCGACGAGATGGCAACATGGGAGGGGAGCCGGGCCTTGCGTCTCCGGCTGGCGGTGGGATCCCCACCGCTGTGCTCCACAGCACCTTCTCCGGCCTCTTCATCAGTTGACGCTGCAGATAGGGAGAAATAAAACACAGGCATCAGGGCACTGTACAATGGACACATACACACATGACAGTTGTACATGAGTGGCATTGGCAAACCTCAGACATGCCATCACAATCCCCAACACACATGTCATTTCAACTCGCACACATGAGCCATACCACAGCCATATCGCAACTGCCAGCACCATCCATACCCATATAACAGCATGAGCAGGCAAAGCTGAGCCAGACATCACATGCAACACAGGAAGTGCACCACACATGTACACACACCAGCACACTTGCATGCATGTGTACACCTCTGCCAAGTGTCGCAGTGTTCAGGTGGGCATCCATGTCACATCTGCCAATCAGGCTTCCACATCCCGCTGTCACATGCATCCATGTTGCATCACTGTTGCACCCTTGTCAAATACACACAAATGCACATGTACACAGTGCTGATACATGCAGCTGAAAACAACATACATGCGTGACATCACGGACATGTCTACTTACATACACATTCATCCAAACATGTGTGCCCACACAACTGCATTTGGCATGCAAGCCTACACCCAAGCACCATCCATGTCTCACACATTACAGCCCTCGCATGTGTTAGCCCCACGGCCCTGTACACTCCCACCCATACTCGACCCCATACAAACAGATGTGCAACCTGCACGCTACTGAAACATCACCACACGCACAGCTCACAATCAGGATGCATGTACACTTACCGCTCGACTCCAGACGGGTCTGCCTCTCAAGGACCTGGACGTGGAGCGCTGGGGATATGCGTTCCAGGACCCTCATCTGATCTTCTGACAAGTGGCCCCGGCGCCCCTTGGCATCCGCTGCCTTCAAGAGGCGCCGGGCCTTGTTCAGGGTCCTGGACCTGAAGTCCTCCCAGCGCTTCTTGACATGTTGGAAGTCGCGGACTGCCACCCCCTCCGCGTTGATGGCAGTCACGATGTCAGTCCAGATCCGAGTCCGTCCTTCCTTGTCGGCGCGGGAACTTCCGAAGAGGGCATCATACTGCCCCAGGACTTGTCCACCAGGACACCAACTTCGGTGGCACTGAAGTTGGTGCCCCTCTGCCTCTCTGGCCGGGGGTTGCCAGTGGTGCCAGATGTTGCAGTGCCCGACATGACAACCCCAGAGGCAGGAGTGGGTGGGCAACTGGGTCCTGGGGCTGGGCTCTGGAGCGATGGAATCCCAGTCGGGAGTCTTCGGTTCCAGCAGGGGTGGTCACAGCAACAGCACCCCTGGCTGATGTGCAGGCAGCAAATGGCAGGGCACGTGGGCAGCAGGCAGTCAGGCAGCAGCAGATGGCAGGTGGGAGCGTGCTCAGGGCTCTGGGGGGCAGTAGTTCGGCCTTCTGGGCAGGAGCGTGGTCTTCCGTGTGCTTACGCGTGGCCAGCTTGATACGGAGTGATTTGGCACGTGAAAATTCTGCACGTCAGCGTGTAATTTGAGGAAAGGCCCTTAGCGCGTAAGCGCGTCAGCACGCATACACGATTTCATTGGACCAAAGGCCCTTAGCACGTATGCGCGTCTGTGACGTATCGCGCACGGGCGTTGCTTTTCGTGGGGTGCGGGGCGTGTGTTTTGCAGGCGTTGGGTTTCACACGCTATCACTTCACAGCGGGTGGGTGTTGGCTACGCATTCTTCTACACGCAAGGCAGACGGGTGAGTGGTGCCCTGCTCCCCCAGGCCCGAACGCGTGTGAAACCACCCGCAAGCCCCAGAAATACACGTACCCCGCTCCCCCAGGCCTGATTGCTTGAAAAACCAGCCGCGAGCCCCTGAAATACACGCGCCCAGGCAAACTGTGCATTGAAATGAATAAGTATTCATCAACAGCGTTCAATAATAATAACCGGTTAATGAAGTAAATCAAACTGGCACACATGGCCCAATAAAGTAAACCACTTCCCCTTTAACAAGAAAAAGACCAACACAAGCATTTTGCATTAGTGTTTCAACCCTGTCCCTATTGCCCTATTGGATGTACCAGCAAGCCGATTCCTGTACACTCTTGCAAGGGAGGGGTGGCTGGCATATGTGAAACGATGTCATTGAGGCTGATTGGATGTCAACAAACACGTCACACATTCACATACACACCGACTTTTCTAATCATTTATAAACACCTTGACATTTAACAGGAGAACATCTCTAAGATCTACAAGGTATGATATTGTATTTTATTTGTATCGCGCTCATACACAAGTGTTTCAGAGTGTTTCAGAGTGTAATCAGGCAAATGGAGGGGAACAAGGGAGAAACAAAAACAATGATCTTACTGTTAGACCAGAAAAGTAATCCCATAGTCGAATGATGCGTATAATATGTTGGCCAGAAGCAAATCGCATCATGTGACAAACATCGCAATCCAAGATTCGTCAATGTAACCAAAGGGCGTACATTTTGTGAAATGTCGGCCATTTGCTTTTTGTTTTTTCTATTAAACGCTTTGCAAATATATTCTATGCTTTAGACTCCCACGCAGTGCGAGGCCACGGCTTGAACGCTGAAATGCTAACGCAGACAGGAATGTCGAACTGTGCAGAAATACATTGTTTTTCTCTCTCACTAAGTCCTTGAAGTCGAGCAGAAGCCGCATCTAATCAGTAGTCCAGGTGTCGGTTTGTCTTGCAAGCCCTGTTGTAAAAGGCAGTTAAACATGAATTATATTCTCCTAGCGTTGCTCTTCTGCGAAGAATGGTATTCTCCGCTTCAGAACTATCTGACCCTTAGCTCATGAGCCGTAACACACAGATAACGTAGTATGGAATGCTTCTCTGCTAAAAAGAAGATATCCTTCCCGAGCCAAAGCTCCATGTTCCCCATAACAGAAAGTGGTCTCTGCTGCCTTTGCTAGAATAACTATGTTTTGACTGAATGAAGACTTGTCATAACGTGTCATAATTGTCAATCACTGAACCCTAGCCTGTATGACATGTATGAGGGCGGGTCGAATTCTCTAAGCAAAAGATACTGGATAATGTATATATATTGCTGCTTAAACCCTGTTCACCCTCTCGCATCTCACAGTGTTTGGGAACACACGTCGTGAGGCGTTCAGACCCAGTCGGCCGACTGAGAAAACTTTGAACTAAACCAGACTTGTTTGGAAAACTAACCTCGCGTCCGACGAGTCATTATAGTATATGGTTATTGTGCCTTAGTTTCCATATGTGGTCTTAAGGCCCAGTGACATTGAGAATGCGCAACTGCACGGAAAAGGGGAAAGTGTATGGAAGTGGGAGAAGTGGAAAGTGCGGAACAGAGGAGAGAACAGAATAAATATTAAGTAACTCATCATCGTGCTACCTGTTCCCCAGATACCTGTTCCACGGCTACTTCCTCCCCTGCTTGCTAAAATCATCTTTTTTTATTGTCCACGTACGGTTAGGTCACCTATTTACTTCTCTATGTTCATCGATCACCGATCTCAAAGTTCCTAGTTCCACCTAATGTACCCAGTATTGTAATGTCAATTTATCTCAAAGACTTCACCAATGTCTAATGTTTCAAGTTTTTTGATCTCGGAAAACAGCCCATTGCATCACTGTGCATTGCAATAGAATGGAATCTTTCATGGTCCACGTTTGCAATCATATTTTCTTTTGATGCTAGACAGTTCATTCAACAGATGAGTAATGTGTTACGATTTTCGGTATATATCAATCAGTTCAGGAAGAAAGTTATCGCTGTGTTCATTCGACTAGGTTACACAGGTTTTCTTTGAGTAAAACAAATATTGCAGACAAAGCTGTGTTAGAATTCCTACAATCACATGCATACAGTATTTTATTAATTATTTATATTTTTTATACAGATCTTTCAGACTTTTGAAGAATGCATTCATGCATCGTTCATGGTTGCCCTTCAGTGAGCCATGCCAAAAGTTCAGTCACAGTCCTGCATACCTTCCCGAAAGATATTAATTTATTAAGAAGATGGATTATAAATTGTGGTTTTCCAGTGGACGATTTTGAAAGCAGAGCACATGCTGTCTTTGACGACGTGAGGGCCAATTGATTCAACATCTGTAGCCTGTACTTTACCAACGATATGTACCAACAATCTAATTACACAAAATAGTGATGACCCAGAATTCTTAGTAAATTACTTCCAAATGCAATTCCAACTCAATTGTTGCACACGCTGCCTCAGACGAGTCCTGGATGATGAATTAGTTATGTTTGCTGGTATGTAGGACAATGGTCTGCATAAATAAGTATTCTCCATGATCTCTCGATTTTATTAAAGTAGTATATTGAAAATGTAACTTCATGAATGGATTAGAGCTTTCAGTGTACATTTACTTAAAATTTGTCTTATGAAAGTTTACATAGTAACCAGATTCTATTGAATTTTAAAATGTTTCACTTTACTAGATCCGTCCCTGCTTTCTGGAGCCTCTAATAAATCAGTGAGTTGTGACCATTAGTAAACAATGCCATACTGCTCTTTAAAGGTTGCATAATATTTTTGTAATCTGTTGCTTGACATATCCATTTTTTTCATAGAGCACAATGATGGAAGCACAGACTCTCACAAGTGACAAAACCACCGACATGTCTAGTATCCCAATGGTGAGCCCTACTGACATGCACAAATTAATGTTTGAGCATTTGTCTGCACACATATCTAATACTATAACGTTTCCCTTGTACTAATTTATGACAATGTACTGAAAATGAAGGAACAAGATTCTGCATCTATGACTTTTCCGACATCAAGCTCACTCACCCATCAAGTAATTATATTGTACTTGTCCATTACGAGGATGTATTATGCTTGGAATTTCCCAAAAAAATACAATAGTATCAGTTATTTACACTAAGTGGCATGTATGGTCTCTCTATATGTACCATCGTCTGCATCTCATTATCTCAGCTCCATTTCACTGTTTTTCTCCGTACTAAAACAATTACTGTGTTATAGGGGATTTCTGGAAATTTGACTACTTCCTCCTTTGCAACAGGTCCAGAGTATGCGTACTTACTGTTCCCTTGCAAGAATGAAAGTAAATCCTACAAAGGATATTATTTGAGACCGAAATGCATGTAACCTTGCACTGTTTCAAACTTTTCTGATATTGGTTCTAACATTATACTTCCTCCCTAATGCAGAATAAATTAAAAATCTTTTGAGGGCGACATTACAGTCAGTATGTTTTGCATGTTGATCTCAGATCAAGGACGTGTCATCTCGGAAAGGTATCAGGTGAAATCTGAAATGTATATTATGACCAAATGACATACACTGTTTGAGGGTATGTTCATATGAATGTTATATTAGTGTTGCGAAAACAAACCTTATAACATACGGTTCTTAATCAATTCATACTACTTTGTGTGCAAGTGCTCTGTGCGATGAAAGATTTTAATTTCCAGTACGATTACTTTTTTTTAAATTAATATTCTATTTAAGGAATGTACCCAAGGTGTGGAATTCGAAGAGGAGGCAAATGAACAAGAGAGGAACATAACCTAAAATGTGTTGGTTTTCACACACAGTAACAGCGCCACACAATGATCATTTTCAAGAATTTGTATTTGTACGTTTTGAACAAGCCATTTTGGTGCCCTTTTTTTGACACGTGTTTCGGCTTCACCAGAGCCTTTTTCAAAATAATAGGGCATATGTTCCAGTCACATATCCGGTCTTGGAAAATGCCATCATCTGGCTGTAATCCGGCTTAGAATTCTGCAAAGTCTCGGGTTACAAGCCCTCCTTGATCAGGTATAAATGCGAAAAAGGGCACCGAAGTGACTTGTTCAAAACATACAAATACAAATTCTTGAAAATGACCATTGTGTGGCGCAGTTACTTTGTGTGAAAACCAACATGTTTCATTTATCCACTGAGGTAGGGATAACTTGGTTCCTCTGACAATTTTTCACACCAACGCGACACATTAGAACAACAAGCAAAAAAATAGGTTGCTGGGCATAAAAAGTTGTACCACAACCAAAACACCCTGTGAACATAACCTAATATTGAATCAAATTGGACATCACATTGCATTTGGAATACATTTTTATGTTGTAATATTTTCAAGTCACTCAAGTTCGTTCTGTTTGTAGATATGTACATATGTTTGTTTGGGTGAAAATGACATTTGCTTGATTTAAACCATATAAAAACGCTGTTTTTTTCAGCTTGATGGGGCGGTGGGCAAAGAGAACCCCACGGTTTCAAAGCAAATTAAGAAAACAAGGGTAAAGAATGAACCAGTTTGTTTTGGAGAAGTTGTTAGGCAGATGTTTTATTCATATTAGGTTTTTAGTTTTAAAATGGTATCTGCTGTATATGTGCTATACATTGAGCATGTTTTTCTACACATCTGTTAGAGGCCCAGATGGAAGAGAAGTATAAAGACTCAGACAACAAATGAGACCGAAGATGTCGCTTGCCAAACAGATTTCAAAATGGAGCAACTACTATTTGAGGCACAGAGTGGTCCAGTCAATAAGCAGACTTGTAATGCTTATGTCCAGTGGCTGGAAACTGAATGGAATCTCACCGGCGAACCGTACACAGTCTCCATGGACCATTGCTACCATGTGCCAACTCGACAAGATGAAACTGAATACAATGAAGATGCATTGCAATTCCTCACAGACCCCTTGACACAATCTACAGACTCTAAAAATGTTCCACCCAAGAAACATTCAATGTTACCTGTTTCTCCAATTCATGTGCAAATATTAAAACCTGAACTTACAGATACTGAAGCTTCAACGCAATTGACCAAGGAATTAGTTGAAGATCTCGACTTCGGTTTGTGGTGGACAAATCCCTCAAACTAGGTAGTCGAGTCACAAAAACAAATTCATGCCGGATGATTGGCTATTAAAGGAGCAGAAATACATTGTATTCGACAGCTACCTGCTAGAGATTGTACAAATGGGGAAATGTGTCCATACATTAAGAGGGAACATATGCAGGGAGCCATTGGTGAATGTGTTCTGTGCATTACAAGGCACTAACCTCAAAATCCATGCCAGCTGTGTACACCTCCATAATACATTTTCATGGTCCGCTCAACTGATGCTGGGCAAAGTGCCTGCTGGATATCTACTATGTTCGGCAGCTTTACTTTTCAGCGGGTCGACTTTTTTTTTAAGATTTCCAGTTTGTCTATTTGCAGGAGGTAAAATTTCCAGTTTGTCAATTTGTGGGAGTCGAGATCTTGCAAAAACCCAGTACTACACATTTCAAGGGGAATTCTTATTCCCTGCTATTACTCAAGCCTGGAAAAAAAATCGAACATATGTCAATGGAAAGTACATTCTCTGGCAAACGTTTCAGGCTAGCTGGCGATGGCCAGTGTGACAATCCCAGCTTTATAGTAAAAAAGAGATGCATCCCCCCAATAAATATGTGGGAAATGGTTCCAAAGCTAATTTCCCAAGTTTTTCTTAAATTGGGCATCCCAAAACAGAAGCTTTAGTAAGCTCTCAAATCAATCTGCTTTCCTGGAACACTAGGAGTTATGCCTCTTTCTCTCAAGAGTCCAGAAGTAGCGATATTCCAGAAATGTGTTTTTTTTTTCTCCAGGAAACGTGGCTAACTGATTTTGGGTGTTGATGGCTACTCGATTTATCAGCAGTTGGCAGTAGGTTCGGGAGGAGGGAGACCTATTGGGGGCCTGTTGACTAAGTTGGCAAAGGGGCTCCTCCTTCTCGAGTACTAGTTTTGTTACCAGAAAAATCTTTGGAAAATGTGCTAAATTCGATATTGGGGAGGGCAACATTGACAATCATGCCATGTTGGAAGTTGCCCCGGAGTTTGAGTCAGACCAGATGGTTCCCCTTTTTACCCAGGAATGATCACGAAACTCTGCTGGTAACCAAATAAGAAAGTTTGATAGAGGAGGGTGAACTCTTTCCAACAAACTAGACAATAACATCAAGCAATTATTGGACCAACAACTCTTGGTACGATTTGAGACAGGTAGCTTTCTCTTCTTCCTTTGGGACTTGAATCCCCCCCCTCCCGACCCAAAGTAATTTCTCGCAGAAACATCAATTGGCACATAAACATTCCTTTGATCCACTAATTTTAGAAAAGAAGAAGATGCTCAAACTACAACAAAGGGCCCTATTAAAAAAAGTGGCAAAGGATAGCAATGAGTATAAAGCTGAATTAAGATGCCTAAATAATAAATATAGAAATTGGATCCAGTCTCAGATATATGATTGTCCAGCAGGGTGGAGAAAAAATGTTAAGTGCTTTATCTATGAGAAACTTCAGAAATTTCTGGACAAGGGTTGGGTCTACGAACAATCCACCTAATACCAATCAGGAAACAATTATACAGGAACAGATATGGAGCTCACATTTCTCTATGGTCTATGGACCCTCAGAAATGGTGAAACCTTTAACTAAAGTGTGCTCTAAGTGGTCATTGGCCTTTTCCAGCAATGACATTGACATATTGATAAATTAATCATCCTCCTCTAGGGCGGTGGGTCCGAAGGGACTGAATAATACAATCCTAAAATGAATCCTCCAGTGTGGGCAAGGGTCCTAAAAAATCTTTGATAATATCATCTTTACAAAAAAAATACCTGAGACATGGAGACTGTCCATCGTAATTCAGATTTACAAAAGGGGGGACCGTTTAGCAGCATCAAATTATTGTCCCATCTCACTTTCAGATGTGGACAGTATAATCTTTGCAGGACTGATACTAGGTGAGTTGGAGACTTGGGACAAACTAAAAGGTAGAATACCTAAACAGCAGACATGTTTTAGGAGTGGCCTATCAACATTAATAAATGGTCTAGTCCTAAGCTGTATCAGTGCGGAATCCCTTCAGAAGGGTGGCACCCCTGTTTGGAGCATGAATAGACCTATCCCAGGCGTTCAGGACCTTCAATAGAAATCTTCTATAGAAGAAATTGAACACCTGGGGTGTCCCGCCCAACATATTATCCATCTTGATTGAACTTCATCAAAACTCGACAATGAGAGTTAGAATTTCAAGACCAGGAACTCTGTCAGGTCCCATTAAGATAGAAAGAGGAGTGCGTCAACAATGCCTGCTCATGCCCTTTCTTTTTATACTCTTCATGGCGGATTTATGTCAATGGTTGCAGGAGAGTGGCTTAATTACCCCAAAAATTGGTAACACCAAAATAAATTGGTTGCCATACAGGAAGGATGTGGTATTAGACGGTGTGCACTCATCATGTCAAAAAAATAATGTCGGATTACAAAAATATCTAAAACATGTCGGAAAAAAATGTCGAATTTTTTATTTTTTTATTTATGTTTTTTTGGGTTGCGGGGGTAGAAAAAAAGGGGTAAAACAAAAAAAATACAAAAAGGGGGGTTGGGGAGGGGAACCCCCCCATTTCAAACAAAAAGCAACCAAAAAAAGAAATGACATTTTTTTTTCAACTTTATTTTTTAGACATTTTGACTTTCGACATTATTACATTCGACTTTATGACTATAAACCGTATTAGACCACTCTCAAGTCGGACTGCAACGTCTATTGTCTGCTTTGGCGGATTATGCCCATAAGAATGACTTAATAATCAATACTAATAAATCTAAGACATGAATCTTTAAGCACCCAAAGAAGGTAACTAAGTCTAAGACCTGGGAACTAGATAAGCGGCCAATTGAGACAGTTAAGGAGTTGACCTATTTGGGGCCAAAAATTCAAGCTTTTCCGACCAGAAATCATCTCATCTCAACCATTGATATAAAGGCCATAAATCTGGGTTCCCAAATGAAAAGGATTTGCACAAAGCTTTGTACATTTTCCATCCTACCGTTAGTGAGGTTCTACACATCGGAAAAGTGTCTCCAATCATTTTATTTGGTATAGAATCAAACACATTATCCTTGGACATACAGTGGGACAAAATTGAGGCTAAGCTCTGGAAGAGCACAACATCTGCCTACTTGGGTCCCCATAGTATGCTTGAGGTACAAATTGGGTTTGACCTCCGTGAGGGGTTGGATGGAGTGGAAATGGATTGCATTGTTTAGGTTAATTTTAGAACCACCAAAGGGCTTGTTCTATGAGGATGTAGATCAATGCGAAAAGCTGATGATGGTGTGCTAACCAAGCTAAGATCGAATTGCTGTGAAATTCTGATCAATTCGGACAGTAGTCGATCTCCTTATCCAGAATACATGCAAAGTAAAAGGGCGGATGAAACGCATGGATTGGATACAGACAATGGACAATATGAGGTTGGCCAAAATCTCAGCTTCATTTACATTAACTGACAAAGGAAGGTGAGTAGTGCCTCCCTATTTAAAAAGAAAATGCCAGATCCAGCCAATAGAGCAGAATTTCTGAGATTAAGGTAAAACCTGCTTCCAACTTCAGAAATTCTATCAATTAGAGATAAAGAGAAATATGCCACCGACATATGTGATAAAAGTGATGAGGAAGAACAGCAGTCACTAAAACATCTATTTTCAAAATGTCCTGGTACCTGGAAGCTGAGAGTGGTTAAGATTTCATGATATACGCTGGCTGAACTCTGATGAGTTTTGGGAGAGATTAGCATAGAAAACTGAAATCTTTTTGACAGCGGAAGTTGTTATTCTTTTGAAGGAATTGAATTTGGGGGAAAAGGGAAACCTAGTCCAGTATGAGCCGCAACTAAAAAGGACCTTTTTCGATCAGTCATCCTCAACTGTTTGCTTTGCTGGGGTGACTCCCTCCCATAAGCCGGGGTATCCTGTGGCACTTTAATATGTCCAAGTAAGTCTTATAATGTTTTTTTTATATTGGTGTGTTCCATTGTTTTTTTCTGTCTTATTATGTACTTTTGTGTGAACTGAAGTATTTGTCTTGAATGAGATATTACCTCTATTATAATGACAAATATGTTTTATGATGCGTTTTATATGTATTAATTTACTGCTCTTATTGGAATTGTTTGTGTCTGTTTGAGCAGTTTCCCTCTTCTGCAGTACTTTGTTTTAAGGTATTTAATGTAAAGAGATTCTTCTTTTGCCTAAAATGTATACAAAATCAAAATTGTGTTTTTTCTTTTTGGGCTAAAACACAATAAATAAACAAATAAAAAACCAATCCCGGATTTTCCACAAAGTACTGCACAACCACTTTCAAAACATGGAAAGCGAAAAAATGTTGAGTCGGGTGATCGTGCAGGTGTCGGAATGTACATTTTATGTGGCCATGGAGAAACATGGTTTCATCAAATCCTAGCATCTTGAATACAGGGGAATGCAAATAGACCTGATAACCACTCGCAGAGCCATGCAAGAGCATATTCCACACATTCTGCATCAATTTGATGTATGGCACGCTGCCAAATCAGTCAATCCAAAAATCACAGCTGCAGGTAAAAGAAAGGGTTCGGAAAATATTTTAAAGAGGTGTGAGTCCATCAGCAACCATCTTTGGTGGAGCTCCAAAAACAGGTGATGGATCTGTAGAAATTCTACTTGAAAAATGGCATTCATTGATGCACCATGTTTCCAAC
The DNA here is from genome assembly GCF_040938575.1 of Ambystoma mexicanum. NCBI lineage: Eukaryota > Metazoa > Chordata > Amphibia > Caudata > Ambystomatidae > Ambystoma > Ambystoma mexicanum. The sequence continues at coordinate 1,293,255,139 of NC_090932.1, forward strand.
GTACACTCATGGACAGAAAACCAACATTTCCACAAATGTGCACATGGACCTTTATCGAAGGAGCAGGAATGCAAGAAGAAGTGGTTGGTGCCATGTTCCACTCCACACAAAGCACTTGAGAAGATAGTGTACGATAAAACGCTTTCAAGAGACCTAAAGGGACTCACAGAATTCTGTCACACCGGAGATTTGGAGGTGTTCCATAATATGTGCCTGAATTACAGGCGGTTGCATTTCGGCATGGAGACCAGAACAAGACTAGCTGTACTTGCGCACGGGAACAAGCAAAAACTGTAGAAACCTTCGGCATGCTTCGTTACCTCATGGCCTTTACAAAACGAGGCAAACAATGGGTGGCCAAGCCAATATACCAGCAAATGGAATTCGAATTTGTGAAAGAGTTGACATTGAATGTGTTGGCCATGCAGACTCATGGAATCGATGCTGATTTTGTTCCTAGGACACATACAATGGCCACAAAATGATGCAAACGAGCCCTGTCCACCTTAAGCGGAACTTGATGAAAGGTTCACTTCCAGATTTAAATGATTTGTAGATGTCTTCATAATCTGCTCACACTGAAATTTTCGATATGTTCCCCAATGTTTGGACACAGTACATAAATAGAATGCTATTACACTCTCAATTTCAATGCTATAAAAAGTAATAAAAAGGATTTAATTATGCAGATATAATTGGGGTGCTTGATTCATTAATGTAAATCTTTTGCCTCCCCTTCATTTATATTACTGGTCCTCGATCGATATTGACGCTCTACATAGCGTCAATATTGTCTTTTGAAATGTATCCTCTTAGGCAACTTTTTGCCAATAGGTAACTGTTGCTAGGTTGCCCTAGGGGCACCACTTAACTTTCGATGGCTAACCTTGACAGAACTACAGTTTGCAAAAGGGCAGAAAGTATCCTTTGATACCTTTTGGTGATAGTATCCCCTTTCTCACTTTGAATAGATTTAACATTTAAGTCACACGGACAAACTTACCATTAAGGGCAGGTGGAAGTAATTTGTTGAACAATTCAAATGATGTGAAAGGCCCATCAAGACTTCACTAGAGGATTCATACTGTCCTCGCATCACAAGAAATGATGCTCCCACCTTTCTGCTAAGTATATACAAGTTTAGTTACCTTTGAAATGTTATGCAATTCTTGAAAGTGTATATGACAATGCATTACTTACCGTAAAAGCATTTCTGATGGTTGTATCTGCTTAGATTCACATGCTGTGCATAGGTCCGACATCCAGTGGTCACTGCGGAGTATTGCATTTTGTTTTTCGTAGTCGAAAAGGGGACGTCGACAAGGCGTGTCTGTAACACTATCCCTATAGTGACGTGCGTTGTACCCACAATCCCTCACGCGTCGAGGTCCCTCTGTTTGTATTTTTCTGCCCTGAGGGAGCCTTCTAGACGTGAGTGAGTACAGAAGAGAGCGATATAAAAGGAAGTCTATGTTCCTTCCATCCGAGCGGGGAGGAAGGGTGGGCGCATGTGAATCTAAGCAGATACAACCATCAGAAATGCTTTTACGGTAAGTAATGCATTGTCTTATGATGTTTGTTAATCTGCTTAGAATCACATGCTGTGCATAGACTAGCGAGCAGTACCCGGAGTTGGCGGTGGGTTATGAGAAGGAACAGTAGAGAAAAGATGTCTTAATACTTCCTGTCCCACCTGGGAGTCAGATCTAGAGTGTGCATCTAGACAGTAGTGTTTTGTAAAGGTGTGCACAGAACTCCAGGTAGCCGCTTTGCAGATGGACTCAAGGGGAACATTTGCAATGAACGCTATGGAAGCCCCAGTGCCTCGAGTGGAATGTGCTCTTGGCTGGAAGGGTAGTTCTCTCTTAGCAAGAGTGTAACAGAGAGTGATGCATTGAACAATCCATCTAGATATAGTGGACTTTGAAACGGCATCTCCTTCTCTTGCTGCTGCCACAGAGACAACGAACTGATTAGTCTTTCTCAGTGGTCTGGTTCTTTCCATGTAGAACATGACAGCTCTGCGTACATCTAGTGTATGCAGACTTTTTTCTCCCAAGCTGGAAGGGTTTTGAAAGAACGTTGGTAGTTCTATTGACTGGTTTACATGAAATTTCGAGATGACTTTTGGTGCAAACCTTGGGTGTGTGCGTAGAACCACCTTATCCTTGTGAACTGTTACGAAGGGGTCTAGTACAGGAAGAGCCTGTAGTTCACTTACTCTCCTAATGGAGGTGATAGCTATTAGGAAAGCAGTCTTAAGAGTGAGGTCTTTAAGAGTTGCCTTGTGCATGGGTTCGAAAGGAGGGCCCATGAGTCTAGAAAGTACCACATTTAAGTCCCATCCGGGAGCTGGGTTAGCTATCGGAGGGTGTATTCTCTTTACCCCCTCCATGAAGGCCTTGATAACTGGTATCTTCCACCACGACACTTTAAGTTGGGAAGTGGTGTATGCAGAAAGTGCCGCTAGGTGGACTTTAATGGAATTGAACACTAGACCTGAATCCAGTAAATGGGTCAAGTACAGAACAATGTTAGTAGAAGAGCAGTCAACCGGGTTGATGCTCTTACCTCTACACCAGATGACAAATCTTTTCCACTTGCTAGAATAGCAGTGGCGAGTATTAGGTTTTCTGGCTTCCCTGAGGATGTCCATACATCTCTGCGGGAGTTGTAAATGTCCAAATTCTATGATCTCAGGAGCCAGGCTGCTAAGTTCATGGTCTGAGGGCATGGATGCAGTGTCCTGCCCTTGTCCTGTGACAGCATGTTGTACGGGCAGGGAAGTTTCACTGGGGGAGATAGGGACATCTCCATCAAGTGAGCGAACCATGGCTGCCGGGCCCACATTGGGGCCACTAGTATCATGGTAACCTGCTCCTGGTGCATCTTGTGCACCACTTTGTTGAGAAGGGGTGTCGGGGGGAAAGGCGTAAACAAATTTCCCTGACCATTGAATCGACAGACCGTTCCCCTTGAACTGGTTCTGGGGGTACCTGGAGGTGTAACTTTGGCATTGTGAGTTCTCCAGAGTTGCGAACAGGTCTATTTCCGGGAATCCCCATTGCGTGAAGACGTCTAAGACGATGTCTTCGTGCAATTGCCATTCGTACTCTTCGGGCAGGGGGAAGTCTCTGCTGAGTTTGTCTGCTAGCAGATTGAGTTCCCCTGGTACATGTTGTGATAGTAGGAACATGTTGTGTTTGAGAGCCCACTTCCATATATTCTGGGACAGCTTGGACAGTCCTGGAGAGCGAGTGCCTCCTTGCTTGTTGAGGTAGTACATGGCTGTGGTGCCGTCTGTGAGGACCATCACTGTCTTTCCTTGTAAGTGTTCCTGAAAGGCTTTCAGTGCTTTGAACACCGCTAGTAGTTCCAGCAGGTTTATATGCTTGGATGCTAAGCTCGGAGTCCACACTCCGTGAGCAGTCTGATGGGATAGGTGAGCCCCCCATCCTGTAAGGGATGCGTCTGTGGTTAGAGTGGCTTCCACTGCGGGTGTGGCAAAAGTTTTCCCTAATAACAGGTTTTCTTTTGTCCACCACCGTAGCGAGAGAACCAAGGTCTGCGAGACCACCACTAGATCGTCCCATTGTCCGCTGGCCTGACACCACTGGCTGTAGAGCCACTCTTGCATAGGGCGCATGCGCAGGCGCGCGTGAGGTACCAAATAAATACATGACGCCATCATCCCTAGCAAGCGCATTGCTTTGCGTACCGTCACCTCTTGACCTGCCACATAATGGGGAATCTGAAACAGCATGTTTTGGACCCTCTCGTTGGAGGGGAAGACGAGGCCGTCCTTTGTTCGAATTAGAGCCCCTAGGAATTGTTTGATTTGGCTGGGGTCTAAGCTGGACTTCTTTTCATTGATGGAGAAGCCCAGTTGGGACAAAAGGTCTACGGTCTTTTGGGTATTGGAGAAGCATGTTTCGTAAGAATCCCCTGTTATGAGCCAGTCGTCGAGGTAAGGGTATACCGGGCTGGATAACCTGCGCAGGTGGGCCGCTGCCACTGCCAGTACTTTCGTGAATACCCTTGGTGCAGATGCTATCCCGAAGGGTAGTACTCTGAACTGGTAGTGTTTGTTTTCTATCTTGAACCTGAGGTATTTTCTGTGTGCTGGCAACATTAAAATATGAAAGTATGCATCTTTCATGTCTAGTGTTGTCATGTAATCCCCCTGTGATAACAGTGGGATTACTTCCTGCAAGGTCACCATACGAAACTTTTGGGGTTTGACAAACTTGTTCGCTGGGCGCAGATCTAATACAGGGCGCATGGTTAAGTCCTTTTTGGGTACAAGGAAGTACACTGAATAAATACCTTCTGTTACCTGAGATAGGGGGGCAGCCTCTATAGCTTCTTTTTTCAGTAGCTCTTCTACTTCTTGAAGAAGAATAGTGAGGTGTTCCGGTGTCATGCGTCGGTTCCGTGGGGGTCTGTACTTCGGGGAACCGTTGAATTCGATGCAGTATCCGTGGGCTATGGTGGATAATACCCAGCGGTCTGACGATATTCCCTCCCATGCTGAAAGGAACGATGTTAGCCGGCCCCCGACCGGTGATGCATGGGAGGGGACCCGAATCTTCAGGTCATTTGTTGGTATTGGGCGTGGAACCTTTGGGGCTGGAGCCGCGACCTCTTCCTTTGCCACGGCGTTGGCCTCTTGGACTGAACTGGGTGTTGTTACCCTGGTTAGAGGGCCAGTTGGTAGCAGAGTAAAATTGCTGTTGGTTTTGCTGCCGGCGTTGGCCACGAAAGGAGCGTCTATTGCCATAGCTGCGTCTGTTAGGGGGCCTAGAAATTTGGTCAAGAGTCTTGATGGTATCAAACTCTTTCTTCGCATGTTCTAGGGCCTCATCAACTGCTTTCCCAAACAGATGCGTTTGTTCTATGGGCTTATTTATCAGGGAATAAGCCCATAGTGCTTAGAGAGGCATCAGCTTCACCTCACTGATGATCCCCAACAAGGGTGAAACACGTATATGGGGTTGCTGGTGGTACTCTCGTTCAGGTTGGAATTGCCATTGCATTTCGGTGCTGGACTGCCCCTGGGCAGGACAAAGACTGATATGCAAATGGATATTTCCCATCTGTGAAAGGCACAGTGAGTAAAAGCAGTGGCTGCGAACTCTCAAGTGGTTGATAACCACTGAACAGGTTATCAGGCCTTGTTCTGTCGAGAGAGGGGCGCCCGCTACCTTTACAAACTTATTTATCAGGGAAGCCTGGGTTTCCGGCTTAAATCCCGAATTGTGCAGCCAGACATGGCGTTTGAGAAGTATTCCCTGAACCAGGGAACGGCCAGCCGTCTCTGCGGCATCTAAGGAGTTCTTTACGATGCCCTGGTTTACAAGAATTCCCTCTGAGATTATAGCTAACAGGCGTGAACGCAGGGGTTCTGGTGCGTCCTCTGCTTCGCTGCGCAGCTTGCTCCACTGTGCATCTGCGTAGCTAGCTAGTAGGGAATTGTTATTTGCAATCCTAGTTGAGAAGGCGGCGGAGGTCGTGATTCTCTTCCCAAGTGCATAGAGCTTCTTGCCCTCTTTGTCAGGTGGTGCCTCACTAGTGGATAGTGGTACCCCCGCTCTTTTTCTTGTATTGGTAACTACGAGGGAGTCCGGAATAGAATGTCCTCTGATGTACAAAGGGTCAGAGGACGAAGGGCTGAAGACCTTTTCTATCCGAGGGTTGACCCCTCTGACTAAGGCCGGATTGGAAAGGGAAGGAGTTATTCTTCTCTTTATAGAAGCCAGGAGCGGAATAGACTGACTAACAGGGGCTTTTTCTTTAATAACTTTCTCTACAAAGTCTATGTCAGGAAGAGTCTCCCCTGTGTCTATTTCAAAATGCGCTGCTGCCTTGCGCAATAGTGCATTAAGTGAAGGTTGGTCATCTATGGGAGAGGTGTTTCCAATAGGTGAATCCTTGGGAGGAGAAGGGTGAAAGACATCAGGGTCTGAGTGCACTGATGGGGATTGCCAAGGCTGCACTGATGGGGATTGCCAGGGCTGCGAGGTAGCTGTATCTTCTTCAAAAGCTCCTGCACTAGTGTAAGGATCTTCTTCAAACCCCTCTTCCTCATGTTCTTCCTCTCCACCCAAACACTCCTCATCTTCCTGGAGGTATTGCTCCTCTTCAGTGAGGTCATATGCGTCTGTAGAAGGGGGAAACAGCCTAGGAATCTTGACCCTAGGGTCATCCTGGGGCCATTCTCTTGGTCTTTTGGGTGTGGGTGGGTTTTGGCTTCCCAAAAACCTTTCCATTTTCTCCATACAATAATGGAGTCTTTCAAGGGTCTCATGGGGGACCCCTGAATAGTCTAGAGGGGGGAAATCAGTGTCTTCACCTTCAAAACGCTTAGAACGCTCCCACAACGTCGAAGAAAGGTTTCCGTCACCCTCTGAAAAGCCCTCCGGTAGTTCAGAAGTGCCCTTAGATGAAGGGGGCAGTTCCTGGCTACTCTTGCGCTTTTTCGGCATTTCCATAGCTTTTTGTGCAGTATTCGACGTTTGTTTCGTCGTCCGCTTACGTTTGTATTCGGAAACAATTCTCGCCAGGCTCTCGACAACGAGTTTGTCAGTAGAGGGCTCTGGTGTCGACGTTGCCTGCGTTACGCGTTGTTACTCGACGGCCGCTCTATGGAGCGTTACGTCGGATGATTTTGAGGTAGCGCCCGTATTTGATGAAAGCCCAATCGCTGGTCGCGGCTGCGTTTGCGGGTGGGGCTTGAGACCCTTACGGTCTGAGGTAGACATCGGAGTGCCCTGCGTCTCCTTTGGCGCTGATGGATCCTTCGTCTTCGACGAAGAAGAGCCGTGGGTTGTGTGCTTAGGCCTATGGGGTCTATGTGCGTCCTTGTCGCCGGGGTGTTCATCCCCATAAGCAGGGCGTGAGCCGAGCCCGTCGGGGCCGGGGACGGACGTCGAGGAGCGCGAGCGCTCCTTCTGGGGGTTAATGACTTCCGTAACGGACGTCGAGTTATCACCCTCCTCGTCACTTTCTGTAACAGCGGCGGCGGGTGAGGAAACTGACTTCGACATAGCGTAGTCCGCCCACCTCTTAACTTTTCGTTCTTTAAGAGTTCTTGGTTTCAAGAGCTTACAGGCCGCGCAGCTGTCCTCCTTATGATCGAGGGGCAAGCAACGATTATAGAGCTTGTGTTTGTCCTTCCAAGTGTATTTGCCCCTACAGCGTGGGCAAAACTTAAAAGGTGTCCTCTCGATAGCTGAGGCAATAATAACTGGTGATAACAACCCCAAGGGAAAGATAGGGGAGAAAGAAAGACATTCTCAAAGAGAAGATAAAAGTTCGAACCCCCACTCTCCCTACTGTATGTTGGCCGGCGAGGCCAGGCCACGTGTTCGGCAGCGCCGAAGGATCTCCTCCGTCTCTTCCCCTCCGTCGAAAACTTGCTCGGCGGAGAAACAGCTTCACAGCTAACGTCGAGGGGAGGGATCTTTAACAATATAATAAGTATAATTAAGGACCGAGGTCCGTAGTAAGTATTTGCAATGTCTCTCTAGGAGCTCTGCGTAAGGCGACCAGAAGCTGGGCGGAAAAAAACAATCTGAGTGACCTCGACGCGTGAGGGATTGTGGGTACAACGCACGTCACTATAGGGATAGTGTTACAGACACGCCTTGTCGACGTCCCCTTTTCGACTACGAAAAACAAAATGCAATACTCCGCAGTGACCACTGGATGTCGGACCTATGCACAGCATGTGATTCTAAGCAGATTAGCAAACATCAGAACAGATTTTATTTTCCATTCCTCTCACTGTCTTTGAGTATTCTGTGCCTCATTTCTGTGCTCTGTTCAGCTACCTTCGTTGCTTGTAGCCGTGCGAACAGATACCAGTACCATTACTATAAATTATTTTCGTTTCCCACACAATGGCAACAATACAGCCCTACCAGTACGAGCTGGAGTATTTCGATGCAGAATTACTCAAAAGAGAAAGATGCGGAAACGATGGGGCTTCGGACGACTGTTGGGAGGACGATTCAACAGATCAAGAGCATGAGCCCAGTCGTAAGGACGGCATTTCCACCTGGTGCACCTGCAATTGGTGCGCGCTAATGCCAACCGAGGAGGAGAACTGCTTCTGCCGAGAACACTCTGGATGCTTGTCCTACAAATCGGAAGGCGAGACACAGTAGCCTGCCTCACATGGTCCATGTTGAGGATTATGATGGTGCTTATGCACGAACTTCACGCAACAGTTCGCCCTCGGAATCCAAGTAACGAGTAAGTATACTCTGTTTGTGATGTCACTTAGGCCACTACTATTTCATGGTTGTCTGCCATATTGTCATGACTTCAATATATCATTGTCAAACCAATTCCGTCTTGCAATTCTCTAGTAATAGTCGTATAATATTTGTTCAATATTGTACAGTGTCCAGGTAGCATTTGTGCTGGCAACAATGCCATTGGATACAAGAATTGTCATTGGCAACTAAGGTTTAATACACTTATCTTGGTCATTTCAAAACAGTTTGTATCTTTCTCTTTCACAGGTGGTACAGGCTGGTGGCCTATTGTTCGTACACATGGTGGCTTCATGGGAGGCTTGGACACCGCGTTCGACGAGCAATACCCGCCTGTGTCATTGGTGCCATTAGAGACACATTCCCCAGTGACAGCGGTCAATACAGGGGATTTTCCCTCACTGTGCTGCAACCTGAACTTTATAATGTAAAGTACATTTGTGCCATACAATCATGAAAAAAAATAAAGCACAACAGAAATTTTATGAATGGTTTCAGTTTTTCAGTGAATCAAGTGCGTCTCCATTCAGCAGTGTTCCAGACCTTGTCTGCACGCTTCAGGCCCATCCATCCCCCCTCCATTATCAAGGGCAGTTGGCACCAGTGGATGTGCACTGCCAAAGGGGACTGGCAGGAGCGGGACCGGCAAAGGTGCCAAACACCATGTACACATCAAAGGTATCTTACGCCCAGGGGCCATTACACACATGCCCTCCAAAGACCCTGTGTCTCCAGGCAGGATCCCCTGAAGTAGGCCGCGCCCCTGCAATCCACATAAGTGTGTCTCCATTCAGCAGTGTTCCGGGCCTTGTCTGCACGCCTCAGGCCCCTCCATTTTCAAAGGCAGTTGGCACCAGTGGATGTGTGCTGCCAAAGGGGGCTATCATGGGCTGGAGAGGCCAAGGTGCCAAACACCATGTACACATCAAAGGTATGTTACGGCCAGGGGCCACTGTACACATGCCCTCCACAGACCCTGTGTCTCCAGGCAGGATCCCCCAAGTAGGCCGCGGCTGTGCAATCCACATCAGACCACGACATATACACATCCTTCACATACACACCCTCTTTTCTAATCCTTTATAAACCACTATTTATCATGAGGACATCTTTGAGCACTGCAAGTCAACTCGTGAACGTGCTACTTAAGAACTTGTGACCACTGCGAGTCAGCTCGTCGTCGTGCTACCTGTGAACATCTCCCTGTTCTCCTGCCACCAACTACCCTGCTTGCCACCAACTACCCTGCTTGCTGAATGTAACTGTTTTGCTCAAGGTAAGGGCATGTCACCTAATCATATCTCCGTGATCTCTAAATTTCTATCTATTTCGAACGAGCGTACCCAGTAGTGTTATGTTCATTCGTCCCATTGTCATTGACTTGAGTTTAATTTGTGATCGATAAATCAATTGTCATCAGTGTCAATGGGCATCGAATTGCATCCTTTGCGGACTGTGTCTATAATATAAGCATGTTTCCTTTTGATGCATGATAGTACATTCAAAGGACGAGTAACATGTTCTGATTTTCGTCACATGAATGGTTTATGAAAGTTATCCAATAATACAGCCGGCCACGCTACACTGGTTTTTCTATGGGGACCAAAAACATACCTTGCATAGAAGAATGTATGGTATAATTCATTCTTTCTCACATTCTTAGGCAAAGTAATTTTCTAATATTGATTTTTTTTTTGTGCAGAATTTCCAACAATGCCTGCATGTGCGATTTTCGTTTGCCCTTCTAAAACCCATGAGAAATCTGAAGGTACTACAATGCATGTATTCCGAAAGAGTATAGATCGAATAAGAGAATAGGTCAGATATTGCGCATATCCGCCGGCAGAGCTTGAAAGTAGAGTCAAAGAAGTCTTGGAGGACAAGAGGGGTGATCGATTCCGCATCTGCACTTTACCCCGAATATGTACAACCCATCCATGTACACAAAGAAGAATCAACTCAGAACAACTTGAAAATTGCTCCCTTATGCAATTCCGACTATTCGTTCACATGCCGCCTCAGTTGAGTTACTGTTCCGGATTTAGCTGTAGCCCTTGGGGTAGTGAACTGGTAACTAAATGGACGGATTGGTGCTTCAGGTGTAAATGTCCCTTATAATACTTTTCATATTTACAAGATTGTATTGCTTTTTAAATAAAGACCATTTTTCTAAACATCTGTCCTTGGTTTTAGAAGCCTCAGAAAATTGATTATGGGCACAGATAACTATGCTATAGTGTCCTTTGAAATAAGCATAATGTTTTCGTAATCTGTCTCCTTGCATGCCAATTTTTAAGATTACCATTTCTAAAATCAAATAATATTTTCCCTTTTCTCCATGACTATGCACTGAATATGAAGGAGCAAGATTCAGCATCCATGTCTTGCCTGGAGTCACCAACTACTTCGAGTGTGTATCAGGTAGTCTGTCTTAGCTATTCAGTTCTGGAATTGTTTTATGCATGGAATTTGAGATAATCTGATCATATTTACTTTTCGTGCCGTTTGTTTACACAATGTTTAATTTGTGGTTTGCTATTGCTATGTACCAATGTCTGTGTCACAATGTGTGTGTTCAATTTCAATTTTTTCATCCATACTAATACAAGTACTGTGTTTCAGGGAGATGCTGAAGCTTTGACTACAATTACTTCATCCCTTGTAGTTGATCCAGAGCCATATGTATGCGTACTGACAGTTCCCTCGAATGAGATAATCTCATGATATTTACATATTGTGTTGTTCGTTTACACAATGTTTCATTCACGTTTTTTTATACATATGTAACAATGTCTCTGTCACATTGTGTGTTAAAATTCAAATGTTTTCATCCACACTAATACAAGTACTGTGTTACAGGTAGATGCTGAAGCTTCAACTACAATTACATCGTCCCTTGTAGTTGATCCAGAGCCAGAGGTACGAGTACTGACAGTTCCCTCTAATGAAAGGAAGTCGGTCCTAGATCTGCTACTATTAGACAGTGACAATATTAGAAACAAGCAATGACTTATTTTAAATGGATACTCTTTTCTAGGGATGGATACAAGATCCGGATATAGAAGAGGAGGCACGTGGATCCGAGTCGGTGGACCAGCTTGCTTTTGCTGACGTTGCAGTAAAGAAGGTTTCAACGAAAAGCAAGAAGGATAAGGTAATTTATAAACTATTTAAATTTTTTAACAGTGTTTTTTGCTGGGGCCTTCATAAAATGCTTTTTTTTAATGTAAATTGTCCAATACTGTACCTTGGATTTACATTGAACATTTTTTCCAACCTGTCTTCTAGTTGCCCAATGGTGTACGGACTATTCAGACACAGACAGCGACACAAATGAGACATGCTGCTTGCCAAACTGATTTCACCATGGAGCAACTATTAATTGAGGTGCAGCGTGTTCAGACTCGAGATGCATTTGCCCATGGCCAGAAAATGATTTTAATGTGACCGGCGAAGCCAGCAAAGTGTTTTTGGACCATTGCTACAATGCGACTGCTCCACCAGATGAAGATGAAACGGAATGTATTGAAGATGCTTTTGAATTAGTCGCAGACTACTTCACACAATTGACACCCGCCAAAAAAGGGCCACCCAAAAATCAATCGACATTGATTTCTCGGATTCACGTTCAAGTAACAGACGCTGAAATGCTAGACTAAAGCATCAATACAATTGACCAAGGAAATAGACAAAGATCTCGACTACAGTATGTCCAGTTTGGCTGAAATGTCAACCACAGTTCAGTCAGAAACCACATTAATGCAGGATGACAGTCTAATAAAGGAGGCCAAATACTCAGTATTTGACAGCAGCTTGATGGAGATTAAAAAGATGCTGAAATGTGTGCATTCAGTGAGAGGGGACGTATGTGATATGATATATGATATGGCATTTGTAACGCGCCTATACACAAGTGTTTCAAGGCGCGCCGAGGCAGGGGGGGGCAACAAGGGGAGACAGACAACGATCCTACTAGGCCAGGTGTCATTCAGATCGCGCAAGTGCAAAGGGTAGAGGGAAAGGGAAAGTGCAAGGGGGAAAGGGAGAGGGGAAAGTGCAGTACAGGGTTAATAGCATACAGCAAACAGGATAAATAACAAGGGCCAGCTGGTGGCAAGTGCGAAGTAAGTGCAGACAAGTGCTGGGAAGGGGGGCTGTAGGGATACAGACAGTCCCGTAGTGCAGGGGTTGCCATGGAGGCAGTGCAGGGGAGAGTGGCTGGGCCAAGGACCGAGAACGGTGAGTGGCCCAGTTGCAGAATCAGTGCAGTTTCAGTAGTATTGGCAGGGGAGAGGGGGGAGAGAAAGCGGAGGCAAAGAGGAAGGTTTTGAGGTGCTTTCGGAACCGGAGATGGTTCTCCTCAAGTTTCAGGGAGGCAGGAAGGCTGTTCCGGAGGGAGGCCCCTGCAGCGGAGAGAGATCTGCCCGCAACTCTTTGTTTGGAGAAGCGGCTGACCCTGAGGGAGTTGGAGGTGGATGAGCGAAGAGCTCGAGAAGGAAGATATTTAGGAAGAGATTGGTTAATGTGACTCGTCTATCACAAGGCAGTAACCTCAAAATACATGCCACCTATGAAAAGATCCATGACGAATGTTCATGGCCTCCTCAACCGATGCTAGGGAAACTGCCAGCTGGCAATCTACTGTGTGCAGCAACTTTACTTTTCGGTGGCTCTAGTTTCATTAAGTTGTCCAGTTTCTGTCAATTTGTGGGACTCCATTTCATTTCTAAAATGCAGTACTACATCTATTCCCTGCCATTAGTGAAGCTTGGAAAATTGAAAAGTATCTATTCAAGGTACATTCTCCGAAAAACGGTTCAGGCTAGCTGGCGATGGACAGTGTGACAGCCCTGGATTTTCAGCAAAGTACTGCACATACCACTTTCAGTACATGGAAAGTAAAAAATTGCGAGTATGGTGGTCGTGCAGTTGTCCGTATGTAAATCCACAGTGGCCATGGGGAAACTTGGTTTTATAAAATCACTGGAAGATCTACAATCGAGGGGAATGCAAATCGACCTCATAGCCACGGACAGACACGTTTCAATAGCCAAGACAATGAGAGAGCAGTTTCCAAATATTCGCCATCAATTTGATGTATGGCACGTTGCCAAATCCATCATTAAAAAAATCTGAACTGTAGTGAAAGAAAAAGGTTCTGAAAGCATTTCACAGTGGTCCAAGTCTTTCAGCAACCATCTTTGGTGGAGCTCCAAAACTGTGAAGGGTCTGTGGAAATTCTACTCGAAAAATGGCGGTCTTTAACGCACCAATGTTCCAACATTCACTCTTGGACAGAAAACCAACATTTCCACCAATGTGAACATGGCCCTTTCTCGCCGGAGCAAGAATGGAAGAAGTGGTCGATTCCATCTTCACCTCCACACAAAGCCCTTGAGAAGATTGTGTTTGATAAAACTCCATCAAGAGAGCTGAAGGGACTGACAGAATTCTGTCACACGGGAGATTGAGGTGTTCCACAATATGTGCCTAAAGAACAGGCCAAAGAGATTGCATTTCGGCATTGAAGGGATGAAATATAGGACATTACTAGCGGTATTAGCGCATAACAAGAATGTAGGCCGTGAACAATCGAGGACTGCAGGAAACCTTGGTATGCTTCGCTACACTATGGCCTTTACGAAAAGAAGCAAAAAATGGGTGGTCAAGTCAGAATATGAGGAAATTGAATTTGATTTTGTGAAAGATCTTATTAATGTTTTGGAGATGCATAATCACGGAATTGCGCGCGATTTTGTTACAAGTACACATACATTGCCACAAAACATTGCCAACGTGCCTTGTCCACTTAAAGCAGAGCTCGTGGAACAGTTCAAATTCACGTACAAATGATTGGCATATTTTTTTTTATCAACAATGTTTTTATGAAGTGTCCAAATAAAGCATAGAATGAGTCTTTTAAAATGTATCCTCTTAATTTTTTTTTCAAATAGTACAATTTTTACAATTGCCATACAATGTAACGCTGTGCTTTCACAGTTTCGTCGAGCTACTGTGGGACCTTCGCTGATCGTGGGAGGGCCAGATGGATAAGTGTGAAAGAAACTTTGGGATTAGGCAGTTGCCTTACCATACTGTTGCCCAAATAGCTGAATAACTGCTAGTCCCACAAAAGGGATGAGACCTAGGCTACATAAGATACTCAGCACGAAAGAAGTACGGACTGTGAACAAAACAGCACATCAAAGTGCGCTGTTGGTGAGAAATAGAAGCACTCTGACCAATATGTTCTTGGCGTCATGTGTTGGGGGTCGTTTCTAATGTAAGGAAGGGGTGGGTCGGTTGAGCCTCCAGCCAACATACATTATACGTGAAAGTGGCATCATGATCTTGCACTCGCGGTGGCCACCTTCTTTGCCAATCTACTGCCATGGGGAAGGAGGCTGTGACATAAGCAGAGGTGGGGCTATTGCTAGACACACTTTGGGCCTCATTACACGGTAGGCGGTGGACCAACGTCCTATTAGCACCTTGGTCCATGCCAGTAAATTACCGGCACCACCTTGGCGGAAAGGGGAATTACCGCCCTACTCCAAGGTTGGTGGGGTGGTAATTCCCCCTTCCACCATTGCCCTTCCCCATTTTTGCCCCATAGGGCATAATGGGAATGGGGAAGGTGCTAATTATGGTACCGCAAATTTGCGGTGCCGTAATTAGCACCAAGGTCCCTTTGCGGGTTGGGTTTTAACGCCTGCAAAAAGCAGGTGTTAAATTCCCCAACCCGCAAAGGGACCTCGTAGTACGGCGGTAAGGGTTAACGGTCACCGTTACCATTAACGGTGACCGTTAACCCTTACCGCCGTCCGTGTAATGAGGCCCTTTTACTCCATTTTGTGTACCCTCGACTCAAATTTTGGAGTAGGGCACATTCTGTCATTGCGAAGTTTCCCCTACCCCTCAGCAGCGCCACGAACAGCGAGCAATCACAGCCCCCACATTTTTCCTCCTGTGCCCGTGCTTCACAATTCCAGTTCTCATGGTTGCGGTGAGACAAGATGTTGCAAACTAAGAATGTATCTTCATTCTGAGTGAAGGTCACCAGCTTTGAATTCTTTGCTTGCGAGCTGAGGAAGCCCACGCATCGCACACACAGTATAAGGTTCAATTGTTCTTGACCTTGAGAGCAAGGGACCATTCTGAAAGGAATCGAATTAAAGGAGGGGTGTAATAACGTAAGATATGAGAAGGTTATATATTGCTAAACTGGACTAAGGAACATATAAGTTCAGTTTATGAAAAATCGTTGATCCGAACGCAGTCTGCGGTACGACAAGAGAATGGAAATGCCGATTATAATGCAAGTTTGACTTTCGACAATTTTATACCCGGACGAATCAACTTATGATTAGCTGACCGTTATTGCTGAGTTACATTGTACTAGTTTGTTCTGTGTGGCATATTGCAATGAAACGCAAGTACAACCTTTGTGTGTACTGGTCTTTCTAACGTGCACATGGGCATTCCAATATCGAGATGCATGTTGACCACCACTCGGTCCCCCAGGTTCAACGCTAATATTTAATTAAAATGCCATCTCTGTGCATCTCGAATTGTAGCGTCAGCTTCCGCATCCCGTTTAGAGCCGAACATACTCCATAGCACTAGCCTCCAAAGCAAATTGTGAAGTACTTTTCACGTTGCTCTCTCTGTTCACATTGTTTCACGTCTGTGCTAATCATTAGTTTTAACACAATGCCGATTTAATAAGTAAAATGAAAAATTGTAATGAAAATCGGCTACTGAGACACATTTTTATTATGTTTTCCAAACAGGAACATCCCGCCATTCTGCGATTGTAATCGATTCCATATACCAACTGATGTCTTTTTTAACCGGCAGCTGCAGATGCACGTCAATAGCTGGATATATTTGACTCTTTTTTTGGGACGATATGCCCTTACGCGGTACCAGCAATTAGGAGCAACAGAACATCCTTTACGGTGGTCTAGCGCCAAGTTGCTGCACAAGCTTTGCAATTCACCGTGCGACCAAAGCGCTTCTTTTACCCAAAACGAACACCATTTGTACCCAAAAGGAACACTGTGTGACTCACGATAAACATTTGCGGATCGAGAGCAAAGAAAACAATTCCAATTTGATTGAATATGCCAATCGCTGGATGTTCTCGGACAAATTGTACATTCTTGCTGTTTCCTTTTAAAGTAGAGTTTTATATTCCGAATTGTGACGCGCTGTGTTGTGAGACGATGTGTGTTGATTTCTGGGTTCTGCATCACGTCACGTAGGTGATGACCGGGCGCGTTTGGCTACGCTGCCCAGTAACATCACGGAGAAAGGCAGAGAATTTCACTAGGTTTCGTGATGTCTGGCTCAGGGACGGGGCATATGAATTTGTGCCGCCAGGGCAGTCCTGCTTTGGCGATGCGGCAACGGATAAGATTATCACAAAATGGCTGCGCCCTGCTGCCTGATTTCGCATGTTTACAAACGTGAAAAACTACAGCAAGGTACATAGGAAATGTTTGTACGATCAATCCACATATGCTTAAAAACACATGCCCGAACCCTCGGGACAATATTTCTGAGCGCACTATTCCTTTAACATACAAAAACAATCCTTCAAATCTTTACGAAAATTCCTCAATCATTGTGTGAAAGTAAAAGGCAAAATTATGATAAAAACGTTACAAACCATGGACTCCTGTCCTGTGCGCAACTACACTGGACTGCGAGGACATTCATTAGCCTGCATTTCGGGACCTGCTTGCAAAAGCACCTTCCACCACATAAAAATGTTAGCAACACACCATTCCACTATACAGAATCTTCTCCAGAGACTGTACTATGCAAAAAGTCATGCTTTACAACTGCAACATTTTAATAACGCTCTCCTACATGGGACAGCCAAAGAACTCTTCAACAAATAGACCACATCCAAAGTAAATATTTTGGAAGTGAAGATGACTTAGAAAATCCAGTAACTTAAAAGAACATTAGCGAAAACCTTACAACCGCCAATCTTCTAATTAACAAATACAAAAAGAAATAGCAAAGTTTAAAAGCGCATCTGGTGAAGTACCAAACCAAGTAGTTGTGTGTTGTTGGAGAAATTTTTATAAAAAGAGCACACAAATTGTAGGACTTCCAAAATGGAAGGCAATGAGGAATCCCAATGGATCAAATTAGCTCTATATCTTATATCAGAAAACAAATACAAAATAAGTGACCCCTCAATACTTTACACATACTGCAATACAGAATTTGATAATAACCAAGTGCTGTCACAAATAACTTGGAAATATTCCCACTTCCAAAACCTCCCCAACAACAATTTGTATGGGAGCATTATAATCCAAACAGTAAACCCATTTCAAGCTATAATATGCCTTCAACCCAAAACAGTCAAATTGCCGCCTTCTGATTTACTAAAAGCAATTTTTGGCAAGTAGTTTGCCATGAGATCTTAACGACAATGTAGAAACTCTGAGTGCAAAGGCCAATAGATCCATAGTTGATTATCCTAGTTAATGGTGTACCAACAAAGACAAAAGAATGTGTCAACTATTAGACTTAAACAAAGTTAGAAAAGCCCTACAATATCTCCAAAAAACAAGGACTACTACAAAGATAAACATTGAACAGAACTTAAGGGAAACCAACCAAATTATTCAGGATTCATCACCAACTGGCCAATGTGAACTTGTAGATCCTATTACTGCATCCAATATTTTAGACCAGTATACAATTCACCCACTACACTCCAAAGACACCATAAACAATGCATTAGAAACATATCAAATGCGTCAAGCCAAAGGATCTCCAATCAGCATATGGGTGAAAAGTGTAGAAGCACAACCCTTTCCTCTACCTCTTTCCCACAGGAAAAGGGGGAAGATATGATGAAAGATCCACACAGCATCAAAATACCACTCTTTACGAATGTATTGGGAAGACCGCAGATTCAGACAAAATGTTGAATACATATTCCACCTCCTGTTTGAAAGTGAATGTTACAGAGTTGCACACACATTGAAAACAGGCTCCAAAAGTTTAAACATGTCTGCTACCCAACTCCTTCAAAAGATAAAAGACAAAGATTAAGTTTTGCAGTCAAGACCATTCACAAAAAGCTGAGAAGTTTTACGGAAACTCCTCGTGCGGGCCACTTAAAACTTCAGCGCTCTAGCCATATCCAGCTAGTGCAAAGTCCTTTCGACCGGCATCGGAAAAAAACACATGCAACACTAAGGGCTTGTTTAGATGAAAGTCCGATGGCACATTGGGCATGAAGGAGGGGTGCGTCCGTAGCACCAACCTCGTATTGTGGAAAGGCAAGTAAGGAACAAGTTACTTACCTGTAACTGTTGTTCTCCAGCATGGGTCTGGCATGGATTCACATGCTCATGAATATTCCCCGTCGTCAGGCTGGGAATCCTCGGTAAAGAAAAAAATCAGTATCAGTTTTGTTTCTGATCTGTCTTTCGTAGTAGTAACCAATCACTGATCTCTGCGTCATACTGACCACAGCCAATGACTCCCCTCTACCTAAGCCCCGCCTCTGGCAGCCATCTTCAGATTTGGTAGCACGTGAAGTGGCAGTATGACCAAGTGAAGAGCCGCAGAGGGGTAGGCGGGAGGGTTCGCATGTGAATCCATGCCAGACCCATGCTGGAGAACAACAGTTACAGGTAAGTAACTTGTTCCTTCTCCAGCATGGGGTCTGGCATGGATTCACATGCTCATGAATAAAGAATACATAGCAGTACACACATGCACAACCACGGGAGGTGGCAAAGGCTCAACATTAAGCATTACATCAAACTCAACATTAAGCAATTCTTACCTCCTCACCAGGCTCACCTTAGGCGAAGAGATTGCGCAGCACTGCTTGGCCGACCCCGGACTCCTCCCTGGAATCCCGATCGACGCAGTCAAATTTCGTGAAGGTGTGCGTCGACCTCCACGTAGCAGCCCTGCAGATGTCCAGCAAGGAAACACCAGATAGGAACGCCGTGGTAGCTGCGATCGCTCTGGTGGAATGGGCTCTCGGACGGCCAGGCAGCGGTCGGTTTGCCAACCGGTGACAGTACATGATACAGCCGGAGAGCCATCTGGAAATGGAGGCCTTTGAGAGAGCCTTCCACTGATTGACAGGTCCAAAGTTCACAAAAAATTGTGACGTCTTCCGAAAACACTTCGTGCGGTCCACGTAAAACTTCAGCGATCTAGCCACATCCAGCGAGTGCAAAGTCCTTACGGCCGGCGACGAAGGCGACGGGAAGAAAACAGGCAACACCAAGGGTTCATTGAGGTGGAAGTCCGACGGCACCTTGGGCATGAAGGAGGGGTGCGTCCTGAGCACTACCCTCGTGTCGTGAAAAGTCAAGTACGGGGGCTTGCAGGAAAGGGCCTGGATCTCTCCCACTCTTCGTGCGGAGGTGATGGCCACAAGAAATGCTGTTTTCCACGACAAGAACTTTAACGGAGCCGAGTGCAGAGGCCCGAACGGAGGTCCCATGAGCTTGGTCAGCACCACGTTGAGCTCCCACGCCGGGGCCGGAGCCTTCACCGGCGGGAACGATCCGAACAGTCCCTTCATGAACTCTTTCACCAGACGATGAGACCACAAAGATGTCCGCCCCGTGGTTCTGGTGTATCGGGAGATCGCAGCAAGATGAATCTTGATGGACGCGTGCGCCAGCCCAGCCTTGGCCAGCGTCAGAAGGTACGGCAGTACCTGGAGAGCCGTAATCCGTAGAGGGTTAATCTTCTGTGCGTGGCACCAGACAGAGAACCTCTTCCATTTGTGTCCATAGCATTTAAGAGTTGAGGACGCCCTGGCCTTTGCAAGAACCTCTCTGCAGTTGGCCGGTATGTCGTATCCTCCAAACTCTAACGCTGCAGGAGCCAGGCCTGCAAGTTCAGCGACTTCGGGTCGTGATGGAGGATGGCGCCTCCTTCCCTGGAGAGAAGATCCGCGTCCGCTGGCAGCTTGATTGACGGGGATGCTGACAAGTCCAGAAGGTCCGGGAACCATATCTGCCTCGGCCACGCAGGTGCGACGAGGATCATCCTGCACCGTGACCTCTTGAGCTGGTTGATGAGCCGGATCAGCAATGGCAATGGAGGGAACGCGTATAGAAACAGGCCCTCCCAGGGGAACGAGAAAGCATCGCCCATGCTCCTCGGCTGGGGAAACCTGCTGGCGAACCTCCGGCACTTGGAGTTCGTCGCTGTTGCGAACAGATCGATCTGGGGAGTGCCCCACCGTCGGAAGAGGCGGTCCACTAGATCCGGTCGTAGTTCCCACTCGTGGCACGAGCGCAGCTCTCTGCTGAGCGAGTCGGCGATGGTGTTTTTTATCCCTGCCAGATGAAACTGCAACAGAAACATCCCTTGGGCGACGGCCCAATGCCACAGAACCTGCGCCTCCTTGGACAGGGCTGGGGACCTGGTTCCGCCCTGCTTCCTGATGTAGAACATGGTGGTGGTATTGTCGGTGAAGATCCTCACCACCTTGCCCTTGAGGGACGGAAGAAAGGACCTGAGGGCCCAAAACACTGCACGCAGCTCCAGGACGTTGATATGGAGGGACTTCTCCGTCGGAAGCCAAAGGCCTCTCGCGTGCAGATTTTCGGTGTGCGCTCCCCACCCTTCCAGGGAGGCATCCGTGGTCACTGTCTCCTGGTGGCCGGGGGTCTGGAAGTCCATGCCCGCCGTCAGATGCGCGCGGGTGCCCCACCACTGGATCGCTCGTCGGAAACTCTCGTCGAGTGTGATCCTCTCCTCGAAGCTGGCCGTCGTCTGGATCCAGCGCGCGTCCAGGAACTCCTGCAACGGGCGCATCCGGAGCCTGCACAGGCAGATGAGGTAAATGCAAGAAGACATCATTCCGAGGAGGGACTTGATGGACCTCACTCTGGCCGCGTCCGCAACCAGCATCCGCTGCACCTTGCCCAAGATGGCCCTCGTCCTTTCCTCCGACGGAGAGGCCAAAAGCGACACTGTGTCGAGCTTCGCTCTCAGAAACAGTGCGTCTTGCGCGGGCACCAGGTGGGACTTGGCGCAGTTTATGGAGAATCCCAGGTCCGTGAGTAGTTGGACGGTCCTTGCCGTGTGCTCCACGGCGAGCTCCTCCGTCTTCGCTCGGATGAGCCAGTCGTCCAGGTAGGGGTAGACGTGGATCCCCTCTCGGCGCAGCTGCGCCGCCACCGGTGCGAGGCACTTGAACACCCTGGGTGCCGACCTCAATCGGAAGGGAAGGGCTCTGAACTGGTAGTGACGCCCTTGGACCACGAACCTGGAAGTAGGAATCCTCAAAATTTAACGACGACAGGAAATCGCCCTCCTCCAGCTGACCCAGGACGTGTTGGAGGGGGACCATCCGGAACTTCTGTGGCTTGACGAATTTGTTCAGTCGTCGTAGGTCCAGGATGGGACGCCATCCTCCCGTCTTCTTCTTCACGAGGAAATATCTTGAGTAAACTCCGGAGCCCCGAAGCCTCTTTGGGACGAGCTCGATGGCGCCCTTCTTGAGCATCGCCTTTACCTCCAAGAGAAGTTGAGGGACGTGATGTTCTTTCCTGGCCACAGGGGGGACGCGCGGGCACCTCTTTAGAAACTCGAGCGCGTGACCCTGAGCTAGGGCGTCCAGCATCCAACGGTCGGTGGAGATGGACTCCCACATGCTGACGAAGCTCGCCAGCCGGCCTCCCACCGGGGTGCTTCGCTGGGGGCCTGACCCCACAGCTGGTTAAGTCCTGCTTCGACGAGGCTTTGCCGCCTTGTCCTCCTTGGCGACGACGGCGGGGTCCGCCTGACTTGCCTCGTCCCCTGTAAGCTTCCTGTGACGACGAACGGGCCGCTTGACGGTAGGTGGAAAATCCGCCGCTGGAACCTTTGGAGGCACCCTGTTTGCCTCTGCCGCTCCGAAAGGGCGGCCGTCGTTGCTGGAGAACACCAAGAGCACGGGCCGTCTCCGTGTCAGTCTTGATGGCTTGTAGGGAATCGTCCACTGTTTTCCCAAACAGGTTGTTTCCGTCGAACGGCATGTCCAAGACTCTGGTCTGCACGTCCTGACGGAAGTCAGTAGCCTTGAGCCATCCACGCCGCCTAAGGCACACGCCGTTGCCCAACTGGCGAAATCCAGTGTCGGCGATGTCCGTCGCAATCGTAACGGCGTGGTCCGACGCCACCTCTCCTTCCTGCAAGATCTCTAGGGCTTCCGCCCTCTTGTCGTCTGGTAGGAAGTCCAGCAGGGGGGCCAGTTTGTACCACAACTCCCTGTCGTACCGGGCTACGATAGCCAAGGCGTTGGCCGCCTTAATCGTCGTCGCTGTAGACGAGATGACTCTGCGTCCCATCGTGTCCAATTTCTTTCCCTCGCCGTCCGGCGGGGAGGTCGACGTAGAGGCCGCGCCCCCCCCCCCCCGCTTTCTTCCTGGCCGCCGCAGAGACGACCGAGTCCGGGGTCGGCTGTGCCCGAAGGCACAAGGGGGCCGCGTCCGGGACCCGGTACTTCTTCTCGTACCGATCCCTTCTAGCCGGCGTCGTGGATGGGTTCTTGAGGAGGGCGAGGCCCTCATCCCAAATATCGTCCAGTAGAGGTACAGAGAGGACCGTCTTCCTCTTGGCCTCGCGCCGTTGATAAAGGAAACCTTCCTTCTTCTCTTCCGGGCAGAGCTGGAAAAGCTCGGATGCCCTGGCGATCATGGAGTGAAACGATCCAATCTCGTCGGGCGGGGAAGCCCGGGTGGGAGGTGACGACAGGAGATCCTCGTCGTAAACCTCGTCGTCTATACCCGTCGCGGCCGTGTCAGTCCCCGTATCATCCCCACATGTCGTGGACGGGGAGGAGGGCTGAACAGGGCGCGATGGCTGAAAAGGAGGTGGAGGATGAATCCTTCTCTTAGGGGGAGGGCTCCCAGAAGGGCCTGGCTCCGGGTCCCCCGTCGGGAGCGGTTCCTCCGCTGGTGGTAACGGCAGTCTCGTCCTTATCTCCGAGCATAAGGACTGTATAGCCAACAAAATGGCCGCCGAGTTGTCTTGCGGCACTGGTTGAGGGAGATCAGACGGGCGATCAGGAGCCCCGTCTGCATCCTCGATGCCCCCGTCGTCTTCCATGTCGGGATCCCTCCCGACAGGATGGCCTTCTTCCACGCCAGAGCCGTGGCCTAAGACTTCGATCAGCTCCTCCTCAGAGGTTGAGGCCGAGTCCACGACGACCTCCTGCCCCCCCTTTTTGTTCTCCATCGGAGGTTTCACGGGGGTCCTGTCGATGAGCATGAAAGAGGACTCCCTCCGCGGTGGCAGGGAGATTCTGGGCCCCGGGGTCGCCACCACTGGTGTAGCCTCCACAGGCTGATCCAGGGCCGCCGCGACTGTCTCGATAGAGGCCTTGGCCGGATGGATCAAGGCTTTCACCACCTTAGGTGCGCTCACCGCCTTCTCCTTGGGGGGAGGGTCACCACCTCGCTCCCCCTCCGATGGGGCCTTCGCCGGGTGCTCGGCCTTCCTCTTACCCGAGCCAGAGCGTTGGCTCGTGGTTGATGGCGCCGGGGAGGATGCGCCCTGCCTGGCGCCCGTAGAGCCCGACCGTTTGGCGCTCCCGGTGCCAGCGGACTCGCGGTGCTTGGCCTTCTGTTGGACCCCCGTCGCCGGGGCGTCCTCAAAGGTCTTAGAAGACCGCTCGGACTTCTTCTTATTCTCGCCTGACGGGCTCTTCCCTTCCAGCCAGTTGGCGAGACGTTGATGGCGGTCCTTCATGGTCCGCTCCGACATATTGCCGCAAAACGCACAGTCCTTCTCCACGTGCGTCTTGTCCTCATGTAGGCAGTAAAGACAAAGGGAGTGTTCGTCCTCCTTAAAGACATTCTGAAGCTGGCATCCAGGGCAGACCCTGAACAGCTTTCCGGGCGTCGAGCTTCCCTTCTCCTGGGCCATGTCCGAGATGGGCCTGAGAAACTCCAAAAGCGTGGCTCGACGAAATCTTCACCCTTGAGGGGCGTAGACGAATCCGACACAGGTCCCCGTTGATCGGATGAAGAAACGGTGGAGCTTGAGGCTCTTTTGACCGAAAAAAGAATTTTTTTGAGAAAAACGTGAAAAATAGCACTAATGCTCGAGAGCAGTTGCACGAGGATCCCAACACTTGAACGTGCGGTAAAAATCTGAAGATGGCTGCCGGAGGCGGGGCTTAGGTAGAGGGCAGTCATTGGCTGTGGTCAGTATGACGCAGAGATCAGTGATTGGTTACTACTACGAAAGACAGATCAGAAACTGATACTGATTTTTTCTTTACCGAGGATTCCCAGCCTGACGACGGGGAATATTCATAAGCATGTGAATCCATGCCAGACCCCATGCTGGAGAAGGTGGTTTGCAGGATAGGGCCTAGATCTCACCCACTCGTGCATAGGTGATGGCGACGAGGAAAGCGGTCTTCCACGACAAACTTAAGCGGAGCTCTAAGTATATGTTCGAATAGAGCCTTCATGAGCCTAGTCAACACCACATTGAGTTCCCACGCTGGGGCCGGGGCCTTCACCGGCGGGAACGAGCTGAACAGTCCCCCGATTAATTCCTTAACCAGACGTTGCAACCATAGTGAAGACTGTCCCGGAGATCTGGTGTAGCAGAAGATAGCCGCCAGATGAACTTTGATGGAGGCGTTAGCCAGCACCGATTTAGCCAATGACAGCAAATATGGAAGTACTTGAGCCGTGACCCTCGGAGGGTTGATCTTCTGCGAGCTGCACCAAATTGCGAATCTCTTCCATTTGTGTCCGTAACATTTTAAAGTAGATGATGCCCTGGCCTTGGCGAGTACCTCCCTGCAGTCCGCTGGAACGTCGTAACCAAACTCTGATGCTGCACGAGTCAGGCCTTCAGGTTCAGCAATCTTGGGTCGTGGTGCAGAATTGCGCCTCCTTCCCTGGCGAGAAGATCCGCGACCACTGGAAGCTTGACTGGAGGTGGAGGGGGCGCTGACATGCTGAGAAGGTCCGGGTACCAGATCTACCTCGGCCACGCTGGAGCGACGAGGATCATCTTGCGCCGGTACCGTCTGAGTGGATTGATGACTTGAAGAAAAGCAACAGAGGGAACGCATACAGAAACAGGCCGTCCCAGTGGAATGAGAATGCGTCCCCCCATCCTCCCCGGCTGGGGAATCCTGCTGGCAAACCTCTGACACTTGGTGTTCGTCGCCGCCGCAAACAGATTGATCTGGGGATTGCCCCATTTGTCAAACAGGTAGTCTACTTGGTCCTGCCGAAGCTCCCACTCGTGGCAAGAGCATAGCTCCCTGCTGAGAGAGTCAGAGATTGTGTTCTGTACTCCTGCCAGGTGGAATGGGACGAGAAACATCCCCTGGGAGATGGCCCAGTGCCACAAGTCCTGCGCCTCCCTGGAGAGCGCCAGGGATCTGGTGCCCCCCGGTTCTGGATGTAAAACATCATGGTGGTATGGTCCGTGCAGACCCTCACCACTTTGCCGTTGAGGGACGGCAGAAACGATTTGAGGGCCCAAAACACTGCCTGTAGTTCCAGTAAGTTTAAGTGTAGCGTCTTCTCTTCCGGCAGCCACAGACCTCTGGGATGAAGACGTCCGGTGTGGGCCCATCCTAAAGCACGACAATATGCTGGGCAGTGACTTGATGGTCCTCACTGTGGCGATCTTCAGTGCCAACAACCTTTGCACTTTGCCCAGGATGGCCAATACCCTTTCCTCCAAAGGTGACACCAGGCAAGGCACAGTGTTGAGCTTGGATCCCAGGAACAGAGCGTCCTGCAATAGAGTTGAGCATGATTTTGCATAATTCACAGAGAAACCCAGATCTGTCAGCAGACGGACGGTCCGCTCCGTGTGTTCGACAGCAGTGTCCCTTGAATTGGCCCAGATGAGCCAGGTGTCCAGGTAGGGGTAAACGTTGATCCCATGCAGTGGCAGATGGGCCGCCACATGCATCAAGCACTTGTTGAAGACTCTGGGCGCCGACTTCAGTCCGAAGGGAAGGGCCTTGAACTGATAATGCTTGCCCTGAACGACGAAATGCAGAAACTTGCGGTGTCCTGTGTATGGGGACGAGGAAGTACGCGTCCTCCAGATCCAACGACGACAAAGTCCCCCTCTCCCACCTGGCTGAGCACGTGCTGCAGCGTGACCATCCTGAACTCCAGGGACTTTATGTATTTGTTCAGCCATCGTAGTTCGAGAATGTGGCTCCAGCCCCGGTCTTTCTTACGGGAAAGTATCTTGAGTATATTCTGGAGCCCTGGAGTCGCTGTGGAACCAGCTTTATCGCCCCCTTCTGTAGCATTGCCCGAACCTCCAGCAGCGGCTGAGGGATGTGGTTTTCTTGACGGGCCACCAGTGGGCGGGAGCGTACAGCACCCATCTGTCGGTGGAGATGGTATCCCACATGCCGACAAAGTTTGCCAGCCGGCCTCCCACCAGGGTGCATGGGTATGGGCCCGACGTCCTGGACGGTTCAATCTTGTTTTGAGGTCGACGGGCCACCTTGCGGTCCCCAACAACGTCTGCCCCCGAAAGCCTTGGCAAGACCTCCGTTGGCTTCCTGGGCAGAGGAAAAGGAGGGCTGATGGTAGGAGGAAGAGCCTCCTCTGAAACCTTTCGAAAAGCGGATAGACTTTCCTCCCGAGGAAAGTAAAGGACAGTCATCGTTGCTGTAGGGTGCCTAGGGCACGCGCTGTGTCCGTGTCTGTCTTGATGGCCTGGAGGGATTCATCCGCAGCCTTCCCGAACAGGTTGTCCCTGTCAATGGGCATGTTTAAAACCCTTGTCTGGACCTCCTGTCTAAAGCTGGTGGGCTTGAGCCAGCCACGACGAAGACAGACTCCATTTCCCATTTGGCGAAAACCCATCCCCGTGATGTCCAGGGCCAGTGATGGCATGGTCCGACGCCACCTCGCTTTCTTGACGGAGCTCCAAAGCTTCGACCCGATTGTCATCGGGAAGGAAGTCCAGCAGTGGGGCCAACTTGAACCACAGCTCCCGGTCGTATCCGGCCATGATCACGAGGGCGTTGGCGGCTTCGATAGTCATTGCCTCAGAGTAGCAAACCTTTCTACCCATCGAATCCAACTTCTTCCCCTCGTTGTCCGGAGCGGTAGGAAGAGGACGCCGAGCCTGACAACTTCTTCCTGGCAGCAGCCGAGACCACCGAGTTCGTTGACTTCTGAAACCGCAAGCACTTGGGTGCAGAGTCCGGCACCCTGTACTTCTCCAGCCGGTCTCCCTTCACTGGGGCTGTAGAGGGGTTCTTCATCAACGCCCGCCCGTCGTCCCAAACATCGTCCAGGGGAGGGACAGAAAGGATGGCCTTCCTCTTCGCCTCCCGGCCCTGATACAAGAAGCCTACCTTCTCCGACATGAGCTGGAACAGCTCTGAAGCTCCGGCGATCATCGCATGGAAGGGCCCCACCTCGTCCGATGGAGAGGTTCTGTCATGGCCACTGGGAAAGGGCCCATGTCTTTATCACCTACAGGGTCCAAATGGAACCAGTCCTGGCGCCTCTGGCACCAGGCTCATAAAAAGTGTGCTTTGCACACTTTGTGCCTAAGGCACGTGCATCAGTGCTGGGCATGGCCATAGAAAATCATTGGGGAGCACATGCAAGAACCTCTGGGAGTGGCAAGGTGGAGCCACAAGGCGGGTCCAAAGGGAAGAGACAGCCTATTTAAGGCCGACCCACCCACATACTGGCGCTTCGCGTTAGTCTGCCTTCTGCACCGTAAAGCTTACCACCGTCCTACCGGTTTTCCTGCTAATGTCGTTGCACATCCTACCGGTCTCCAGCTACACCATCGCTGAAAGCGCATCTTACTGGTCTCCTGCACTCCATAGGCTGCAGCGCATCGCATCTTACCCGATTCCCATAGTCATCAGAGTATTAGGCAGAATCCTATGCAGTGCCCTTAGGGACCACTGCACAGAGTTAAGACTACAAGTGGCAATACAAGTTCACATTTGGTACAAGCCCGCACTTCACAGAAAGAGTGGTAGCAGTGACTGAGCAGCCAGACTTATCTCAAGAGCAAATGAGCAGTAGTAGAGATTACACAAAGGACTACAATTACTGTGACTCAAGCAAACACTGACTTAAGGTTTCTGGTTAAAAAATATAAGTACATTTAATTTTAAACCATCTGTTCACAAAACACTTCACTTCTAGTAAAATAAAACCACACTTCAAATACACTACACAAAACCAATTCCCCTTGTGCAGAACAATTCAAGGTAAGTACTTTAGGATTTGACAGACCGGTGTTATGAAACAAAGACGTTACCGGGAGTACATATGCAATCACTTTTTGACAGTAATGACAGTTCGGTCTTACTAAACATAAGCGTACCCGCGGGAAGAAATGTAACCGTAGTCAAACATACAGCATATAACACAAGTGAGTTGGGGATAAAAACCATAGGCAATACTTTTGTCAAAGCAGAGAGAATCAGAGGGCACTTTCTAACAAGAAGATAAAAGTACATAGGCCTGCGCCAGTGTCAAGTGGAACAGGGTTCCTGTTGCCAAGGATCACACGGTTAGAAAGGTTCACGTTTCAAGATTGCCAGGAGTACTTAGATATTGTCAGAAGAGGAGGCAAACGTTATAAGAGGGAAGGAAGAAAAGGACAAGCCTTTGGTGAGGAAGAAGGGTTCACCCCAATTCCTTGACGTTGGACACAGTACCCGATTCGGTGAAGAACGCTGGTGCCAGTGCAGTTGTTCCTGGTAGTTCCTGCAGACTCACGGTTCCTGGAGCTTCAGTTGTAGAGACAAGAAGGAGGACGTCTGCAGTGATCTGGACTACCCAGGGATGAAGCCAACAGCAGCGAAGCAATGGTGAATAAAAGGTGCGCTCCTTTAAAACAGGAGAGGCTCTTCAGATGGCTATCTGCACCACTACAGCTATGTGCAGCGATTTTGACCACGGAGAGGGTCTTCTGGATGTGGAAGATGAGCTGGTTGATCCCACCAGGCTCAAGGGAAGAAGACTCCGGACTGGATCTTCTCTTGTCGTTGAAGGGTAGATAGCTCAGGACGGCAGCAGGGCTTCAGCGGGACTCGGAAGTTTCAGCAGCCGTCTTCTTCTCCGCTTCTCTTCGGTTCCTTGCAATTCCAGTGGCGATTGACTTCCAGCCCAAGAGTCCTGCCTTTTATGCAAATCCCCCATTCACACAGCCTGGCTGTCAATCTCTCAGCAGGGGGGTTGTCCGGCCCAGACAACCACCTCAGCCAATCTATACAAAGTGCAACATGGGTCTCCAAGGAGACCCTGTGCAGGGGGTGACTACACCCCTCCCTCACATTCAGCCCACCTAGACACCCAGGCACCAAAGGAGGGCTTCTCTGTAGAAGCCTGCCAAAAGACGGTGAACAAAGAAGGCAAACCTGGTTTGCCGCCCAAAGTAAAACACAAGAAGGATTTTAACAAAAAGAAATGGTGACTAAAAACGACCGGGGCGAAATAAAAAGTATTTGGGCAGTTTATGTTCGAGGCTAATACAATAGCCTGGAACAGTACCACGTTTATATAGTATAATCGCGGTAGAAAGGTTAGGGTAGAAACCACTGCCACCAGCCAAGTCTAAATGTTAAAAGAGCAAAACAAAGCTCAGAGAGACACAGACAAAAAGGGGTAGGAATTAACCCTTTCCAATACTCCATGTAAGATGTTGTACTGGGTCTGTAGTTTTAAAGTGACTATATAAAGTTAATGGCACCTTTACATGTTTCTGGGGGACAGTAGTCGGCCCCAGAAAAATGGAGTCAGTGGGAAGTCTAAAAGACAACCCTGTGTCAATGCACTGAAGATGATGTGTAACACACAAAAAGTGGGGCTCATGGAGTGGTGTACTCCAGAGCCCAAGATCACACAGACAGTAGAAATTCACATGGCAAAACACATGCAAGAGTGGGAAAAAGGCTCACACTCTTACCAGGTGGAAAAACGAACCCCAAAAATCCAGCAAAACTGCTGAGGGACTCACTAGGTGAGGCAAATTAGCCATAAATGAGAATTCTCCCTAACACGGAGTTGCAGCACTTTCTCACCTGTTACGGACATCCAGCTACGCAGGAGCTTATCTTCCAATCTTCATCTTTGCGGAACCCTCCAGCCTGCAGCCACGGACTGGCCTCCGAACAGTCGTCCTCCGATCGACATCGCCAGACTTCTCCTGCAAGAGAAAAGAACACAACATGTTAGAAGTCGCATAAATAACTAACGCTCGGCCGCGCCATACCAGAGTTTAGCATTCTACCCTGACATCCAACTTACAATCTAATTCTAAGGCTTCAGATTCCTCTGGGGAATCACTGGACTCGCTCCAAACACTGCGACTCCGAGCAGCCATTTTCACACCTATAGAGGAGAGAAGAGACATTGCAAGAATTACGAACTATAATCACGGCAAAAGACATAAGAATACGAACAATAATCATTGCTAAGAACACTCACCTTCTAAGTGGTTGGTCACAGCCGGTCTGGGTCGCCACTTCCACGGGCCAGTGAAGCAACTAGGTCCATCCAAAGTGCCCCTGCTACAAGAAGCAGGACGGAGAGCCCATCGTTACGAAAAAACAAGTGATCTTGCATGGGCAAACGCTTGCTCACTTCATTCTGGCACGAAAGGCTTGAGGGGAATCACAACACCACCACGCCATTCTCATTGCACCTCATCTTCTCTCAGGGACAGTACCAGCATCCAGAGCAGTTGACTTCGCAGCAGCTGGGGGAGAGAGCCGATCCAAGGGAGTCAAGTCCAGGGAGGGCTCCAACTGTGCCCCAACGTCCCCCACAGAGACCAGGTGAGCGTAACAGGTTCTGGGATGAGGTGACAGGAGGTCCCCCATCCAGCCGTCATCTGTGCCCGCTGTCGCCGTTTCCGGGTCAATTTCCCTCAGGGGAGAGAGTGGCTATGGAGAAGGGTCGCATGGAGGCGTAAGATGCCTCCTCTTCTTGGTCGGTGGTTCCCCCGGTGTCAACGGGCTGGCAGGAACTGGTGCTGTGGGAGGAGCGGGCGCTGGGGTTGCTGGGATCCTTCTCTGTATCTCTGACACCAAAGGGTGGAGAGAACGTCCAGTGAGATGTCTCTAGGCGGTATCTCGTGTGCATGAATGTCAGGAGCTAGGGCCCCTAGTCGTGGCCTCTGTGGACGGTGCCCCCATCGTGGGGTGCGTCTCCGGCATTAACCTCGTCGTCATCGCCCTCCTGGATGGAGATGATCTCATCCTCATCAGCCGAAGAAATGTCTGTACCCTCCAGGCCTTCGACACCCCCCCCATTTCTTCGGTCCAGAGGGGTCGGTCTCGGGCTGAGGTCTGGCATCCTCTTCTCCGGGGTCTTCAACAGGTATGCTCGAACCCTCTCTCCTGGGAAAGAAGAGATACCCTGCTGTTCCGCCCCTACGGCCTTCGAAAGCGACACCAACAACACCTCAAGGGAGGGTGACCGCTTTGCATGATGCACTTGGGCCTTCACAGAAAGGCTGGGCCCCTTGTCCGGTTTGGCCTTTTCCTTCCAGGCCCTGTCAGACCCCTTGTCTACCTTGGCCTTCTCTGTCACAGGGGGGGAGGGGGAGTCGGACACCGCGCCCTGGCCGGCCTTCTTCTGCTTGGCCTTCTCCGGCCTCTCTCTCTCTCTCTCTACTTCCCTGGGGTAGTTGACTTCCTCTTGGACGACGATCCAGAGCCGTGGCTGGAGGCCGATGGAGAGGACGATTATGCCCTGACCGTCACGGGACCCGCAGCAGCAGCGACCCCGACGGAAGCAGACTTGCGATGCTTGGCCTTGTGTTGGGCCCCAAAGGATGGGCGCCTTCAAAGTACTTAGAAGCCCACTCAGACTTGCCATATCTGGGAGAGGCATATGCCTCGGTGGCAACCTGGGTAGAGGCCTTGGACTGCAACCATGCTTCCAAACGCTGGTGTCGATTCCTCAATGTGCGCTTCGAGAAGCCACAGCAAAAAGCACAATCTTCCTCCTTGTGCGTTGGGTGCAAGCAATACAGGCACTGGGAATGATTTTCGTCCATGTACACATTCCGCAAACCGCAGTCAGAAGAGCTTGAAGAGGGTGGCGCCGTCCTTCTCGTCCGACATGATCCACGTGGTGTAGGACTGAAGAATCTTCGGGAGGCCTCCAAGAACACTCAATGAAAACAGCCCTTGAGGGGCGCTGAAAAATCCATAAACTGGCCCCCGTTAGTCCGATGGATGATCGATGAGCCCACGGGCTCGATTTGACAGAAAAATAGAGTTTAAACTCTCAAAAAGAGAAAAAATGCAGCACAAAGCTTGAAGAGCAAAGCACAAGGACTCCCAACACTTGAACATGCAGTAAAAATCTGAAGATGGCTGCCAGAGGAGGGGCTTAGGTAGAGGGCAGTCATTGGCTGGGGGCAGCATGACCCAGAGCTCAGTGATCGGTTTATAGGAGAAAGACAGTTTACAAACTAAACTGAAACTCTTTCTTTTACCGACGATTCCCAGCCTGACGGGGAATATTCATGAGAATGTGAATCGATGCCAGACACCCAATGCTGGAGAAAGTTAAATTCACATATAGTTTTTTTTTATGCTGTATAGATATGTTTCCCAATGATTATGCAAACAGAAACAACTGTGCAAAACACATAATAATATTGTTTAAAACATAGTACTTCGACTGTACTGATTGTGAGGGTCTACAAAGTATAGTCACTGACCTGTAGAATTATAACCAGTTTGAATACACCAACTGCATCCATAGTACTACAATGCTACTTTTGAATAGTAAAATAGTTCGAATACACCAACCGTAATCAAACTGCTTCAAAACATACCCTTCAGAACTGTAAAACTATCAACAGTTAGAATACGGCAACTGGTATATAATTGGAGCCATACTAGTGCACTGCTACTTTTGAATAGCAAAATAGTTGGAATACACCAACAGGTACCGAACTGCTTGAAAATATTCCCTTCATAACTATAAAACTAACACCACTTAGCATACGCCAACTGATATCGGACTACAATATATAGTACTGCAATGCTCCTTTTGAAATAGAAAACAGTTTAAATATGCCAACAGATATTTAAGTACTTAAAAATCCCTTTAAAAATACATTAAACAAAAGGAGTCCACCAAAACATTTGAAAAGCAAAACACTTGCAATACCTCAACATCTAACTACATCAAAAATACCCTTCATTTCAGTTTATTGCAAATACAGCATTACAATTCTTCCTACTGCAACACTGCTTGAAACAACAAATAAACTTATTTGTGCACCTTAAACATTCCTTTAAGTACTGCACACGTCAAACAAACTGTGACACGGAACGTCAAATAAACAGTTTATTTTTAAATCCTGTATGGATTTTGTTCCCCAAAGACCCAATGATTATGCAAACAAAAACAGCAACTTTGCAAAACACACAGTAATATTGTTTCAAACATAGTACTTAGAATGTTTTGATTAGGAGGTTCTAAAAATTACACGAATATGTGAGATTGTATGCAATCAGACATCGTAAACTATCCTACCTAACATATTATGCTGTTTTTTTCACAGAAAAAGAAGTAAAGATTTCTCCTGCATTACCATGTACAACAAACAACCTGTACCCCCAATGGTACAGAAATCATGCACTTCAATTGTATTGTGTCACCATGTTACAAATAGTATACACTGCCCACACACTATGTATAATTACCATAAACATATTATAATGGTTGTTTCCAATGGCCGGATTCAATTTCTGTACGCATATTAGGGTTGTGGCCAGTGCCTTGATTCTTGGGTGCATGGCCATCTAAGCACTGGTAGTCTGTGATTGGGTACTTCCCTATTTTTGTTGCCAGGGGACCAGTACAATTGCGGGAAGAATGCAGAACATGTACAACAACAATGTGAATTGGTTACCCCCTCCCTGTATCCACTTTAAAACCACCAGTTATACTTTGTGCATTTGTAATTTTTCACTGTATAATAACAGGCACATTAATTCTAAAAGAAAACGTATTCGATATTTCAAACAGGTAAATAAAATCATGTTCTTTTGGTTATCAAATATTTACCAAGGACATATTAAATTTCTTGTTATCCCAAAAAGATTTTTTAGGTGGGGTTAGTACGTGACTTGAACGTTTGTATAACACAGATGGTAAATTATTGAGTTTGCCATACAAGAACATAAACAGGCAACAACATCTTTTTTCCAAAGACACTATTTTCAGAATAGTGGCATTGAGAGACAAAAATAATCAGCAAATGACACATTTTCGTGTGTAGGAGACCTTTAAAGTGTGGCCTCTGTCATAAGGCGCTCCATTCGGGCCTTATAGATGGTCTACATATGTTTCAGCCTCAAGGTCTATTAGGCATTATCTCAAACGCTTATTGACTTTTTGGGGCCTTCTACAGGACGAAAATATTTTTTATATCGTGACTCAATCACTGGACCCCATTGGATTCATCTGTATCTTAACACTGATTTTCAGTGTGCTTGGACTCTGGGCAAGGCTCCTATTTCTTTGGATTCAACAGGACAGATGTCTTCTTAGCTATTATCTGGTCTTGCAAGTTGTATCTCGACCATGATATATGTTAGGGTAAATTCTGGGGTTGGCAGAGCCGTACCTAGGATCCGCGGACCTCCTCCAATGTCCCAAAGAAGTCGAGGTCCACAAAAGGAGCAAAGAGTTACTGCCGTTTTATTATGTCAAATGAGCAGGGACAACATAGAAGGCATCAAGTTCCATCCAAGTACATCTCTACAATTTCGGTCATGCAGGCCCTTTTTGTACATTTGAGACGTCACAATCGTAGTCACTTGCCAAAATCCTTCCCCTGAACCGAATGCCACTGTGGGTTGGCTCCCAGAGCGATAGGTTCAGTATGGAGACATAGGGTGTGTGGTTATTGGCGGTTACGGTGTCAAGTGGTGTACTTGGTTCATCCCTAAAAATTGGTACCTGAGAAACGTTCCATTCAAACCTCTGATGATTGGCTTGTAACATGCCTTGCCGGGACGTCAATCGAGTTGGTCCACAGTCATCTCCAGCTCGGTCTTGGGTGTTGTTGGTTGTGTTGGTTAAGACTCTTGCCATTGCGGGAGTGAGCGGGCGGATGGCAGGATGTCTGTTGTGATGTGAGCTTATGTTGGGAGCGGTGGGGCCAGGTGCAATCTCGGATAGTCGATAGTTCTGTCGATGTCGAAAGTGCTTCTTCCGGTTAGGGGCCCCATCAGGAAGAAAGGGACACTCAGATTTTCCCTCTTCAGACCCCCTCTGGTCGACATGTCGACCAAAAAAATTATCACTTCTTTTGCAATCCCTCAGGCGCCATACCTTTGCGATTCCCGCTAGATGTCAGTAGTGGTTCACATGATCTCCAAGCGACCAGTACATATACACACATCCTCCTTCGGGCATGCAGTAAATCCCTTTTCCGACATACATCTTGGGATTCCTTAGGTTTTCTAATTTCATTGATGGCGGGTACATATCTTATCCCATTAGCCTCTCTCATTCCATATGTATTATGTCTCTTTGTTGCTCGTCTTCTGCTGGCAGGAGTAGCTTCATCCCAATCATTTCTTCTGCAGTCGGCTTTGATTTTGCCATGCACGCTTTTACCCCATGTAGAAAAGCCAATCCCAGGATCAGGCCCCCTGCCAGTATTTTTAGGCCATCAGCTAGCCAGGACGACATCCATGACCAGAGATATGAGAACCAGCTTCCGTCCTTCATGCCCTTTGAATCTTCTTCCATTTTAGCATGCATTTTTTGCCAACTGCAATACTGCTTCTGATAACGTTCCATTATCTCCGGCATTTGCTGGTATGAACGTGCAGCAGGAGCGCCCTATTTTTGAGCATACTTCTCCTTCCATAGCTGTGAACAGGTCCAGCACGTACCTGTTCTGTAGGGCCACTAATCGTATAGCTCGGAGCTCTTCTTTTATTGCGTTAAATCCATTGACTATTGAGTTTATCATCATCATTAGCTCCCACCGCGTAATCTGGAGCCACTTTGCATTTGCGTATGTCTGGAACCCTGGGTGTATTACTGCCGAGAAAAACATGGCAGCCCTGCTGAACAGCCTGTGTGAGCCTGGGACGTCGTCCAGTGCAGCTTTTGATTTGTCCCATAGGTAGTTTCCCTGCCGCTTCACTCTTCGTAATTGTGTCTCCTTTGTGATGTCATCGCCAGATGATAGTGTGGTAGGCGATGGCAATCGCTTCCTTCGCTTATTGCCTTCATCTATTTTCGGGAAGTCCTCCATTTTGACATGTTTTTGAGGTACTACTAGCGAGGGTACATTAACATGTGCCAGGGAGCAGATCCCTCCCCAGTTAGGTGGTAGTTTGTTGTACACTTATGTCCCACATACCCAATAGTGGTCCATCAGTACCGCCGTGCCTGATCACATGTCTCCTATCTTCTCTATTCTTCTGCATCCCTCGTTTGTCCCTACTTCGATATCCCTGTAGTGTTATAACAGTGCTGGTGTTGTAAGAGGAATTGTCAGTGGGCCATCTTCTTTATCCAGCCATGTCAGCAAACTTGCACTCTTAGTCCATTCTTTGAGGCACTTATTGTTTTCTTCCTGGACCTTGTTCACTGCAGCCTTTGTTAGCGTTAATGGCTTGCTTCCCACCACTCCATCCACCCATCCTTCCTTGTATGTACCTTCTCGAACACCAACATCTGGGGGCGTTCCCAGCAACCAGGTGCTCCGCCTGTTTCTCCGGCTCTCCATTTGCATGGCAGATAGTCTAACGTCACCTCCTATGTTTCTCCTTTTCTGGCCCGTCAGTTATGTACCGGACTGCCTTGTGTGTGCTGCCAGTAGTTGTCCAACATCGTTAATGTTTTTATGAAGTTATCCTCGTATGGGTATGTTGCTTGTGATCTCCAACAGAGGGTTACTGTTTTCCCTCGGAATCTCCCCAGTGTTTGGAACAATACAAGGTATAGGAGGCATTGTGCCGTGGTTGTTGGTCCTTCTGTGGCTACAAAGGTTCTGGAAGCGCTCATGGCATACGGGACCAATAAGCAGAAATAGCAGCTATCCCATGTTGTGTCTTTACCAATTTTTGACATGTGCTTGTACCACATGTTTGTGACGTGTGCTGTACCAGAAAGATATGCATCAACCCTATTAACATAAGTACCAATGCTACGCTTACCTCTCCTTACGTTCACGTTTGTACTTGTCGTACCACCTGACACAGTGCTCCTTGCAGCTAGGGTGGGATGAATGTTAGTATGGGGTGTTGCAGATACATGCAAAGCTGTGCATGTTTGCCAAACAACAGCAGCTACCAATCTGGTAGACAAAATTACCCACATTGTTTTTATTACAATCTTTATTAAGGTGGCCATTATTAGCACTTACCCTGCAGTCCTGTAGTTGAGATGATATAGTTGCCCAGCTGAAAATCGCAGTAAACCAGAGTTAATGTATTAGTATTTGTAAGTATTTTAAGCCCGATGAACTAAGTAGTCATTTAATACCTAGGAGAACATCTCCTCCAAGATCCTCCTTATTGCTCTGTTTCTAAGTGTGGGTAGGGTGTGGTGGAGTTGTGGGTCTGATTGTGCTATATACTCAATGAACGCGTTATAATACACGCGTGGTGGTCTTGGTCTGGAATGGGTGGGTCTTCACAGGGCGTGAATATATTGGTGGGAGAGTGTTTCAGAGTGTTCAATGGGAGGCAACATCTAAATTAAATCAATGTTTCAATCTATCGTCAACATTTATTCACATACATTTGTCAGACGCAGAACCCTGCAAGTGCGAGACAAAAAAGAAAAGAGAACCTGCAAAGACAGTCTAACACAGTGTATTCCTAATGGGTGAGTGCGTGATGAATAGCCCTATCTATATTGTAGCATTCTTTATTTATACAACCAACATTTGTATTATAAGTCTACATATTTTGATCTAAATCTCCACTAATATCGCTGTTGGGACATCAGATTACTGAGCGTCTGATCATGGAGTGACCTGTGTGGTCTTTCTTCGTTTGTGTCCTTGGAAGTATCTAAACTGGTAGCTAATGATAGCAGGACGCTGCTGTTGTCTAATGTATCCGTTTCAGAAGCGTTGGCCCTGTCGATGCTGTGGTAGGGCGAGGTTGATGCTTTGTAGGGCTTGATGTTGTGTAAGTGCGACCAAACAGTTTTGCCTTCTAACTTTATTGCCCTATCTGCCACCTTCTCCTCTACGTGAGGTCCCATAAATCTTGTTAAGTTCCACTTGCGGCTGAAATTACGTAGGAAAACCTGGTCTCCTTTGATCGTTGAATCTTTTGCTTGTCCTCGAGTGTCGTTGGCATCTTGTTGATCATTCTCTGACCTCCCCTGTGTCCGTTGGATCTGTTGAGAGATAAATGAGGCACTAGTAACCAGTGAAGTGACATATTCATGCATTTCCCTACCCAATACTTCTGCTACCCCCATCGCAATCATACATAGCCCTTGTGGGTGGAGCTAGTGGGAGGTGCATTTGGCGACCAGTCACCACCTCGTGGGGCGTGAGATGGTGGTCCAACCCGGGTTTGTTCCGCAGCTCAAATAGTGTCAGGGGGAGGCAATACAGTAAATTTATTTTGCTTGACTGTTGTGTTTTTGCAATTCTTTCCTTTAGAAGGCCGTTGCGGCATTGACAGATACCGTTGGCCTGTGGGTGATATGCACACGCAAACTTGTACTTTATCCCCAGCAACGTGGTGATATGTTGGAATAGTTCGTTGGCGAAGTGGGGGCTGTTGTCTGACCTTAGGACTTCACAGAAGCCCCGCCTTGGGAACACTTCTCTAACCAAGAACTTTGCCACCCTTAATGCATCAGCATGGGAGCACGGGTCCGCTTCTATCCATCACGAAAAGGGGCAAACTACCACAATCATGTAACCACAATCATGTAATGGTAGCCTTGGCGAACGTTTATCATATCAACATAGTCGATGTGGAGTTGCCGGAAGGGACCCTCCGGTCGTGGTATTATTCCTTTGATTACCTTAAGTGTTTGGACAGCCGTGAATTGCAGGTAGGTGAGGCAATTACTGATGGAGTTCGCTACGTGGGCATTTAATTCAGGGCATAACCATGGATTCTCCAATCCGTGCTGCTATCATTTCCTTCCCAGTATGTGCAGGATGATGTAGTTGTGTTAATGCGGTTTGTAATAATGCGAGAGGCATCACTACTTTTCCGGTGTTATTTTGTCTCCACAGGGTATTTGTAGGGGACATTGAGCACTCATTTTACCCAGAGTTCTTTTTCTGTCATTGATGCGGCTGCCTGTAATTGCATAATTTGAGTTTCTGGTAGTTGATTGTAACCTTCCTTCATTAGCATCTGTCTTGCCCCTCCCCTCTCTGTTATTCTTGGAGGTCCCATAACTCCCCAAAATATGATGCATGTTTTGCATAAAAGTCTGCTGCTTCATTTCCTTTTGATATTGAGTCCTACCCATCAAGTGCATCTTCCTCTACTTTACGTGTTTCCGAGTACAGTTCAATACCTTTTGTACAATCATGGACATATTCTCCCTCTCCCTACTTCTTCTGTCAGGAATTGTGCTGGGTTAACATTTTTGCACCTCACCAATTTTATCTCTGGTCGGGAGAGGATTATTTCATAGCCTGTTGCTCTTTGTGTGGTCAGGGTGTTTTTTGGCTTGTGTAAAAATCGCAAAAAGGGCATGCTCCACATAAAGTGTAGTGGAACATCCCATTGAACATCCCGTTGTTGCAAAAGCTGCAGCAGCCAAGTGTTCGCACGAAAATTGTCCTGTCATTACTGGGTCTAACTGGCCGGTGTAATATGCAATTGGTTTGTGGCCCATGCTTGTCTTTTATGTTAATACTGCTTTTATCACCACCCAATCAGAGTGAGAATATAAAAAAAAAAACTCTTATAATCAGGGGTACCAAGGACTGGTGCTACTGATATCGCCTCTTAATTCATTAACTGCCTCTGTCATTTCCCGTGTCCACTTCAGCGTTTTCTGTCCCCTGATTCCCTGAGAGCTGTAAGTAAGGGACCTGTGTATGTACTGTAATCAAACACCCATGCCCTGCAATAGTTGCATAGACTGAGGAACTGTTGTAATTCTCGTACTGTCTGTGGTTGTGCTGTATTTAGTATTGTCTGCGCCCCCTGTGGTGCTATATGTCTGCCTTTTTGAGATATCATTTGCCCTATGTATAGAACCTCTTCCTGGCAATATTGCAATTTTGCCTCGTCTACCTTGTTCCCTTTTTCTGCTGGGGAAGACAGTAAGCATTTTCACTGAGTCCTTCCTGTACTCATCTTCTGTTGTACTGCAGATGAAGATGTCATCCACATATTGTAAGACCGTACTCTATATTGCCTAGGTCCATCTGGATCACTCTGTTGAAAATTGATGGCGACTTACAGTATCCTTGTGGGAGTCTTGTGTGCTTCCATTTTGTGGAGATACATGAAACTCGTTAAGTCTTGGGAATCTAGGTGTAGTCGTATCGAGAAAAAGGCGTTTGTGAGGTCAATCGAGGTGAACCGTGTAGCCTCTGCTGGAATGCCGCAAAGTATTGTAGCTGGGTTAGCTGCTACGGGATATTCTGCTTCCACAATATTGTTATGGGGTCCCTCATGAATGCCCTCATCTGCTTCTTTTGACAGTGGGTCTAACTCTGGGCAAAATTGCTCCTTTCTTCAGTTTTACTTGTCCCCCCACTATGCTTTTGATGCACCCCACGTCGTAGGGGTAGGAACAAGTTACTTACTTGTAACTGTTGTTCTCCAGCATGGGTCTGGCATGGATTCACATGCTCATGAATATTCCCCGTCGTCAGGCCGGGAATCCTCGGTATAGAAAAAAACCAGTATCAGTTTCGTTTCTGATCTGTCTTTCTTAGTAGTAACCAATCACTGGTCTCTGGGTCATACTGCCCCCAGCCAATGACTGCCCTCTCCCTAAGCCCCGCCTCTGGCAGCCATCCTAAGATTTGGTAGCACGTAAAGTGGCAGTATGACCAAGTGAAGAGCCGCAGAGGGGTAGGCACGAGGGTTCGCATGTGAATCCATGCCAGACCCATGCTGGAGAACAACAGTTACAGGTAAGTAACTTGTTCCTTCTCCAGCATGGGGTCTGGCATGGATTCACATGCTCATGAATAAGAGAATACATAGCAGTATACACATGCACAACCACGGGAAGTGGCAACAGGCTCAACATTAAGCATTACAGAAAACTCAACATTAAGCATCTCTTACCTCCTCACCAGGCTCACCTTAAGCGAACAGGTTGCGCAGCACTGCTTGGCCGACCCTGGACCCCTCCCTGGAGTCCCGATCGACGCAGTAGAATCTCGTGAAGGTGTGTGTCGACCTCCACGTCGCAGCCCTGCAGATGTCGAGCAGGGGCACACCAGATAGGAAAGCCATGGTAGCAGCGATCGCTCTGGTCGAGTGGGCTCTCGGACGGCTGGGCAGCGGTCGGTTTGCCAACCAGTGACAGTGCATGAAGCAGCCGGAGAGCCATCTGGAAATGGAAGCCTTCGCGAGAGCCTTCCCTTCATTCAAAGGTCCAAAGTTTACAAACAGCTGTGATGTGTTCCGAAAACTCTTTGTGCGGCCCACGTAGAACTTCAGCACTCTAGCTACGTCCAGCGAGTGCAGAGTCCTCTCAGCCGGCGACGAAAGCGACGGGAAGAAAACTAGCAACACCAAGGGCTCGTTGAGGTGGAAGTCCGATGGCACCTTGGGCATGAAGGAGGGGTGCGTCCTCAGCACCACCCTTGTGTCGTGAAACGTCGTATGGTGGCTTGCAAGATAGGGCCTGCATCTCTCCCACTCGTCGTGCGGAGGTGATGGCCACGAGAAATGCTGTCTTCCACGACAGAAACTTCAACGGTGCCGAATGCATAGGCTCAAATGGGGCCCCCATGAGCCTGGTCAGCACCACGTTGAGCTCCCACACCGGGGCAGGGGCCTTCACCGGCGGGAATGATCGGAACAATCCTTTCATAAATTCCTTCACCAGCCGATGAGACCACAAGGACGCCCGTCCCGTAGTTCTGGTGTATCGTGAGATGGCGGCCAGATGTATCTTGATGGAAGCGTGAGCTAGTCCAGCCTTGGCCAATGACAGTAGGTACGGCAATACTTGAGGGGCCGTAATCCGCAGAGGGTTAAATCTTCTGTGTACGGCACCAGAAGAGAACCTCTTCCATTTATGTCCGTAGCACTTGAGAGTTGAGGACGCCCTGGCCTTTGCAAGAACCTCTCTGCAGTCGGCTGGGATGTCGTACCCTCCAAACTCTAGTGCTGCAGGAGCCAGGCCTGCAAGTTCAGCGACTCTGGGTTGTGGTGAAGAATGGCGCCTCCTTCTCTGGAGAGAAGATCCGCGTCTGTCGGCAGCTTGACTGGTGTGGACGCTGACAAGTCCAGAAGGTCCGGGAACCAGATCTGTCTTGGCCACGCCGGTGCAACGAGGATCATCCTGCACCGGGACCTCTTGAGCTGGTTGATGAGCCGGAGCAGCAACGGCAGCAGAGGGAACGCATAAAGAAATAGGCCGTCCCAGGGGAACGAGAAAGCATCGCCCATGCTCCTCGGCTGGGGGAACCTGCTGGCGAACCTCTGGCACTTGGAGTTCGTCGCCGTCGCGAAGAGATCGATCTGGGGTTCGCCCCATCGTCGGAAGAGTCGATCCACTTGATCCTGGCGTAGTTCCCACTTCCTGCCAGATGAAAAGGCACCAGAAACATCCCTTGGGCGACGGCTCAATGCCACAGATCCTGGGCTTCCTTGGATAGGGCAGGGGATCTGGTTCCGCCCTGCTTCCGGATGTAGAACATCGTGGTGGTGTTGTCGGTGAAGATCCTCACCACCTTGCCCTTGAGGGGCGGAAGAAAAGACCTGAGGGCCCAGAACACTGCGCGGAGCTCCAAGATGTTGATGTGGAGTGGCTTCTCCTCCGGGAGCCAAAGGCCTCTCGCGTGAAGATCTCCGTAGTGCGCTCCCCAACCATCCAGGGAGGCATCCGTCCTCACCGTCACCTGGTGAGCTGGGGTCTGAAAGTCTATGCCTGCCGACAGATGAGAGCGGGTACCCCACCACCGGATCGCCTGACGGAATGTCTCGTTGAGTGGGATCCTGTCCCCGAAGCTGCCCGTCGACTGGAGCCAACGGCGTCGAGGAACTCTTCTAAGGGGCTAATCCGAAGCCTGCAAAGGCGCACCAGATAAATGCAGGAGGACATCATCCCGAGGAGGGACTTGATAGATCTTACCTTGGCCATGTCCGTGGCCAGCAGACGCTGCACCTTGCCCAGGATGGTCCTGGTCCTTTCCTCCGACGGCGAGGCCAGCCGCGCCACTGTGTCGAGTTTGGCTCCCAGAAACAGGGCGGCTTGCGACGGGACCAGGTGGGATTTTGGAAAGTTGATGGAGAACCCCAGGTCCGTGAGCAGCTGGACGGTCTTCGCAGTGTGCTCCACAGCGAGCTCCCTTGTCCTTGCCCGGATGAGCCAGTCGTCCAGGTAGGGGTAGACGTGGATCCCCTGCAGGCGCAGCCGCGCCACCACCGGTGCGAGGCACTTGGTGAACACCCTGGGTGCCGACTTCAATCCGAACGGGAGGGCCTTGAACTGGTAGTGCCGCCCTTGGACCTTGGAATTTTCGGTGTCTTTTTAGAATGGGGATGTGGAAGTATGCATCCTCCAAGTCCAACGACGACAGGAAATCGCCCTCCTCCAGCTGTCCCAGCACGTGCTGGAGGGTGACCATCCGGAACTTCTGTGCCTTGATGTACTTGTTCAGTCGTCGCAGGTCCAGGATGGGACGCCATCCTCCTGTCTTCTTTACGAGGAAGTACCTTGAGTAAACTCCGGAGCCCCGAAGACTCTTTGGGACGAGCTCGATGGCACCTTTGAGCATCGCCCTTACTTCCAACAGTAGTTGAGGGACGTGATTTTCCTTCCTGGCCACGGGTGGAACGCGAGGGTACTTCTTCTGGAACTCGAGGGCGTGCCCTTGGGCCAGGGCGTCCAGCACCCAATGGTCGGTGGAGATGGACTCCCACACGCTGACGAACCGCGCCAGCCGGCCTCCCACCGGGGTGCTTCGTCGGGGGCCCGACCCCATGGTCGGTTCAATCTTGTTTGGAGGCCGCCTTGCCTCCTTGACCTCCCTGTCGATGACGACGGGCACCACCTGACTTGCCGCGTCCCCTGTAGGCTTCATGAGACGAAGATCTTGCCGCCTGGCGGTAAGTCGAGGAGCCAATGCCCGATCCCTTGGAGGCACCTTGTCTGCCTCCGGAGCTCCGAAAGGATGGCCGTCGTTGTTGGAGCACTCCCAGTGCCCGGGCAGTCTCCGTGTCTGTCTTGATGGCCTGATGGGACTCATCAACCGCCTTCCCAAACAGGTTGTTCCCGTCGAAGGGCATGTCCAAAACCTTGGTTTGTGCGTCCTGGCGGAAATCCGTCGCCTTCAGCCATCCTCGTCGTCTCAGGCAAACGCTGTTGCCCAACTGATGGAAACCGGTGTCGGCGATGTCCGTTGCCACCGTGATGACGTGATCCAAAGCAATCTCACCTTCCTGTAAGATTAAGGGCCTCAGCCCTTTTGGCGTC
The DNA here is from genome assembly GCF_040938575.1 of Ambystoma mexicanum. NCBI lineage: Eukaryota > Metazoa > Chordata > Amphibia > Caudata > Ambystomatidae > Ambystoma > Ambystoma mexicanum. The sequence goes on from NC_090932.1 coordinate 1,293,300,050, forward strand.
CGGAAGGAAGTCCAACAGAGGGTCGATTTTGAACCACAACTCCCTGTCGTAGCGGGCAGCGATTGCCAGGGCGTTGGCCGCCTCGATAGTCGTCGCTGCGGATGAGATGACCCGTCGTCCCATCGTGTCCAGCTTCCTGCCCTCGCTGTCCGGCCGGGAAGTTGATGTCGAGGCCGATGCCCCCCCAGCTTTCTTCTTTGCCGCCGCCGAGACGACCGAATCCGGGGTAGGTTGCGCCCGAAGGCATAAGGGGGCAGCGTCGGGGACCCGGTACTACTTCTCGTACCAGTCCCTCTTTGCAGGCGCCGTGGCAGGGTTCTTGAGGTGGGCGAGCCCCTCATCCCAGATGTCATCAAGAAGTGGTACGGCGAGGACCGTCTTCCTTTTAGCCTCGCGCCGTTGGTAAAGGAACCCTTCCTTTTTCTTCTCTTATGGGCAGAGCTGGAAGAGCTCGGATGCCCTGGAAATCATGGCATGGAAGGATCCAATCTCGTCAGGCGGGGACGCCCGAGCAGGGGTCGACGGGGGACACGTCCCGTCGTCGCCTCCGTCGTCGTCTGTACCGGTCGTAGACATGTCCGTGCCTGTATCATCCCCGTGGGTAGACCGGGGGGAAGGCAGAGCAGGCTGCAGAGGTGGGAGAGGTGGCAGAGGATGCGTCGTCCTCTTATGCGGTGGACTTTCCGAAGGTCCCGGCTCCGGTTCCCCCGTCCGGTCTGGCTCAGGTACCTCCGTCGGGGGGAGGGGCAACCTTGTCCTCATCTCTGAGCATAAGGACTGAATCGCTGACAAAATGGCCGCCGAAGTGTCCTGTGGCACCGGAAACGACGGGCGCGAGGGCTCTTGAGGAACCTCGGCGGCGACACCGTCGCTCTCGTCGTCGCCCTCATCGGGATCCCTCCCGATGGGCTGGGCCTCCTCCACGACTTCGATGAGCTCTTCTTCAGAAGTCGTGTGCATATCCACGATGGCCACCAGCCCCTCCCCCTGCTTTTCCAACGAGGACTTCGTGGGGGTCTTCTCAATGGGCCTGAAAGACGACTGCCTCCGCGGCGGCAGGGAGACTCTGGATCCTGAGGTCGCCTTCACTGGCGTAGCCTCCACAGGCTGAGCCAGGACCGCTGCGACATCCTCAATCGAGGTCTTAGCAGGGTGAATTAAGGCCATCGTCACCTTCTGTACGCCTGGGGCCTTCACCTTGGGGGGAGGGTCCGAGCCTCGCTCCCCCTCTGACCGGGGCCTCTCCAGAAGCTTCGCCGGGTTCTCGGACTTCCTCTTACCCGAGCCAGAGCGTTGGCTGGTGGTTGATGGCGCCGGGGAGGATGCGCCCTGCCTGGCAGCCAAGGAGCCCGACCGTTCGGCGCTCCCGGTGCCCGCGGACTCGCGGTGCTTGGCCTTTTGTTGGGCCCCCGTCGCCGGGGCGCCCTCACAGGACTTAGAAAACCGCTCGGACTTTTTTCTTCTTCTCGCCTGACGGGCTCTTCCCTTCCAGCCAGTTGGCGAGACGGAGGTGGCGATCCTTCATGGTCCGCTCCGACATGTTCCCACAAAACGCACAGTCCTTCTCCGTGTGCGTCGTGTCCTCATGGAGACAGTAGAGGCATAGCGAATTCTCGTCCTCCTAGAACACATTCTGAAGCTGGCATCCAGGGCAGGTCCTGAACAGCTTCCCGGGCGTCGAGCTTCCTTTCTCCTGGGCCATGTCCGGGGTAGGCCTCGGAACTTCTGGAATCCTCCAAAAGCGTAACTCAACTAAATCTTCACCCTTGAGGGGCGTAGAAAACTCTGAAATGGGTCCCCGTTGATCGGATGTAGAAACGGTGGAGCTTGAGGCTCTATTTAATCGAAAAATGAGAAAAATCTCCTGAAAAAGCGCGAAAACGCAGCAAAAGCTCAAGAGCTACAGCACGAGGACTCCCAACACTTGAACGTGCGGTAAAAATCTGAGGATGGCTGCCAGAGGCGGAGCTTAGGGAGAGGGCAGTCATTAGCTGGGGGCAGTATGACCCAGAGACCAGTGATTGGTTACTACTAAGAAAGACCGATCAGAAACGAAACTGATACTGATTTTTTCTATACCGAGGATTCCCGGCCTGACGACGGGGAATATTCATGAGCATGTGAATCCATGCCAGACCCCATGCTGGAGAACCTTTGCTAAATCCTCCTCGCAGAATGGGGTGGTGCTGGGAGTGGTACTTCTAGTGGCATTGTCAATTTCTGGGCCACTTCTCAGTATGTTAACCGTACCTAAACGTATACATTAATTCTCAGCATCATCTCACTCGTTCCCTTTTCTTGTGATAAGAGTTCTTCATCAGACACTTGAGTCAATCTACACCCTTCCGTTAGTGATATTACTGCCCTCAAGGCCTTCTCTTCATTGTCTAGGGCGTGTACTACAACCCAATCTTCCCATGCTACTACCCCTTCAATGTCTATTGACATGAACGTTCCTTCTCTCTCATCTGTGGGTGTTCTGGCCTGAAAAGGTACTCAACCTGGTCTTTTCCACACCTTCCCTGCTATTCCTGGTAGCCATGCCACTGCCATGTCTGTCCCGTATTGAAATACTTCCGGGTCTACGGGCTCTCCCCTCTGCATGCTCTTGCCACAATATGCCAGAAGTATTTGCCTTGCTGTGAGCATGTGTATACCTGGTGTGGAGCACACTATTCCCTTGTCTGTGAAGGAGATGGTCATGTTCAGTCTACTCATGTCACGTCCTAAAATAACCACGGTGCAGGTTTAGAGTATAATAAGGGTAGTGATAAGTCATGATCCCCAGTAGATAGGGAGAGGTTATCAGTAAATGGAACCACTTCTCGAGCCCCAGAAAACCCTGGAGTATTCATGGCATCGCCTGACAATGTGCATTTCCCTGCCCGTACGCATGACCTTGTGGCCCCCGTATCAACAAAAAAGGAAAACGTCTGGTCACCTATCGCCACCGTTATGCAAGGTTCCTCCGCAAGGTTAGGTGTTATTGATAGGATGGGACACAATAAGGTAGTCTGTGGGCTATCCTATTGTGTGTAAAGGGTTTGTCTGTTGCCAGTGTAAGGGTTGTGTCCCATTATAGTCACCCCTCCCATTCGTGTTACCGGTACCACTGCCGTTGTGTCCATTGGCTGTTGTAGGTCATCCTGTAATTGTGTCAGTTGTACTGTCTGGGTGTGTTGCTGCTGTTGCTGTGGTTGCAGTGTCCCTTGTACTTGTTGATATTGTGGCTGTGGCTGGGGTATGCCTTGCTGTTGCACCGTGGGTGGTTGTCCTGCCTGCTGAGAATACCCATTCTGATCTCCTTGGTAGTGCTGTGGCCCTTGCTCACCCCACCCTTATTGTGCTCCTCTGTATCTGCACGTGCGGGAGAAGTGACCTACTTGTCCGCATGTCCAACATTGGGGCAGTTCTCGTGCTTGGCATGGAAATCGTCCTCCTCCACCCTCTCCTTGGCCTTGCCCTCCCTGTTATGGGTATCCTCTGAACACTCCTCCTAGGCGGTGTGTCATTGGCCCAAATCTCCACCTTCTATTTCCCCCTCCTCTAAAGTTCTGTTGGTACCCACCCATACCCATGTATCTCCCCTCCCATCTGTGGTTGGTACTGCTGGGCTGTGTTGTATTGTGGCAGCTGCTGTAACGCTCACCTGATTCCCGTAGACGCGCCGGTCTTGACTGGGCGTATACCGTATCTTCAAAGGTGATGTGTAACACACAGCTGGCTCTTTGGGCTGGACCTCTGTGCACTGTATGTCTGACTCGAAGGGTAAGATGTCTGCAGACAGAAAATATGGGATTAATGAACTGGGTTATTGAATGTCTCTCTCTTCTTCCCTTTCTCTTCTCCTGTAGAACCCCAAAGGTTAACGCTCTCACCTTAGGTAAGTGAACGCCGTGCTCTCCATCTGCCTCGGGGCAGGGTGCTGTAACCAGTTTCTTCACTGGATAAGGGGAGCAGGCCTCTTGACTTCAGAGGACTGCTGTCCGTCGTTTACTGCACGAACGGTAAGTTTCGAGTAATTCTAATGTCTTTAAAAGTCTTTAGTAATGATGTCTCTTGTTTTGCAGGGTTCCGGCGATGGCGGATGACAGGCTGAAGTGAGTTGAAGATGGAGCCCGTGTGATGCATAGAAGCGCCTGGAAGCACGTAAGTAAGCGCTTGTTGCCTGCTTCACGATGCGCTCTAACTGTCTTTTTATTTTGCAGGTACAAGTTCGGAGCGGCTGCAGGGTGCCGGAATACCCACTGGGTTAGATGTGGAAAGGAGTAATGGCACGTGAGTATTAAAGTTCCCCAATGTCTTTAAACGCACCTTGTTTTGTCTTTCAGATGCGGGATGCAGCGCCGAAGGCCTCCGGAGCGTGCGAAGAGTTGGTAAGCTTTTGTCTTTCAGATGCCGGAATGCAGTGCGAAGACCTCCGGAGCGCACGAAGAGTAGGTAAGCCTTTGTCTTTCAGATGCCGGAATGCAGCGCGAGGCGTTGGTGACAGCCGATGGACCAGGTAAGTGAAGCGCTGTCACTGAAGACCGTAATGCTAACCTGTTCTTTCTTGTCTTTATAGGTGTTGCTGAAGACTGGATTCAGGATGGTAAGCCTTTTTCCTTAGGCCCAGGATCAGATGCAGAAGACACGATGAGCGTTCTGCTGCAGAGGATGCAGAAGAACTCAAAGCAAGATTCATCCATCGGGTGTGGTTTAAATAGCCTCCTGTAGTGCTTAGGTGTCTCCTTCCACAGCCACGCCTAGGTAAGAAAAGAGTTCCTGCTTTCCAGAAGAGTTCCAGTGTTCTGAACCTAGGGAGTGGCTCCTGCCCCACCCAACAGGAAAAGTAGTTCCAAACAGAAGAGGATCAGAGGCTCAACTGGCAGGCAAGTAAGCAGCATGGTCTGCTGCAGGTAAGTCCACCCAAGCATTATGAGCCCGGCGCTTCCAGCGCTGGGACTGGGCATATTTATGAGCCTGGTGCCACTGGCGCCAGGACTGGGTCCAAAAGGTCCCAATTGGGACTGGTTGGCACTCGGAACCTGGGTTATGGATCTGCTTCCAAGGGAGTTGGGAAAACCCTGACCTTTTGGAAGCAGAGATCATGACAGTTGCTGTGGCATTTGTGGTAGTTGTTGGGGTTGGGACACTGCCATCTGAGTTAGCGTTGCAGGGCTTGTTATTAGTGCTCCCTCAAGGGCGTATTTTGACAATTTCTTTTGTACTAATTTGGCCTCATCCGCTTTTCTGTCCTCTGTTTTATCTTTTCCTGCCATAACCTACTGTTAGTTGTATTTCTGACCATGCTTTGGCCTCCATTCCCACTAATTCCTTGAGTTGCCTCTGCACAAATTCGGGAAACCCTTGTGATAGAAGATAGCCATGGAACAAAACGCTGGCTCTCGAGTTAAGGCGCCAAAGCTCCTGAATCGCTTGAATGTTACTGACAGGATCTTCATGGTCACGCATCTTACATGACGTAATTGCCCCCATGTCTGATGTATCAGGGTATTGTATCCTTAGTGCTTGCCATACCACGTGCCTACAATTCTCAAATGGGGATCCGTCATGTGTAGTGTTTTGTGTTACCCCTGGGAATCCCACCCCCTTCCAGATGTCAACTGCTGTGTCACCCAATATAGATACTAGCAGCCCCTTCAGGTCCGCCACAGCCAGTCTGTGTCCCGCTTTCTGTTTTTTCCATTTTGTATATCCACTTCCCTGCCCCTCCGCTCAGTGATGACAACCGATTCTTAACCTTTTCCCTGTCGGCGTGCTTCCAGGGTTTGTATTGCGGCCTACTCCCCCCTCCCCCCCCAGCTAATGGCATCTGTGAATATTCAGCCCTTTCCTCTGGTGTCCGTCTATACTGTCGTATCTGTATTGGGCCGCTCATCTTCCATGTCTGCCCCGATGTCTGTGATGTCTATATTGGGTGTCCTGTGTGACGCTTCCCGGTGCTCTGTGTGTCCGCAAGGAGTGCCAGGTATTGGTTGAACAGCCAGGGAGAGAGGTTAGACCTCTGGGGGACAGCACAGGTGGAGAAAAAGATAGTGGAGAGGAAGTAACCAAGCTGGACCTGGGAGGGTCGGTCAGAGAGGAAAGAAGACAGTCACGCCAGAGCCAGACCAGCGATACCCAGATTATCATGGAGACGGTTGAGCAGGATGGTATGGTTGACAGTGTCAAAGGCAGAAGAGAGATCAAGCAAGATGAGGCCGCAGAAGGTGTTAGAGTCAAGGTTGGAGAGCAGGTCTTCACGGATGCTCAGGAGAGCAGTTTCCGTGCTTCTGGCAGCTCTGAAGACAGACTGATGGTCATGAAGACAACCAACAGATTCAGTGTGGAGCTTAAGCTAGGAGATGGCCAGTTTCTCCAGGAGCTTGCCCAGGAAGGGAGTGATGGATATTGGACGATAGTTAGCAGGGCAGGAGGGGTCGGCAGAGGGTTTCTTAAGAGGGTGCACAAGGGAGTGCTTCAGGGGGGGAAGGGAAGACTCCAGTGGTGAAGGAGTGATTGCAGAAATCAGCCAGGGCAGGAGCCAGGGAGTCGAGGTGGTCCTTGATGGTTTCGGAGGAACAGGGGTTCACCTGTTTCGACAAGACTTCATAGATCGGACTTGTCTAGAAACATTGTCAGCGGAGAACAGGGCAAAGGCAGAGAAGGAGGGAGGAGATGTGGCTGAAGAAGGGCCAGAGGAAGAGCAGGGAGTAGAGGGAGGAAGGAGAGAGGACAGGATGTCCTGAGTTTTAGAGATGAAGTGAGAAGCCAGTGCCGTGCAGAAGGCCTGGGAACCTGCTCGCGAATTCCTTGCATTGTTTGTTGCCCCTTGTTACGCAGAGGTCCAGAGGAGGCTGGTCCCATGATGAGAAGATTATTTGGTTATCGTAAAGGAGCCACTTGTGTCACTGCGACAAGTCCCTGCTGGCGGAGTCTGCCGGCGGGTTGTTATTCCCAGGAGGTGGAATGCCTGCAGCACTATGTTATTGTGAATGGCCCAGTGCCAAATGGTTTGGGCTGCCTGAGTCAGGGTGTTTGACCTTGCTCCGCCTTGCTTGTGCAGATAAAACGTTGTGGTGGTATTGTCCATGAGGATGTGCACTACTGAATTCTTGGTCAGTGGGAGGAAACACTTCAGGGCCCAATGGACCGCTCGCAATTCTAGGACATTTATGTGCAGGGTCGATTCTTGGGGAGTCCACAGACCTTTGATTTGGTGTACTCCTATGTGTACTCCCCAGCCCGCCAATGAGGCATTCCTCACAATTGTGAGATGGTGAGTTGGTTCTACCAGTGGCATCCCATTCGAGATGTTGTTGAGGACCTAACATTTCAGTGATGGTTTTCTTGTCTCCGCAGGATCCCTGTGTCTGGGACCATCTGGTAGCCAGAAAACGTACCGGTCGAATGTGTAGCCTGCAGCTGGGTATTAGTGGAATGCAGGATGACATGGTCCCTAGTAGAGCCATGAATTTGCGCACCGCGATTGGTTTGTTTGGGGTGAAAGAGCGTGCCAGGGTTATCATTTGTTTGACTCCATCATCTGAGGGACTGGCGAGGCCCAGTTCCGTGAAAAATTTTGCGCCTAGGAACATAAAACTTTGAGGGCACTATGCAAGATTGTTGATTGCAAATTCCAACTGTTGTAGAAGGGTTACCGTTTGCCTTAGAGAAGACAGTGGGCCGCATTACAAGGTTGGCAGTAAGGCAAAAACGATGCCGGTATGGTAATACCGGCATCGTTTACCGCTCCGGTGTATTCTGACCCGGCAACCTGTTATCAGCGGCACCCTAAATAACGGTGCCGCTAATAGCCGCATGGGTGCATACACGCGCCCCTTCGGGGAGCAAATACCGGCATGCCGGTAATAGGGGGACATCCCAACCCACACGGACATGCAAATACCGGCATCACGAAGCCGGTTATCACGAGCTGCACGATGCCGGCCATACAGGCATCGCGGACCACCCGCAACTGCCACAGGTGCACACAATCCCCACAGGTGGAGTCAATGGAGGCTGGGCCAGTATAAAATGAGCAGACCCACACACCACACTCCTTCCAACACAAAAATGCTACCACTAGCTGTTGCAATCATGGCGCTGGAGGACATGCCCATACTGTTACAACTACAGCAACAACAACTACAGCAGCAACAACAGGCAGCACAGAGGAGACGCAGGAGGAGAAGGAGGGTGAGACAGGCCCAGCAATTACCACCAGCGCAGCCAGCAGTGTCTCGTAGGCAACCACCAATCCCTCGCACCAGACCCAGCCCTTTTAACCTAACCCCGGAGCAGATCCACACCCTGTACCGGTTGGACCGTGACACCATCACCACCATAGTGTTCATGATACAGAACGACATTGCCAGCCTAATTGAAATACGCAATGCCATCCCCCCGCTACTAAAGGTGGTGTCTGTGCTCCACTTCCTGGCCACAGGCACCTACCAACACAGAGTGGGCCAGCTGCATGGCATTTCACAGCCACTATTTTCACGCATATTGAACCAAGTGCTGGATGCCCTCCTGAAGCACGCAAGCACCCACATAACCCTACAACGGACTGCCCAGGAGATAGCCGAGACCAAAGTAGGCTTCCATGCACTGGCAGGAATGCCCAATTGTGTTGGTGCCCTCGACTGCACCCATGTGGAATTGGTAGTCCCCCATGCCATAGAGGCGGTGTACCGCAATCGCAAGCAATACCACTCCATCAATGTGCAAATGGTATGTGATTCCAGCAAGATCATCACACATTGCTGCGCCCAATTTCCCGGATCAACACATGATGCCATGGTACTGCGCAACTCCATGCTACCCAGTCACATGGAGCGAACTGCTGGACCACGTGCCTGGCTGCTTGGTGAGTTGCACAACTGTCCCATGGCAGTGCTTTGGGGTACTGATGTTTAAGTATGCATAGGGGGGGCATACTCCACCTGGGTGGGAAAGGGGGGCATACTCCACCTGGGTGGGAAAAGGGGGTGCATACTCCACCTGGGTGGCAATTGCCGATGATTGGAGAATGCATGCAGAGCTAAACACTCCTGACGTGAACCGGCCAAATGGAACATGACACATCACTGGGCCACATTTCACAAATTATGCATTTCGATGACAACACGTAAGAGGCACAACCAGGCAACCATGGTGATGGCAAGCAATGCATGAATGAACAGGATGGCAACTGTGGCAATGTGGTCAGTGTGACCATGCACAGTGAAGAATGAACAGCATGCATTGGAGGCTAAACATTGTTGCACTACCACAGCACATCTGCCTCAGCATGCATGATTACACCCTGCATCATCTATTGAACGTCATCCAGACTACCACACCTCATGACAGTATAGATTGCATCTAGGTGACATATTTGCATGCGTACAGGGACATGTGCATGCCCACACCAAATAGCTGCCACCATGACTGTGCTCCCTGAAGGTGGCAGTTCAGAGTGACACACACCTATTTGTATCTGCTTGCAGGTGATGGAGGATATCCCTTGAGGCTGTGGCTACTTAACCCTGTGCGGAACCCGCAGAACAGCCATGAAGAGGAGTACAATTGTGTGCACACCCGTACCCGTGTTGTGATTGAGCAGACCTTTGGCCCGTTGAAGGCGCGGTTCCGCTGCCTCAGCAGGTCTGGTGGGGCACTCCTATATAGGCCTGAGAAGGTGGTGAAGATCACCATGGCCTGTGTCATGCTGCACAACATGTGCGTCCGGAGAATTGTACCACTGCCACCTGACATTGACATGCATGGCCCGGGTGAGGATGATGAGGATGGAGACGGAGGTGAAGTAGCCCCCCTGCCAGTACGTGATGCACAGGATGGCCATGCTGTACGCCAAGCACTAATTCACAAATACTTCTGAAACACGGACTATGATAGACATGCGTCAGTGACACACTGGCTCCATGTGGACATGCACACTTGTATTGTTGGGATTTGGCCACTGAACACCATCACCCATTAAATGTACATGCACAAAATGAAGAATGTCCAGCCATTGAATTTTTGGCACACAACGGGTGTATTTTTTCAAACAGGCAACAATGTGAACACTTCCCCCCCCCCCCGCCAACCCCCAGTGAACTCCCTAACCTACGCTACAAACCCCAAATGTCCCCAGTGAACTCCCTAACCCACCCTACAAACCCCAAATGTCCCCAAATGTACTCTAATGATTGTTCCCATCACCAACAACCATGTGTCCAACGGCCATTGTCTGGCCAATCTACTTCTTGGCCTTTTTGGTATCCGGGGGAGGACGTGTCAGAGGCAGGTTCCACGCCTGCTCCAAGGCGTGGCCGCTGCATATGGTGCAGGATGGACGTTAGCACTTGCGTTACTGCCCCCAGACAGCCCCTCATGACGATTGCAGATGTGTTAACGGCAGCAGTGTTTGCAGCGATGGCTGCTGTGGCCTCCCCAATGGCAGTAGCAATGGCCCTCCTTGTGTCCTCCCCATCGGCAATATACTGTCGCAGGAGATCAAGCATCGACTCCTGTTGTGCCTCCACCCTCGACAGGCGAGCCTCAAACGTGTCGGTGGTGGCCGGGGTGGTGGTAGCCGGGGTGGTGGTAGCCGGGGTGGTGGATGGCGCTTGCGTGGGGCCCACATCCAGGGTGCTGTCCTCCTCGAAGAGGTACATGTAGTACTCTCCGAGGTCGGAGTTGCGGAGGTAGGGGTTGTCACTGCTGTCGGCCTCCATATGGGGTTGGGGGGGTGGCCAGAGGGCTTGGGGTGGGTGTAGTGGACACGACTGTGACACCCTCGGTGTCCACATTCGCATCCGCAACGTCCGCGGTGGTTGGTGGTGCACGAACGGAAACCCCTCCCACTGTTGTGGGTGACTGCTGCTGGTCTTGTGTGTGGCCCACACTGGCAGCAGGTGTTTTTTGCTGGGTATCAACCCGGTCTGGCACACTGCCTGTTGGTCTGGCCTGTTTCTCTGGCTGGGGGGTGGTGGTGGCAGTGGCCCTTGTCCCATGGCGTGATGTTGATGCCCTTGCGCCCCTCTCCTGACTGGCATCTTCCTCATCGGTGCCTGGGGGTTAGAAGAGACGCAGGTCATCAGTGATGGCGTCACATGCCAGCTACATACTATTGCGCTGTGATATATTCATACATTCATGCATCCATTAATTACAGGGGTGTGGCAATTGGTGTTCTGAGGGGGCATGTAGGCTATCAATGCATGGCAGGTGGCATGCCATTGATCTGTGTGTTGGGTTACATGGGCACGGTCGTGTTATGTTGCCCGTGTGTTGGTATTGGGATTAGCACTCAGCATGCATTTGTGTGTGGCAGGGTGTGGCACGCATTCTTGACTGGATATGTTGATGTTGGTCTGGGACATGCATTGTCTTGCCTAGTCTCACTCCACGTCACTTGTGTTACGTCATGGTTTCCCCTACAGGGATGTGCAGGGTCACTCACCTCCTTCTGGGGATGATGCAGCGCCCATCTCCATCTCTCCGAATCCCTCTACTGACTCGGGATAAATGAATGAGCTGGCAGTCTCCTCCCACGGCATCAGCTTTGCTGGTGAGTGTGGCCCCCCCGTCTGTCACCATGGCCACCCTCCTGTTGACTGCCAGGATGTTCCTCACCCTCAAGCGGATGTCGTCCCACCTATTGCGGCAGTCCCGCACAGTACGTGGGGTGGTCCCCATGGCCGACACCCTCTGGGCAACCTCCTGCCAGATTTGCTTTTTCTTCATCTGGGCAGCATGCTTTATGTCATTTGACTTGATTATGTCTGCATCCTGGGCCAGAGTGTCCGCCAGCATGTTGAGCTCAGCTTCAGAGAAACGCTGTTTCTGCTTCCGGGAGGTCATCTTCTGGGTAGCCTTTGACATCCTCAGGGTTTTCTGACGCAGCACGACACGAAAGGACTGGTGGTTAGGGAGGATGGCAATGAATTGTGTTTTTAAAGATGGCCGCCGGCCCAGTTCCAGTTCCTGCGCGATGACGTTATTTCCGGGTCCGGTTTTTCGAACCCGGTATTAGCATGGTGGTATTACCGGGCCGGTATTTAGGGGTTACTCCTTGGCGGTGCCGGTATCGGCGGGTCCTGTGATGCCGCTATCGGGGGGTTTGAGGTCTTTTAGCGGCATGCCAGTATTTCCATTACCGGCATGGGGGGTTTGCGCGTGCTCGCGCACTAATGATCACCCGCTATTAGCAGGTTCATACGAGCAGGGACCCGCTCTTACCGGCATGCCGGTAATTAACCTGTTTTTACCGGGCTACTCGTAATGAGGTCCAGTCTCTTGATGTGTTGAGCCTCGGACCAACCAGTCGTCTAGGTACGGATAGACATGGTGGCCCCGTTTTCTGAGGGAAGCCGCCACTGGTGCTCCGCATTTGGTGAAAGTGCTCGGGGCTGCTTTGAGGCCGAATGGAAAGACTCGGAACTGGTAATGACTTTTGCCAACCTTGAATCTGAGATACTGTCGATGTGTCAGATGTATTTAATGTGAAGGGGTTAGCGTCTTTCAGGTCTAAAGCAGCTAGATATTCATGAGGCTGAACCGCTTTTATGACATCTTGAAGTGTGACCATTTTGAACTTTTGTTTTTTGATGTTTTAGTTTAGTTTTCGAAGGTCCAGGATTGGATGCCAGTTTCCGTCTGGCTTCTTTACCACAAAGTAAAGAGAGTATACTCTTTTTCTCCTCGATGAAGGAGGAACTCTTTCTATTGCCCGTTTTTTGTAACATGTCGCACTTCTTGTTGGAGAATGCCCGATTTCGGGGTCGTGGTCGGCGTGGATGACGAGGACATATTTCGGTATATTTATTATTCTTCACAGAACTCGAGGCGCGCCGAATCTCCGAAGCAACGTATACTGCGGAAAAACGGAACTGAGGCCAACGGGCGCCGCGCGTGCTACTTATATACCCGATGACGTCACCCTCGACGGAGGCCTTCAAGGGACCATCGACTCGACAACGACGCACGGCGCCCTCTGCCAAAAATATTTACAAAGAGCAGCAAAGCTGGATGGAATCCATCTGAGATGAGGAATACGTTGGAGGACAAAATCCACTCGAATGCAAAGGTGCGGATGTGACTTTTACAGGAGGAAAAGGTTTCTGCCTGCGTTTGAACTCCAACAGATGGCAGTGTTGGATGGCATCTAGCACCCATCTGTCCTTCGTAATTGCCTGCCTTCTATCGAAATGAAACTTCACATTTCCGCCCCACTGGTCAGCCCCTGAGGCAGTCATTGTTGGGCTTTGCTCTGCCTACCTCTTTGCGAGGTGGCCGATCCGCGTTTGCGTGGACCTAGGTGGTAATCCATGGACTGGTAGCCTCTTCTATACCCGAGACTAGTAGCTGCTTCTTCCGTAGTTCTTGTTGACCCTTGAGGATGACAATCTGGTGTGGCTAAAGGCTCCTCGAAAAGGACAAGAGGACACTCTGCCTTGTACAGCGGTTAATGATGTAGCCTTATCAGAATACGCCTTCATTGCCTTGAGGGCTTTGTCGATTTGGTCCCCAAAACAGTTCTCTCCCTCAAAAGGCACATCAACGACTTTATGTTGTACCTCTTGTCTAAAGAGTAGCGTAGCTATCCCAGTCTGCTTAGGACACAACCGACTCTGTGGAGGGTTGGGACATTAAACATTTTGGGATTGCGTCAGGTGCTTTGAATTATTTGTCTAGCCTTTAACAGCGAGCTCAGAGAAAGGATGTTTCTGGGTGTGTAATCCTTCTTGCCAGATATGGTTTAGGATTGGTATTGAAAATACAGCCTTCCTGAGCTTACCAATGTGGTCAAAAGGGAAGTAATCTTTCTTTTCCTCTGCAGGAGGAAGGCCCCAATATCGTCTGGATCGAGAGGGTTGTGCTGGGGTACCCTGTGCATCCTGGTCTGGGTCATCAGTGTACCATGTGTTGTCATGGTGAGTGGAAATGGATGAGGAGGTGAGGTGTGTGTCTCAGGGACTTGTGTAATGATAGTGTCAACTAATGGTCTCTCTTCCCCGGATTCACCAGCCACTCCCTCCTCACCTGTGTCCGAAGAGTGTGTGTTGTAGTTTTCCTTTAGGGTTCTTCTCCCAGAGCGGAAATCTCGCCTTTTTTATGGCCAATGGTCTGCCTCGAGAGGAAGCCACCGTTACATTCTGTCAACAGACTGTGATAACGTGGCCACCTTCCGGAACAGCCGGTTGGGGAAAAAGCCAGTCGGCATAAAAAACCCCTGTTGAATTGCAGTAATGAAATGATGAAAGTCTAAGAGCCTCTGAACAAGAAGGAAGGACTTGTTCCAACTGACCGGAGAAGGGAAAATCCAGAGAGTGTTAACAGAGGAGCAGCAAATATATGCACTCGCAGAAGGGTTTACGATCCAGTAAAAGTACTGCCAAAGCGGAGGAAGACAGAGTACAAAAAGATGCCACGCAGCAAAAAACAAAGCAAGGCAAGCCGGGAGAGCAGGAGATAGAGGAAAAGGGGGAAGCAAGACCTCCATGAGCGCGGAGAGTGAGTAGGAAGAGCAGAAGCAAGCAAGAAGCAGCTTCCCCAGGGCGGCAAGGAAAAGGAAGGAAAGTTCACGTGAGTGAACGAAATAGTGAAAGCACTAACATCGTGGTAGCAGAAGCAGAGTAACTGCAGTTGCAACTCATCGGCTGCAAATGCAGAAGTGAAGATAAACCTCCGGCAGTGCTGACACAAAACAACTAGACCGCCCGTAGAGCTGCGTGAGGAACATGATGGGAAGCTTTAATGGCAGCGTCCCACCTTCCACCTATGCCACAGTTTCCATGCACATGGGTGCATGACAGATAGGTATCCACTAACTCCCCTTCTTCTTGCTCGCTTATTAGCGGGCTTTTTGTTCGTGGAGGCCTGGGTGGAGAGTGGGACCTTTGCGCCGAACTTGGACATTTGGTGTGGTCTCTGGATGAGTGCACTTGATCTCTTCCTTGTAATGACTGTAGACCTGGAGTTACCTGGTCTCTGCATTGACGGATGCCCAGAGGTTGAGGTGGTGGAAGCCAAGCATTGAACTATTTTGCAGCGTCGAAAGAACGTGCAGGGATACCAAACATTGAGGATTTAATTGCAGGGATAACAAAGAATGAGGATTTTTAAAAAGGGGTACACCAGAGTCATACCTCCTGTTCCCGATGGTGAAAGGGGGACACCAAGGGCTACACTCTGTTATTGAGTTTCCTTCCCCTCTTGACTGTGGTCAACTGGAAGATCTTGTCAGGGTCCCACACTACTCCTACACGATCAGGGTTCCTCACTACAGCTCATGTTAAAAACATTCTATGTGAACGTGGAAGAGTGGCAGTTTAGGTGGATAACTGGAAATGAGTTTTTGTTTCGTTGGTGGTGACATGGGAGTTTGGGATTCTTACTTAACATTTCTTCAGGAAGCCTTTGTTGCCCCAGGCCAAGATGGAGGCACAGCTCAGCAGCATTGATTTGCTGAGGCTAAAGGTGAGGTAGTTTGGGATTCTTTTCAGCATTCTAAACTGCCTTTCATTCTAGTTTTCCATTGAACAGGTCGCAGTTTCCTTAGTCCCTGCATTAAAAGTAACCCCCCCAGGAAGCCAAGATATTTACAAAGTTAAATCTTAGGGGGGCCTACCATCTGGTGAGAATTCGAGAAGGTGATGAGTGGAAGACTGCGTTTAGAACTTGTTTGTTTATTTGTATAGCGCGCAAATCCCAGGGGTATGTAGGCGTTTTTCCTTAAGAAAATTGTTACAGTGCTTCAGGTTTACAGAAAGGAAGCACATATGGTAATGACAGCATGAAACATCACGTGGAGGTAAAACAATACACGCAAAGTGCAAGAGATAGTTCAAAGTAGATACATTCATAGGGCCTGACCTCATGTTGCAGGGTGGCAGCACACAGATGCAGGAGTCAATTCAATGGGCATAAACATGGAGCCTACCCCATGTTTCAGGGCGGCAGCACACAGATGCAGGAGTCAATTCAATGGGCATAAACATGGAACCTACCCCATGTTGCAGGGCGGTTCACCTGGAGCGTCCTGTTAGCGGACAGGGGCTTTCGTTGTGGGCCTTAGTGAGCGGTGCCTGCTAAAGCCTGCCGGTTCCCCATTGGCTAGGAAGAGCATACAGCAAGTCAATAGGGATGAAGTAGAAGGACAAAGCAGCATCAGAAAAAAAGAAAAATCGGCAGCCACGATGAAAAAGTCGTGAGGTCGCTGGAAATTCAAACTGCAAATGAAGATCATATCACTATTTGCTGCAAGATGCAAATTAGTGGGGCCTGGTAGAGAAATGCCAGGCAAGCGTGGTAGCAGGCGCTAATTAAAAGACATTTGGCCTCTGTAACGCTCCAGCAGCTTTTCAGTTTTTCATCAATCAAGAACTTCGAGAAGTTCTAGATTTGTAGTGGTCTACATAGACATTTGAATTTATTTCTAAAGAACAGAATCAGCATGAAGAACATGTCAAGAAGGCATTAATCAAGTTGAGGGAAAATCACCCATTTGCGAAACTCAAAAAAGGGGAAGTTTCATGCTGATTGTGTAGAATTTTGGGGTTCGTGCTTTCTCCTGAGGGACTTAAAATGGACTCAGCCAAGATTAAGGCAGTGAAGGACTGGCCTCAACCCACGACAGCAAGAGACATAAAAATTCACAAAACATATGAAACTTTGTATCGCAGATTTTTTCAAAAAATGTTTGCAAGTAGTTACTCCAATTACTAGACTGCTGAAGAAAGGAACATTTGAATGAAGTGAGGAATCAGAGAAGGCGTTCCAATTTTTGAAGGGGAAATTTGTCACGCGGCCTATACGATAGCATCCTGATGTTGATCAGCTTTTTTTCCTAGAACTGGACGCTTCAGATTGTGCTATGTGAGCTCTGCTGTCTGTCAGACGACTGGGCAACTTCACCCTGTGGCTTTCTTTTCCAAAACATTTTTTCCGGCTGAAAGGAACTATTAGATTTCAGACAGGGAACTATTGGCTATCAATGCAGCTTTTGTGGAATGGAGGCATTATCTCCTGAGTGGCAGACATCGAGTCACGGTACTAATAGATCACAGGAATTTGACATTTCTTTGTTTGGCAAGAACTGACTCCCAGACAGTTGCGTTGGTCCTTGTTTTTCACCGAATATGATTTTGTCATCATGTTTAAACCACAGCGTCAGAATGGGAAGGCAGATGCCCGGTCTTGGTGTATTCCAGGAAGTTTTAGGAATGACCCTTGTGCCCCTATGCCTTTGCTAGCGGAAAGTAATTTCATCGTAGGAGAGGTACAGAAGGTGAAGGATTTTCATGAGCGGATCCAACAATAGATGTCCGTTGAGCAGCTTTTGGAATGGGAAGCCGAGGATCCGATATGTCAGATAAAGGAGGGGATACCTTACGTGGATGTAAAATTGTATTGACCTTATGAAGAGATACAGGAAGAAGCATTGTCACAATTCACCGTTGGCTAGGCATCCAGGATTCAAGGAAACTCTTGAATTATTACAAAGAGAATTTTAGTGGAAGGAAACGCATGAAGACACCGAAAATGAGAGTATTGTGAAATTTGAATTTGTGCCAAGTCAGATCATCAGAAAGCTGCAGGGTTACTTGTGCTTCTTCCAGTTCCACCTCATCCTTGGCATGCAGTTTCAATGGACTACATTGTAGATTTACCACCGGATATGGGATGTTCGACTATATGAGTGGTGGATGTTTTTTCCAAGGCTGGGCATTTCATTCCCATCAAGGGGGCTGCTACAGCTACGTCATTAGCACAGACATTTTTTGCAGAATGTGCTGCAGCTTGGTGGCTTACCGAGTCCGGTGATATCAGATCGGGGAACTCAGTTTGTCTCCAAATTTTGGCAAGCATTTTGCAAGGAATTGAAGATCGAGATTCATTTAACTACCAGGTATCATCCTGAGAGAAATGGTCAGACTGAGAGGGTAAATCAGGAACTGGAGAAGTACATACAGTGTTATCTGGGTTCAGATCAGGGATGGCTAGCATTGGCGGAGGTGGAAGTTCCCGATGTTGAGTAGATTGAGAGCTATGGGGCAGAATCTAGAATGGGCAGTTCAGGCTTTAGAGAAAAGTAAGTTAAGCTATAGTAAATTTGCTGACAGAAAATGTAGGAAAGCTCCAGATAACCACACCTGATCTCCTAAATGATTATCTACCAAGAATCTAGCATTGACAGGGAAAAACAAGTTTAGTCCTCGTTATATTGGACCTTTTGAGGTGGAATACGTTTACTCTCCTGTTACAGTTACATTTAAATTGCCACCAGGGTTAAAAGTGCACCCTACATTCCATGTAAATTTATTAAAGATCTGTAGGGTTCCAGGTCCAGGGTTTTCTGATGATGAAAATAAGTATGAGGTTCGAGCTATACTAGATTCAAGAATGGTTTGGGGTTGATTACAGTATTTGGTGGATTGGAAGGGTTATGGGCCGAAAGAGAGGACTTGAGAAAGGGTTGAGAATGTGCATGCTCTAATTTTAGTTCGACTGGTCCATCGGTTAAGGCAAGATAAACCAGGCCCTGGGACAGGACATTACGGAGGGGTACTGTCAGGGTCCCACACTACTCCTACACTGTCCAGTTCCTCACTACAGCTCATGTTTAAAACATTCTGTTTGGAAATGGAAGAGTGGCGGGTGGTCTAAGGTTTAGGTGGATAATTGAAAATGGGTTTCTGTTTTGTTGGTGGTGACTTGGGAGTTTGGGATTCTTCTTTAAAGGATAGTCCTATCAAACATTTTATTGGCTAAAAAGATGGCCCATAATGTAAAATATATATTAAAAATATTTTTAAGTAAAGTTCCTATGTAGAGTTTTGAGCAAATGAGGCTCAAACTCAAACATTTTGAGCACTAGGAGCAATCCATTTTGTGAAATGGATGAGCCTCCTGTGCTTGTGTTAATTTCTGCCCTTGTGGCACTAATGAAGCAAAAGCCAGCCAGCTGTAATACACAAAAGCTAGCAGTAGGTGGCTTTTGCTTCATTATTGCCGTAGAACAGAGATTAACATAACCTACTGCTGGTAAGTGCTTTACATTTCATTCTTTTCTGAAAGCACTGCAAAATAAATGCTGCGGTTTTCTTTCTAACTAAAAATGAAAACCGCAGCATTTATAACATTGCATTCATGTTTGCTGTGGCTTCAGCTTTGAGTCTCCTGGGCTCCCCCCGACCCGGGGGAGCCCAGGAGACTACAAGCGAAAGCTGCCGCAGTCAGAAATACAACCTTGTTGTATTTATAATAGCTGCGCCTTTGCTCTTTTCATTTTCATTTGACGTTTTCTGTGCTTCCCTGGGGTTAGGGAGCACCTAAAAACGTAAAATGAAAATGAAGGCAGCCTCCTAAGCTCATGTACAGGTCTGCTCTGGCTACAGTAAGCAAAGGCTCCCAGTAGGGGGCTTTTGCTGCTTGTTTAGTGCCGCCAGGGCAGAGCTTAACATGAGCTGAGGAGGCTGCCTCAAATTGCAAAATGGACGCTCCCATGTTTGAGCCTTGTTTGCTCAAAAGTTTACATAGGAACTTTCATTAAAATTATATATGGTGGGCTATCATCACTCCTGCAAGAATTCTCACGCTGTATCTGACAGATCTGTCTTGTACCTGGGGTTGGATCCTGCAGTCCTCAGAATCAGAATCCGTGACCCCTGGGCATTCCTCTCTGGGAGGCTCAAAGTCTGATGTTATTTCATGCTGATGAAATTCCTCAGGCATGAATTCTGTGAAGCATATGGGTGACATAGCAAGAGGGATATGTCTGGACTCTGTTGGTTCTTTCATTGGAGTTTTTAGTATTCCTTTACTACAGGATAGAATATTTTCTTCTTGTAGAAGGAGGTTAGATTGTTCAGTATGAAGTTGACAAAGGGTTTGGGTGAACCATAGCTTTCCACCCTGGAGATTTTTTCATCGACGAGTGATGGCCTGATTCTGTCAGAGTATGTCCCGTCAACGAAATTGCCCACGGGGGGGGATGTCTCGTGGACGTCTCTATGACGAGGATCTATGTCCTTCTCTAGAAGTTCCAGACAGACAAGAGGGGTTTAATTTTCGTCAACTAAGATGGGCTTTTCGTGGCAACTTTTGTGTCTCTCCTCTCCGTCGGGGAGGATGGTCTCGACAAAATGGGAGGTGGACTTCGGTGATGGACACAAGTTCTTATCCATCTTCGATGACAAGTTTTTCGTCAACAGGATTATCGCCGACTCTTTGGCCGTGGAGCGGGAGCCTTTGCTGCTGACCGGTTTCTTTTTAGAAGGAGACTGGGGTCGCGCAGTAGCCTTATCTTGGCTCATCGCCGATTTTGGCTTACCTATTTTTTTTTCTTTTCGTAAGTGGCTCTTCTGACGACAGCCTGTGGCTTGATGGTGAACGCTGGCCAGAAGGGGTGGTAGCTCTCGCACTCCTTGACAAGCTGCTTCCGGCGCCAGATATTCCCCGCCATAGCCAACAAAATAGTCAATGTTTCCAGTCTTTGAGGGTTCTTGGAGAACAACCCTGACAGATCTCACAATTTTCAGAGGAATGGTTAGGGTGTAGGCAGTATATACAATTTACTTGCCCGTCACCTTCGTAGATGTTCTTTAGGCTGCACATCCAACAGGGCCTGAACAAGTACTTCTTCGGACCGCTCTCCCTAGCCGTAGTCTACACTGTGGAAGGGTCGGTGTAGCTGCTTTATTCCATTTGAAAGTAGTGTGGAAAATTATATTATAATTTCTCTTGAAGAGATAAACTCGAGGAATCCGACCAGCTAGCAAGACAGTTGAAATCTGAAGGGAAGCTGCTGGGGTGGAGCTATACACTCGACATTCTATTGGTGGAGACCAAAAGCACCCACAATGACAATGATGGGACACTCAAGGTGTCAACGTTTTCGATGGGTAAAGTAGTAAATCAAAGTAACCAGGGATTCCCAGCCTGACAACGCGGAATAGTCAACGCATGTGAATACATGAAGGATCCAATTCTGGAGAAATATAGATTTTGTAACCAGGCTGCGAAATAGGTTCCAATCCCAGCTTTCTCGCAATACTAAAATCTTGTAGTGCTGGGCAAGTCAATTGTAACTTGTATATCTCAGTCCATCTGGATACCAAAATAAGAGTGAATAAAACAGTGACCACTGAGAAGTGCGATAAATGTAAAGCACTTGGGCCAGTCTGTTACTCCCATTGTTAACTGCCAACGCGTGGCCTTTATTTGGCCTTCCTGGACATCTCCAAGGCATTTGACTGCGTGGATCATGTCAGACTGTGGAAGATGCTAAGGTCATGGGGCTGTCCAGAGTATTTAACATATTGAGTCCCTACATGCCGATATAAGATTGAAAGTAAGGTTATATCAAAGAAGTTCTTATTCGGTTGGGTCTATGCGGAGCGTGGTCTCCGGCAGGGCTGTGTGTTTGCCACTTTTCTTTTTAAATTTGTCACCCTCTGTCCCATCTCCCCACTCCCCCTTCCCTCTTCAGCGTATTCAATTCTGTTTTCTTATTGTAAATATGCATTGTACCTTGTAGCTAAGCATTCTGTCGAACAGCGCAACGATGCCTTTGGGCTGCTGCGTGCTATATAAATGTGAATAAATAAAATATATAAGTGCGGCACTTGTTGATTCAATGGTAAACCGTCCAAGGCTGGGTTCGGTCAAATTACTGTATTTATTGTATGTGGATGACCTGGTTCTGCTGGACTATAGATCAATATACCTGCATAGATCAATAAAAGCTGCTGGGGAGTTCTTTGGGGACCTTGCTTGACAGTCAATGTCCCCAAGTCAAAGGCCTTGGTTGTAAACCGTCAGAAGACTTGCTCTGGGAGACTGAACTTTGCCTGGTCCATGAATGAGCAGAGGCTGGAGGAGTTTCGGGAGTTCAGATACCTTGGGGTACTATTTAAAGCAAGGAAATCATTTGGTATGGCGAATCAAGCTCTGAATGGATACGAAATATGGTGGTTTTTTGTTGTTGCCAGCCATTAAGATGTACAACCAAATGATAGTCCCTAGGCTGATTTACGGGGCTGAGGCCCATGAAGAAGGACTAGCTTGGGCTAAGCTTGAGTCTTATTTGGAAACGCGTATTGTCCTTACCCAAGGGTACTCCTTTTGTTGCAGTGCGCCATATTTTGGGGCTTGTATCTCTGGAGGTCAAAGTTACCTGACGTAGAATGCTATTATTTTGTGGAATTTTATTCACCCCAGTGTGTTCTCTCTTTGAAAAATTGAAGGAGGAATTCAAGGGGGGTGCTTGTGGGGTATTAAAAGGCATGGATGAGCAACTCCTGGGATATTCTGGACCAAAAATCTCTATTGGTAGAGAACTTGCAACTCACTTCTAACAAGATCAAGAGGGAATTGTATGAGACGGATTGGCTTAATAGTGAACACCTTGTCTCTTAGAAAATCTTTGACCATTTCACCCTGGATATAAAACCACATAATGTACTACAGAATTTTATGATAAAACATCCGACTAAAAAATGCAAGAGACCTGTGGCTAAAGGGGACGTTAAATCGATTGCAACCAAAAATATTTTTGGTGCACGTATTAAAGCCCCTCTGCAAGAGCGCCTCTGTTGGTTTTGTAGGTTGTCAAGGGAAACGTTTAAACAGCTTATTGAATGCTCTGGTCTATGTAATCTTAGAAAAGCCTCTTTTGTGTTGTATTTTAAAAAGCGTCCTTTGGTCACATGGAAAATGCTTTGGTGATCACCGTTGCTGGAGCCTAGCGACCATTTGGTCATTTCAGTTATGCATTTTGTAATTAGTAGGTCACTTGATTTGATTTAGAAATGTATTTTTACTGTAAACTGTTGGTATTACCATTTTATTGTGATTCTCTTTTTGTAAAATAATTGTCTTTTTCATGTTTGTGTGCGTACAGTTTTAATGTTGAAACTAACTCGCATAATAAAAACATTTAAACAAAAATATTATGTGTTCTTGGTCTGGCTTTAGAACCGTATGTCAGCATCACGCTGATGGAGGAGGAGAGAAATATAGAATTTGTAAGCAGGCTGAGAAATAGGTTCCAATCTCAGCTTCCTTGCATTACTAAGATCTTGTAGTCCTGGGCAAGTTAACTGCAACTTGTGTGTCTCAGTCCACTTGGGTACCAAAATAAGAGTGAATGAAACAGTGACCACCGCGAAGAGTTTTAAATGTAAAGCACTTGGGCCAGTGTGTTACTCCCAATGTTAACTGCCGAAGGGATAAAATATCGGCATCATTAAACCGCGATCCTGGGCAAGCCACTTACCAGATGGTCTTATTTTCACTAGGTGCAACATTTGGTATAACAACCTAGAGATTTACTGTATTGAGATAGTTTGATGTTTCCCAATTTACTTGAAGGGAAATCTTTAGTCCCAACCCTCATTACCCCACACCCATTGTTTTAATCCCACAAAGCACAGCATCGATGAAACAAAATTATGTATTGTGCTACAGATGAGTAGAAACAACTTTAAAATAACAATTCAACAAATGCAGAGCTACAACCCTTCGTGTTTTCAGCAACAATACTTTTTAGATTGCTCATCTCTAGCAGTCATAAAGTTATATTTCAGAAATGTGTTAGTTGCGTTTGTATTGCACCATTATAGTGAATGTTTTGCTCTGACGAGAATTATGTAAGAATATGATCCGAAAGATATATTCTGAAACTAGCACTGAAATGTATGCGTTCTGTACAAAATTCTGCACATTTCCTGATTGTAAACACTTCCAACTCCAATCTTCCCTTTTTTTTTTAAAAATAGTTACTCCTCTCATGTTTCATGCATGCATGGCACATGCAGGCAGTAGGACAGGTCACGTATTACACCGCAAACAGACTTCAGGGCCCAGAAATTAATGCCACGGGATACCATGTTTCTAAGAAATCTGCACAGTGGGACTGGATATTGTCCCGGCCCTATAAGCATTAGAGGCACTGGCCTGCTGGAAAGTAAGAGCTCAGTTGATCAACATATGTGCATAGATCTAAGTGAAACATGCAGGTACCACGATACAATGTCTGGTGGAGTAGTTCAGTGAGTTAGTGAGTTACAGTGCCTGGTGCAGTGATTTATGAGTAACCTGCAAGTCAAAGATTTCAATTCCAGCATTATTAGCCTTCCACTTGGGACAACACTGACCTCTCTCAGCAGAAGTACTATGCTTTAGTCAGAAATGCAGTTCAGCATTTATATGACATGCATTACTTATTGTAGTAATAGCATTTCTGATGGTGGGATCGGCTTAGATTCACATGCTATGCATATAGTACGACATCTAGTGGTAATCGCAGAGTATTGCATCTCGTCTTTCAAGGATCAAAAGGGGGACGTCCACATGGGTGTGCTTGTAACACTATGCCTAACGTGACGTGTGTAAAGACCGGAGGGGGCGTCTGTACTACTTCTCTCTATATGGTAGAGGAGAGGCCCACAGGACCCCAGCCAAGATTCTCTATTGTTGGCTGCAATGGAGGAGCAATCAAGGCCTAGCTTCTCAGGAGGTGATGCGGGCTGGTTCTTAAGTAGATTGTAGTCCACAAGCACGCACAAAGGAATGTCCACACACTATATTAGTGAAAACACAGTCTTTATATAATTAAGGTTGAAGGTTATATACACTATCACAATAACTCACTTTGTGCTCAGTTAATCTACAATGGCAAATATATACAGTTCTAAGAGGTACCACAATTATCAGATTTCATTAAAGTGCATCAACTGTACTCCGGTCAAATGTCACACAAATCAATTAACAAAAGGTAACCAACAATAGACATAGGAGGAAAGCAGTTGGGTAGAACAATTGGCAGAATACTGGCACTGTTACCTAGACACAGCTCTGTGTGTAGATCCTCCCCACCTGGACTACCCGTAAAATAAAGAAAAAATACAAGCCCAGTCCATATATTGTTCAATTAGTCTTATTTGCTTCTAAAGTGTTTCTAACACACCAATGTACCTGGAATAGAGTTCCTCGAGGAGGCGTTGATGGATCCTTCTTGAGTGACTCCCTTTAAAGCAGGAGCCACGGATCGTCGATGGGCTTGAAGGTGGTGAACGTGGCATCAATGATCCTCGATGAAAAGTTTGATGGCGTCGAGGCAGCAGCTTCGGTCCTGGCAGTGCTCGTCGACGAGTCGAAGACGTCCTGCAAGGCGTGCGGGGCACCTCGACGTCGATAGTTCAGGACCGCAAAGATGTGAAGAACATTGGCCCAGCAAGGCCGTTGAGTCGTCCGGCGTCTCTACGGTCTTTGGGTGGCGGGAACCCCACCGGCGGATGCTCCTCGGCGCGGCGACGGCCTTGCCTTCTCCGGCGCAGTAAGGCAGTCGGACGAGCGCGTCCGGGCATCAAATGTCTTGCTCAATGGAGCATTGCGGCTCTGGTCGTCAACGGCACAGCATCAAGCATTCCCCGCTTCTGGGCAACTAACTTCGACGGGCCTCCAGCGGTTATAGCAAACCTCCGAACCCTGGTCAACAACTGGGCGGCTGTCCGGTGATTCTCTTGGTTTCTCGTCGGCGATCCCAGTCTCCGGCTGGCAGTCTTTCGTAGGCTGACTTCCAGGGCGATTCGGCGAAGGTTAGCAGTGCACGAGGGTCCCTCGTAGCTCGGGAAGAGGGTGCCTAACCAGGTCCTCTCTGGATCAGTTCTTGAAGACACAGCAGCTTTCAGATCGACGAAGTAGAGCAACAGCAATACTTCTCTTCCACCAGGGCTTCAAGGTTAAGCTTCAGTTTCAATGTCAGTTTCAACTCCAGATTCTGAACGAATTCTAGCAGAGAGAGGCCCCCAGATATACTGTTGATCTCCCATTCGTTTTGCTGGGTCACACTCAGGCAACCAATCACTCAGAAGGGCAGTCAGCCAATCAGGCACACAGTGCATTCAGGCCATTCTTCTCCATCCAGACACTCACAACACAGAATGTGGATTCGGACAAGTACCACGCCATTCAACACTACACACTGCATTCATACCAGTTTTGGACAGGGCTGTCTCAGTCATTGTGTCAAACACCAGATACAAGACATCCACAACACAGAATGCACATTCGTCACACACTCCATTCACCCAGGTCCCACCCACAGGCACACCCACAACATATGGCTGTTGGGAAGGCTCCAGCCAGTCTGGTCGGCACTTCCCCACACTACCATATATTGAACTTCCACCCAACAGCCAATCAGGGGGAAGGGGCAGAGTCAGGGCTTCCCAGGACTTCGGGAAAACAAAGGTAACAGGTGATGGAAGGCAAGAGGCCACAGGGGCCATCTCGTTTCCATCAGGAATCTGATTCCAATGACAGGGCCTGGTTATCCCAAAATGGATGATACTCCGAGAACATGTCAAATTCAGCATGGAGCTGCCACCAGCCCATACAGCCCACACAGGTGCCCAAAAACATACACTAGGGGCACAGGGTTGTACCCTACCCATGGGTGCCATAAGGGTATCCCATGGGTCTGTACCCCAAACCAAAAGAGCTGCACCACCAGGAGTCCCACATGAACGCCTGTGCGGAAAACACGACAGAACACACGATAAACAGTAAAGGACAAAGATACGGAGGCCCTGTTCCTACGATGCATTTCAAGCATCGCAACGTGTAATGTACACAAAATCCCTCACGTGTTGAGGTCGCTCTGTTTTTTTTTTTCTGCCGTGAGGGAGCTTTATGACCACCGTGAGTGAGTACAGAGAGAGAAAGGTGTAAGATGTCTATGTTCATTCTACTCCAAGGGGGGGGGGGGGGAGGGTGGGTGCATGTGAATCTAAGCAGATACCGTAATAGCATTTCTGATGGTTGAAAGTAATGAAAGTCTGATGCTTGTGAACCTGCTTAGAATCACATGCTGTGCATAGACTAGCGAGCAGTAACCAGAGATGGTGGTGGGATGTGTGAAGGAACTGTAGTAAACCGATGTCTAAGTACCGCTTGTCCCCACCCGAGAATCAGACCTAAAGTGTGTATCCAGGCAGAAATGTTTCCAAAGGTGTGTACAGAACTCCAGGTTGCTGCTTTACAAATGGGCTCAAGAGGAACATTCGCAACGAATGAATGCTATGGAAGCCCCAGTGCCCAGAGGAGTGTTCTCTAGGCTTGAAGGGCATCTCCCCCTCGGCAAGAGTTTAACACAGTGTGATGCAGTTTACAATCCATTTTGAAATCGCTGATTTACAGACAGGATCCCCTTCTCTACCAGCTGCCACTAAAACGAAAAACTGGTTTGTCTTCCCAAGTAATTATGTCCTTTTCAGATAGTAGATGACTCTTCTCCTCCCATAAAGTGTGTGGAGACTTCTTTCCGCCACGTTAGTGGGGTTCTGGAAAAAGGTGGGTAGTTCTTTTGATTGGTTGACATGGAACTTTGAAATAAATGTAGGCGCAAATCGTGGCTAAGTGCGCAGGACCACCTTTTCTTTGTGAATCGTGAGAAATGGGTCTAGGACTGAAAGAGCCTGCAGTTCACTAACTCTTTTTATTGAAGTGATTGCCACCAGGAAGGCGGTTTTATAAGTGAGAGCCTTAAGGCTTGCCTTATGCATAGGTTCAAATGGAGAACCCATTATTCTAGTTAATAACACATTCAGGTCCCATCTGGGAGAACGGTTTGGGGAAAGAAGTCTTTTAACCCCCTTCACGAAAGCATTAACGACTGGAATTTTCCATCACAAAACCCTTTCATGAGACATGGTGAAAGCAGAAGGTTCAGCTAAGTGGACTTTTAAGGAATTGAAAAGCAAGCCTGAATCTAGCAAGTGAGTTAGGTACAGGACATATGTGTTGGTGAGCATTCAATAGGATTGATGCTTTTAGTACTGCACCAGACCACAAAGCGTTTCCATGTGCTGGAATAGCAGTGTCTGGTGGTTGGTTTTCGCACTTAAGTATGTCCATGTATCTTTGAGGAAGGTGGAGGTGTCCTAATTCTACGACTTCAGGAGAAAGGCTGCTAAGTTGAGAGTTTGCGGGCATGGATGTAGAATCTCCCCGTTGTCTTGTGACAGCATGTTGTACGGGCATGGCAGCTTCCTCGCAGGGGAGACTGACATTGCCATCAGATGAGAAAACCCAAGGTTGGCAGGCCCACACCAGAATCATAGTGACTGGTTCCTGGTGCATCTTGTGAGTAGGGGAAAGCATAGACAAATTTCCCTGATCATGTTATCCAGAGTCTAGGGAAAAGCATAGACAAATTTCCCTGACCATGTTATCCAAAGTCCGTTCCCCTTGGAGCGGTCCTGCGGGAACCTGGAGGCGTAATCTGGGCATTGAGCGGTCTCTAGAGTTGCAAACAGGTCAATCTCTGGGAAGCCACAGTCTTCGAAGACGTTAGACAATGGGCCTCATTTAGGAGTACGGCAGTAGGGTGTTAACGGTACTGGTAAGGATGCTGGTGCCGTTAGCCCCCTACCGCTGCATTCTGAGGTCCCTTAGCGGGTCCCACTAGGGCCGGCTGGTTTTACTAGCCACCCATAGCGGGACCTGCTAAGGGACCAGGGAGCTATTGACGGGCCCGCTATTTGCAGGCCCGTTATTAGCTCCATCACCATTTCCACTGAACCCTATGGGGCTCGAAGGGGAAATGGTTTTCAGAATGAGCCTGGTTTGCTCAAACGTTTACATAGGAACTTTCATTCAAATTATGTTTAATGCATGTTTTTCATTATTGCCCATCTGTTAGGACAATAATATTTTTGAGCGCACTTTTCTTTTAAGCTCTGCCCTGGCAGCACTAAACAAGCAGCAAAACCCCCCTACTGGGAGCTTTTGCTTACTGCAGCCAGAGCAGAGCTGTACATGAGTTTGGGAGGTTGCATTCATTTTTATTTTACGTTTTCGGTGCTTCCCAAGCCCAGGGAAGCACAGAAAACGTAAAATGAAAATCAAAAAAGCAAAGGCGCAGTAATTATAAATACAACAATGTTGTATTTGCGATTGCTGTGGTTGGAAAACCATGGCAATCGCAAATACAACAACGTTGTATTTCTGACTGCGGTGGCTTTCACTTGGAGTCTCCTGAGCTCCCCGGGATCAGGGGAGTCCAGGAGACTCCAAGCGAAAGCCGCCGCAATCAGAAATACAATGTTGTTGTATTTCTAAATACTGCAGCATTTAGAAATACAACAGCGTTGTATTTCTGAATGCAGCGGATTTCACTTTGAGTCTCCTGGGCTCCCCCGACACGGGGGAGTACAGGAGACTCTAAGCGAAAGCCGCCGCAGTCAGAAATATAACATTTTTGTATTTCTAAATGCTGCAGTTTTCTTTCTACATTTCTCGGGCTCCGGAAAATGTAGAACGAAAAGCGCAGCATTTTTAAATACAACAACATTGTATTTAGGTTTGCTGTGGCTTCAGCTTTCAGTCGCTTGGGCTCCCCCGGCCCTCAAAGCTGAAGCCACTGCAAACATAAATACAACCTTATAAATGCTGCGGTTTTCTTTCTACGTTAGAAACAAAACCGCAGCATTTATTTCGCAGTGCTTTCAGAAAAGAATTAAATGTAAAGCACTTATCAGCAGGTTGTGTTAATCTCTGCACTCCAGCAATAATGAAGCAAAAGCCACCTGCTGGTAGTTTATGTATTTTTGTATTCGTTTATTATTTATATTGCGCTTGAGAGACTTAAGAGTTACATACATGTGAGGCAATAAACAGTGATAGATGCATAAAGAGCAAGAATGGCGACCCTGCTTACAGCTGGATATGGTACGGACTGGCAAATTGTACCAAGTTATGTCAAGAGGAGACCTGGGATAGTCGACAATTGTGATGTGCCATAAAAGAAATACATCATGGGAGCAAATACAGTAGTTGGTAGGGTAGAAGTGCTGTGAGATATCCGCCTGGTGCGTCGGGTTTCAAAGTTAGTGTAACAGCTTATTGAGCCAGTTTTTCATTTTGGCTTTGAATGTGAGGAAGGAGGGTTCCAGTCTGAGTTGGGTGGGATGGAATTCCAACGTTTGGCAGCTTGGACAGGGAAACTAGCTCCTCCAGCTGTCTTTAGGTTGTACCTTGGTACCACCAGCTTGAGTGAATGAGTTGATCTGGTGGTACGTGATGCTTGATGTTTGCATATTTTGTTGGGCAGGTATTTTGGGGCTATATTCGAGAGGCATTTGTGGGTGATAGCTAAGGTGTTTAATGTGATTCTGTCACGGATAGGCAACCAATTGACGTGTCTGAGCGCAGAGATTCGACTAGATCTGGGTAAGCTAAGTGCTGCTCTCAATGAGTTATAGTCTGTTTAGGTTGATTTCATAAGAACCTAGGAATAGTGTGTTACAGTAGTCTAATTTGGACAAAGCAAGAGCCCTTGCTAAAGTGAGACAACTGTTTGTTGATAAGTATGAGTTGCAGCTGTAGATGAGTTTATTGATGTAGGCTGTGGAAGATGCCAGATTGCTGACTTGTTTTTTGAGGGATAGCGCTGCGTCAAGACAGACCCCCAGTGTTTTTATATTTTTGGATACTTTGATGTTACCATCAATATTGAAAGCTGAGTACTTTGAGTCGAGTTTATTCATTTGAGCCTGAGTGCCCACAATCATTAGCTTGGTCTTATTGTCATTCAGACATAAGCTATTGGTGGCCATCCAAGTTTGGATTTCCAAGTATATGTCATTGAGTAATTTGGAGTCTTGGACGTAACATCTAGTGAGGGGTATGAGGACTTGGGTGCCATCTGTATAGTTGGTATAGATGACACCCAATTTGTCCAGATGATCAAATAACATCTTTATATATATGTTATATAGCGTGGGTGATACGCATGAGCCTTGAGGGACTCCACAGATTGTGGTATCGGATGTGCTGAGGCTGAAGGGGAGAATACTCTGGTGATCCAATTTGAGAGTAAGAAATTGACCCACTCAGAGGCATTCGTGGAGAATGCTGCATCTGAGGTAAGGTGTTTGGTGAGGATTTGGTGGTCAATGAGGTCAAAGGCCGCTGAGAAGTCTACGAGTAGGAGGATCCCTAGCTTACCATTCTCCTTCGCCTCATCCATTTGGATCTTTAGATCCAACTCGGAATGACTGCCACTGTCAGACAATCTCACTGTAATGAGTACAGGGACGAAGAAGATCCCCAACATGTTACAATCAAGTAGAAAAAATACTCTACAAGCTGTTACTCTGGGGCATTCCCAGCCATTTAATTCAAACAGCAAAGAAAGACTTTGTTCTGTTCCGGAAAGAGAACCTGGTGAGCAAAGACACAGTCGAGAAGCCTGCAAGGTTGAAACTGGGCCTCAGGAAACTGCAGCGAGGTAGCTCGCCAGTGTAGCAGAGATGAGTAGCGCGACGCCCGTGCTGCGTCTTGCGAGTCAGCTGGGAGCCGGCAAACTGTAAGTGGAGAAAGAGGTGGTGGCGCGACCGGTCATGGGTCAGCCGTGCAGTCTGAGAACTGCACCTATACCGCCTAGTCTAGCCTAACACGGAGGCAAATGTATGGAGAGCATGAGAAACTGTAGTGGTGGTAGTGTGGCCTGTAACAGGGGGACCATCTGGTCTGGAACTTGAACCGGGACTGGCAACAGTACCAGGCCACGAAGGCAAACAGGCGTATGATGAGAAGTAGAAGGCAGAAGAACAAATCTGCGGCCCCTGGCAAAACCAGTGAAGCATGCCTCTAGAGAAGGTAACAGGAATAAGAAAGCCTGGGAAGGGGCCAGGAACGTTTGTGACAGACAAGAAGTAGAAGAGAAAGTAGTAAGACATGTTGTGAGGCAATTCCCTGGCCAATTCCACAGGGGCGTTGTTCTGGAGAGTCGAGGAGGACTCGTCCCCTCGTCCTAGTGGGGCCAAGTGAAAGAAAGTGGAAAAAGTATATAAGGTTTAAACTTAATCAATTCCACACTGAGTACAAATAAAACACTGGAACACGAAAGGTGTCGCACACTCATCTAGCACCTGTCGATTTTGCTCTTGTGGTAATCAATTGGAAACATTGAAACATCTTGTTATCTCGTGTCCGTATTTTGAATCCAATAGAATGCAATGCTTTGGAAATCACATCATTGGTAAAAACTAGTTTTTCAAGAAACTTTCATTGGCTGTGATGCATGTGGGGAAAGAATGTCTCTCTGATTCTTTCGCTCACATGTCTTCTGAGTATAATTAACATTTAATTAGTGTCATTTTTGAATAGTCAGTCTTGAGACTAATGACCTGTACACTGTGTTGATTGAATTGGTCATGCTATTGTTGCGCTGAAACTATAGCTATGCTATTAATCCCGATCTCAAATGTGCGGAATAGTCAACAACTTTACATCAACAATGGAGGTCATTGGGATTCAAAAAGTTGTCAAATACGATATCTTTTAAAAATAGTAGATATAGGTTGTGATGCTAGAAAGTTCCATTTCCTGTGGATTTATCTTAATTCGCACACCTGTTATTTTGCACAGAAAACTGAAGAAAATTGTAACCCATGTTTAAAACAATCTTTTAGGATGTATTTTTATCATGTGAATTTAAGCTATTGTTTGTTATAACTAATCAAATTAATGTAGTAATACATCCGTTTTATATATCTTTAGTAAAAGGTTTTGTACAAACCATATACAAATAAAAAGAAAAGTGGAAAAAGCCCTTGGAGGGAACTACAAGATTTGTTA
The DNA here is from genome assembly GCF_040938575.1 of Ambystoma mexicanum. Taxonomy (NCBI): domain Eukaryota; kingdom Metazoa; phylum Chordata; class Amphibia; order Caudata; family Ambystomatidae; genus Ambystoma; species Ambystoma mexicanum. The sequence goes on from NC_090932.1 coordinate 1,293,332,678, forward strand.
AAGATGTTGAATATATGATAGCCTGGAAGAGGCTTACAGATAACTGGGGAGCAAGCTAGGAGAAGGGGGCAGGGGTGAGGGAGGAGGGGGTCTTTCTCTTAGCCCCACCGGGATTTGTGGAACTTTGTTTCTTTTGGTTGTGAACTTGGAGCATTTCGTGAAGTTAAACACTGCACCTTGATAGACGGATACCCAGGAGAAGTGAGTCATTTGCCTGGGTTTTAGAAATAACTTTTGTCTTAGATTAGGATTTGTGTTTAAGTGGCAGTGATAGAATAGTAGTTTCAACTTTTGATTTGGAGTACACAGACTTCTTGACTGCTTAAGCTTCTTCTAGACAGGCTGGTGGTGGTTTTTACCAATAGATGACTTACTATGGACAGATGTTACCATCAGTCCATAGTTGTAGAGTGCTCTCAAGTGGAAGTTTTCTTATGAGATTTGCTGTCTTTAAGCCAAGGTCTCTGTGAGACCGACCAGCCAACACCTCACATTTTTAAGTGAGATGCATCAGTCTTGAAGCTATGTGGGTGCTAGCACACCCAGGTGTGTGCCTATTGTTCCAGCTTTGGAATGCAGCCAGCAGACTTTCAATTTTGATCTTAACCAAATGATACCTTGGCAGACTATCCATTACTGTCGAAAATGTGCACCATTTCACCAGATTGCATGTGGGTGGGTCTGGGTGCAAGAGTGTAGAGTACATACAATGTTTAAAGTACACAGTATGGTTATCATTGATGTATGGTAAACCTATTACAATACCTCCAGTTAGAGTATCTCCTGTCATAGGCTTCTGCAATCAGCCCTTCCTCTGAGGAAATCTCCTTCATCCTCTTCCAGGCAGGACATGTGATAATACAATCCACTCGCTGACCCCATGGGTCATACTGCTGAAGCCGAGGGGGATTCAACTCGCACTCTCGTCCTAAAGTTTCAATCTCTTGTCTCAAACGAGCGCCAAATCGTAGCAGATCTTGGTCCACCTCTAACATTACCTAAAAAGCAACACGCATTTAGGAAAAATGTATTAAAGGTTAATGGCAACAGAATTAATATTGGTGTGGCGCTCAACAATGGATTTGTTCGTAATTGTTTAAATGTAAACAAAATGCAACTGTGCGGATGTAATAACTGAAAAAAACCCTTTCAGATGGCTTGGTGGCACACCTCCTACAAACCACCAATTAAGATTCTTTGTAATAAATCATGCCAAACAGCATCTGTTAAAGCAGGCCAAAATTACGGTATTGGTAAATGGCTGTCCCAAAGGCCCACTTGTGAAAAAGAATACTAAATGATGCATTGTAAAGTGTAGTGGAAGAGTAACGCACATCAAAACCTTTATTGGAATGTTTACAGGGATGGTATTCTCCAAGAACATTTTTAGAAAAATAATGTGAAATCATATTGAGTAGAGGACACTAGGCCAGAGAACATTAATCAAAGCAAAAGATGAAAAATGTGTTACATACAGGATAAATATGTTTTGCAGTGAAGGTGGTTTCATAATTCAAATGAGTGAATACTTCCTACTGATCAGGGTAGGTATCCTCAGTGGCATCTTTGTTTTCAGTGCTGTTTTAGGAGCAGTTCGGTGTTAGTACCAGCACTAGCCCTCCCAAACAACTACACCATCATCAGAGCAGACAGAACCTCTGGGAAAGGGGGTGGTGTAGCGTTCATTGCCAAAACCCACCTTGGCCTCAGAGAATTTACTATCACCAACCTTCCGTCTTCAGAACTACTTTCAGTCAAACTACCCCTTTCACCTACAAGCACCATACTCTTGCACCTTATCTATCGTCCACCCGGCCTCATCTCCTCATTTGAGGAAGATATCTCAACCCTTCTCACTCAGAACACCAAACAGGATCTCAGATTATTTTGCTTGTAGACATGAACCTAGGCCTCCATGAAGCCAAAGACACGAACGCCACTGCACTAGAGAACACCATCTCCCGGATTGGTTTTAAATCACGTATCCTTAAACCCACCCCTGACAAAGGCAGACCCCTGGACTGGCTGGCCAACCTCAACTGCTCCACACTGATCCTCAACAATGAACCTTGTGCATGGTCCCACCACCACTGCATCACCTTTTCCTTTCAGGAAAAAGCTCACCCTAACTTCGACATCACCACGGCCCCCTCCACTCTAGCGAGGAATAAGCGTAACCTAACGCCAGACCAATTATTACCTCTGCTACATCCTATCGCCAACATTACACTGAATGTCGATAAAGACCCTGGCGAGCTAGTCGACAGCTACAATACCACAATGAAGCAAGCAATCAACCAGATTGCGCCGTTAAAACTACGAAAGGATAAACCCACCTCCTGGCTAAATAAATGGTTTACCCCCGATCTAAAATTACTCCATAATGAAAAAAGATCAGCTGAAACTGTTTGGATAAAACCCCTTCTATCGCTAATAAGGAAAACCATGCATCCATCGCCTCTGCCTACAAAGCAGCTATCATTAGGAAAAAAAAATATACAATGAAAGAATCCAAAATGCCGAATCAAGTACTAAGGAACTTTTCACAATCCTTATGGAACTGAGTCCCCTGCACCCATCATTGACGCCTGCTCCAAAGATGAGGCATGGTGGGCAAACATTCAGAAGGCAATTTTGCACTTCTACAATCTAAAATTGACACCAAAAAAAATAATTTACCCCCTAGCTCCCATTCAGCTGAAATCCCTAATCGCAATGTACCCCCCACTTCCAGTTCTCCCCAGTCGCCATCAAAAATGTGGAAAAGATTATTCTGGGAATTAAACCTTCCAACTGTCAGGGCGACATATGTTTGTTTGTTTATTCATTTGTATTGCGCACCAGACCCGAGGGTATGAGGGCGCATGAGCAGCAAGGTGATTCAAAGCTTGGTTACAGGTTGCTTATACTTTACATTACATAATTAAAGTGTGACAATGAAGGAACATGTGTACAGTTTGGCAGGAGAGAATGCAGTAAATATATTTAAAGAATCACAAATATTTACAAATTTAGTATTATAAATTTACAGATTCACTTAAAGCATGCAACGCAGAGAGCAGCCGTGTGGTGTTAGAGGTGTTGGTGGTTCGTGTTCTTTAACCAATGGATGTAGTTGCGTCTAAAAAGTGAGTAAGATTGGGGAGTTCTGAGCGATGGTGGTAAGGAGTTCCAGTGTTGAGGTGCTTTCAACTGGAAGCTGTTGCCACCCATTTTGGTGCGTTTAAACCTGGGGACAGTGAGCAGATTAGCATTGGAGGTTCTTGCGGGTCTGATGGGGGTGCGTTTGCATATTCTATCTGCCAGATAGCGTGGGGCAGCATTATTCAGGCATTTGTGGGTGAGCGATGCTACTTTAAGCAGGATTTTGTCTGTTCTGCTGAGCCAGTTATGGGATTTCCTGATATTGGAAATGTGTTCCCTCCTGGGAATATTGAGCGCTGCCCTAAGAGCGTCGTTTTGTAGCGTCTGAATCTTGTTGGTGATTTGCTTGGTGGCTCCTATGTAGAGGGCATTACAATAGTCCAGTTTGGATAATACCAATGCTCTGGCTAGTGTAGTGCAGCTGTGGGTGGAGAGGAAGGGTTTGGCTGCTCTTATAAGCTTACATGTGTAGGCCGTAGAGGATGCCATCGAGCTAACCTGTTTGTGGAAGGTTAGGGAGGAGTCGAGGTATATTACTAGGGTTTTTACTTCTTTGGAAACCTTGATTAGGTTCCCATCTATGATGAAGTTGGCATAGTTGTGGTCGAGTTTGGTCAGGTTGGAAGTGGAACCAAGGATGATGAGTTCAGTTTTGTCATCATTCAGGCATAGACTGTGCGAAGCCATCCATGCCTGGATGATGATACACCTTGTTCACCAAGGCCAAATCCTGGTTGTAATCTCCCGTCAACGGGATGAGGATCTGTGTATCATCGGCGTAGTTAGTGTAGGTGATACCCAGGCCATCTAGATCATCAAACAGGGGCTTCTTGAACACGTTGTACAGAGTGGGGGAGACGCACGAGCCCTGTGGGACTCCACACGTAATGGGGATGGGTTCGGCGGCGGCAGAGGAGAAGACTTGCATGGATCTGTTGTTGAGGAATGACTCAATCCAACTGATGGCTTCTTGTGAAAAGTGGGCAGCTGAGTCTAAATGATTACATAGGATTTTATGGTCAACTAGGTCAAACGCCGCGGAGCGGTCTAACAAGAGTAGTAATGCAGTTTTCCCGTTATCTCTAAGGACGTCTATTTGGGCTTTCAGATCTATCAGGGCGGTTTCAGTTCCATGTTGGGGTCTGAAGCCGGATTGTCTTATTCCTAGAAGGTGGTTTGTTTCAAGATACTTTTGGATTTGTTGGTATGCTGTCTTGTCTAGTATCTTGAGCAGGAATGGGACAGTGGTAATCGGTCTGTAGTTGGTTGGGATGGACGGGTCGAGGGAGAGTTTTTTGAGGAGAGGGAGGACCTAGGACTCTTTAAGGTTACTGGGGACTGTTCCTGAGGAAAAAGAGGCATTGATGAGTCTGGTGAAGGATGGCGAGAGGTCTCTTGCCGCGTCTTTAATGATTTGTGGGGGGCAGAGGTCGCCTTTGCAGTTGGAGGGTTTAAGGCCAAGAATGATTTTTTCTACTTAGAGAGAAGAGACTTTGGAAAAGCTGAAGCGAGCAGTGTTGGGTGTGTGGTGTGAGGGTGGAGGGCTCGAGTGGGCGTTGGTGGGGTTGGTAAGATTGGTGAGGGAGTCTTTCTTATTTTTAATTTTTGTTTGAAGGCCAGTGACTTTGTTGTTTAGTGCATTTTGGACACTGGTGCACCATTGTTTGTTTTTAACGCAAGTATCTGGGATTGTTACCGGGGTTTCCAATTCTTTCAGGATAGTAAATAATTCTCTGGAGCTGGAGTGGATTGTGAGATTCTCTGGTTATAGGTTTCTTGTTTGGCCGCTATGATTTCTTTTTTATAGTTGGCCGTTATTTTGTTAAGCAATAGTTTGTTGTGGTCAGTCGGAGATTGTCTCCAGACTTGTTCCAGTTTACTCTTTTCCAATCTAAGGGTTTTAAGATGGCTGGAGAACCATTGGTTGAGGTGCTTTTTTGGTTTGGATTTTCTAAGTTTCAATGGTGCAATGGCGTCTAAGGCTATGCGCATGGTGTTGTTATAGCCGTCTATGAGGTCATAGGGATTAGAGTCTTGGTGTTGGCTAAGTGTAGGAAGAATGAGCGGGATCAGTTTTTCTACTGTAATATTTTTTTTGCTTCTCGTGTGGATGGCTGGGGCTAGTGCCATGTTGGTTGTAGGGCTTGAGGCCTCAAGTGAGAAGGAGAGGAGATGGTGGTCGGTCCAGGATTGGGGAGTGTTGTTAGTGATCGATACGGCACAGTTGTAGTCTGCTATCCAATCAAGGGTTCTCCCTTTGTTATGGGCGGGGCTGGTTACTTTTTGTGTGAATCCTAGTTCAGACAGGGTGTTACTGATGAGTGGCTTGATTGTCTTTGGGGTCTTTGTAGCCTAAATTGAAGTCTCCTAAGAGGAGGCATTGTGGGGAGTTTTTTAGGTTGTCGGTAAGGATGGCATTAAGGTCTTCCTCGAAAGATCCCAGGGGTCCAGGCGGTCTGTATAGTAAGTGAATGGATATTGTTTGGGAGTTGGCGGTGGGTAGCTTGGCTGTAAGTGATTCACATGATGGGAGGTGTGTAGCGGAGTTAAGTCTGATGATAAGGTGGGTCTTGGCAATGATGGCCAAACCACCGCCTTTAGCTTCAGTTCTGTCCGATCTGATGATGGTGTAGTCAGTGGGGATGGCTAGCGAAAGGGCTGGGCCTGCGGCTGCATGAAGCCAGGACTCTGTTATGGCTAGGAGGTCTAGATCTTCAGCTAAAATGAGATCAGCGATGTCTGTGGCATGGGCAATCATGGAGCGTGCGTTGATGAGGGCACCTTTTATAGGTAGGGTGTTGGGTTTGGCAGGGGTGGTAGCTGTGATGAGCGCTCTATTGTTGGTTGTAGTGGAGTTGACGGGTTTAGGTTCGGGTTTTTTTAGCGTAAGATTAGCGCAGGTGCTAATGGATGTTCGGTATGTGAGTATGGATTGTGTGGAGTCCCTGGCTCTAGGCTCGTGTATTTTGGGAAGTCTGGATCGTAATCTGGTCAGCCTGTCCGAAAGGCATGGGGGAGCGAGTAGGGTAAGCATGATTGTGGTGATGGGCTCTGTGAGGGTGGGTGATGTGGTGCCTAGGCTGGTCAGGTTAAGGGGTGAGCTGGGCAGGCATGCAGAATTGGTGATGTGGAGAATGATTCTCAGTAGTATAGAGTAAAGGCCTGGGAGGAACATTATGTGAGGTGGGTAGGGTGCAGTGTGTGTCCTGTCTAGGGTCAAAATCAAGCAGTAGGCGCGTAAGTGTAGTCAGTGCGGCCTGCTTGGAGTAGCCGAGTACTACCTAATCCAAGTAGCGCATGATTGCAGATTGGCATCTGACTCAGATACAGGTATGCAAAGTAGCCCTTAGATTAAAATAGCGCAGATGTGCAGATAAGCAGTTAGAATCAAAAATAGCAAGTGTTTGTCAATTAGCACAGCCTAAGGTTTAGGATGGCACCAGTGTACCAATTAACATCTTGGATCGGAGTAGCGCATGAGTTCAGAGTGGCGCATATATTCAGAAAAGCGCCTGGATTGGGAATAGCACCTAGGTTCAGAGTAACACTTATTACAAGATAACACCTAGATTCACAGTAACCCCTGAATTCAGAATAGCACTTAGATTAAACGTGACATGAGTTTGCAGATTAAGCACAACATTGAGTTTAGCGGCTATAAAAATATGTTGTGCGAGGACACATTGGGCTGCAGGTCAACAGGTCTAGAGGCAATTGGTGAGCAGATCAGCAGAACAAAGCAGATGGTCACAATGCGGTTAAAAATGGCAACTAGAATTGCATAGGGTAAAAGAGCAGCAGTGAGGCACAGTGCAGTTATATGATACAGGGCTGATTAGCGACACAATAGTCTAAATACGACTGAGCACCTATGTACTGGAAGTGGCAGCAAGGGCATGTTCATATGCCCTGCTGTGATCATCAAGTACAGTGCAAGAGAATTAGCCCCATTTATCACAACTCTGATAAATGCATCATTCAAAACTGCTCCGTTCCGGACAACCTCCAGGAAGCTTGGGTCATGCCACTACTAAAAAATCCAAATCTAGACCCCCAGCGTGCCCACAAATTATAGGCCCATCACAACGGTCCCCTTTCTCAAAGATTCTGGATCGTGCTGCCTATATACAAATTCAAAGACACCTTGCAGACAATAACTTATTAGGCCTTCGGCAATCCGGATTTAGACATGGAACTGAGACAGCACTGTGACAGCACGGTTAGATCTCAAGATTCAGATGGATGAATTTAAAGACAGAGGCAAGCTAGCCATCCTCCTGCTCTAAGATATATCAGCAGCCTTCGACTTGGTAGACCACGAAATCCTGACCCAACACCTAACCTCAGCAGCTGCCTTCTCACCGAATGCAGCCAGCTGGATCCAATCCTTCCTCTTGAATAGAGGGTCTTCTCATCCACGGCTTCAGCACCTCCAGTGCCCATCAACTGTGGAGTCCCTCAAGTATTGTGTGCATCGCCCACGCTATACAATATTTTCAAGAAACTCCTATTCGCCCGCCTCGACAATCTGAGCGTCACGTATACCAACTACGCGGATGACACCCAGATTCTCGTCACACTCACTGGATGCTACACTAAAGACGGTATCCAGTTAATACGTCGAAAATATAATCTGGAATGACAAAAATGTCAAAATAAAATATTGAAAAAAAAAATGCGAACGCATTCTTTTTTTAAATTTACATGTTTTTTTTCGGTTTCACAAGTAAAAAATGGGTTACAAAAAAAAAAAAGGGATTGGGGGGAACCCACCCCATTTCAAACAAAAAAATAACAAAAAAAGACATGACATTTTTTTTCGGTATGATTTTTTCGACAGTTTTGCATTCGAAATTATGAAATTCGAAATATTAACTATAAGCCACTGAATACACTAAATTGATCAATGACATCTATCTAGAGAACCAAGCCTGGATGGCTGTCTTTGTTTAAACGATGAAAAAACGCAACTACTGATCATTGGTTCCCAAACTCGTTTAAACAAATTAGACAAATGTTATGATACCTTCAACATTGATGGGAATGTCAGAGTCTAGAGGGAATTCAAAAACCTGGGTATTTACCTCGACTCCACATTGACGCTAAATAGACAAGTCAACTCATTAGCCTCCTCCACAGCCTATAGTAACAAACTTATCAATGCGTGTAAGCCCTTCTTATCTACCACCAGCTGTGTTACATTAACAAGAGCACTAATCCTCTCCAAGCTCGACTACTGTAACACACTTCTCATCAGGACGTCGGTGCGGAACTTAAACTCCAAGTTCTGCAAAACAATGCTTTAAGATAGGCCCTAAATATACCACGCTCCAGTCATATCACTTCCCTCGGAAGAGAGGCTCATTGGTTACCCATTTGTGACGGAGTTACACTCTGGGCACTTGTCATCACCCATAAGTGTCTAGCTAACACGGCACCCCCCTACTTGACAGTCAAATTCTTGAGACAGCAGACCAATAGACCCACCAGATCCAACTGCCTCAACCAACTCACCATCCCTAAATTCAATCTAAAAACAGCAGGAGGGTCCAGCTTCCCAGTGCTAGCGGCCAAACATTGGAACTCCCTCCCCTCTGACATTAGAGCAGAGCCTGCGCTCTGGACCTTCAGAGCTAAAAACCAAAGCATGGCTCCTCAGCTCAAATGACTCCTGAGCATGACTAAACTCTGACATGGAGTGCGCGCACACATAGTTTGTGCAGAGCTATTTCCTTGTAAATGTAACTAAATGCTCCGTTTCCTTGTAAATGTAACTATAAATGTAACTGTAAAGTAATTGTAACTGTAAATGTAACTCAGGTATATGGTACTTCCTTCTATAAATTAATTTGTTCGCATAGCTGTTTCATCTATGTTGCTCATTGCTCATGCCTATAAGGTTTTCTGTAACACACCTCCATTGCCCCTGCCTGTAAGGTGATCTATAACACCTCCTCCCCTGCTCTGCGGGGTCCCGTGTACTATCTCTGTAACCATGTACCTAAGTAAAAGCGCCAGGATACCCTTGGGTGGGGTGCGCTATACAAGTAAATTAACTACGTGTACTGCTTATGCACCTCAATTCAGTCCTTTTTTTCCCTTGGCAAATGGGTCAAGGGGGCTAAAGGATTGTGGTTAGTTTGTGGGGAGTGAGGTTTGAGCAGGCGGTAGTTAGTAGGTTTTGGGCATCACACTGTGGGTGGCACAGTACATCCATGAGATTGATCTTCATTGGGGCACTCACCTTCACACAGGTGTGTAGAGTGTTGTTTCATAACTTGGTGTGGTGATGTCGTACTTGTCTGGATGTGGAAAACAGGAGGCTTGTATTGTGTGGAATATTATTTGAGAATCCATATAGGTCTTAAGAGAATGGGTTATCTTGGCACACTGATATAATCTCAATCCACTAACATATGGACTTGGGTATGAAATGCCTTTGTGGAATGGCTTGGGCATTTTATGGAGGCGTGATATCTGGTGGTTGTTGGTCTGCTTTTAGCTAAGAGTGTTACATAGCCATATTTGTAGGAGGTCCCGAAAGGTTCGGTGGGTCCTACGGCTTTCTAATTTTTTTAGGGATCAGTTCCAAAGTTTGGCTAGGAGTGTGGAGAATGTTTCTCCGAATTAGGTTCTCATAGTGCTTTGTTTCTATAAGAATGTTAGTAGTTTATCTCCATTCGGTTTGGCTGGAATTGGCCGATTTTGGATTGGAGAAATTCAGCTCCCTGACGGTGTAGTGCTCTCTGGGCGATGCAGAGTTTTTAAGTGGATTCTTTCCTTAACCAGGAGCCAGTGCAGACCCCCTGTTTAGTCTCAGAAGGAAGAAGGCATCACAAAGTAGACACAGACAACAGGTTCAAATTTGGTCCAGGAACTTTTATTAACGAAAAATGCAGGGTGGAGCAATAAGGCCTAACTTGCCCTATGCCAAGGTGGGATTTCTGTGCCTAGAGAAAACAAAGGATAGTCTGTGCCAGGAAGTCCAAAGCAAATGCCTGTGTCCAAAACCTATACTTGCCCTCACGACTAACTGTATTTGTGTAGGGATGTCAGCATCAAACTAAGTAGTGTTCAAATAAGAGTTCAGCGCTTCTTGCAGCTCCTGGCTTGTTATCAGCTTTCCCTTCCCCAAGTTCAAAATAATTCATAAGGCACAGGAGTTCCCTTCCCCAAGAGTTCAAAATGGTTCATAAAGCACAGGGGTTCCCTTCTCCGCAAGTTCAAAACCTTCCAGCTTAACACAATTCCTTGGGACACTTCCCAGCTGTTGTGATATTGTTACTTTTCACTAGTTCACATATGTAGTTGAGTTTCTGGACTGAAAAAAAATAAAATCACAAAAAAGCTCTTTGCACTCCAAACACAGGATACTTTGTGGGTGCTTTTAGTGGCTTTTCCATACAGGGGTGCATTTGGTATAGTGCTAGTTGTCAGACCACATAGTCCACCACAGGTCATCCAACCGATACACCTTACTTGCTGCTTGTCCAACACTGAACCACTGCTTCAACTTCACAGTGATGCCTGATTCATTCACATGTCACACTCTCCTGACATTGTACAGTAGCTTGTTTGCCACCATGCACTTGTTACACTTTCTTGTATTCTCCTGGCTCTTGCCAATGCTTGTTTTCTCATATAAAACAGTTCCCTGAATTGCCTTGGCTTTTGCCAATGTGTGTTTTCTCATAATACAGTTCCTTGTATCAGGCAGATTCACAAACGTTATTTAACTCCGATCGATACTCAAAATTTGCCTTCACTCTTATCGGTATTCAAAGTGCTTAACATTGCTTTAACTCAAATCAATATTCACAAAATTGCTTGCTTCTATTCAAATCAATGTTCATTGCTCGCTTTGCGTGTTCGCCTGTCAGCCTGTTCCCCCTTCTTGAGACACTCACCTGTTAGAGCTTATGGCTTTCCTGCAAGGTCCTCTTTTGTCCACGAGGAGTTCTCCCTTTCCCGTGCGGTACCTTGCTTAGTCTCCCAGCGGCTCTCCATGGCTTTGCTCACCCAGCGATGCTCCTCCTGCCGCTCGTGATTCACACGGCTGCTTCCCTCGGTTACGCCGGTCTCCCTCTCGCCGTCCGCCACCAGCATCCAGGGTTCCTCAGCTTTGCTTTCCACTGCATAAACTCTGCATCTTCCAAAGGGTCTCAAGCGCTCCACTTGCCATGAGGCTTCTCCGGAGAGGTCTGCTTTCACCCAGCAGTCCGTAGCCCTGCTTCCACAATGATTCTGGCTTTGAAGGTTCCTGCCACCAGGATTGGTCCAAAAAGGACTAGACCGCTCACTGTTGAAACGGTAGTACTGCCTTACTCTTGAAGGCCTCCTCGTCTCAGGTAGGTGCGTGTGTGTGTGCGTGTTTTTCTCTCTAGTTGGTCTCTTCCTCATCCCAAACTGGTGTTTATTTGGGAATGTTTCATGGGAAGAACAGGGAAAGGAACGACAATAGCCTATAAAGGCTTGAGGGGTGGAGGATTTGCTATGGAAAGGAAATGGGGGATACCATGTCTCACCTAAGGACGTCTCCTCCCACTCCCCAACTCTACTCCACCCAGGTAACCCTCCCTTGCATATCCACCCCCAGGGTCATGATTTAAGTACAGTGGCCTTTTACCTGGCCACCTGAGAGGAGGATATCTTGGGGAAAGAAGGGAGGATGCCCTCAGATTCCTCACAACCATCATAGGATTTCATTTTCTTTAGACAGTTAACACCAGTCTCTTTAGCATTCATACTTCTAATATTTATTTTGATAATGTATAGTTTAGTTACTACCACTCCTTGGGAAGTCACATTGTTCCTTATTGGTTCTTTTCATTATTTCAATACTAGGGCAAATACATAGTATTCAACAGTTGTTTGATGGATATTATAAGGAACAAGTTACTTACCTGTAACTGTTGTTCTCCAGCATGGGTCTGGCATGGATTCACATGCTCATGAATATTCCCCGTCGTCAGGCTGGGAATCCTCGGTAAAGAAAAAACCAGTATCAGTTTCGTTTCTGATCTGTCTTTCGTAGTAATAACCAATCACTGGTCTCTGCGTCATACTGACCACAGCCAATGACTGCCCTCTACCTAAGCACCGCCTCTGGCAGCCATCTTCAGATTTGGAAGCACGTGAAGTGGCAGTATGACCAAGTGAAGAGCCGCAGAGGGGTAGGCGGGAGGGTTCGCATGTGAATCCATGCCAGACCCATGCTGGAGAACAACAGTTACAGGTAAGTAACTTGTTCCTTCTCCAGCATGGGGTCTGGCATGGATTCACATGCTCAGGAATAAAGAATACATAGCAGTACACACATGCACAACCACGGGAGGTGGCAACGGCTCAACATTAAGCAGTACATCAAATTCAACATTAAGCATCTTACCTCCTCACCAGGCTCACCTCAGGCGAACAGGTTGCGCAGCACTGCTTGGCCGACCCTGGACTCCTCCCTGGAATCCCGATCGACGCAGTAGAATTTCGTGAAGGTGTGCGTCGACCTCCACGTAGCAGCCCTGCATATGTCCAGCAGGGGCACACCAGAAAGGAACGCTGTGGTAGCTGCGATCGCTCTGGTGGAATGGGCTCTCGGACGGCCAGGCAGCGGTCGGTTTGCCAACCGATGACAGTACATGATACAGCCGGAGAGCCATCTGGAAATGGAAGCCTTCGAGAGAGCCTTCCCCTGATTGACAGGTCCAAAGTTCACAAAGAGTTGTGACGTCTTCCGAAAACACTTCGTGCGGTCCACGTAGAACTTCAGCGCTCTAGCCACATCCAGCGAGTGCAAAGTCCTCTCAGCCGGCGACGAAGGCGACGGGAAGAACACAGGCAACACCAAAGGTTCGTTGAGATGGAAGTCCGATGGTACCTTGGGCATGAAGGGGGGGTGCGTCCTGTGCACTACCCTCGTGTCGTGAAAAGTCAAGTACGGGGCCTTGCATGAAAGGGCCTGGATCTCTCCCACCCGTCGTGCGGAGGTGATGGCCACAAGAAACGCTGTTTTCCACGACAGAAACTTCAACGGGGCAGAGTGCAGAGGCTCGAACGGAGGTCCCATGAGCTTGGTCAGCACCACGTTGAGCTCCCACGCCGGGGCCGGAGCCTTCACCGGCGGGAACGATCTGAACAGTCCCTTCATGAACTCTTTCACCAGACGACGAGACCACAAGGACGTCCGGCCCGTGGTTCTGGTGTATCGGGAGATCGCCGCAAGATGAATCTTGATGGACGCGTGTGCCAGTCCAGCTTTGGCCAGCGTCAGCAGGTACGGCAGTACCTGGGGAGCCGTAATCCGTAGAGGGTTAATCTTCTGTGCGTGGCACCAGACAGAGAACCTCTTCCATTTGTGTCCGTAGCATTTAAGAGTCGAGGACGCCCTGGCCTTTGCAAGAACCTCTCTGCAGTCGGCCGGTATGTCGTATCCTCCAAACTCTAGCGCTGCAGGAGCCAGGCCTGCAAGTTCAGCGATTTCGGGTCGTGGTGGAGGATGGCGCCTCCTTCCCTGGAGAGAAGATCCGCGTCCACCGGCAGCTTGATTGGCGGGGACGCTGACAAGTCCAGAAGGTCCGGGAACCATATCTGCCTCGGCCACGCAGGTGCGACGAGGATCATCCTGCACCGTGACCTCTTGAGCTGGTTGACGAGCCGGATTAGCAGTGGCAAAGGAGGGAACGCGTAGAGGAACAGGCCCTCCCAGGGGAACGAAAAGGCATTGCCCATGCTCCTCGCCTGGGGAAACCTGCTGGCGAACCTGCGGCACTTGGAGTTCGTCGCCGTCGCGAACAGGTCGATCTGGGGTGTGCCCCACCGTCGGAAGAGGCGATCCACTAGATCCTGCCGTAATTCCCACTCGTGGCACGAGCGCAGCTCCCTGCTGAGTGAGTCGGCGATGGTGTTTTTTATCCCTGCCAGATGAAACGGCACCAGAAACATCCTTTGGGCGATGGCCCAATGCCACAGGTCCTGCGCCTCCTTGGACAGCGCTGGGGACCTGGTTCCGCCCTGTTTCCTGATGTAAAACATGGTGGTAGTGTTGTCGGTGAAGATCCTCACCACCTTGCCCTTGAGGGACGGAAGGAAGGACCTGAGGGCCCAGAACACTGCACGGAGCTCCAGGACGTTGATATGGAGGGACTTCTCCGTCGGGAGCCAAAGGCCTCTCGCGTGCAGATTTTCGGTGTGCGCTCCCCACCCTTCCAGGGAGGCATCGGCGGTCACTGTCTCCTGGTGGTCTGGGGTCTGGAAGTCCATGCCCGCCGTCAGATGCGTGCGGTTGCCCCACCACCGGACCGCTCGGCGGAAACTCTCGTCGAGTGTGATCCTCTCCTCGAAGCTGCCCGTCGTTTGGATCCAGCGCGCGTCCAGGAACTCCTGCAACGGGCGCATCCGGAGCCTGCACATGGGAATGAGGTAGATGCAGGAAGACATCATTCCGAGGAGGGACTTGATGGACCTCACCTTGGCCGCGTCGGAAACCAACATCCGCTGTACCTTGCCCAGGATGGACCTGGTCCTTTCCTCCGACGGGGAGGCCAGAAGAGACACTGTGTCGAGCTTCGCTCCCAGAAACAGTGCGTTTTGCGCGGGTACCAGGTGGGACTTGGCGTAGTTCACGGAGAATCCCAGGTCCGTGAGAAGTTGGACGGTCCTTGCCGTGTGCTCCACGGCGAGCTCCTTCGTCTTGGCTCGGATGAGCCAGTCGTCCAGGTAGGGGTAGACGTGGATCCCCTCGCGGCGCAGCTGCGCCGCCACCGGTGCAAGGCACTTGGTGAATACCCTGGGTGCCGACCGTAGTCCGAAGGGGAGGGCTTTGAACTGGTAGTGACGCCCTTGGACCACAAACCTGAGGAATTTTCGGTGCCCCTTTAGGATGGGGATATGGAAGTAGGCATCCTCCAAATCCAACGACGACAGGAAGTCTCCTTCCTCCAGCTGACCCAGGACGTGCTGGAGGGTGACCATCCGGAACTTTTGCGCCTTGATGAACTTGTTCAGACGTCGCAGGTCCAGGATGGGGCGCCATCCCCCAGTCTTCTTCTTCACGAGGAAGTATCTCGAGTAAACTCCGGAGCCCCGAAGCCTCTTTGGGAAGAGTTCGATGGCGCCCTTCCTGAGCATCGCCTTTACCTCCAGGAGAAGTTGAGGGACGTGAAGTTCTTTCCTGGCCACGGGGGGGACGCGCGGACACCTTCTTTGAAACTCGAGCGCGTGGCCCCGGGCCAAGGCGTCCAGCACCCAACGGTCGGTGGAGATGGACTCCCACACGCTGACGAAGCTCGCCAGCCGGCCTCCCACCGGGGTGCTTCGGTGGGGGCAAGACCCCACGGCCGGTTCAATCCTGTTTCGACGAGGCTTTGCCGCCTTGACGACGACGGCGGGGTCCGCCAGACTTGCCTCGTCCTCTGTAGGCCTCCTGAGCCGACGAGCGGGCCGCTTGACGGTAGGTGGAGAAACGGCCGCCGGAACTTTTGGAGGCGCTCTTGCCTCCGCTGCTCCGAAAGGGCGTCCGTCGTTGTTGCAGAACTCCAAGGGCCCGGGCCGTCTCGGTGTCCGCTTTAATGGCCTGAAGGGAATTGTCCACCGTTTTCCCAAACAGGTTGTTCCCATCGAAGGGCATGTCCAGGACTCTGGTCTGAACGTCTTGACGGAAGTCCGTAGCCTTGAGCCATCCACGCCGCCTAAGGCAAACGCTGTTGCCCAACTGGCGGAACCCAGTGTCGGCGATGTCCGTCGCAACGGTAATGGCGTGGTCCGAAGCCACCTCACCTTCCTGCAGGATCTCCAGGGCCTCTGCCCTCTTGTCGTCCGGCAAGAAGTCCAGCAGGGGAGCCAGTTTGTACCAGAGCTCCCTGTCGTAGCGGGCCACGATAGCCAAGGCGTTGGCCGCTTTAATCGTCGTCGCCGCAGACGGGATGACTCTGCGTCCCATAGCGTCCAATTTCTTTCCCTCGCCGTCCGGTGGGGAAGTCGATGTGGAGGCCGCACCCCCCCCCGCTTTTTTCCTGGCCGCCGCGGAGACGACGGAGTCCGGGGTAGGCTGCGCCCGGAGGCACAGGGGGGCCGTGTCCGGGACCCGGTACTTCTTCTCGTACCGGTCTCTTCTAGCTGGCGTCGTGGAAGGGTTCTTGAGGAGGGTGAGGCCCTCATCCCAAATGTCGTCCAATAGAGGCACTGAGAGGACCGTCTTCCTCTTGGCCTCGCGCCGCTGATAAAGGAAACCTTCCTTCTTCTTCTCCTCAGGGCAGAGTTGGAAAAGCTCGGATGCCCTGGTGATCATGGAGTGGAACGATCCAATCTCGTCGGGCGGAGAAGCCCTGGTGGGAGGCGACGACGGTACATCCTCGTCGTATACCTCGTCGTCCGTACCCGTCGCTGCCGTGTCAGTCCCCGTATCATCCCCTCGGGTGGACGGGGAGGAGGGCTGGAAGGGGCGCGACGGCTGAAAAGGAGGCGGAGGGTGGATCCTTCTTTTCTTGGTAGGGGGAACACCAGAAGGTCCCGGTTCTGGGTCCCCCGACGGGAGAGGTTCCGTCGGCAACGGTAGTCTCGTCCTTATCTCTGAGCATAAGGACTGTATAGCCAACAAAATGGCCGCCGAGTTGTCTCGCGGCGCTGGCAGAGGGGAATCCGACGGGCGATCAGGGGCCCCGTCGGTACCCTCAACGATGTCGTCGTCACCTGCGTCGGGATCTATCCCGACGGGCCGGTCTTCTTCCACGCCGAGGCTGTGGCTTAAGACTTCGACCAGCTCCTCCTCCGAGGTTGAGGCCGAATCTACGACGACGCCCTGCCCCCCCTTTTTCTTCCCCACGGGGGGTTTCACGGGGGTCCTATCGATGGGCACAAAAGAGGACTCCCTCCGAGGTGGCAGGGAGACTCTGAGCCCCGAGGTCGCCACCACTGGTGTAGCCTCCACAGGCTGAGCCAGGGCCGCCGCGACAGTTTCGATAGAGGGCTTGGCCGGATGGATTAAGGCCTTCACCACCCTAGGTGCGCTCACCGCCTTATCCTTGAGGTGGGGGGGACACTGCCTCGCTCCCCCTCCGCCTTAGAGCTCGACCGGGGCCTCTCCAGGAGCTTCGCCGGGTGCTTGGCCTTCCTCTTGCCCGACCCAGAGCGTTGGCTCGTGGTCGATGGTGCCGGGGAGGGTGCGCCCTGCCTGGCGCCCGTAGAGCCCGACCGTTCGGCGCTCCCGGTGCCAGCGGACTCGCGGTGCTTGGCCTTATGTTGGACCCCCGTCGCCGGGGCGTCCTCAAAGGTCTTAGAAGACCGCTCGGCTTTCTTCTTCTTCTTCTCGCCGGACGGGCTCTTCCCTTCAAGCCAGTTGGCGAGACGTTGATGGCGGTCCTTCATGGTCCGCTCCGACATGTTGCCGCAACACGCACAGTCCTTCTCCACGTGCGTCTTGTCCTCATGTAGGCAGTAAAGACAAAAAGAGTGTTCGTCCTCCTTGAAGACGTTCTGCAGCTGACATCCAGGGCAGACCCTGAACAGCTTTCCGGGCGTCGAGCTCCCCTTCTCCTGGGCCATGACCGGGCCTGAGAAACTTCTGGAGTCCTCCAAAAGCGTAGCTCGACGAAATCTTCACCCTTGAGGGGCGCAGGCGAATCCGACACGGGTCCCCGTTGATCGGATGGAGAATCGGTGGAGCTTGAGGCTCTTCTGACCGAAAAAATGAAGTTTTTGAGAAAAAACGTGAAAAAATAGCACTAACGCTCGAGAGCAATAGCACGAGGATCCCAACACATGAACGTGCGGTAAAAATCTGAAGATGGCTGCCAGAGGCGGTGCTTAGGTAGAGGGCAGTCATTGGCTGTGGTCAGTATGACACAGAGACCAGTGATTGGTTATTACTACGAAAGACAGATCAGAAACAAAACTGATACTGGTTTTGTCTTTACCGAGGATTCCCAGCCTGACGGGGAATATTCATGAGCATGTAAAACCATGCCAGACCCCATGCTGGAGAAGTATGCTGAAATGTGGGCATTCCGTCAGAAGGAAAGTATGTGGGAAGCCATTGATTCATGTGACTCGTCAAAATCAAGGCAGTAACGTCACAATACATGCCGCCTGTACATTACATCATACGTTCTCATGGTCTGCACAACCGATGCTGGGGAAACTGCCAGCAGGCAATCTACTGTGTGCAGCTGCATCACTTTTTAGTGGCTCCAGTTTTAGAAAGTTAGAGTCTTTCTTTCAGTTTGTGGGACTCCATTTCATTTAAAAAACGCAGTACTACAAATGCCAACATGATTATCTGTTTCCGGCCATTAGTGATGCTTGGAAAATTGAACAATTGTCTCTAGCAAGTACATTCGAAGGCAAACGATTCAGGCTAGCTGGCGATGGACAGTGCGACAGCCCCGGATTTTCTGCCAAGTACTGCACCTACCACCTTCAGGACATGGATAGTAAGAAAATTGTGAGTTTGGTGGTCGTGCAGGTAACACAATGTACATCCTCAGTGGCCATGGAGAAACTAGGATTTATAAAATCAGTGGAATATCTACAATCGAGGGGAATGCACATCGACCTCATAGCCACGGACAGACACTTTTCAATTGCCAAGACAATGAGAGAGCAGTTCCCACATATTAAACATCAATTTGACGTATGGCATCTTGCTAAATCAATCAATAAGAAAATCTCGGCTGCAGGGAAAAAAAAAGGTTTGGAAAGTATTTCAGAGTGGTCCCAGTCTATCAGCAACCATCTTTGGTGGAGCTCCAAAACTTGGGTCAGTGGAAATACTACTTGAAAAATGGCGGTCACTGATGCACCACTGTACCAACGTGCACCGCTGGTCAGAAAACCTACATTTCCACCAATGTGAACATGGCCCTTTATCCCCAGCAGAGGAACGGAAGAAGTGGTTGAATCCATCTTCACCGACACACAAAGCCATTGAGAAGATTGTTTTTCGATAAAACTCTATCAAGAGATTTGAGGGGACTGACAGAATTCTGTCACACAGGAGGTTTGGAGGTGTTTATGTGCCTAAAGTACAGGCCAAAGCGCTTGCATTTCAGCATACAGGGCATGAGACATAGGACTCTACTTGCCGTCTTGGCCCATAACGAGAATCTCGGCCGTGAACAATCTAGGACTAAGGGTAATGTAAGGATGCCTCGCTACACTAAGGCCTTTTCAAAAAGTAGTAAGCAATGGGTGATCAAACCAGTCTATGAGGAAATGGAGTTCGACTTTGTCAAAAGCCTTATTGTTGCTGTATTAGAGAAGCACAGATATGGAATTTTGAACGTTTCTGTGCAGAGCACTGATCCATTGCCACCCAACATTGCCACTGTGCCATGTCCACCCAAAGGAGAGCTGGTTGTGAAGTACAAATCCCGGTTTAAATAATTGTAATATGATTGTCTTTTTGTAAATAAATTTTATTGTACAGTGTGCATACAAAGTACGCTAACCCTAACCCCTACCTTCACCATCCTGGGTGCCGAACTTCCTGGGTGTCATCTTTGAATTCTCTCTCTATTCACCTCATATTGCTGACCTTGTCTATATGTGTATGTATATATTTTTGTTGATGTAACTAATTTTCGCAATCTCTTATAAATGCTGGGCACTGTTACCTGAGGGGAGGCTTGCGTATTGCAAATAATAAAACAAACAATAAATCTCACTTTCAACTCAACTCCTCGGGTACTTTATACTTCCCTGACCTTCCCCAAAAAATGTAAAGTCTCAATAGTTATGGTTCTTTGGGGCTTCAAAGCTCGCAGACGAGGACAAAATTGGGGCCTTAGAACGCGCCAAGCGAGCCGTTGCAGATGGGGGAGAAGCCAGTTCGCATTTGCACATTGAGGCGCACTACGTAGATGGATTCGAAACTTCAAGTTCTCACAGATGGTTTTACTATGGGATGTTGCAAAGAAAGAATGTATGCTAATTTCTAGTGAAGGTCAGCGGCTTTGATTTTCAGCTCGCGCCCTGAAGAGGCCCACAACTCGCACTGGCAGTATAAGGTTCTATTGTTTTTTGACCTTGAGAGACAGGGACCATGCAAAAGAACTTCATTTGAAGGGGGGTTTGGGGGGTGCAATAACGTTTGAGACGATAAGGCAGAAAATTCTTAAACTAGACCGAGTTTCATGTTAGTTCGGTATACGAAAAATCGTTGTCAAGAGCACAGTGGGATTTACGGACTGCATTACGCAGAGACACAATGGAAATTGCAAATATAATGTAAGTAACTCTTTAGACGCTTTTATACCGGAATGAAGAAATTAATGAATGGATGCATGAATACATGAATGAATGAAGAGCTTTGAAAAGGTTTGTGGGATCGTCCTTGTAGCGGGCACATGGGCATGCAGGTCCACATTCCACACGCATGTAGACAAAAAGTCGTTTCTCATTGTGTACCAACCTCGATTTATTTTGTTAGTTTTCGCATTGATTTTAGAGCCGAACATACTCCATTGCACTATCCTTGAAAGCAAATAGTTTCAGCTCGGCCGTAATAAATAAAATGAATAATATTAATAAAGATCGGCTGGCGAGACTAATTATACATTTTATGTTTTCAAAATAGGTACATCCTTCCATTTTGCCCCTGCCACCAGTTTCAGACACCGGCAGACGGTTTCTTCAGCCGCAGCTTAATGTAAACAACTGCACCATTCTGATGATTTTATGGGACGATCGCCAAGGGCCCATATGCCCTTACGCAGTACTAGCGGCTAGAAGCAACATATCAACCTTTACGCTGGCCTAGTGCCTACTTGATGGAATAGCCTTGCGGTTCAACGTGCAACAAAAGTGCCTCTTTGAACGAAAACCAACACCCTGTGTACCATAAATGAACAGCGCATGACTCACGATAAAATTTTAAGGATTTGCGGACAAAGATAAAAGAAAATAAATGACTTTCGGAGTTCATATGGCAATTGCAGAATATTCTATAAACATTTAATGTCAAATAAATGTACTTCACCAAATTTACCGTGTTGCTCTTTGATTTGAAAGTACAGTTTCATATTCCGAATTGTGGCGCGCTGTGTTGTGAGCTGATCTGTGTTGGATTCCGGGTTCTGTGTGAAGTCGCGTAGAAGACGACTGGGCGCGTTTGCCTACGCAGCACAGAAACGTCACGGAGAGAGGCGGGGAATATGAATGTTTTGATAATGTCAGGCTCAGGGGCGGGGGACATGATTTAGTGCCGCAAAAGCAGGTCAGCCAGGGCGATGGGGGAAATGATAGGATTATCACAAAATGGCCGCTCCCTGGTGCCTGTTTTCGCGTGCGTTTAATGGACGAAAACTCGGGTAAGGTCCATAGGAAATTTTTCTAAAATCGAGCGACTTAGGCTTAAAAACACATGGCCGACCCGTAGGGGCAATAAAAAATTGTGACCGAACCATTCCTTTAAATGTTCACCAACATTTTATTCATGGATCCACTTGTGCTGTGGATACATGGAGTGGTGATATTTATTTTATTTTTGTATTGGGCATTTATAATGCGCCTTTACAGCAAAAGGTGCATCATTGCGCACTCACAGTAACGCAATATGGTAATATGTGTGATGCAAACGCACACGTTTTTGACATCATAAATGACTAAAACAGATTGGTGAACACAGGCGGAAGCAACACATTATCAGAGGGGGTCCACATGACTTCAAATGCTAATATTTTCTCAGTTACACGTTATAGTTAGGCCAAGCACTGAAAACACTGGATAGCTATAGTTCAAAGGTATACTATATTCTGCATTTTGTATGGGTAGGTGTTGGACTAAACACCTATAGGAACTAGTGAAATAATTAGAAATAAGGATGTTCCGAAAGAAAAACGTGTTTGGGATAGAATAAAGTGGGATTCTTCTCCAGGTGTCCAGCACCTGCAAGGATGAGCGTTCAAATCATGCAGTTTGTAACATATTCTTAGGAGTTTATGCCCTTCCAGGACACCCTAATCTACAAAACAAATGTCCAACAAAGGGGCCAACTGAAACGTTCACAAGTACTATTGTTAACGAGTCCTTAACCTCCTAGCTACCCTATGCTAAATAAAAGTTCCAAAAAGTGGTCAACAAACGCTTACAAATCCTACTCGAAAATGTCCAAACCTAGTCCAACAAAACAAAGGTTCTCTTCAGAAGGACATCCCATGGTTTACTCAAAAGCTGGACCCTTTGTCTTCCTGCTTTCATCACGCCTCATGACCTCTCTCATGATTCACACTTTTCAGGATCCTTTCACTAGGCTTCACCTCAGCCTTCTAAAGTCACTTCAGGTTTCTCCAAGACCTTGGGTTTCGAGCACTCTCCTCAGATCTCTCCCAGACCTTGAGCTTATCAGGCACAAGTATTTTTCCTCCCCTCATTCTAGGTCATTTTCAGCTAACCAAATGTGTTCTCTCCAGCCAGAGGTTCTTTTCAGGTTGCTCTGTAGAGGAACTTGGCCCTTGTTCCATTTCCACACCAACCGCATAGGTGGGGCAACCTCGGTCTGAGAGTTTACGCTTCATTATCCTGAACAAGCCAACTGGTTTCACAAATTGCAGCATTCCTGAGTATGCAGGGTTTCTGATTCAGCATATCGGCATAATGCCAGGATTTTTCAGCTGTTCTTCTAGTCCTGAGCGGGTGGGTAATACAACCTTGGTCGGGATTGGTTGGCTGTGTTGAGACTTGTGACTGGTTGGATCGCGTTTAAAATCTCAATTTTATTGTTATTCTCATTAGGCTTTTCATGTTGGT
This sequence comes from Ambystoma mexicanum, assembly GCF_040938575.1. Taxonomy (NCBI): domain Eukaryota; kingdom Metazoa; phylum Chordata; class Amphibia; order Caudata; family Ambystomatidae; genus Ambystoma; species Ambystoma mexicanum. The sequence continues at coordinate 1,293,355,559 of NC_090932.1, forward strand.
GTGTAACTAATTGATCCCAAGTAGTTTTTATGATTGACTCCAAGGGTTTATCTCAGCCCTGTCTTTCCACAGGAGGTAGCAATGTGCTGTGTCTCTGAGGGGAGGGAAGGCCAGAGGGATCGGACATCTTCCACCCTCTTGGAGACATCAGCCAGATCATGCCAGTCTCGAGCAGCTGCCCCCCTCAACACAGAAAGATGGGCTGCTCACTCAACTCACCACAATGTCATGAAAATGAAAGTGCCAACATGTAAAATGTTAGATATTTTAGCTTATTTCAGGGAGTTTTAGGTTTCATTGTTCGTAGAATTTTTTTTAAAGTGGCTACATCCACCAGAAACATATCATGGATATGAAAACTAAATGTTTAGTTACGCGCTTCATGCAATTGAACTAACATCCAGCTATAAATATATTTTTATGCAAAACAAATATCAAGAATCATTCCTTCATGGATCCCTTGTCAGGACAGAATACATTTAATAGACAGCTATCCAAAAAGAGAACGGCTCTCAAAGGAAATTACACTGATCATTGCAGAGGACCCTCCTGAGCAGTTCACTGACTGGCAGTAATTTAGCAGCACTCACAATTTTGCTTTTGCTGTGGGAAGTGGTAACCCAAGGCCGGATGCATACGATCAAACTGCCAATATCAACACTCGAGTTCTTACTTAGGCTGGGTAAAATGTACAAATTACAACATAATCTGTGTGCCAGGAGTGTGCTATGTTGATGCCCTGCAGTGAAGTTCCTGGCACCCCTGTATTGATGGCATGCTATAAAATTATGGCCCCAGAAAGATAATCTACCTAGTTGGGGGATTGTGGGTGTTCACATAACCCCCCAATGTGTTATTTCCCCCCCATCAAGTCACACTGATGACTCAGCTGTAGTATTAGGTCTACAACCTAAGATTACAGTTTAAGATGCTGCACACTACAGACTGCAAAGTAAACTGCTTCCACTGATGACAGAGCAGATGTGAAGAACAAATGGGGGGGCCTCTCCCAAAATACTATATTTGGGGTACATCGAGCATCTGGTATTAAAGGCAATATGGCAGCGATGGCTCATTCGCTTATCATATCGTACCTCGCAGCCCTAACTCTTGGGCCGGTGTGGTTGAGCGGTCCATGACACGATAGGCAAACAAGTGTGTTGACCAAGGCACCACCATAGTCTCCTCAATAAAGGAAATGCACATGGAATTTACTTTGACCTTTTGGAAGAAACACACAGTCTACCAGTCCCTTTTAGTGAAAAGCTTTCAGTGGTGTGGCAAGCAACGTTGGCAACTAGTGCTCAACCCCAACTTCCCATTTGGGAATAGTGCTTGGTTATAAATATTAGCATTATGTCAAGATTCTTTCATCCAAGGAATAGATAGTAGACCTTAAGGGATATTGGCAACATACTCTGGAGGTGAGACAAAGAAAGATGGCCCTACATGGTTGAGTAGCAACTCTGGTTCTGAAAGGCTGGAAGGGAGACTCTGCAGTTGCAAAAAATACAGGCAAAAAGGGGAGCACAGATTGCTGTAGGGCCTTTGTGGCAGCATAAGATCAAGGGGTACAAACTGATGGCTGAATCAGAGAGGGCTCGGATTAGAGGATGGCACCAAGCGTGGTTCTGCTCCCGATCTCACATTCTCAATCTATGTGGTGCAGATGAAAAAGGTACAACAGGGGCATTGTGCTGGATTGAATGCAGAGGCAGGACAACAAATCTAGGACCGGACAGAGTGTTAGTAGAATTTGCAGAAAGCGGAAGTAGAGATGTGGCAACTTATGGATTGGAGGCAATGACAGTCTGGTGGGCATCATAAGGACAGGAGCTACATCACCCTGCACATGAATAATTCCAGGCTGTTGGCAACAAGCAGCTAACATTCTGGAGGATGCAACGCAGTACGTGGGAGAGATGCTAGTGATGCCCCACACAGACATGGGAGTCTTTTGTAAAAGGCAGGCTGAGCTCAGACTTATTGGGTTCTTCACAGAGGGGAAGTGTGTGACCCCCCTTAGCTGCGCTTTTGCGCCTGATGAAAAAGGAGGCCTAAACATACCAGTCGGCCTACAGAGGAATTCTTGTGACCGTGGTCCCCCATGTCCACAAGATGAATCCAGATGGCGGACAAGATTTCTCAAAGGAAGCAGGATCATGGACACTCGGGTGGCAATAAAGGGACAGTCTTACAATGAAGCTAAGGTTAACACTGTAGAGGCAAACATTAAGAGCCCAGGTACATGGATCGCAAGAGGTAGAGACTTCAGTGAAAAGAACTGAAGGAAAGATCTCACTTCTGGAGACCTTCCTCCAAGAAGTAGACTGCCAAACTGAACATTCTGGAGTTTCAGAACTGCCTGCTCTTGAACATCTGTGTAATGGAAATTAATTAAACTGAATTTACTCATCGGCACACCCACTCCCTCCTTCCCTGCAGCTCTCTGGCCAGCCTCTCTTGGCCCTCTTCCTGCTCCTACCTGCAAGGCAAAAAACCTCGGGGTCATCTTCGACTCCACACTCTCCTTCTCTCCTCATATATCTGACGTCTCTAAGAAGTCACACTACCAGCTGCACCTCCTCAGAGGTATTCTTCCCTTCCTCTCTTTCCCCCAGAAGCTCACTGTCTCCCGAGCCCTGGTTCTCTCGAAGCTGGACTACTGTAACAGCCTCTATCTTAATCTGCCTGCTTCCACTCTCCGCCCTCTGCAACTCATCCAGAACAGAACTGCGAGGCTTGTCCTTGGCCTCAAGCCCAGGGACCGTATCTCTCCAGGACTGAAATCTCTACACTGGCTCCCAGTGGCTGCGAGGATTAAGTTCAAAACCCTCTGCATTGTCCACAAGGCCTTCTGGGGCCTGGGGCCTAAATACCTTCAACTCTCTCTTCCTAAATATCTTCCTTCCCGAGCCCTTCGCTCATCCGTATCCAACTCCCTCAGGGTTAGCCGCTTCTCGAAGCAACGAGCTGGGGGTAGATCTCTCTCCGCGGCAGGGGCCTCCCTCTGGAACAGCCTTCCTGCCTCCCTGAAACTTGAGGAGAACCATCTCTGGTTGCGGAAGCACCGCAAAACCTTCCTCTTTGCCTCTGCTGTCTCTCTCCCTCTCCCCTGCTAAATCCTTCACTGAAACTGCACTGAATCTGCAACTGGGCCACTCTCACCGACCTCGGTCCTGGGCCCAACCACTCTCCACTTGCACTGCCTCCCTGGAAACCTCTGCACTGCGGGACTGTCTCTGTATCCCTACAGCCCCCCTTTCACAACACTTGTCTGCACTTACTTTGCACTTGCCACCAGCTGGCCCTATTTATTTATTTTATTCTACTTACTTGTACTGCACTTCCCCCCTCTCCTTTCCCCTTGCACTTTTCCTTTCCCCCCTACCCCTGCCCTTGCGCGATCTGAATGACACCTGGCCTAGTAGGATCGTTGTCTTTCTTCCCCTTGTTTCCCCCGTCCCTGCCTCGTCGCGCCTTGAAACACTTGTGTATAGGCGCGTTACAAATGCCATATCATATCCTAACTGGAGGTAATGAAAAGTACACCAAAAGGCAGGGAGTCTCCATACAATAGTAGTCATTTTATTTTAATGTGTTTTATTATACAAAACTTTAATACCATGTATTTTGTTTTGTGAAAGTGTAAACAATTAATGTACATTATTTAAATTCCTATACAATCTAAAATAACATTGCATCACAATACTACAAAGCAATATAAAAAAACCACAAATAACCTTGAAACCCAGCAACACAATCTTATAATTCTGAGTATGAATTAATTAAAAAGTGTTATATGTTGTATGACTTAAGAAAATGACTTGAGTATGATTTGTTTATACTATATGTGAAAAGTTTATTTATAAAGTAGATCACATAAATAAAAAAAAACAATCTTATAATCAATCCCCAATTACTAACCTAGACCATAAAGACTTGGACTAAACTATCGGTAGCTGACCCCTTAAGTACCCATAGATTAGACTACATTACTAACCCTATAAGAAACAGAAATATGCACCCTTGTCCAGGTGCTAAACCCCAGAGTTTAAATGAGACAGTTAACCAGACCCTATAGCGATCCAGGTGGAGACTATTACTGTGTATTACAGCATTGTCGCAACAAAACAAAAATCTACTTTTGATTGTGTCTTTTGTGTTCTAATAGACATGATCACCCAGATGTCTCATATAGGTGCTGCCCATTTCCAGGCATTCAGTTAGCACATGTTTTTGGGACTCAAAAGCATATGGATTTTTACAGATTCAACAAACTCAGCTTTCAGCATCTTAAAATAACGCCCCGTTACTAACTAGACTATTCAAACTATCGTTATTCGCTCCAGTTTCCGACAAAAATAAAATGAATCGACAAAGGTGCTTAGACAGACATAAAAGCAAACAGCGCTGTGGCTTCTTGAAAGAATACAGCATTTCAGAAACAAAGTCGTAGCTTAAAGCAGACAAAATGGGAGAACATTTCCCCCAATCTCATAATTAAAATGTCCTATACATTTCTTTTTTTAATTCATATAGACCAAGTTGCCAATCAGGTGACCATCCCATCAAGGCGAATAATTCAGCAATACTAGTTTCATAGACCAGTCTATTTTCACTAAAATTAGTTGCATGCCTCATATTAAACAAACAATGGGTTTCGTCAGATGTCATTGACTGCAAATACATTAATGCCCATCTTTTCAGGACCATTGCCTTTTGAGAAGTCAGCCCAAGTTCCAATCTGATGATGGCCATGGGTACGCTTGAGGGCAACCCAGCATCTTTTTCCAGAATGTACCCTCAATCCGATGCAACCACTCTGAATTGTTCTTAGTCAAACTTTCCAACCCATAGGTTATTGCAGGGACGAGACACTGAAGATAGTAGTGTCTCGCACCCTCCAATGTAAATCCACGCGTTCGAGCAACAAACTGGTGCATCATTGCCATTAGTTGAGTTGCCTTCCTTATATGTGCATTCATACATATTTCTTCGCTCCTAAGGCCTTCCAGTTCAACTCGCATGTATCTATACTCGGCTGCATAGTCAATTGTTACATTGCTGACCACCAAATTAAAGTGAAAAAAAAGTGGACGCTGTACTTTTAGATGTTAATGGTATTAATTCTGTTTTAGTTCCGTTAATAGTTCGGGAATTCAACTATGCATACTTTTAGCCCAGCAAATGTGTGATCCACTATTACTAGATCATCTGCATAGGCCAAAACGTAGCATCGTACAGTATCAATCTTAGGGGGGTCACATGCAATCTCAATCAACCTACCTGGAAGATCAGCCAAGTAAAGATTAAAGAGCAGAGGGGCCAAGACGCACCCCTGTTTCACGCCAGCTCCTATAAGAATGGGTGCAGTCAAGGCCCCATCAGCATCCAATGTAACCCTAACAGTTCTACTAGCATGGAGCAATTTCACAAAATACAGAATTCTGTCGACAGCCCATATGCTACAGCTTTTCCCACAATATTTCCATGTCTATCAGGTCGAAGGCAGATCAGATATTCAACGAAAAAGTGCATAAATGCCAGGTGCCTCCTTCCGCCGAGCGCTCTCCGTCAGATAGTCCATTACTCTCAGGTTGTATTGAAAAGCTGATTAATTTTAGCTAAATACAATAAAATAAAAAAGCGTAGAGTGAAAACTACCCTAAAATCTAATAGACCGGTCATCCATCCACGTCTGCAATTCCTTTGACATAAATTCAGAGATAGCTTCCCCCATGCAATCTAGCATCGATAGTATACGATAATTATCAGAGCCCTTCTTCAGAACCCGAATCATAATTGACGATTGCCAAGATGAAGGTATCTTTCCTTCCCTGATAATTTTCTGAAACATTATCTTAAGAAGGGCCGCCCAAATATCAGGATCTTGTTTAAGGACAACACTAGCAAGGCCATTGGGCAGCAGTGCCCTTGAAGATTGTAATCTACCAATTCTGGCTTTTATGTCATCTTCATCATTTTCCAACAGGAGACCAGTGACCTCGGCATAACCATAACCTATACACGTCTGTCCTACGATGGTTCCTCTCGCACTCATTCAGCATCATTAATGAGATTAAGTACCTTCCGTACTTTACTACCCTTCGCTTCACTCAATAAGGACCATATGGATCTCTAATTACCATCAGTTAAAACCTCGAGCATTCTTTGCCATGGAGTACATTGCTGAGATGCTCTCCACCAACAAATTCAATTCTGACACATAGTTTTTGGCTATTTTCATCAGGGACAGATTGTTAGATATATTCATAGAACTACTTTTAAATCTGCGTAATTGCTGTCTAAGCAGGCACTTCCTGTCACAAATGTCTTTATCGTAACATGAATGTGTTTTATCTGTACAAATATTCACAGCTTGGCGCATATTAGCACACTGATTACAAACAACGTACTTTTACTCTGGAATGTTGGCAACCCGGCAAAATCATATCTATCGCTTCCTTCGCTCACAGGATACTTTGTTGCAAGCATTTAAAATGATTGCCCGGACGATTTATTAAAATCCCACCAATCGCAGTCTCGCTTACTTTTCCGTCGCATTTCGAGGTCAATTCCATAGCAGCATGATCACTCCAAAAATTCTACTCCGCAATTTATTGGCTGATCTCAGAGAACACTGGAGTGCTGACAAAAAAAAATAATCTAAAGTAGCTCGCTTTTGGCCTAGTCTCCAGATAAATGCCCCTGGAAAATCACCTTCCACACAGCCATTTAGCATTTTGAGAGCCCAAGTTTCAGCAAATCCCATCCGTAATAGCCCTGCATTATTGGCGTTAGCTTGTCTCATCTGGCTACACATATTAATTCCACTCCAACCTTTCAGCATCTCGTTAGATATACAATTGGTGTTAAGGTCCCCGAGTATTATAGCATCTTCATCATCACCCGAGGCACATGAAAAGAAAAAAAAAAAAATCTTACAAAGTTGTCAATATACGATAATTCTGTTGCATGCCAGGTGGATCATATATATTGACAATCAAAACTGGTCGACTGAACAGAGTTTGCGGAAACTCAACCTCCACTGCTAGAACACACTGAATGCCCAGTCGGAATTCGGCACACTTAAAACAATGATTACTACCCACCAGCAATCTCCCAACCCAAAAGGGCTACCTTGTAGACCACGCTTTGCGCTAATCTGACATACTGTATACCCACCAAGATATATTTCATATGTAAGCCATATTCTTGTATTAGAAATACTTGGCTTTGGGCTAAAATGTCTGCAGAACCATTAGGTTAAAAAGGATAGTTAAAACCGCGGGTATTCCAGGTCAGTATGGAAATGTGTCAATTATGTCTAGACATAACGGCAGGTAGTGATTCAGCCAGCCACTTCGGCATGGTCTGAATATCAGTGAAGTTTTCTGTATTTATATTCGGACAAGGATTAAGAAGTTAACTTACATTATCTTGATAAGACTTTGTTATAGGGAGTAATGGATCCTCGTAGTCTATCAACTTCCAGCTCAGATCCTTAAAACAGCATAACAGTGAAAAAGGGCAGAAAAAAAATAAAAATCATTGACCAATACCGTAATTGTGGTATTTGACTCAAGTAATTTAAAAATACAGAGCGCAACACCCGGCATTTCTATTTTTTTGTTTCAAATGTTTTATCAACAGTTTTCCATCAGTTCTGGGTCGATGTTCCTTTTCCCTCATATCTGGATCAAATGGTGCTTTTCCTGCTGTTGTTCTAGGCACAATCATTGCGTTCATTGAGAACGGCAGTACAAGGCCAACTTGTTAATCTACGTCGATAATGCAGGTTGTTTTCTGCGATTCGTTATTGGGCTGTATGTTAGCCCCTTCTTCCTTGGCTTGCTTTTTAGACATAAGACAACTATTTAAGTTGCCCTCTTTCAACTGCTTCCTGGAATGGAACGGGTCAGGCTCTTCAGCTGATGTTAGTGCCATGTGATGTTCGACACTCACCTTTCACAGCCCGGACTACAAAACAATCCTCTACGATTACTGGCTCGTCCTGGACGCACAAGCCGTTATTAGCTCCAGTTTCCGACACAGAAGAAGAGGCTTGCATTGACTCAAGGATACGACCACAGAGTTTTAAGAGGGTCTTTATAGCGAATTATACAGATGACAAGGATGATTGAATCTCAGCATAGGCAGTCTAGCTCTGTAAGATTATGCAGAGAGGAATCTAAAAGTAAATTAGGAGAATTGAATTAAAATCCTCATTTGCCTCAAAACTAGCGTCAGCTCTCAAGAACTGAGCTTCCACCACCATAGCTGTTCCACTATCGGCATTAACTGCATCAGGCGGGGCCTCCATATTTTTCTGCAAACTGCAAGCTAAATTTAACAAAGAATTATTTTCAATGTCATCAATTTCATTTATTGAGCATTTGTAAAGTGCTTATACATCAAGTAAACTGTGCTTCAAAGCGCCCACAGGGCAACAGGGAGGGAACATGGGAATGAAAAGCAAATATAACAATGAAAGATAGAGGAGGACCTACTAGGCCGTGTGAACATTCAGAACATGCAAATGCAGAGAGAAGAGAACAGGGAATGGGGGTAAGTGCTAGGTGTACCCAGAGGGAAGTGCTAGGAAGTGAGCAGCTGTTAAGTGACTAGGGGAGTGTGTTCAGCTGCCAATACACAGATAATTGCAGGCCTGTGGTGGCATAGGCCAGCTTGTGCCTAGGCAAGTGCTGGGAGCGGGCAGTGGCTGAAGGCTATTGGGTGTGGGAGGCCAGGACTCAAGAGGATACAAGAGCCCTGGTCACCAATCTCGGCAGCTGTGGGATTTAGCAAGCGGGAGCAGTTGAAAAGGAAAGTCTTGAGCTTCTGGAATTTGAGGATACGGCACAAAACGTAAAGAGGAAGGGGGAGGCTGTTCCATAGGAGGGAGCCTGCCGAGGAAAGATCAGCCACCAGCTCACTGTTTGGCGAAGCACTTGACACACAGGAGTGTTGGTGCCGGAGGAACATAGAGATCTGGGGGCAGAGTATTTAGTGAGAGCAAGTTGTAGATAGCGTGGTCGCCAGCCCCAGACAGCCTTATGGATGATGCTGAGGGATTTGAATTTGATTCTTGCAGCAACAGGGAGCCCGCAGTGAGTTAAGAGTTGGAGAGAAGCGGTCCCTGGGCTTGAGGCCAAAGGTAAGTCTTGCAGCACTGTTTTGGATTAGCTGGAGCGTTCATAAATAAGAAGGAACAAGTTACTTACCTGTAACTGTTGTTCTCCAGCATGGGTCTGGCATGGATTCACATGCTCATGAATATTCCCCGTCGCCAGGCTGGGAATCCTCGGTAAAGAAAAAATCAGTATCAGTTTTGTTTCTGATCTGTCTTTCGTAGTAGTAACCAATCACTGATCTCTGCGTCATACTGACCACAGCCAATGACTGCCCTCTCCCTAAGCCCCGCCTCTGGCAGCCATCTACAGATTTGGTAGCACGTGAAGTGGCAGTATGACCAAGTGAATAGCCGCAGAGGGGTAGGCGGGAGGGTTTGCATGTGAATCCATGCCAGACCCATGCTGGTGAACAACAGTTACAGGTAAGTAACTTGTTCCTTCTCCAGCATGGGGTCTGGCATGGATTCACATGCTCATGAATAAAGAATACATAGCAGTACACACATGCACAACCACGGGAGGTGGCAAAGGCTCAACATTAAGCATTACATCAAACTCAACATTAAGCAATTCTTACCTCCTCACCAGGCTCACCTTAGGCGAACAGGTTGCGCAGCACTGCTTGGCCGACCCTGGACTCCTCCCTGGAATCCTGATCGACTCAGTAGAATTTCGTGAAGGTGTGCGTCGACCTCCACGTAGCAGCCCTGCAGATGTCCAGCAAGGGCACACCAGATAGGAACGCCGTGGTAGCTGCGATCGCTCTGGTGGAATGGGCTCTCGGACGGCCAGGCAGCGGTCGGTTTGCCAACCGATGATAGTACATGATACAGCCGGAGAGCCCTCTGGAAATGGAAGCCTTCGAGAGAGCCTTCCCCTGATTGACAGGTCCAAAGTTCACAAAAAGTTGTGACCTCTTCCGAAAACATTTCGTGCGGTCCACGTAGAACTTCAGCGCTCTAGCCACATCCAGCGAGTGCAAAGTCCTTTCAGCCGGCGACGAAGGCGATGGGAAGAAAACAGGCAACACCAAGGGTTCGTTGATGTGGAAGTCCGACGGCACCTTGGGCATGAAGGAGGGGTGCGTCCTGAGCACTACCCTCGTGTCGTGAAAAGTCAAGTACGGGGGCTTGCAGGAAAGGGCCTGGATCTCTCCCACTCTTCGTGCGGAGGTGATGGCCACAAGGAACGCTGTTTTCCACGACAAGAACTTCAACGGAGCCGAGTGCAGAGGCTCGAACGGAGGTCCCATGAGCTTGGTCAGCACCACGTTGAGCTCCCACGCCGGGGCCGGAGCCTTCAGCGGCGGGAACGATCTGGACAGTCCCTTCATGAATTCTTTCACCAGACGATGAGACCACAAAGACGTCCGCCCCGTGGTTCTGGTGTATCGGGAGATCGCAGCAAGATGAATCTTGATGGACGCGTGCGCCAGTCCAGCCTTGGCCAGCGTCAGAAGGTACGGCAGTACCTGGGGAGCCGTAATCCGTAGAGGGTTCATCTTCTGTGCGTGGCACCAGACAGAGAACCTCTTCCATTTGTGTCCATAGCATTTAAGAGTTGAGGACGCCCTGGCCTTTGCAAGAACCTCTCTGCAGTCGGCCGGTATGTCGTAGCCTCCAAACTCTAACGCTGCAGGAGCCAGGCCTGCAAGTTCAGCGACTTCGGGTCGTGATGGAGGATGGCGCCTCCTTCCCTGGAGAGAAGATCCGCGTCCACTGGCAGCTTGATTGACGGGGACGCTGACAAGTCCAGAAGGTCCGGGAACCATATCTGCCTCGGCCACGCAGGTGCGACGAGGATCATCCTGCACCGTGACCTCTTGAGCTGGTTGATGAGCCGGATCAGCAACGGCAATGGAGGGAACGCGTATAGAAACAGGCCCTCCCAGGGGAACGAGAAAGCATCGCCCATGCTCCTCGGCTGGGGAAACCTGCTGGCGAACCTCCGGCACTTGGAGTTCGTCGCCGTCGCAAACAGATCGATCTGGGGTGTGCCCCACCGTCGGAAGAGGCGGTCCACTAGATCCTGTCGTAGTTCCCACTCGTGGCACGAGCGCAGCTCTCTGCTGAGCGAGTCGGCGATGGTGTTTTTTATCCCTGCCAGATGAAACGGCACCAGAAACATCCCTTGGGCGACGGCCCAATGCCACAGATCCTGCGCCTCCTTGGACAGGGCTGGGGATCTGGTACCGTCCTGCTTCCTGATGTAGAACATGGTGGTGGTGTTGTCGGTGACGATCCTCACCACCTTGCCCTTGAGGGACGGAAGAAAGGACCTGAGGGCCCAAAACACTGCACGGAGCTCCAGGACGTTGATATGGAGGGACTTCTCCGTCGGAAGCCAAAAGGCCTCTCGCGTGCAGATTTTCGATGTGCGCTCCCCACCCTTCCAGGGAGGCATCCGTGGTCACTGTCTCCTGGTGGCCGGGGGTCTGGAAGTCCATGCCCGCCGTCAGATGCGCACGGGTGCCCCACCACCGGATCGCTCGTCGGAAACTCTCGTCGAGTGTGATCCTCTCCTCGAAGCTGCCTGTCGTCTGGATCCAGCGCGCGTCCAGGAACTCCTGCAACGGGCGCATCCGGAGCCTGCACAGGCGGATGAGATAAATGCAGGAAGACATCATTCCGAGGAGGGACTTGATGGACCTCACCCTGGCCGCGTCCGCAACCAGCATCCGCTGCACCTTGCCCAAGATGGCCCTCGTCCTTTCCTCCGACGGAGAGGCCAGAAGCGACACTGTGTCGAGCTTCGCTCCCAGAAACAGTGCTTCTTGCGTGGGCACCAGGTGGGACTTGGCGTAGTTTTTGAAGAATCCCAGGTCCGTGAGTAGTTGGACGGTCCTTGCCGTGTGCTCCACGGCGAGCTCCTTCGTCTTTGCTCGGATGAGCCAGTCTTCCAGGTAGGGGTAGACGTGGATCCCCTCTCGGCGCAGCTGCGCCGCCACTGGTGCGAGGCACTTGGTGAACACCCTGGGTGCCGACCTCAATCCGAAGGGAAGGGCTCTAAACTGGTAGTGACGCCCTTGGACCACGAACCTGAGAAATGTTCGGTGTCCCTTTAGGATGGGAATATGGAAGTAGGCATCCTCCAAATCCAACGACGACAGGAAATCGCCCTCCTCCAGTTGACCCAGGACGTGTTGGAGGGTGACCATCCGGAACTTCTGTGCCTTGATTTTGTTCAGTCGTCGTAGGTCCAGGATGGGACGCCATCCTCCAGTCTTCTTCTTCACGAGGAAGTATCTTGAGTAAACTCCGGAGCCCCTAAGCCTCTTTGGGACGAGCTCGATGGCGCCCTTCTTGAGCATCGCCTTTACCTCCAAGAGAAGTTGAGGGACGTGATGTTCTTTCCTGGCCACAGGGGGGACGCGCGGGCACCTCTTTAGAAACTCGAGCGCGTGACCCTGAGCTAGGGCGTCCAGCACCCAACGGTCGGTGGAGATGGACTCCCATGCGCTGACGAAGCTCGCCAGCCGGCCTCCCACCGGGGTGCTTCGGTGGGGGCCCGACCCCACGGCCGGTTCAGTCCTGCTTCGACGAGGCTTTGCCGCCTTGTCCTCCTTGGCGACGACGGCGGGGTCCGCCTGACTTGCCTTGTCCCCTGTAAGCTTCCTGTGACGACGAACGGGCCGCTTGACGGTAGGTGGAAAATCCGCCGCTGGAACCTTTGGAGGTACCCTGTTTGCCTCCGCCGCTCCGAAAGGGCGGCCGCCGTTGCTGGAGAACCCCAAGAGCCCGGGCCGTCTCCGTGTCCGCCTTGATGGCTTGAAGGGAATCGTCCACTGTTTTCCCAAACAGGTTGTTTCCGTCGAACGGCATGTCCAAGACTCTGGTCTGCACGTCCTGACAGAAGTCATTAGCCTTGAGCCATCCACGCCGCCTAAGGCACATTCCGTTGCCCAACTGGCGAAATCCAGTGTCAGCGATGTCTGTCGCAATCGTAATGGCGTGGTCCGAAGCCACCTCTCCTTCCTGCAAGATCTCTAGGGCTTCCGCCCTCTTGTCGTCTGGTAGGAAGTCCAGCAGGGGGGCCAGTTTGTACGACAACTCCCTGTCGTAGCGGGCTACGATAGCCAAGGCGTTGGCCGCCTTAATCGTCGTCGCTGCCGACGAGATGACTCTGCGTCCCATCGTGTCTAATTTCTTTCCCTGTAACGCTCACCTGATTCCCGTAGAGGCGCCGGTCTTGACTGGGCATATACCGTATCTTCAAAGGTGATGTGTAACACACGGCTGGCTCTTTGGGCTGGACCTCTGTGCACTGTATGTCTGACTCGAAGGGTAAGATGTCTTAGGTAAGTGAACGCCGTGCTCTCCATCTGCCTCGGGGCAGGGTGCTGTAACCAGTTTCTTCACTGGATAAGGGGAGCAGGCCTCTTGACTTCAGAGGACTGCTGTCTGTCGTTTACTGCACGAACGGTAAGTTTAGAGTAATTCTAATGTCTTTAAAAGTCTTTAGTAATGATGTCTCTTGTTTTGCAGGGTTCCGGCGATGGCGGATGACGGGCTGAAGTGAGTTGAAGATGGAGCCTGTGTGATGAATAGAAGCGTATGGAAGCACGTAAGTAAGCGCTTGTTGCCTGCTTCACGATGCGCTCTAACTGTCTTTTTATTTTGCAGGTACAAGTTCGGAGCGGCTGCAGGGTGCCGGAATACCCACTGGGTTAGATGTGGAAAGGAGTAATGGCACGTGAGTATTAAAGTTCCCCAATGTCTTTAAACGCACCTTGTTTTGTCTTTCAGATGCGGGATGCAGCGCCGAAGGCCTCCGGAGCGTGCGAAGAGTTGGTAAGCTTTTGTCTTTCAGATGCCGGAATGCAGCGCGAGGCGTTGGTGACAGCCGATGGACCAGGTAAGTGAAGCGCTGTCACTGAAGACCGTAATGCTAACCTGTTCTTTCTTGTCTTTATAGGTGTTGCTGAAGACTGGATTCAGGATGGTAAGCCTTTTTCCTTAGGCCCAGGATCAGATGCAGAAGACACGATGAGCGTTCTGCTGCAGAGGATGCAGAATAACGCAAAGCAAGATTCATCCATCGGGTGTGGTTTAAATAGCCTCCTGTAGTGCTTAGGTGTCTCCTTCCACAGCCACGCCTAGGTAAGAAAAGAGTTCCTGCTTTCCAGAAGAGTTCCAGTGTTCTGAACCTAGGGAGTGGCTCCTGCCCCACCCAACAGGAAAAGTAGTTCCAAACAGAAGAGGATCAGAGGCTCAACTGGCAGACAAGTAAGCAGCATGGTCTGCTGCAGGTAAGTCCACCCAAACATTATGAGCCCGGCGCTTCCAGCGCTGGGACTGGGCATATTTATGAGCCTGGTGCCAGGACTGGGTCCAAAAGGTCCCAATTGGGACTGGTTGGCACTCGGAACCTGGGTTATGGATCTGCTTCCAAGGGAGTTGGGAAAACCCTGACCTTTTGGAAGCAGAGATCATGACATTCCCTCGCCGTCCGGCGGGTTGGTTGACGTAGAGGCCGCGCCCCCCCCGCTTTCTTCCTGGCCGCCGCAGAGACGACCGAGTCCGGGGTCGGCTGTGCCCGAAGGCACAAGGGGGCCGCGTCCGGGACCCGGTACTTCTTCTCGTACCGATCCCTTCTAGCCGGCGTCGTGGATGGGTTCTTGAGGAGGGCGAGGCCCTCATCCCAAATATCGTCTAGTAGAGGTACAGCGAGCACCGTCTTCCTCTTGGTCTCGCACCGTTGATAAAGGAAACCTTCCTTCTTCTCTTCCGGGCAGAGCTGGAAAAGCTCGGATGCCCTGGCGATCATGGAGTGAAACGATCCAATCTCGTCGGGCGGGGAAGCCCGGGTGGGAGGTGACGACGGGAGATCCTCGTCGTAAACCTCGTCTGTACCCGTTGCGGCCGTGTCAGTCCCCGTATCATCCCCACGTGTCGTGGACGGGGAGGAGGGCTGAGCAGGGCGCAATGGCTGAAAAGGAGGTGGAGGATGAATCCTTCTTCTCTCAGGGGGAGGGCTCCCAGAAGGGCCTGGCTCCGGGTCCCCCGTCGGGAGCGGTTCCTCCGTTGGTGGTAACGGCAGTCTTGTCCTTATCTCCGAGCATAAGGACTGTATAGCCAACAAAATGGCCGCCGAGTTGTCTTGCGGCACTGGTTGAGGGAGTTCCGACGGGCGATCAGGAGCCCCGTCGGCACCCTCGACGCCCTCGTCGTCTTCCACGTCGGGGTCCCTCCCGACTGGATGGCCTTCTTCCACGCCAGAGCCGTGGCCTAAGACTTCGATCAGCTCCTCCTCAGAGGTTGAGGCCGAGTCCACGACGACCTCCTGCCACCCCCTTTTTCTTCTCCGTCGGAGGTTTCACGGGGGTCCTGTCGATGGGCATGAAAGAGGACTCCCTCCGCGGTGGCAGGGAGATCCTGGGCCCCGGGGTCGCCACCACTGGTGTAGCCTCCACAGGCTGAGCCAGGGCCGCCGCGACTGTCTCGATAGAGGCCTTGGCCGGATGGATCAAGGCTTTCACCACCTTAGGTGCGCTCACCGCCTTCTCCTTGGGGGGAGGGTCACCACCTCGCTCCCCCTCCGATGGGGCCTTAGGGCACGACCGGGGTCTCTCCAGGAGTTTCGCAGGGTGCTCGGCCTTCCTCTTACCCGAGCCAGAGCGTTGGCTCGTGTTTGATGGCGCCGGGGAGGATGCGCCCTGCCTGGCGCCCGTAGAGCCCGACCGTTCGGCGCTCCCGGTGCCAGCGGACTCGCAGTGCTTGGCCTTCTGTTGGACCCCCGTCGCCGGGGCGCCCTCAAAGGTCTTAGAAGACCGCTCTGACTTCTTCTTCTCGCCTGACGGGCTCTTTCCTTCCAGCCAGTTGGCGAGACGTTGATGGCGGTCCTTCATGGTCCGCTCCGACAGATTGCTGCAAAACGCACAGTCCTTCTCCACGTGCGTCTTGTCCTCATGTAGGCAGTAAAGGCAAAGGGAGTGTTCGTCCTCCTTAAAGACATTCTGAAGCTGGCATCCAGGGCAGACCCTGAACAGCTTTCCGGGCGTCGAGCTTCCCTTCTCCTGGGCCATGCTCGAGAAGGGCCTGAGAAACTTCTGGAATCCTCCAAAAGCGTGCTCCACGAAATCTTCACCCTTGAGGGGCGTAGACGAATCCGACACGGGTCCCCATTGATCGGATGAAGAAACGGTGGAGCTAGAGGCTCTTTTGACCGAAAAAAAGAGAATTTTTTTTGAGAAAAAACGCGAAAAAAAGCACTAACGCTCGAGAGCAATAGCACGAGGATCCCAACACTTGAACGTGCAGTAAAAATCTGAAGATGGCTGCCAGAGGCGGGGCTTAGGGAGAGGGCAGTCATTGGCTGTGGTCAGTATGACGCAGAGATCAGTGATTGGTTACTACTACGAAAGACAGATCAGAAACGAAACTGATACTGATTTTTTCTTTACCGAGGATTCCCAGCCGGACGACGGGGAATATTCATGAGCATGTGAATCCATGCCAGACCCCATGCTGGAGAAGAGGGTGGATTAAGGAAAAGACTATTGCAGTAGTCAAGCCTAGAGAAAATCAATGCTAGAGACATTGAGCTTCTGGGAGAAGTGAGGAACGGAAGAATTCCTTTGATCAGGTGGAGTGTAAAGTGGGCTTTCTTGGCAAGATCCTGAATGTGAGGGAGGAAAGAAAGAGGAGTCAAAGATGACTCCAAGGTTTCTGGCTTCAGATGAAGGAGAAGAGCCCATAAAAGATTACCAGAGTGAGGGCAAGAAAGAGGTAGCAGGAGTCCCAATATGAAGTGTCTCAATCTTGCTGGCGTTGAGGCAGAGATCATGGGATGTGCACCAGGACTGGATGGCAGATAGGCGGTCGGTCAGGAATGAGCGAGGAAGTAAAACACATGAATGCTTCGATCGGCTGCGCCAGCGATATATTGGTGGAATGAACCGCGTTTGGACAGGCCATATGCAAGGTGGATTTAGAAACCTCGGCAATCACTAGGTAAAAAGTTATTTTTCCCTTGTAGTTGTACACGCTTGCCGCAGTTTCCAATTGATCAGACTCTGTTATAACAGTCCTAGTAACTGATTCAGTGGTCAAAGTTACATCTGCATTCACCTTATCGCCACTAAAATTATATCTTTTGGATTCAGTTCTCTGCTTAGGCAACCTTTTCATCTTAGTGCTTAGTGTTAGAACAAACACAACTTACTTAAAGTCTGTAGTCTTGCTCCTCGCCGCCTCTCAGTCCAGCAAACAGCACTTGCCTCGTACTCATGCAATGTGGTGATTTTATTGAACTTACTGTGTTGGAGGTGGGCATTGTTGTAATAACCAATTAAATGAATGTGCTCCGTGGTACGGACCTATAACACTGCAATGCTTTTCTGACTATTTCCCAGCAATTCAGGCAAGTTCAGCACAAAGTAGGTGGCTGGTAAGTGGAAGCCGACAGCACTCGCCTCGTGCTCGTCCTATGCCTACTAGTAATGCCTAATGGAAATAAAGAGAAGCGTAGGTAATTTGATCCTTCAAAATGAGATCACAAACAGCTTTTAGGCTAACTGAGACGGGCCACACAGCCTCAGCGCCTGGAGGCAGTAGTATCAACCTTTGCTGGGAAATCAAAGTTGTAAGCCATTTAAATTGGCTTGCTACTGAGCAGCATCGAAGACCTCTGTCGGAGCCATCACTTAGATGCTCTCCTTAAAAGGCGACCCTGCAGCGTCATGCCACATTAAAGGATGAGAATTGTGGGAAAGACTATTTACAAGTGAGAAATGCTCAGGAATTTCTAGAGAAGCATAAGGAGGCAACCTTTGTCAGATGCACTAGTACCTTTGAGACCAAGTATGAGGTTTCTTGTGACTATGTGCCTCCTATGAGCTCAGTCTTTACCTGACCTCTGCTTCCAAGCATAGGGATCCTTCCACCTATTGACTATTCTTTCACCGCAGAGTTTTTATTACTTCACAGGACCAAAGAACATTGCTGTTTCTGGCTTGTTAACTGTCCCTTGGTTACCTACAGCCCCATTCTAACCCATCTCAGAACTTCTAGCTAACCATCACCCCTTCCCTTTCCACTCACCCACCTACCCCTTTGGACTGCACTCTTTTTCATGGTCTTCACTTGCCCCTTTTTTCTACCCTTCATCGTGCAGCCTGTCCCCCTTCTAAACACTTCTCCTTCCATTCTCTCATAGCCTTCAGTAACGTTTGAAGCACTCTCCGGCCTCCCCATCATCTTCCTCCCCATGCACCTGCACCCCTCAAATAAGACGCTCTTTACTCAGAAGATCGCCAACCTCATCCCTCTTGCCTACCGCACAACACCTGCACAGCTTCACTCTTATCTTACTGCTGTGTTGCTTATTAGCACTCTTAGTAGGTAATGAGGCAATTTGTAGTAATTACACTAAATCCCTCTGCCTAGTAATAAAAAGACTCAGCATGATCCAGAGTTCAACTCAAATTTACAAATTTTAAGTTTAAAATCGATGCACTTTAAAAGATAAACCCCAAAACCCAGCAATGTTGTATTCACACAAAGATAGCACCTCTCCTAACATTTACGGATATTTGCAGGAGTCACAGCCCTAACAATTTCCTTGCCTGCATATACTACATTTTTCAATAGGACCAAAAGGTATATAACGAGTATATATTTACATACAAACCATTCGGACACTCCCTTGTTATATGTAGTTGAAGGTTTCCCTGTACCTTTTCTCCACCTCACACCCCTCTTGAGAGTAAAGCTCTGACTGCTCTGCCACCTTCACACCTTGAGAGTCAAGCAACATACAGAGAAGCCCTGCAACTGAGATGTGGATTCATCTTCCTGAACCCTAAACGTAGGGTCTAGGACAAACCCTCCGGCATCTTTATACAGGAAGAATCATTGACCATAGCCAGATAGAATCACTGTACAACCCGAAAAAGATGTATGTGCAAGATATCCAGCATGTATGCGAGAGTGGGTGTAACAGCACATGGGATAAGATCCAGGAATTGTGAACTATCAAGCTCAGACCTTTTTTCTTAGGGCTTTGTGTGAGATAGGCATGGTATCAAGATACACAGACTCAAAGATGTTAGTTTCAAAACCTTTATTTATCAAGGTTCCTGGGTTGCTGTAATACCAAACTGGCCCCAAATCTAAAGGGAGGATTCCCTTCACTGATGTTTCAAAAAGGCTGTTGATGTCCGATAGTGCAAAATAACATTCTGTCTGTGTCTAAACCTATGCTTGCCATAACTTTACAAAAACGTGATCAGAAGTCTTTAAAAAGGAAAAACAGTGGTTCAACAGAAAATTGGAAACCAAGGTTGGTTTCAGAGGTCTGTCTTCTCACCAGTGGTCAATGTCACAAAAATGAGTTCAATCAAAAAGGGCTGTTTGTAGGACCTTCTCTACAGAGCCCTTACAATACCTTTCAGTGTCTTTGGTTCCTTGGGGTTCCCTTCTCCAAGCTTCAACTTGCCCAGGCTCCAAACACAACAAAAGAAATAGAAAGTTTATTTTGAAACTCCAGGGTTCCCTTCCCCAAGCGTCAATCCTTTCAACACTGCAAAACAGTAAGTCTCCAACTTGGTTAGGCTTTTCAGGGTTCCCTTCCCCAAGCTTAGTCCCCTTGTTGGTTTCAAACACAAGTTCAGCTTGACAGGATATACGTAGCCATGTCGACTCTGATCTGTAACCCCCCCCCCACACTTTATTCCTTCCTCTTCCTTTTAAACCTTTCACCTTCAGGTGCTTCCTGCAACCCTGGTTTTCCTTTACTTCTTCCTCGTGCACACTTGCATATTCCTTTGCTTTCTTATCATGCCGCTTGCACACCTTGCATACTTTTTCCCCTGAAAGTGCACCTTGCACCTGCCCATTTCTTTCTCGTGCTTCCTGCACACTTCACACTGTCCTCTTTACCATGCACACTTTGCACTTTAAAAGTATTTATTGCACTTCCCCTTCTTTGCACTCGCCAAATGCCTTTCTTTCACTTTAATTTTCTACCGCGTCCTCCTTTCTATTTCTCTTATTCTGATTATTTCTTACACTTGTACTTCGTAAACGCACTCTCTGCTCCGTGCCCCTTTAAAAACGTGTCTTTCTTGCTCCGCTTCAGCCAAACGCACGTTCCCAAGTTCCTCTCTTACTCATCGGGCAGCGTCGCTTTGACGGGCAGACTCTCTGGATAGACAGGGTAGAGTTCAGGGTCTCACCACCTGCCCCTCAGACACTCTTGGGACCGGCACACATCCCAAGGGAACAACCATATTATCAAACACCACAAGCAGGATACAGACTGCCTTACTCTGGCTCCTTGGAGGCATGATCCCTAGTCACGCTACAGCCCCTGCAACACTGAGACAGCATCTCGGCACGCCAATCTCCTCCAGGGTTCAACTCCCACTGCCTCTGCTCCTCGGCGTCTCTGGTACAGACCGCATCTCCAGCTCGCTCTCCTTGTGAAAAACCACACCTTTAACAGTTGAAAAAACAGTCAAGTCGAGTCAGGTGTGAGTGGTCATTATTACATTATTAAATGCCTGACTATTAGTGGGACAACTTGAGTTATTTCTATATTAGGTCCCCTCCATGTTGTTTCAATGGGTAATCTTTACTGATCTTAGTTGCCTCCACCTCGTCTCAGTATTTGTTGGAAATGGGGAGATTGGGTGAGACTGAAAATACCCCCATAAAGGCTGGAGGAGAGTGGGTTGGGGTATTATTGGGAATGGGGGGAATACCATGTCTTCCCAATCCCTTGTGACCCTCTACTGAGGTGATCCTCCCTTGCTTGTCCACCCTCAGGGTCGGGATCCAAAGGCGATGGCCCTTCCCTGGCCGCCTGAATGGAAAATTCCGAGGGAAGAGATGGAAGCACACCATCAGATTTCTCACAAACCCTTCCCCTATGCAGTCTGGACTGAATTGCATCACAGGGGAACCTTGAAAGGAAATATACATTTCATTGTTCTTTGCCCTTTCGATGCTTCACTGAAAGGCAAGCGGGTTGAAAGTCCAAGAACCACAGCATACCCCTTGGGTTCGACTCTTTCCTTCGACTGATCCATATTAGGGGGACTGGTCGGTCATCAATCTAAATGATCGGCCAAATAAGTAATACTTGAGATGTATGATGGCCCACTTGATCGCTAAAGCTTCTAGTTCGTTCATTAAATAGTTCTCGTGTCTGGGAAACAGTTTGACTAGTATATAGAATGGGATGGTCTAGCCAGTCATGGTTCTGAGATAATACTACACCGAAACCAGTCAATGAATCACCAGTTTGTAATATAAAGTCCTTAGAAAAGTCTGCTACCTTGAGAATAGGGCTTCGAAATAACGCTTGTTTGAGGGCCGGTTAGCATACTTCATCCTCCTTATCCCATTTCTGTTTCTGGAGTTCTGAGTTTCGTAGTTTGTCTGCCGATTTGTCTGTTTTATTGGAAAAATTAGGTATGAATCACTGATCGTACCCAATTAATCCTAGGAAAGATCTTAAGAGTCTCCTACTCCTAAAAGTAAAAGAATTTAAGACAGCTCTGACTTTTTCCTCTTGAGGTTGAACACTGCCATTTCCGACAAAGAACCCCAAGTATTTCACGCCAGGTTGAGCCAACTTGCACTTTCTTGGTTGGCTGCTAACCCTACTTTTATTACAGTGTATATAGATGGCACATTTATACAGTAGATTTGCGTCTTCTGACAACGGTCTGGTTGAGCAATCTTATAATTACACGGTACGGTCTTATCCAATACCTCATATGGCCAATGCCATTTAGAAATAGGCTTGTTATCTGAGGTAGGGTCAAGTACAGGGACTTTTTGCCTGATGGAAAAAGACCTAAACGATACCTTCTTAGCTTAAGACACATTCTGCTGGCTTTGGGCTCTGCCGAGGTGACCTTAAACCATGGATCAAATGGCTGTCATGTTTTTAATTAAGAGGCTTTCTGTGACAGTTGTAAGGAAGCTTCTTCCCTTTCCTCCCATGTGTCTCGAAGCATATCAAACATCTCTGGCTTGTCGCCCATACAATAATTAGAAGGGAGAGAAATCAGTGGCGGTTTGAGGTATTTATCTTATGGAAAACAAAACCCACAGAATCATATGATCCCAGTTGGTTCCTTCCTTGTCAACCAGCTCCTTAAGAATGGTCTTAAGAGTCTTGTTAAACCTTTCAAATAATCTGTCCATTTGCGGATGGGAAACGGATGTTCTCAAGGTTGTTGGTTGTTCTATGTGGTAGCTCTTTTACTCCCCCACACCCCATGAGCTTACTAAAAGGTGGTACCCTGGTTTGTTAAAATGTCCTTAGGGAAGCCCACTCAAGAGAAGGGAATTAAATGCTCGAGTATCTGCTGGGTGGTATTATTGTGCAGGGGAAATGCCGTCGGGTGTTGGTGGCATAGTCCAGTATTACTAACATGCATTTGTTCCATAGCTTAGATTTTTCGAGGGGGCCAATGATGTCCATTCCAAGCCTCGAAAATGGTACTTCGATGATGGGTAATAGATTCAAGGGCGCTGGTTGTGGTAAGTGAATACTGGTACGCCGATATATTTCACAAGTCTACATGAAATTTTTCATGTAAAGATGTATTCCTGGCCAGTAGAACTTGTTGGCCAGTTGAGCCTGAGTTTTGGCTAGACCTACATGTACCCCTGTAAGAGGAGCATAAGATCTCAAGCATCATCTGTTTGTGACTTCGGGGAACCACCAGCTGTATTCTTGGTATTCCTTCTGAAGTAACATACCCTCAATAAGGAGCTCCTTCTTTAAAAAGAAAAATTTCCCTCCTTCCTTCCGACCCTCAGACTTGGGTATAACCTGTAGCAAAGCTTCAGCGAGAAAGGAAACCTCCGCTGAGCAAAGGCCAAGTCAGGAAGTATGTCAGAACTTTTCGTCACGGATGGCTAGGGGTTGGATAGAACTAGTTTGGGCATCAGCTTCCCCAAAGCCTAAAGCACCTCTTTCAGTGACATCCATCTCAGCCTCTTCTCTAAGGATAGGCAACATCACGCTTTCAAGTAGGCTATTTAATCGGTGTTACGCTCACCTGGTATCCACGGGGACCCCACCCAGCCCTGGTTGGATGATTTGCACCCTCGAACCCTCTCCCGGTCCCTTGGTATGGCCTCTGGTTAAAGACGGGTCTGCAATATAGGAGAGCTGGATTCAATACCAGATTGTCTTTATGTTTTCCCACCTCCCTTGGCCTCAACTCCTTCCTCCCCCTTGGGCCCTCCCCTCACCTTAACATTGTAAAAGGTGGATTCTCTGTCCTGCTCCTTGTGGCAGGGGCAGGTAGATGTGGGGGGGAGCAGCGACCAAGTTACTTCACTGGTGCAAGCCCCCTGTGGGAATCCAGGCCTGCTGCAACTCCGTAGGTTTGCTGCTTTACAGTCTTTATATGCAGTTCTTATGTTCCTCTTAGTTCGAATAATAATGTCTTGCTTCTTTCCTTTTTAGGTATGGAAGGGTATTTTGGTGTTGTCATACAGTTTGAAGATGAGCATGGGCCGGGAGGCAAAAGCGCGGTGTGCACGATGCTGTCCGGTGAGTAATGCGCAGCGTTGTTTCGCTTTTAAGATTGCTAACCTGTGTCTTTTCTCTCCTTGCAGGTTGCGATGTTCCTCGCTGAGAGCCATAATGTTCCAGCAATGATACTGACCAGGAGAGGACTACCCAGGTAAGAATTGTGTGGCTTTCTTCATTCGGGAGGAAACGTGAGTAAACGCTTACTAATGCTGTCTTTCTTTCTCCTCTTTCCAGGTTATGGTATTCCAGGATGCATGCGGTGCCGGATGATGGAGTTCGTACCTCCAAGTGAGTGGAACTGAAGTCAGCGATGGATTGAAGACAGGATACTGTTCAAGGTAAGTTTCGTAGTGTTCTTTCTCTCTCTGCAGGTCCTTGGTTTCAGGTAAGCTGGCATCAAAGAACTGGACACGGTGAGCGTTACGCTGCCCACAGCAGAATAACGCAAAGCATGTTCTGCTGTTTGGGTGCGGTTTAAATAGTCTCAGGTAAAGTAGTCCAGGTAAAATAATCCCAGGCCTGCTACACTGAAAAGACTAGACCGCACAGCTCAGTTCCTTGTAACTGAGCTGTGTGCGTGCCTCCATGTTGGCTGACCCCCCCTCTCCCCAAGTTAAATAGTCCCAAGTAAATAGTCCCATTCTAATGTTGGTCTTCATGATGGTTATGAGCCTGGCGCCAAAGGCGCCAGGACTGACTCCAAGAGAGTCTTGGATGAGGTTTTAAGGCCTTTGACCTGGCCCTAACTGGAAGGCTGACTTGCTAGTGAGGGCCAGGGGCAAGGGGCAAGGGTCATGACAGCCCGTTACCTGGATTTGAAATGCCTACTGCCCATGGTTAACGAGTAATACCTTTACATCTCCTCTAACATCAGGGTTGATTACCCCGGCCAGAGGATCAGTGTCAAACTTCCACTCAAGTCCTGACTTAGGTGCCAACCTAATGTACGTTCCAGGAGGTGGAATAAGAACAAGATCAGTACATTCCACTCCTTACAACACGTGTGAGACAGGCATGGTATCCAGAGATGCACAAACTCAAAGGGGTTAGTTTGAAACCCTTTATTACTAAGGTTCTTGGGTTGGTGTAATGCATAACTGGCTCCAAAGCTAAAGGAACGATTCCCTTAACTGGTGTTTCTAAAGCCGGTCAATGTCTGAAAGTCCAAAATAAAAGTCTGTCTGTGTCTAAACCTATGCTGCCCTCACTCTACCAAAATGTGAAAGCACGTCTTTAAAAAGGAAAAATAGTGGTTCAACAGAAAATAGGAAACCGAGGTTGGTTTCAGGTGGTCATCCCACCAGGTGTAGTGTGGTAAATGTCACAAAACTGAGTTCAATCAAAAAGGGCTATTCGTAGGACCTTCTTCACAGAGCCCTTACAATATTCTCAGAATCTTTCAGTGTCTTTGGTTCCTTGCGGTTCCCGCCCCCCCCCATCCACCCAAGCTTCAACTTGCAAGTTCCAAACACCACAAAAGAAATTTAACAGTTCCTTTTAAAACTTCTCAGGGTTCCCTACCCCAAGCTTCAATCCATTCAAAACAAACAAACAAACACACACACAGAGATTTGTAACCCTGCTCTTATTACTTAATCTTACTTTTAAACATTTCACATTCAGGTGCTTCCTACACCCATTCTTGTTCTCCTTTGCTTCTTCCTCATGCACACTTGCACCTTCCCTTTTTTGTTCCTTTTCTCCACTGTGCACTCTTACACCTTCCTTTGCTTTCTTATTGTGCCTCTTGCACACCTTACATACTTTCTTTTCCCTCAATCTGCACCATTTCACCTGCCCATTTATTTCTCGTGTTTCTTGCACACTTGACACACTGCCCTCAATTCTTTATTCCACTTTTCCTTCTTTGCACTCTTCAAATGCCTTTTTTTCACTTTAGTTTTCTTCTGTGCCGCTAGCGCAACTTCCTTCTTTCTATTTCGCTTATTCTGATTATTTCTTACACTCTGTGCTTCGCATACTCTCCCTCTCTGCTCTGTGTCGCTTTAAAACCTCTTTCACCTGCTCCTTTTCAGTCAAACGCACGCTCCAGAGTTTCGCTCTCACTCACCGGGCAGCATCGCATTGACAAGCCGACTCTCTGGATACACAGGGTTGAGTTCAGGGTCTCACCACCTGCCCCTCAGACACTCTTGGGACCGGCACACGTCCCAAGGGAATGAGCATTAACAAACGCTACCAAGAGGATACAGGCTGCCTTACTCCGCTCCTTGGAGGCATACCCACACGTCGCCCCTCACAAACACCTAGGCTGGCATCTCAGCATGGCGTTCTCCAGGCTTCAAATCCTGCTGCTCTGCTTCTCTAGTTCAGACCGAATCCCCAGCTCACCATCCTTGTGAAAAAGCACACCTTTTATAGTTAAAAATAAAACAGTCAAGTGGAGTCAGGCGTGAGTGGTTATTATTAAATGCCTGACCGTGGGAAAACTTGAGTTCTTGCTATAGTAGTTTTCCATTACTTTGCCCATGTTGTTTCTAAGAGTATTCTTCACTGATCTTAGTTGCCTACTCCTCGTCTCAGTATTTGGTGGAAATGGGGAGTGGGGGTGATGGGGTGAGATTGAAAATACCCCATGAAGGCTGAAGGAGAGTGGGTTGGGGTGTTATTGTGAATGGGGAAATACCATGTCTCGCTCTTGGGTATCCTCCACTCAATCTCTCGTGACCCTCCACTCAGGTGATCCTACCTCACTTGTCCACCCAAAGGGTCGGGATCCAAAAGCGATGGTCCTTCCCTGGACACCTGAATAGATCATCCAGAGGGAGTAGGTGGGAGAATACAGTCAGGTTTCTCACATTTGCAAGTTAAACAGAGGGAGGCGCTTGGCACACCATTGGCACTCCAAGATGTTGAGCATGCGATAGGCGGGCTAGGCAAGACTCCTGGATTCAACGGCTTAATGGTGGAGGTTTATAGGAAATAAGGACCTAATAGCTCCTATACTTGTTGAGGCTTATTGTGAGACTATGACCACTAGTGGATTCTCAAAATCCATGCTGGAAGCATTGGTGATGGTACTCCGGCGGGCAGGGACGCCTCAGATTGTGGCTCTTACAGGCCATTATTAATGATAAAAGAAGACAAAGATTCTGTGTAAAATACTGGCAGAACGCCTGGGACAGCAGATAAGGGGGGAAAAGTGCACCCATGCCATACAGGGTTTTATTCCTGGGAGTATTAAAGTGCAGAAACTATGGAGGAGAGAGTCAATGGAGGAAGTGTCGGTGGTCACTCTCGATTCTTAAAAGGCGTTCGACTCAATTTGTTGGGATTTTCAATGAAATGTGTTGGAGGGAATGGGGTTGGCTCCCTCATTCATTGAATGGGTCAAGCTTTTTTTTTTTTAGGAGGGAAAACCCTGATTGGCAGATTTAAATATCTTGGGATCCAGGTGGGGGCAGATTTGGAATGGACGTATGACAACAATGTGATGCAGAGCATGACCAATTTTGGATGAAATTCCCACGGTCGGTGGTGGGAAGACTGGTACTGGTTAAAGTGATAGTGCTCCCACGATTACTATGTGTCTTCCAGGCCATGCAAATGCTGATTCAGACCAGAGTTCTTCCGTAAAATGCACAGGATGCTGGGTAATTTGTTTTGAAACGTTGGGTCCCGGAGGTTGCCTTGAGAACCTTGCAGATCTCAGCCGGAAAGAAGGTGGGTTCATGGGGGACCCGAACCTCCGCTCATCTAACTGGGCAGCCACGCTACAGCATATGGTGGACTGGTTTGACAATCCACAAGAGAATGCGATCACCTGTATGATTGCTACTGAGTGTAGCCCATGGCTCTTGGAGGAGATTGTTGCTAGGGATAGAGAGCTTGGCCAGCTACCATCACCAGTGGCAACCCTGGTTAGGGTAGAGAGGCAAGCAACAAGACTCCAGGGACAGAAGGTGCCTGTCCTACCTAAAATGAGACTATCCTGTAGGAGGTTGGGTTATTCTAAAGGTAAAGGCATGGGTGGCAGAGTGATTAGGCTGGGATGGGGTGTTACGTTTCAGGAATGACACCCGGGGTGAGGCTCAACTTTTTGGTAATACGCCAGATGGATGGCGGTGGTCAGGGGGCATACAAATGTATAATGACTGCTTATGTAACATCTGTTGTGGTGGCTAAAATGGCTCCTGACCTCGACCTCAGTTGCAGGAGATTTAAGAGGGAGGTGGGCACATACATAAACATGTGGTGGGGATGTAATGTGGCCCGGTCATTCTGGTGTCAAGTATTTGACCACTGGTCCCTTACGGGGGTGCAAATACAACCCACAGTCCGGCAGTGTATGCTCAGATTGATCTCGTTAGGGTTTATTCTGACGAAGTGAGCCAACGCGATAGCTTGGAAGTCGCCGCTCTTCAGTTCCTTGCTGAGGGTGCCTCAGAAGTGGGTCGAGGTAGAAGTACACATTGTAGAAAAATCAAGAATGCTGGAGAAGGGGGGTTATTTTGCAGTATGGCATGAGGTGTGGGACCGGTTACCAGCTCCTTCAGATCTCATGCCCCCATGAGGCAGGGTGTGGGTACAAATGTAGTTGGCATTTGATACTGTTCGAAAGGTCCATGGGAGTATGGGGTCTTAGAGGGGGAGTGAAATGTGAGAACCAGATGGCATAATGCTTGATGTGGAAATTGACGCACACTACTATAAGAGATGGTGCTTGGGGGCGTGCGTCGGGTGGAGGTGATAGATGATCATGAGTTGATCTTAGCTGCTAATAACTCACTTTGTTGTAGAAGAAACTAAATATGACATTTTAACCTCTTAGGTGCCAAGGATGAGGTATCTCGTCCTTGGAATTCCCTCCCGGGTGCCAAGGACGAGATAGCGCGTCCTTTTTGGCACCTTGTTTTGAGCGATCCCTGCACCCTAAACCACCGGGGAATTATGTAATGTAAAGGGGGGTGGCCCTCCCCCCACCCCCACCCAAAATGGAGTGTGGACCATCTCATGCACCCCTCCCAGGCGGCAGATATCTGCTATGAGGAAGGGGCATCTGACCCCAGGGAGGGCTGCATGAGATGGCCACCCCCTAACTGCCCACAGGGAGGCAGACATAAGATGCCTCCCCTTCACTTGGGATGGGGGGGGGGGAAGAGGTGCACCCCCCTTACATTACAAAATTCCCTGGCAGTTTAGGGTGTCCCCTCAGCACCCCCTAAAGTGCAGCCTACCATTTTCAATTTTTGTTTACCAAACTTTCCTTGGTGCAGATGGGAACGTTAGTGTGCCAATCTGCCCCTAGGGTGCTCGAACCCTTATTTATTTGGATTTGTATAGCACACTACAGCTTGGGGGCATCGAGGCGCTACTGCCCCATCCACTGGGGGCCTGTCCAACATTTTGGGTGCCCCTCTTTATTTTTGCTGGTAACAAATGTTTTTTGTTTCATTTATAGCTTTTTCTATGTGAGCAGCTGCAACGTTATGTGAGTAATGTATTTTATTATTCTACGGTTAGGGCCCACTGTCAGTGGGGTGAGTGAGACTGGGGCTGGATTGTTGGTGGTGTGGTGGGAATGGGCCATCTTTGGAGATATTTTGGTGGACTGGGACACAATTGCAAGGGCAGGCCACAAATTGGCCCCATGCCAGCAGAACATTAGTTTTTCCCTGGGAGCGGATGTCTCCCATGTGGGTTGACTGTCTGCAAGCCTAGGCTGCACCTCTGGCTGTGCTACGTTACAGATGTCACATCCGGGGAGGAATGGGGATCCTGCCGGGGCTCCATGGAGATGCTGCTGTGCTTAGGGGACGGTACACCTACATGGTAAATGGATGTCCAAGACCGGGGACATCACCTTCAACCGTCCTGGAGTTGTGACTGGGCTGCATTACAGGAAGGTAGGCCATGTGTTGTTGGCAGCGTGTTTCGGTGGGTGGCCAGAGAATTGAGTTTATTTCCAGCAAATTTCAGAGACATTTCTCTCTGCCCACCCACCGAAACACGTTGCAAACAGATGTCATTTTCCCGTATTTCCACAGGTGTCCCGACGAAAACGGTATCTCATATGTGTGGGTGCACCTATCTGGGCGCAAAGGGAAAAGGCTAACCCACTGGTAACCCCAAGCCTTTCGGCACAGCACATTTTGTTCATGTGGACAACCTACAGATTTGGGCCTAGGGTGTCGAAGCCAGCAAGGAAAACAGGGATCCCCATGCATTTCCCAAAAGAGGACACCGGTGGGAATCCACAGAGGTCTGCCTTGCGCAATTCGCGCCAGAATGTATTACCCACAAACCCTGCCAAGTCCAAACTTTGTTGAAAAATACAAAATTTTCAGACATTTCACTCAGGGCACCTACCAAAACACACCGCCAACAGCACATGTCCTACCTTCCCGTGTTCCCACAGGTGTCCCGATGAAAAAGGTACCTCACATGTGTGGGTGCACCTACCTGGACGCAAAAGGAAAGGCTAAACCACTTGTTACCCCCAAAGGGTTTGGGGAGACAACCTACAGATTTGGGCCTAGGGTGTCGAAGCCAGCAAGGAAAACAGGGAACCCCATCCATTTCCCAAAAGAGAACACCCGTGGGAATCCACACAGGTCTGACTTGCGCGCAGCGGCCCAGAATTTATTACCCGGACCCCCCCCCCCAGCAAAGTCCAAATTTGGTGGAAAAAAAAACAAACACAATTTCCACACATTTCACTCTGCTCACCCACCGAAACACGCCGCCAACAACACATGGCCTGCCATCCCACGTTCCCACAGGTGTCCCAACGAAAATGGTACCTAACATGTGTGGGTGCACCTACCTGGGCGCAAAGGGGAAAGCCTAAAACACAGCTAACCCCAAGTCTTTTCGCACAGTAGAATTTCAGGAATTTTGCTCAAGCGCCCACCATACAGATTTGGGCCTAGGGTGTCCAAGCCACCAAGGAAAACTGAGAACCCCATGCATTTCACCCCTGGGAAGCCACAGAGGTCTGAAGCGGCCCAGAATGTATTACCCAGAACCCCTGACAAAGTGAAAATTGTGTTTTTTCCCACCAATTATCAAACTTTGTCGGGGATTGTGGATAATAAATACTGGGCAGATTTTTGTTTCCACTCAACCTGTTCTTGAAAGCCAGGAAAATGGGGAATTCAGCACAGCAGACCATTGTTCCTAGCTCTTGCAAGGAAAAAAACCACAGGCTTCTTTGTACATCATTTTATTGGCATTTTTCGTAAAAACCCAAAATGTTCTCCCTCTTTGGTTATTTTCTCTCAACCCCCTACAGCAAACTAGGATTCCTGGGTGGCGTTACGACCGCCTACATGTGGGATAAAAAGGGTCCACATTTGGCCGAGATATCCCATGTAACAAATAAAGTTACAAGCCATTGAATGGCGGCATGCACAAATCATCAAAAAAGTCCTTGGCACTGCAGGGGGGGGGGGAAAATCCATGGCAGTTAAGGTGTTACAGATGTTGCATCCTCTGGTTTAGAAATGCAGTGACTCTAGTATGGTATGTAAATGAAATGCACTTTATATTAAATCAGCTTTATTCGATCAATACATACAATTATTAAAGAACGAAGGTGATAAGAATAACAAATACAAACAAGTAGTAAAACCTTAAAAAAAAACACATTATATACAGTCAAATGTCCAGGTGGGGAATTTCCCTTGTTGTAAAATCCATCATCCTAAGTTCACAATTCACATAAAGTGCTGAGTGCCTAAACAAAGGTCTTATTACCACCCTAAAGCAAGCAACACTTTCTAGGGCAACACAATTTTCCACAAACATTTGTAGGCATCCTTTGTATTCTACGAGTCAGTTTGATCCTGCTCGATGGATATAATTGGCAATACAGTAGAAAGTATGCTGATTACTTGAAATTTTGCAGAGGAACAGAGCATCTGCGGCTCTTTGGATACCCATATACTTAAATTACGCAGTGCAGTAATGTGTCATCTTCCTTACTGCATACTGGATATATAGCAGTAATATGCCCTGTCCAATTTCTAGTGAAAGTGACTGTTTTAACAGTGTTGAGTCTAATTTCAATGTTAAGTGCCCGTGCATAGCTTGCTCGGAACAAATCAAGGTACTCTTCGAAACCTGCAAGTAGTTTATATGTTAAATACTCCATACCAGTACCCAACTTGGTTCACTCGTCCATCAATCCTTCCTGGGAAAGGGATTTAATTTCTGTTTTAAACACGCTTGTTTGACCTCTAGTCAATGCCTTAGGATCGTTTGAAGCTGAAGTCCATTGTAAAGCGGCCAAATTGTCCTTTACATGTTTAGCCTGTGGCAAGCAGCAACAACTTGCTGTATTCAAAGCATGTTCTATTACCTGCCTGTATTTCCCTATCTCTGGTGCGGTCCAGCATCTTACCCAATAATAGGGAGGTTTGTGCGATGCTAGCTACTTGATTGGTGCGAGATCGCATTCCATGAGCAAAGGGGTACTCTTTGGTAGTCTCAGCAGGCTTATGTATTCTCGACAATGGCCAAAGATCCACAGTTGTGTATCCCCATATAGGTCCGAAGACGGAGCTTGCATCTTATAGATAGTGATGGCTCGGGTCACCTCCCTACCACCATGGGAAGCATGGAATTTAACAGCACCTCTGCTGTATTTCTCCAGAGTGGATGAGGACTTAACCAATTTGGCAGACCAGGAGCCCCTCTCCGAAAACCTAACTCCAAGGTAGTAATAGTAGGAGACATGTTCCAATCTCTGGCCATCAATCACAATACTCAGGGTTTGGGATTTAGACAATCTAGGCAGAAACACAATCACCTTAGTCTTACTTTTATTCAGCTCCAAAGCCAGTAGTTGACATTTAGTGACAAAACAGTCTAAGGAACGTCTCAAAACCATAGGAGAGGTGGCCGATAATACAACGTCACCCGTAAAGAAAAGTGATGGGAAAACACCCCGACCCATGCTCAGTGAATCGAAGGTATCCTCAATACAGTTGTCGACCAGTTCGATAATAAGACATGCCTTACTTACCGTAATAGCATTTGATGATTGTATCTGCTTAGATTCACATACTGTGGGTTCCATGCTTTAATATTCCGCCAAAAATATTGCAATACAAAAATATCGCCATATTTCTGCTGCGATATTGACCCATGGTCCCTGTGGGGAACACCACTGCAACCCCTGCATTATTTTAAAATGTGCGGGGACACCCCCACAACCACAAATTATCCCCCCCAAAAATATTGCCTATGGCGAGACAAACGGCCATATGTACAGCAATATTTTTGGTGGGGATATTTTGTAGGGATACCCATGCTGTGCATATGGTCCGATATCCAGTGGTAACCATGGAGTATTGCATCTCTTCTTTTGAGGACCAAAAGGGGACGTTGGCATAGGCGTGTCTGTAACACTATCCCTACCGTGACGTGTAGTGTACCCAAAATCCCTCACGCGCCGAGAGCCCTCCGATTGCATTTTTTATGCCATGAGGGAGTAAGACGTCTATGTTCCTTCCACCCAAGCGGGGAGGAAGGGTGGGCGCATGTGAATCAAAGCAGATACAATCATCACAAATGCTATTACGGTAAGTAATGCATGTCTTTTGATGCTTGTTAATCTGCTTAGAATCACATGCTGTACATAGACTAGCAAACAGTACCCGGAGTAGGAGGTGGGTTGTGAGAAGGAACAGTAGTGAAAAGATGTCTTAGTACTGCTTGTCCCACCGGAGAATCAGACCTAGAATGAGTGTCTAGGCAATAGTGTTTTGTAAAGGTGTGTACAGAACTCAGGTTGCCGCTTTGCAAATGGACTCTAGGGGAACATTTACAATGAATGCTATGGAAGCCCCAGTGCCTCGAGTAGAATGTGCTCTAGGCTTGAAGGGCAGTTCTCTCTTGCTAAGAGAAACAAAGTGTGATGCATTTGACCATCCACCTTGAGATAGCTGACTTAGACACAGGATCCCTTCTCTGCCAGCTGCCACTGAAACAAAAAATTGGTTTGTTTGGTTCAGTGGTTTTGTTCTTTACCCGTAAAACATGACTGCCCTGTGCACATCTAACGTGTGTGGGCTCCTTTTGGCCATGTTAGAGGGGTTCTGGAAGAAAGTAGGCAGTTCTATTGATTGGTTCACGTGGAACTTGGAAATAAATTTAGGCACAAATCGAGGGTGAGTGCGCAGAACCACCTTATCTCTGAACAGTAACGAAAGGATCTAGTAATGAAAGGGCCTGTAGTTCACGAACCATTCTAATAGAAGTGATAGCCACTAGGAAGGCTGTCTTATAGGCAATGTCTTTTAGACTTGCCTTGTGCATAGGCTCAAAGGGGGACCCCATGAGTCTAGTCAGAACCACATTTAAGTCCCGTCCGGGAGCTGGGTTTGAAATAGGGGGATGAATCCTCTTAACCACTTCCATGAAAGCCTCGATAACTGGTATTTTCCACCACAACACCTTTTGCTGTGACGTACTGTAGGCTGAGAGAGCAGCTAGGTGAACCTTTATGGAATTAAAAACCAGGGCTGAATCCAGTCAGTGGGTCAGGTACAATACAATGCAAGTAGGAGAGCAGTCAATGGGATTGACGCCCTTGGCATTACACCAGATAACAAAGCGTTTCCATTTACTGGAATAGTAGTATCGGGTGTTGGGTTTTCTCGCTTCCCTGAGTATGTCCATACATCTCTGAGGGAGTTGAAGGTGTCCAAACTCTATGACCTCAGGAGCCAGGCCGCCAAGTTCAGAGTTTGTGGGCATGGGTGCAGTATCTCTCCCCTGTCCTGAGACAACATGTTGAACAGGCAGGGCAGTTTCATAGGAGGGGAGAGGGACATCTCCATCAGATGAGAGAACCAGGGTTGGCAGGTCCACATAGGGGCCACCAATATCACGGTGACTGGTTCCTAGTGCATCTTGTGCACAATCTTATTGAGTAAGGGAGTCAGGGGGGGGAATCAAGGGGCATGGTAGCGTAACCAAATTTCCCTGACCAGAGCCTGTTCCCCTTGGAGCGGTTCTGTGGGTACCTGGAGGCGTAATCTTGGAATTGAGCATTCTCCAGAGTTGCGAACCAGTCGATCTCTGGGAAACCCCATTCAGCGAAAACGTTGGAGACAATGTCTTTGTGTAGTCGCCATTCGTACTCTACGGGCAGTGGGAAATCTCTGCTGAGCACGTCTGCCAGAAGATTGAGTTCCCCTAGAACGTGTTGGGACAACAGGAACATCCTGTGTTTGAGAGCCCATATCCAAATGTTTTGGGACAGCTTGGATAGCCCTGGAGAGTGTGTGCCCCTTGTTTGTTCAGGTAGTACATGGCTGTGGTGCTGTCTGTCAAGATCAGGACTGTCTTCCCCTGTAACTGTGTCCGAAAGACTTTCAGTGCTTTGAATACCGCTAACAGCTGCAACAGATTTATGTGGTTGGATGCTACTTGTGGGGACCACACGCCGTAAGCCATCTGCTGAAGCAGATGAGCCCCCCCACCCCGTGAGTGATGTGTCGGTTACTAGAGTGGCTTCTACTGCAGGGGTGGTGAAGGTCTTCCCCTTCAAGAGGTTTTCCCTTGACCATCACTGCAGAGAGAGAATGTGGGCTGGTGAGACAACTACCAGATCTTCCCATTGTCGGCTGGCCTGTCACCACTGGCTGTTGAGCCACTCTTGCATGGGATGCATGCGCAGAGGCGCGTGAGGAACTAAGTAAATGCTGGACGCCATCATTCCTAACAGTCGCATGGCCTTGCGTATCGTCACTTCACGACTGGCTACATACTGAGGGATCTGAAACAGCATGTTTTGAACCCTCTCGTTGGAGGGGAAGACGAGGACGTCTGTTGTCTGAATAAGAGCCCCTAGAAACTGTTTAACTTGACTGGGGTCTAGGCTGGATTTCTTCTCATTGATGGAGTATCCCAGACTGAATAAGCGGTCTGTCTTCTGAGTGTTCAATAGGCAGGTTTCGTAGGACTCCCCTGTTATGAGCCAGTCGCCGAGGTATTGGTAAACCGGGACGGATAGTCTGCGCAGGTGTGCTGCTGCTACTGCCAGTACCTTTGTAAACACCCTTGTTGCAGAGGCAATGCTGAAGGGGAGTACTTTGAACTGATAGTGCTTGTCCTCTATCATGAACCTTAGGTATTTTCTGTGCGCTGGCAATATTGAAATATGAAAGTATGCATCTTTCATGTCCAGTGTTGCCATGTAATCCCCCTGTTTCAACAGCGGGATTACTTCCTGTAAAGTGACAATACAAAACTTTTGAGGTTTGACACACTTGTTCGCTGGGCGCAGATCTAGCACAGGGCGCATGGTGAGATCCTTTTTGGGTACAAGGAAGTACACTGATTAAATACCTTTGTTTACCTATAGAATAGGGACAACTTCTATGGCGTCCTTTCCTTGAAGGGTCTGCACCTCTTACAGTAGGATTTGCAGCGGGTGTCTTGATATTGGTGGTCTGAATTGGGGTGGTCGGGCAAATTCTATTCAGTACCCGTGGGCGACTGTCTTTAGTACCGACTGGTCTGTTATCCCCGCCCATGCGATAAGGAAAGGTGTTATACGCCCCCTGACCGCAGGATCTGCAGGTCATTTCTGACCAGAGGCCGGGGCACCTCTGGGGTTGGAACCTCATCCTTTACCTTTCCCACGCCGCTGACCTCTGGGTGGATAAGTGGCGGAGGTGTTAGACCCTTGTCCCGAATACCAGCGGTTTCCTGCATTATACTGGGTCTGGGAAAAACGAGGAGTGTCTCATGCTCTTTCTTGGCTGTTTCAAGAGCATCATCCACTACCTTACCCAACAGGTTGGTTTCCTCAACAGGTTTGTTAATTAGTGATGCTTGGGTCTCTGGCTTGAAACCGGAGTTCCTTAGACATGCATGTCTCTTGAGCAAGGTACCTTGTGCCAGGGTTCTCCCCGCTGTCTCGGCAGCGTCCAGAGTGTTCTTGAGCACATTCCGGTTCACCTGCTTGCCTTCGGAAACAATGGCAAGCAACTTGGTCCTTGCAGGTTCTGGCACTTCCTGGAAGCCTTCTTGTAGAAGGTTGCACCTGAAAGGAAGCGCCCCCAATTCAGCACGATCCTCCCCGCAATGAGAGACAATAAAGGACTCTCCCTTAGTGGGAATAAGGCCAAGACAGAGTGCGGGTGAGCGTAAATGGGAGTTTATCCAAGAATAAGGCATGCAAAGAACTCTGCAACCTCCGAGAGCGCTCTGTCTGACAATAGCAAAGACAGGCGTATTTCTAATACAAAAAACGTCATCAGCACCTAAACACTATAGGGGGCACAAGTTAATTGGGATTGGGTGTCGTCGACTAACTATAGGTGTTGCTGCAGCGTGGTTGGTCTTGGCAAGACGACGTCACTGGTCAGCCTCGTGGGTTGGGTTGGGCCTGGCAGGCCGGCTTGAGGTCATCCGTGCGGTGTTGGTATGCTGGGGCAGCCTGTGACAATGACGAATACCTTCCCTGTCTCATTTGCCCTAGGCCATGCACCTTGCGGTTATTCAGAAAATGACATTTACGTTCACTAATAAATCGCTCTGTAGCTTATCTTATAAAATAAACGCAACACATGAGGAATGCACCTCGTGAGAGGTCTGGTGGTTATCGGTTGGGGTGAGATTTACCTGTGTCCTATTGACCGGTATTTTAGGTCGCAGGACGGGGCTCTGGGGCCTGGGCCGAATGATACATGTCTGTCTGCTGCGTTAGAAGTTATTATATAGATGGGTCTCTGTGTCTTGTCTCAATGATGGGGGTCGTCCTTACACGGGGTCAGGATTCTTGGGGGGTTCGTGGGATTTATGAAAGGGTGCTGGTAGATCAGTGGGTTCATCCGTGGGTTTATTACCGTGCTGTAAATAACACAGGTGGTGGGCTGTGGCCTTGGTTGCGGCGCCGGGGCCTCTGACTCTCTGAAGTAACGCCAGCTTGGTTGGGGGAGGTGAGGGAGCGCGGCACAAGTCTTAGCTTTTTTATCTGGCAGGCTTGGTAGGGTGGGAGAGGGAATGGCCTTGCATATCCACAAAGGTATTTTCCTCGTGCGTTGCTGATCAGTGAATGCAGAAGTTTTATACTGTTCTGCCTTATTGTGACGTTATTTAGACACACATATATATTTCAATTTCGTTACACATTTCTTTAAGACAGTCGGTTCCAGTACCTTTTCATTACCTAACATTACGTTCACTACATTGTGTGCGTATTGTATGTACATTAGACGTTATACGAGGGATATCTAGGTTATGGCCTACAGAGATTGATGCTCGCCGCTTTGGGTGATTCAGAAAACATATATGAGTTCCAGTTTCTACATACTATGGAAAAACACTTTTACAGATAGAGGTTATACGTTTGGTCAACATCTTTCTCCGTGGTTATAGCAGCACTAGTCCAGACCTGGAGGGATATCATATAACGTTACATTTTTATGGCTTATTCACATTTTAAACAGAGGTAGTTCATTAATACCAATACTTGAATTGTTTTCTACCTTCTTCAGATAGTGATGCTTCAGCTTTTTTCCTCGCTACCCCGGCCTTGCGGTCCGGGTCATACGGGGTGCAATATCACATTGTTACTACTATAATGTTGCCGTGTTGGCGTCTCGGGTTTAGTTCATCTCCGACTTTCTCATGGGAACGCGCTCGCAGCGGATCTGCCAGGGCTGCTGAGGCGGCAGAGATGCATGAAAGGCCCTCCAAAGGTGGGGGCCTCTTTATAGTGTGCTGAACTCACGCCATGTTTGCTAGACAAGATGGCGTCTAGGCCTAACTAAATGCAAGCAAAAGGATACGTGTGGGCAATGTCGTCGGCGGGTGAATCCTCCTCCACCTGGGCCCGGGTGGCATGAGGGGGCGCCCACCGAGTCATGGTCCTCACCTGGGGAGAAAGCTGTAGGTGAGGAGGGCCTCGCGGCCAGTCCTCCCCTACATTTCCCCCCTTTCGTTACTTAAAGTAACGAATTTCTTTAGCTCTTCCAATCTTCTACATTCTTGTTCCTCTAACACTGCACCATCCCATGCAGGGGTTCCTTTTATAGGCATCCATGCTCTGCACACCCCCCTTAAACTCTCACCTCTCCTAGCATACTCGTCTGGTGTACATGTTAAATATATACAATCGCCAGTTTCTTCCAGATCTACCCAGACCTCCTCATACCATTCCAGTTCTACGTCTCGTGGTTCTTTGATAGTGGTGTGCCATAGTTTATCTACTATGTACTTATCACGGCACATAGGCACTAACTGGTACCTGGGGGTGTTGTCTGCTCCTGTCTGCACATGTACTTCTTGTGTTGCTTTAATTGTACCACCAGAGTTGCCCATTGTCACCATCATCATTGCACCGTTAGGAACTGCATTAGCACAACATCGGAGGCCCACCTGGCATAGGCAGAACATCACAAGGACGATCACCACTATTGGTATCAGGAACTTCATTGTCACTCCAAGCCATGAGGGAACCCAAGAGAAGATATTGTCGAACCACGAGCTATCCTCAGCTCCACCTTCCATTTTCATCTTCTCGCCCAGGTTATGTACTGCTTCAATAACGTGGGACAGGGACCCATTTTCTGCATCTTCGGAAGGTACGAACGTGCAGCACGCACTTCCTATTTTTCGGCAAACACCTCCATCGATTGCTGTTAACAGGTCTAGAACATACCTGTTCTGCATGGTCATTAATCGCAGAGCTCGTAGTTCCACCTTTATTATGTTAAACCCTTCTTCAGTGTCATTGGCCAACTGGATCAGTTCCCACCGTGTGATCTGGAGCCATTTTGCATTTGCTCTTGCTTGGACACTTGATACTAGCGAAGCAAAGAATGTTTCCACGGAGCTGAACAGGCGATACCTGTCTGGGATCTGTGCCAATAAATCAGATGATGCTTGTGATATGTAGTTCGAGGCTCGCTTGTTCCTTGAGAGCTCTTCTCCCTTCCCTCCGGAGGACAGGACATAAAGGTGCGCTTGTGTAGTTGGAGAAGCTGCATTCTGGTTCAAGCCTTCTTTCATCATGTTACTTCTGTCAATATGGCTTTCTGGAATCACCATTAGTGTTGAGTGCAAAGTGGCCATTGAGCAGCTACCACTCCATGATTGGGGAAGATGCAGGTACGCCTTGTTTCCGCATACCCAGTAGGTGTCCATTAGTGCTGCTGTCCCTTTTTTCATATCTGGGATGGTGAGAGTTTTGTTACAGTTCTTGTTCGTTCCCATTGCCATTTTTCCTTCTCCCTTGAAACATAGTTCGTTTTGTATTTCACTTTGTAGCTTGAAGGGTTTCTCCATCGCTGTTACCCATGTTAGTTTAGGGATGTGTTCTTTCCATGTTGGCAAGCACGTCCTTTCCATCCACCGCAACTTGTCCGGTTGGACACCTTTCAGTGCTTCTGCCTTGCACAGCACTTCTTCGTCTTTCCATTTGTTTTCGGAAAACAGTGTCCCTTGTATTGCAAAGAAAGGTTCTTTAAGACAGATCACTCCAGACGCTTGCGAATAGCACGTTTTGTTGTTCTGTAGCATTCTGAAAGAGACATCGTGTGCTTGGAAAGTGTTCTTTATTCTACACAGCGTGAGATGAAGGAGACATTGGGCATCCACAATGGGCAATTCTCGTGGCAACAATACTTTAGGTGTGCCTGATGCATGGGGGATAAGTGAGCAGACATAACAGCTCTCATTTGTTGTTTGTTTGGCTGTTGTGCTCATATCTGCATACCATTTATTTGCTTGGTGTGGGTGTCGTGGGTCTTCCATTTTGTCTAGCCCTAGTCCATAATACTCATCATACCCTTTCCCACCAATCTCTCTTCTCCGCCTGCTTTTCTCCCTTCTTCTGTACCTTCTCGTTATAGTAGGTGAAGAACCAGGCCCCCCCTTCCTCCTCCCCACCCCCCTTTTCTAATTCTTCATGTAGGGACTTGTGTTCTGTCATCATAATCACTTTTCCATCCTCCTTAATAAACAAGAGATCGTTGTTTGAAATTGGGGCGGGAGGGATCGTGTGGTTGTTGTATGTTCCAGGTTGGGACATTGTGTCATTATTTACATTTTTGGTTCTCGATTGTGAGAGGACAGCAGTGGGTGGTGTAGTATAGTATCCCCACACAAAGTGTGATCCATCCCAGATCAAGAAATCACCTTCTTTGATACCTACAGTCGGAATTGTTTTCGTTCCAGGGGCAAGGGTGGTGTTGTTCCCCCCTCCCCCCTCGTTCATCTCGGTAGAGATGAACGCTATAATCCAGTGTACTACCAGACAAAACATTGAGATGAAGAACACGATAGCACACATTGATAAACCACATTCAAATGAATACGTTAATCTAGCCACTAACATTTCTCTAAATCTAACATATCTATTAGTTGCAGGCTGCCCATTCGATGCCATGATAAATCCTGTTTGAGACACAAGAGTTCATTAAATACAAACATGTAAGCATTTCCACGTTGTAACGTTTCGGTGATAAAATATAGGGTTGGGTGAGGGAGGGGGTGTGTTGACAGACAAGGTAGCCTTTCAATCATCATTATTCGTACCTTACTATATATATATAAATAAT
This sequence comes from Ambystoma mexicanum, assembly GCF_040938575.1. Taxonomy (NCBI): domain Eukaryota; kingdom Metazoa; phylum Chordata; class Amphibia; order Caudata; family Ambystomatidae; genus Ambystoma; species Ambystoma mexicanum. Next base: position 1,293,396,741 of record NC_090932.1, read on the forward strand.
AAGAAACATGACATTTTTAAAAACAACAATAATAAAAACATCTTAAAGAGCACAGGAGGGGAAAAAAAGAACCCCACGCAAAACTTTCAAAAATTGTAATAAAAAGAAAATTTACATATACATATGTACATGTTTTAGTCCAGGACATTTGTTGCGCGCTAATTGTGCTCACTGTTCATCTCATAAAGCACACAAAATTCCAATCATTCATTCCGCACAACTTCATCGTCCGCTGTTGCCTGTGCCTCGTCCTGCGCCTCACTTTCCGCAGCGCTGTAAGCTTTACGTACGTCTGTCAAATGCACCCAATATCGCAGGCCCTTCACCTTTACTGCTGTAGGTGTGCAAAACACTACCTCATAGGGGCCATGGAAACGTGGTGCATTCCACCTCCGCACAAAACTTCTGACATATATAAGGTCACCAGGCATTAGTTGTAGTGGTTTTTCAGGCAACCTGTCTGGTTCAGTTGCGTTCCCCTCCTCTCTTGTCGAGGGGGGGGCTAGTTGCTTTGCAATTACGCGCGCTGCCCGTGTCAGTTTTCGCAGATATTCTGTGAACTCCTCCCCCAATATAGCTGCGCTTCTGTGTGCATCAGAACGCTCACGGAGAGGCGAATGCGCTGTATGCATTCTTCTTCCCGTGACGATCTCGTGCGGGGACAAATGGTGATCCTTACTTGGCTGGTTTCGTAGTTCAAACAAGGCCAAAGGCAGGCAGTACATCCAAGTCTTTTTAAGGGAAAAGCAAAGTTTTGATAATCTGCTTTTTAACAGGCCATTTATCTTTTCCACGACGCCATTACTTTGAGGATGATAAATCGAACATAATTTGTGCTTTATTCCCAATAATGTAGTCACTTCTTTAAATAATTCATTAACAAAATGTGTCCCGTTATCTGAGCGAATAACGTCGCAAATTCCCCAGCGCGGAAATACTTCCCGCACTAGGAACTTCGCGGCGCCCTTCGCGTCAGGGCGGGCACATGGGCCTGCCTCCACCCACCTCGAAAAGGGACATACAACCACAATCATGTATCGCGCCCCGTTACACCTTTCTCCCATGTCTACATAATCAATGTGGAGCTCTCTGAATGGGCCACTTGGTTTTGGTATTGTACCCCTTAGTGTGCGCAAAGTCATACCTGAGTTGTAAATTTGACATGTCGTGCATTCTAAAGCTAACCTTGTGACGTGTTCCTGGAGGCAAGGTGCAAACCAATCTTCTTGTATCTCTGCCATTATGTGTTTCTTCGTGTTGTGTGCGGGAAAGTGTAGTTGTTGAAATGCTATTTCTAACAGCGTAATTGGCATTACCACTTTTCCTGAACTCTCTTGTCGCCACAATAAATCAGTCGGTGATTTGCTGCATCCTCTCTTAGTCCACAGCAATTTTTCCTCTGCACTAGCTCCCTCTTGCAGCTCTATTATCTCCTGTGTGGACATCATGTTGTATCCTGTGGGGACCTCTTGGCTTTCTGTGTGGTGCAACATGTACTCTCCTATTTCACCTTTTTGTAGATATGAAGCTGCTTTGGCAGCGGCGTCTGCTGCCGCGTTCCCCAAAGATACAAAATCTGTATTGGTGGTATGAGCTTGACATTTTACGATGGCCACTGCCGTGGGGTCTTGCAGGGCCTCAATCAGCTCTTTCAATAACTCTGCATGCTGGACTGGCGTTCCGTCTGCTCGTCGGAACCCTCTCCGCCCCCACCGGGCCAACCCACCGTGAACTGTTGTTGTCATGTATGCTGAATCTGTATATATGGTCACTGCGCACCCCTTGGCGGCATGCAATGCCTCTATTAGCGCTATTAGTTCTGCTGCTTGCGCTGAATAGTGTGATGGGAGGCGGTGTTGTACTAGTATCTCATATTCATCTTCCTCTAATCGTACCACTGCCATACCCACATGCTTTTCTCCTGTCTCCATGTCTATTGATGCTGACCCGTCCACAAAATACACCTCACCCTCGGTCAGGGCATTTTCAAAAATCACTGGATCCTTACTTTCGTCACCTGAGTACGTGGCGCAGTTATGGTTTTGCATGTCCTCTACGGTGCATGCCTCTGTGATGAATGTTGCTGGGTTCACTGTTTTACATCTTACTATATGGATGTTAGCGCTGGACAGTATTATCTCATATGCTGTGGCGCGTTGTGTTGTTAATGTGCTCTTTGTTCGCTCTAATATTGCAAAAAGTGAGTGTTCCACAAACAGTGTCACCGGGCAGCCCATCACTATCGTGGCACTTTTTTCAATCGCGAACGCTGCTGCAGCTAGGGATTGCTCGCACGCGAAATGACCTTGCATTACTGCGTCTAGGGTGCCGCTATAGTAAGCAAGTGGTTTGTGCCCTAAAGATGTTTTCTGTGTCAGTACTGCTGTCATCAGTGTTCCTTTGCAGTGTGAAAATAAGAAAAATTCGCGCCCATAATCTGGATTTGCTAGTACTGGAGCGCTTGATATTAGCTCTTTTAGTGAGTTAAATGCTGTGTTCATTTCCTCTGTCCATTCTATGTGTTTGTGTTCTTGTTGTGCTTCCTTCAGTGCCTGTAACAAGGGCCTTGTGTACGCTGCATAGTCCAATATCCATGCTCGGCAATAGTTACACATACCCAGAAATTTCTGCATTTCTTTTACTGTTTTGGGCTCTCCAATTGTTCTAATCGCTTGTGCCCTGTCGGGTATAATTCGCTTGCCATCCTTTGATATCAACTGACCCAAGTATAGGACCTCTGTCAGACAGTATTGCAATTTCCCTTTGTCCACCTTGTACCCTTTGTTGGCCAATAATGTCAAGAGTGTTATTGAGTCCTTTCTGCACTTTTCCTCAGCCTGTGCACAAACCAATAAATCATCAACGTACTGAATCACTGTGCTTTCTACAGACAAATTCCCCAGATCTTCATGTAGTACCCTGTTAAATATGCTTGGGCTCTCGCAATATCCTTGTGGTAGTCTGCAGTGTTCGAACCTCCTTCCTCCCAATGTAAATGCTGTCAAATACCTGCTTTCTTCTGCTAAGGGAATCGAAAAGAATGCATTTTTTAAGTCAATTACTGTGAAGTGTGACGCTACTTTTGGAATATTGCACAGTATTGTCGCCGGGTTCGGCACTAGAGGGAACTCCTTCATTACCACATCGTTCAGTGGGCGTAAATCTTGTATCATCCTCCATGAACCCCCCTTCGCTTTTTTGATTGGGTAAATGCATGTGTTGCATGGGGAGTTTGAGGGCACGATTATACCCTGTGCTAGCAGTGCTTCTATTGTCTCTCTGATCCCTTCTTCTGCTTCTCGCGACAGTGGATATTGTTTCACCCGGGGTAGTATTGCTCCCTGTTTTACTTTTATCACCACAGGCTGAACTTCATGCAGCAACCCTACATCGTGGGGGCCATTAGTCCATAAGTTAGTGGGTACTGAACTCATGTCTTCATTAAAAAATGTGTGCGGTGCTCCTACTACCGCCATTAGTTCAACCTTAGTTTGTCTGGCTGTAACTACAATGTCGCAGGGCATTGCCAGTTCCATCACTACTTCACCATCTCCCTCAGTGTCAGAAAATAGCTCCTCGTCCGAGAGCTCTCTCAGCGGGATATTTGCATTTGTACACAATACTGTCCGCCACTCACACCCTTCCATGTCAATACCAATCACACATATCCTGTTTACTGATACATGTATTGCATGCAAATCCAACGATAGTACTGCCCCAAGAGCAGTGTCAGGGCTTGCTATGGGACGAAAAAGGAATTCTGCTGGGATCCTCCACTCCACCCTTTTTAGTTCTGGTACTATGAGAGCCAATGTTCTCATACCGTCGACAAACATCTCCTCATTTCTCGGTACCCCTCTGATCTCTTTCATGATTGTGTGGCCGTGTATTACTGCTAATATACGGAGGGGGCATATGCCTGGCGTTGAACATACGATACCGCTCCCTGTGAATGATATTGTCATGTTTAGTTTGCTCAAGAGATCTCTCCCCAGTAAGTTGATGGGAGAGTTTTCATAGTACAGTAAGGGTGCTTTCACCGTTCTTCCCCCTACTGTCACATCCAATACCTCTGTGTAAGGAACTTCAATTACAGCCCCAGAGAACCCCTGCGTCTCTAACGTTCTATTAGATAACGGGAACCGGCCCTCTCTAATGCATGATTTCTCCGCTCCCGAATCCACCATGAATATGAATTGCTTGTCTCCTATCTGCGCACCTATCAATGGTTCCTCTGATGCATTGTGGGTCGTAGACAGTACTGGACACGCAAGTGCTCTCTGTGGGCTGTCCTATGCGGGGTGTCTCATTGCCCCCCCTTGATCGAAAATGTTCCCCGAAACCACTGACACTCCACTGTAAGGTGCGGGGGCGGGTGCCCCATTAGCTACTGTGGCGAAAGTGTTACCAGGCGTGTAGTGCACATTGTCATTGTTCTGTGGGCTGGTTTGTGTTCGGTACTGATGTCCATGCAGTTGTGCGTTACTTCTTTGTACTACATTGTCTGGTTGCTGGTATTGTCCCATGGGGAGGCCGTAGGGGCTTCCCGGATGGGGGTGTCCGTATTGTTCTATCTCTTGGAACCCGTTGTTTTGTCTGCTCCTACATTCTCTTGAGTAATGCCCCCATCTCCCACAATTCCAACAGCTCCCCTGTGGACCTCTGGGACCCTGCCACCCATTTCCTCCCATTCCTCCATACCCTTGTCCTCCTCTTCGACCCCTGTACCCACCTCTTCCTCCTCTTGGGGCCCACTCTTGCCACGTTGGACCTCCGTTCTGCTCCTGCTCTGTCCACTGTCGTTGCCCTTGTCCTGCCCAATTCGCTGCTATTCTTCCTTGTATTGCTATTTGCCCCTCCTCTCCTTCCTCTCCCTCCCGTATGAGTGGGAGTCCCGCTACCGCTGCTGCGACCTTCACCAATTTTGATTGCACCAACTTTGCCTCATCCGCCAACCTTTTCTGTGCTACTTCCCTCTCTCTTTCTTTGATCCGTTTACAATGGTGTACTATTATGCTTTGGATCTCCGGCCAGCCTTTTGCCTCAACACCTGCTATTTTATCTAGTGCCTTTTGCACTTCCTTTGGGAGCCCTCTCTTAATGATGAAATAAAATAGAGACGTGGATTGGTGCCAGGGCGTACCCGTTTCCGCTCTCCACATCTCCTGCACCCTGAGAATGTAATCCATAGCGTCCTCCCCGTCATTCATGGTACATTGCATTACTGACTGCAAATCAGGGGTATCTGGGAAGGTTTCCCGCAGTGCGTCCCACACCCTTGCTCGCACGGTGTTAAAAGAAGCCCCATCATGGCGATCACACTCTAAAGTTACAGCTGGAAAACCCGCTTTAGCCCACACTCTGTCCGCCTGATCCCCTACTGCGGACACTAGTAGGCTTTTCACATCGCCTACTGCCAGCGGTATACCAGCGGTATGTTTCTCAAATGCATATATCCACTTGCTTGCCCCTCCTGACAGCTGTGGTAGTAATTTCATTAAATTAGCCTTGTCCATCTGAGCCCACGGTATATAGTTTGGCCTCCTGCCCCCTCTGTGGAGTAATGGGAGTTGTAATTTCCCTTTTACCGTTGCAGCTTCCTTTTCCTTAGTCACTGCTGACTCTAATGACGCCATCTTCCCCACTCTATTTCTTAGTCGTCCCATCCATTCATCTTCTATAGTCTCCAGTGAACAGGCACCATCTAGCTCCTCGCCTTCTCCTCCTATTGCCATGCTCAATCTATCACTCTCGTCCACCCCTCCTCTGACATCACATAACAAATCCTCTCTGATCCCTCTTTCTCGTGATACATCTCCAATGCTTCCTTCTGCTGTCCCCACTTCTATTATTCTTGTCGGTTCTTCCTCAATTCTGAACAGTATTTCCCCCTTTTTCCATCCCTCCTCAATTTGTCTAGTTTCGCTCGACGCTCTAGACGTGCGTCCAGATTGTGTAGGGGCGCATGCTGTGCGTTCACATATGTCTTTTATTCTTGAGAGTTCATCTCTTGCCACTGTAAGCCTCGACTCTAAGTCACTCGTTAACTTCTCTATATCCACCCTCTGTGTGCCTCCCTGGGCGCGCTCTCTGGTGTTTTCGTATGGTGGGGGTGCAGTTGGCCTCTGTGGTGTGCTGGTCGACGGGGGAGGCACATAAATCGGGTCGCTATATCCTGCTGCAGGGGCTGGTTTAGGTAACATTGGGTACAACATAACCACCTCTGCAGGTTGTTCTGTGCTTACCTGTTCCTTTTCTTCTCGCGGGATCATTAGTGGATTGTCTGTGGTGGAGGGTAAATCAATATTTGGAGTTGGGGCTTTAGGTGGGGGTACTTCCTCAAACAATCTCCAGAGATCTAATATCTCCTTCCTATTCTGCCATTTTTTCCCCTTATACTTGAGGCGAATACATGTACATACCATATCAAGAACGCTTTTGTCAAAAGACCCTCCTTCTGGCCAAATCTGGGGCAACCCCTCCCCTTTCAATTCTGTTAACCACTGATCATGATATTTATTTATGCGTTCAGCATATCCTGGCAAGCTCTTACAAATGTGTGACAAGGGAGTTTCAGCCCCCATCCTCTAAATTGCTAGCGCTACCGCGTTCGCCTTCGTAACTTTTGATTAGGTGTAAATATGCGTATGTATACCTTTATGGCACAGACAAGAGCGGACCTCTCAAAATTATCACCCACTGTAATTCACTGAACAAATCTCTTCTCACTCACCATATCTCATCTCTTTCCCATTTCCAGGCACTCTTATGTGATCTCACTTGTAATTGATCAAGTACTGGTTATGGCCAGACTCTCTGACACCACCTCACGGCCACCTGCTCGTCTCTAACACTCGTACGGTGCGCGCACCCTTCACAATGCTTTCCACTCACACTTTTGTCTTTTTCCTCCCTTTCCTCCCTAGCCAGCTGTCCCTGTTTTCCTGCTAAGGTTACTGTGTTCACGTCTGTACGTGCCACTACTGAGTCCCCACCTTTTAAGATGTTCTACCCCCCTTTTTTTTTTTTTTTTTTTATTATTTTTTTTTTTATTCCCCAAGTCTAACTACTTTATACCCTTCTCATTTTCCCCCCCCCTACCCCGTGGAAATGGAAAAAAAGAAATAGAGAGAGAGAGCACAATCACTAAAAAATATTCCCGGTGTCTCCTTTTGCTAGACACCAATAACTTATTTCTCACTTCTTCATATATTCCCAGTACTAGTCTAGATAGTACTATGCGGCGCCGCCTTCCACCCCCTTTCGGAGCTAGGTTCCCGTCACTTCTACCACGTCACTTATTTCTTACTCCTAATGGCCATATGCAAAAGAGAGAATAAAGAGAGTTTCAAGACCCGTCTTTAGTAGACCCCCGCAATTCTCCTCCTCTACCTTTCCCCGTTCCTCTATTCCCAATTCCCCTTCTTTTCCCTTTGACGATCACTCGCACTCGGTACTCACGTGCCCGTCTTGAACCGATACTCTCCGAAACTGGGTCCGTCCAGGCGGCGTCACCGGTAACTCAACGGTCAGCCCCTGGCTCCGGCGAGCGGCACTCAAAGGGGATTTTTTTCCAATCGGGATCCCGTACCCTTTCTCATTGAGTGCGCACTTCTTATTGTGCCGGTCGCCGTTGGCGGGCGGCCTCCCGGAGACGGCTCGCCGTGCGTATCCCTTCTCGACCGGAGATTCTCGTGCCACAAGGGGGTCGTTAAGAAGGAGTTAGGAAAAACAGTTTGGGGATATCACGTCGGGGTCACCACTGAAAGGAAGCGCCCCCAATTCAGCACGATCCTCCCCGCAATGAGAGACAATAAAGGACTCTCCCTTAGTGGGAATAAGGCCAAGACAGAGTGCGGGTGAGCGTAAATGGGAGTTTATCCAAGAATAAGGCATGCAAAGAACTCTGCAACCTCCGAGAGCGCTCTGTCTGACAATAGCAAAGACAGGCGTATTTCTAATACAAAAAACGTCATCAGCACCTAAACACTATAGGGGGCACAAGTTAATTGGGATTGGGTGTCGTCGACTAACTATAGGTGTTGCTGCAGCGTGGTTGGTCTTGGCAAGACGACGTCACTGGTCAGCCTCGTGGGTTGGGTTGGGCCTGGCAGGCCGGCTTGAGGTCATCCGTGCGGTGTTGGTATGCTGGGGCAGCCTGTGACAATGACGAATACCTTCCCTGTCTCATTTGCCCTAGGCCATGCACCTTGCGGTTATTCAGAAAATGACATTTACGTTCACTAATAAATCGCTCTGTAGCTTATCTTATAAAATAAACGCAACACATGAGGAATGCACCTCGTGAGAGGTCTGGTGGTTATCGGTTGGGGTGAGATTTACCTGTGTCCTATTGACCGGTATTTTAGGTCGCAGGACGGGGCTCTGGGGCCTGGGCCGAATGATACATGTCTGTCTGCTGCGTTAGAAGTTATTATATAGATGGGTCTCTGTGTCTTGTCTCAATGATGGGGGTCGTCCTTACACGGGGTCAGGATTCTTGGGGGGTTCGTGGGATTTATGAAAGGGTGCTGGTAGATCAGTGGGTTCATCCGTGGGTTTATTACCGTGCTGTAAATAACACAGGTGGTGGGCTGTGGCCTTGGTTGCGGCGCCGGGGCCTCTGACTCTCTGAAGTAACGCCAGCTTGGTTGGGGGAGGTGAGGGAGCGCGGCACAAGTCTTAGCTTTTTTATCTGGCAGGCTTGGTAGGGTGGGAGAGGGAATGGCCTTGCATATCCACAAAGGTATTTTCCTCGTGCGTTGCTGATCAGTGAATGCAGAAGTTTTATACTGTTCTGCCTTATTGTGACGTTATTTAGACACACATATATATTTCAATTTCGTTACACATTTCTTTAAGACAGTCGGTTCCAGTACCTTTTCATTACCTAACATTACGTTCACTACATTGTGTGCGTATTGTATGTACATTAGACGTTATACGAGGGATATCTAGGTTATGGCCTACAGAGATTGATGCTCGCCGCTTTGGGTGATTCAGAAAACATATATGAGTTCCAGTTTCTACATACTATGGAAAAACACTTTTACAGATAGAGGTTATACGTTTGGTCAACATCTTTCTCCGTGGTTATAGCAGCACTAGTCCAGACCTGGAGGGATATCATATAACGTTACATTTTTATGGCTTATTCACATTTTAAACAGAGGTAGTTCATTAATACCAATACTTGAATTGTTTTCTACCTTCTTCAGATAGTGATGCTTCAGCTTTTTTCCTCGCTACCCCGGCCTTGCGGTCCGGGTCATACGGGGTGCAATATCACATTGTTACTACTATAATGTTGCCGTGTTGGCGTCTCGGGTTTAGTTCATCTCCGACTTTCTCATGGGAACGCGCTCGCAGCGGATCTGCCAGGGCTGCTGAGGCGGCAGAGATGCATGAAAGGCCCTCCAAAGGTGGGGGCCTCTTTATAGTGTGCTGAACTCACGCCATGTTTGCTAGACAAGATGGCGTCTAGGCCTAACTAAATGCAAGCAAAAGGATACGTGTGGGCAATGTCGTCGGCGGGTGAATCCTCCTCCACCTGGGCCCGGGTGGCATGAGGGGGCGCCCACCGAGTCATGGTCCTCACCTGGGGAGAAAGCTGTAGGTGAGGAGGGCCTCGCGGCCAGTCCTCCCCTACACACTGCACGTCCGCATAGCTGGCCAATAGCGTGGTGTTATTGGCTATACGGGTGGTAAACGCAGCAGCAGTTATTCTCTTCCCCAGTGCATAAAGTCTCTTGGATTCCTTATCGGGTGGTGCCTCTCCTGTAGACCGGGGAACACCAGCCAGTTTTCTAGTGGTGGTAACCACTAACGAATCTGGAATGGCATGACCCTTGATATAGGTAGGGTTGGTCGGAAAAGACAAACAGTTCCTCCACCCTAGGGTTTACCGCCCTGGTCTGGGCCAGTGTCAACAGTGAAGGTGCCAACCTCCTCTTGATTGAGTTAAACAAGGGGATGGCCTGGCTGGCCGGAGGTTTTTCTTTGAGTATATCCTCCACGAAATCAAAATCTGGTAGGGCCTCTTGAGTGGCGATCTGAAAATGGTCAGCCGCCTTCTTCAAGATGGCGTTGAACGCCATCTGATTGTCCACTGGGGAGGCTTGTCGAACCCGAGTGGATGCCATGGCCACAGGGCAAGAACCATCAGCTCCACTACATAAAGGGTCCAGTTGGACCCAGTCCTGGCGCCTTTGGCGCCAGGCTCATGAGAAAGTGTGCTCTGCACACTTCTATTCTGGTGCACATGCTATTTTCTCCCCTGCAGGGCCTCCACATACCTCCAGACCGGGCGTGGCCATAAGAGTGCATTGGGCTGCACATGCAGCATCTTCTGGGAGTGGCAGGGTGGGGCCACAAGTCAGAACAAATGGGCGTGGCTGGGACCAGGCTTTTTAAGCCTGCCCCGCCCGCATGCAGGCACTTTGCGTTAGTCTGCTTATAGCAGCGTAACGCTCACCGCCGTCTGAAGCACAATCTTACCGGATTGCAGCAATAACCATCGCCTGAAGCGCATCCTTACCCGATTCCAGCAGCAGCCGGAGTGCATCCTTACCTGATTCCAGTAGTAACCGCAGTCGAGGCGTATCCTTACCCGATTCAGGCTCGCTCCCAGCCTCACCACTTACTCGGGAGGCCATTTCCGACCAGCATCATCATGGATCCAGGCATCCTTCACCCGCCGGCAGATCTTTGTATAACAGCATTCCAGTCGAACTTCACCAGGCCATCCCTGCAAGAGAAAAGGACAAAGAAGGCTAGAAAAACTATAAAGACATTACGCTAAGGTCACGCTCAAACCAATCCTCGCGCTTGACCTAAAAACCAAACTTACCACCTATTGGGACATCATGAACTCCCTTTTTCTCCATTGGGGCTCGCTTCTTGCACCTCAATTCCACTGGGCCTCATATCACCTATTGGGGAGAAGGAAAGAGATTACAAGAGATACGGACAATGATCAAGGAAAAAGACATTAGAAAGGAATATGGACAATAATCATTATCATAGGATACTTACCTTTAAAGTGGTTCAGCCACAGCCGGTCTGGGCTGCCACACCCATGGACCAGTGAAGAAACTCGGTCTATCGAAAAGCGCCCCTGAAGGGAGACGCAGGACGGAGAGCTTGCCATCATAATTTAACAGGTGAGACTATACGGGTAGGCGCATGCTCACCACATTCTGGGAAGAAGGGTTTGAGGGAGACCACAGCAATATCATACCATTCTCACGGCCTCTTGCATTCTGACAGGGGCAGTATTAACAACCAGCGCAGTCCACAGCAAAGGAACAGGGGAAGAAGCCTGACCAAGGGGAGCCACTTCCAGGAAGGGCTGCAACCGTGCCCAAACATCCCCGCAGATACCAGTTGAGTGTAACAGTTGGGGGGTGTGTAAGCACAGGACATCAGGGTCCTGGGTGAGAGTAGGGGGTGTCCAGGGCTGAGGATCAAACTGTCCTCCCCATTGTCCATAAGACCGGTCTGATCATCCACATTGTAGTTTTCCAGAAAGGTGCCATCTTCATCCTGATCATAAGTATTCATAACATCCTCATCTGTGAGGACACAAGTAAACTCTTCATGTGGATCCACCTCCTCCAAGGTCCTTCGAAACTTAGATACAGGGGTAGAAGGAAAGTCTGAGGTCTCTTGGGGGCAAGGGCCTTAGAATAGGAGACACGTTTTTCTAATCTGTCCATAAATCCCTCAGATTTCGCTCTGGTCCATGAGGATGAACCAGAGAGGTCCAGGGGAGAAAAGGGTCCATCTTCCTCCCTGTGGCATCGAGATCTTTCCCCTAATGTGCCTGACAAAGGCACAGGACTCAACGTAGACCTGGCGGGGTTCAGGGTGCTGTGGCATATCTTTGTACACGTCTCTCGGCCGTTCTTTGTGTTTCACCGCCTCCTTCGACCACTTCAGTCTAACTGCAGAAGTAATCCTAGCGATGCTGTCGGCAATGGTGGGAGAATCTGGGCGGTCTACCGGCTGAACAGAGGATTTCGCCACCACCAGGACAACCAGAGGCTGAGCAGAAGATTGACACCACAGGTTGAATCGGGGGCTGAGCGATGCATTTTGCCGCCACCCGGCGCTTAAGCGGCGTCTGCGCGTCCTCCTGTAGCACTTAGACGCTGTGCCTTTTAGTGTTGGCGCCCTTGACCTTGGATTGCCCAGTCGCAGGCCGCGACTGCAGTTGCGGGGAAGGCAGCCGATCAGAGGATCCCGTCGAAGATAGACTGTTCCGTTGGCGCTTTGGTATGCATTTGAAACAGTTGCCGAAGCAGAACCTTGGGTTGTGTGTTTGTGAATTTGTGCGATGCTGTCGCCGAATGTTTTCCCCGTAGCGTGACTCGCATCATGCCTGGTGGGGTCAGGGACAGGCTTCTTGGACTGAGAGTGGTCCGCAGTTAGGTCAATGGCTTCTGACACAGAGGCCTGGTCATTGCTAGTTCCCCCATCACTTTCTGCGGTTACAACATCGGGGGAGAACATTCGGCCTGTGACATGCTGTAGGCCGCCCACCGCTTTAAGCAGCACTCCCCTTAAGTCTCTTAGGACGCAGGAGTCTACAGGCTGCGCAACTCGCTTCTTTGTGGTCGAGGGGCAGACAATTGTTGCACTGAGTGCTCATCCTTCCAAGGATATTAGGCCCTGCACGAGGGACAAAACCTAAATGGCATCTTTTCCATGGCGAAAGACAATTAGAGCGATGACAAAACGCAGGGAGCATAGGTGGTGAAAGAGGAAAGGCATACCTGTAAAGGATATGTCCACCCAGACCCCATTCTCCCTACTGTGTACGGCAGCGCCGCCGGGATCAACAGGCGTCAAAAGTCTGACTGTTGAATCATGTGAAACAACGCCGAAGACTGTTTGAAGTGACTTAATGGGAAGAACGACAAAATTGATTATAATGACAATAACGCTATCTGCATGTAAGAGCTCTACATTAGGGCGACCAGTAATCTGGGTGGAAAAAAACAATCTGAGTGACCTTGGCACGTGAGGTATTTTGGGTACCCTACACATCACGTTAGGGCTAGTGTTACGGACACGCCTATGCGGACGTCCCCTTTCGATCCTCGAAAGACAAGATGCAATACTCTGCGGTTACCACTGGATGTCAGACCATATGCACAGCATGCAATTCGAAGCAGATTAACCAGCATCAGAACTTCATTTATGTAAAGACAAGAATAGTGGGGCAAGAATGCATCCCTGCCTCACTCCTCTCCACACTAAAGGGCTTGTTTCTTCTCCCCCATGCCTCAACGTACAACACCCTCATTAGTGGAATACAGCTCTCAAATGACTAATTTAATGGGTTGGGATACCCCTCTTAAACAAGGCCTCCAAAAGTGGACTCCTTGGGACTGCATCAAATGCTGTCTTAAGGTCAACAAAAACCATGCACACCTTAACTTTGTTTATGACTAGGTTTCTGACACAGCTTTCAAAAAAGGAGCCAGAGTCACCTCGTCTACAGCCTCTCAGTTCAGCCCACTCCGCCTTGAAGAATGCATCCTTCATAGATTATCAATTAATTTGTTATTGGCTCCAAGCACATAAATGCAATTCTTGTCTACCTGTCAATTCCCTGAGAGGCACTGAATTGATTTTCTTTTGACAATTCTGCAGTCCTCAAACCAGCCGTCTTGCTTCAATACTTTTGTTTTATTTTATTTATTGTGCGGGCTAGCTTCAACAAGTGAAACTTTACACACATCAGTAAGAAAACATTAAATCGGTAAATAAAACAAAAAGCGAATAAAACATGTATGCAATACAGATCCTAAAATTTCATACTATTAAAATAATTTTACAGGGTCGATCTCTATACCTTTTAGAAATGTCATCATAGTAATCACCAATTGATCAGTTGGCTCAGACATTTCCACCACAGTCTTTCCCATGTAAACAAAGGTCTGGATTAAAAAAAAAATAAAAAAAAAAAAAATTGCTCAAACATTTCATTTAGCTGTTTAGCGAGAGCTCGACATTCAATAATTACATGCTTAATGGTTTTGTTATAATTCTGGCATAGGCGGCATACCCTTAGTTCCTTTGTCGATCTGTTCCTTGCACCTAGGCCATTGTTAGTTTTAACTTTACTCGTAGCCAAAACTCCCTTGTCTGTTTAGATATCTTTCGAGAGATTTCTGAATTTGATTGTATGATTCGATGTCCCAAGAGAAGTGAGAAAAGATTGCATAAGTCGCGAGATGGTGCCCATTAGCAATGAAGGCATTTTCAAATAATTTCACCTTAACCTTGGCAAATCTTCCAACGATATTCCATTTGTTTCCAGCGTGGCTAAAACACCTTGCATCCAAGAATTTAGAGAGGATTAAAAAGAGTGTTAAGGTGCACAAAAACAGAAAAAGCAGGAGGGAAGAAAATACTTCTAGCTAGTAAGATTCTGCACCAAGTAACCAACATTTTTGAGCAGAACAAGATATGGCGTAGGGCAGCCATTGGAGTACCTATTGGGAGTGCCAGCACTCGCTTCCATATGAATGACTCAAGCCTTAGCCACAGTAACCCCTCTTTTCGCATCTCCGGTCCGTAGATCAATTTTGGAACCAAGATTTGGTTGTACATTTTCACAACTGGGAGAAACGACCATATTTCCTATCCAAAACATGCAATTTTGTTGCTGCTGCAATAGCTTCAAACTTAAGAGCCTGATCGCTAAACCAAGAGACTTTATTTGCTTTCAAGACCACACCAAGGTATTTAAAATTAAAATCACTTCCAATCTAGAACTACTTATGTACCACACCGGGTGAGGCCTACGTACAAGTGATGCCCCGATTTATAACAAGTATCTTAGATTTTGGCACATTTATGTCCGAGCCCAGATCCCCAAAATAATCAACCACAAAATGTAAAGACCTTTGGCGGCCTATTGAGCTACTGTCATAAGGACATCCTTAAAGAACCCAATCTAGGGGATTAGACAACACATGCTAGGGCCATCCCTAAGCCAAGAATATAAAGAATAAATAAAAAGGGTGCCAACACAAACCCCTGCCATAAACCCTGCTCAACAATAATCCAGCCCGAGAAAGATCCAGTTGATCCCGATTCTAATATCGGTGTGTAGGTGTTCCAGTATTTTAACCAGGGCTTTAGGGCACTTCCATTCTCTTAGCATCGCCCACAACCTGGAGCGATCAACACAATCAAAAGCCTTGGCAACATCCAGGAAGGCCAGATACAAAGTACATTTCTTCTCAATAGTTTGGTTAGTCAAAAGCTTGATCAGAAAGCAATTCAAGGATGTACTAGTTCACTTACGGGAGTCTGAGAGGTGAAGATTGAATCTAACAAAGCTTTCGGCCCATTGTTCTAGGGCCCTCAATATGCACTGTGAGAAGACCTTATAGGAGGCGTTTAAAAGGGAGATTGGGCGGTAGTTTGCAGGTTCCGGCCCATCTCCCTTCCTGAAGATCACAACTACTGTTACCTTCTTGAAAAGTCTGGGGAAATTGATAAGTAGCAAGGATTTTCTGGAAAAGAACTAAGGGGACCGTTGCCTATAGCTGCAGAGCAAATTTGAAGGTAAGGTTGGATATGCCGTTAGGCCCTGGTGCATTGGCAGACTTAGCCCTTTTTAAAGCCAACAAAATACTCCCAATATCAATGTCCAAGAGCTCCAAAGATAGGGGCCCATTAAGGATGCTGCTGCACTGTATTTAAGAGATGACCGCCGAGGATGGAGCAGCATACAATTTCTCAAAATAGAACTTCCAAATTGAGCCAGAGATAGGCTGTAAAATCAGGACAGATTGCACATCCCCCCTCTTATTAGCTTCCAGAAACATGAGGAGTCCTTGTTGGCAAGAGCAGACAACATATGCTTGGCGTCTCTTTGAAACAATATGTGCCTAAAACCCCTCACCCAGTTTCTGTAGGCTAACTTTAGTATCCTGATGATAAAAGAGAGATTAGGCAAGCAAGGACGCTGGGTGAAACTTGAACGTCTACGTTGCTTCTTCCTAGAATCGATCATGATATTATATTTATGAGCTAGAGGCACACCTCAAGGACCAATCTTGTTGTTTTACAGAAATGAGCCCTCGAAGCAGAAACTGCACATGAGAAACAAAAGACTGAGGCGGAATCGAGGAGAACACCATCAGTCAAATCCTGACCAACTTTAATATTAAAGCAAGTAGCTATTTTAGGTTGCCACAAAATTACATGATCTCTAGGTCCAACCTCAATTGGAACCAAGTCATATGATATGATAGTTTATTTATATAGCGCCTATACACAATGTGTTTCAATATGACCTTGAAATAGGGACACAGAACCCTCTCAATCAAAACAACGATTGGCAGTGATCACTGCACTCATTGGCCGCTATTTCAAAATAATCAAAGCTAGGAAAAAGAAAACTAGACCAAAATACATAGTGTAGGGTAGTGCTATTTAAGCCATTTGTCAATGTGAAATTTGGAGACATGTCCCTTTTGACATTGCCGTTAAGAATCTTTAAGTCACAAGCTTCAAAAACAGACCGAAATTGAAGCCCTCGAGCTCTTGATGAACTAGAGTGCATACCGGAAGGTCCCCCTCATACCAATAACCATCCAAGCACTCTGAATTGAAATCTCTAATAATAATAATAATAATACACGCATAAGTGGCGTGGATGTGAAGTGAATTCCTGCACACGGAGCGGAATAGGTGGCAGGCGGACCCCCCATCGGATCCCCACCGGGGACCCTAGTGCCCGTGGGACGGGCGGAAGATCCTACTGAGGCCACGCGAGACACACAGGAGATCGGCGAGAGGGAGGGGCACTGCCGCGGAGGAAAGGAGCAGCAGAGACAGGTGAGAGCACGAGCAAGGCTTCCCTCCCTCTACCAACCCCACATAAGAGCACCTCTTCCTGGACACCTGTCCCCGGTCATACGCACGACACAGGCGCGACAGCTGCCCCCCCACACCGCCCCCAGCATCTGCCAAACAGCATAGCACGGAAGGGAGGTGCCACTCCAAGGGGGGGTGTAAACGGACCCCAAAAACAACGCCGAGCAAGCCGCATAGAGGAAGAGCGATCGGGAGAGACAGTGCACTCTCCACACAGCTAATCAACGCCACGAATCAGTCGTTCTGCGGCCCCCAACCACATGCAATAGGTGGATGAAGTGAACCCTCCCTGATCAATCCCATAACCTGAGACGCCACGGGGTGATACGGCAGGCGCCGCACCACAACCCCTCAAGAGACGCCTGGAGTCATAACTGGACTCCCATCATCAGGGAAAATGTCTAGGGCGAAAGGTAAGGGGGGGCGCATCTCAAGCGACGACGCAGCCACCCAGACAAGACTCCAATTTACTCCATATGTGGTTGTCGGAGGCCACAGCATCCTCAAGGGACCGATCGACAGAAGAAGCCTCAACGGTTATCACACCCCCGAACCAGTGCAATCTCCCCCCGTCAAAAGATGACATGCATGCCTGGTTCGTGGAGTTGCAAGACAAGTTCATGACAACAGTGCAAGACCAATTTACCTCAATGAGGAACGATATGAGTCAGGCAGTCCAGGAATTGAAATTAGATGTAGCCAAGCGGGAGGAAAGAACAGACACCATTGAGAGAATAGTGCAAAATGTTGAAGACGAAGCTAGACAAAACAGCGAAACGCAGGAACACCTAGTTCGGTTAACCCATAATCTAGAAATCCAGTGTGAAGACTTGGAAAACTGCTCCCGCAGATCCAATATCCGCATTAAGTACATGCCCGAGTCAGTGCTGGATAAGGACCTCAAGACCGCGGTTCAAGAAGTATTCAGAGATATATTAGAGGAGCAAGAAGCTGCGAACATTGGAATCGACAGAGTACACCGGGTGGGGCCGAGAAGAACAGGCGCCCCAAGGGGAAAGACCAAGGGACGTACTAGCGGCTCTCTCATTTTACCCGCAGAAGGAGCAGATCCTACGAAGAGCGAGGCAAATGGATCACATTAAGATGAACGGGGCGGACATTCAGTTATATCAGGATCTGGCATCAGCGACACTATTGAAGAGGAGGGAGATGGCCCCACTGGTGAGGGAGCTGGTGGCGAAGGAGATAAGATATAAGTGGACATTCCCTTTTGGCCTTCTGTTCGAGTGGGAGGGCAAACAGAGAAGAGTGACCACCAGTGAGGAAGGACTTTGTATAATGGGCCTGCAAATGGAGGAGGTCGACCCGAGGGGAGCCAGAACCAAGGGGGAGCTGCAAAAGAGGCCGAGAGGATTGGACACTGTGTGGAAAAAAAAGAAACCGAATGGGGGTGGGCTCTCAGGGCAACCCGAAGGGGAGTAGAAGAAATACTCCGACACAAATTGTCAGCTCAATCCAAGTAAGGGATAGGCGGGAATAGACTAAGATGAGTAATCTCGGAATATCAGAGGTACAGCGGCCTGGCGGGGGTCCAGGAAGGGACTCTATCCTGGTCTGAGGATGAAGCGGGGTTTAGGACTCCCCGCAAAGTTAATCCCGAGCCAAGTGAGGGCAAGGAGCGATGGGCGCAATGCCCTAGCAACCTTAGGTGCCTGGGCCCTCCTCGGGATGAAAGTTGAGTTCATGTTAACTGTTAGGGGGTTGTTGGGGAGTTTGGGGGGGGATTATGGGAGAGGGGAACCCCGGAAGAGAGACGGGATCACAACAAGCGGGAAGGTCAGCAGCAACGATAGACTGAATATGGGGAAGTTCAGATTCTTCTCACTAAACGTGAGAGGGCTGAATTCACCGGCGAAAAGCAAAAAAGTGGAGGCTCTCCTAAGGAGGGCGAAGGCGGATATTCTGTTACTCCAGGAGACACATAAAAGCCCAGGATAGACAGAAGGTAAACCTCAGAGGGTACACGGGCTGGGCACAGGCGAACGCTGGGGAAAAGAGAGCGGGAGTGATGATAGCCGCTAAAAAGGGACTGGCGGCAACTCCCACAGATTCTCAGGTAGACAGGGAAGGAAGGTACGCATTTGCAAATGTCATACTCGGGGGGTCTCCGGCTAACCCTAGCGACAATATACGCACCAAACACAGGGCAAGACGGCTTCCTCCGTGACACACTGGAGAAACTAGAGGGGTTTGCGAAAGGGGAGGTAATTTTGGGAGGAGACTTAAACATGGCATGGCAACCTAGAGTGGGATAGGAGTGCGGGAGGTTCTCAAGGTCATGGGGCCCCATCAAAACAAATCAAACAGAAGATGGAGCAGTTGGCACTGGGCGACACCTGGAGGGAACTGAAGGGTCAGGCAAGTGGGTTTACGTACTACTCACATGTGCACAACACAATATCGAGAATAGCTTATTTCTGGGTGTCGGTGGGACTGATAGGGAAGATACAAGGATTGGAAACGGACTCTAGTGCATTGTCAGACCATGCCCCGCTGTGGTTGGACATCCAGACTCCCGAAAGGGAAGGAGGCCTCTGGAGGTGGAGACTGCCGCCGGATATTCTTTAGGACCAGGTGATGGGACAAGCTATAGGAGACAAAATCAAAGAATTCTTTGAAATGAATGACACAGGAGAAGTACCACTAGGGACCATATGGGAAGCCTTCAAGGCAGTGATCCGGGGTCACTTTATAGCATTAAAGGCCACTAAGGATACTGTAACGCTCACCTGATTCTCGCAGAGGCGCCGGTCTTGACTGGGCGACTACCGTATCTTCAAAGGTGATGTGTAGCACCCGGTTGGCTCTTTGGGCTGGACCTCTGTGCACTGTATGCCTGACGTGTAGAGTAAGATGTCTGCAGATAGAAAATATGGGGTTAATGAACTGGGGTTATTGGGGTGTCCCTATCTCTTTCCTCTTCTCCTCTCCTGTAGACCCCCAAAGGTTAACGCTCTCACCTTAGGTAAGTGAATGCCGAGCTCTCCATCTGCCTCGGGGCAGGGTGCTGTAACCAGTTTCTTCACTGGATATGTAGCGCAGGCCTCTTGACTTCAGAGGACTGCTGTCCGTCGTTTACTGCACGAACGGTAAGTTTCGAGTCATTCAAATGTCTTTAAAGTCTTTAGTAATGATGTCTCTTGTTTTGCAGGGTTCCGGCGATGGCGGATGACGGGCTGAAGTGAGTTGAAGATGGAGCCCGTGTGATGAATAGAAGCGCCTGGAAGCACGTAAGTAAGCGCTTGTTGCCTGCTTCACTATGCGCTCTAACTATCTTTTTATTTTGCAGGTACGAGCTCGGAGCGGCTGCAGGGTGCCGGAATACCCACTGGATTAGATGTGGAAAGGAGTAATGGCACGTGAGTATTAAAGTTCCCCAATGTCTTTAAACGCACCTTGTTTTGTCTTTCAGATGCGGGATGCAGCGCCGAAGGCCTCCGGAGCGTGCGAAGAGTTGGTAAACTTTTGTCTTTCAGATGCCGGAATGCTAACCTGTTCTTTCTTGTCTTTATAGGTGTTGCTGAAGACTGGATTCAGGATGGTAAGCCTTTGCCTTTCAGATGCCGGAATGCTAACCTGTTCTTTCTTGTCTTTATAGGTGTTGCTGAAGACTGGATTCAGGATGGTAAGCCTTTTTCCTTAGGCCCAGGACCGGATGCAGAAGACACGATGAGCGTTCTGCTGCAGAGGTTGCAGAATAACGCAAAGCAAGATTCATCCACCGGGTGTGGTTTAAATAGCCTCCTGTAGTGCTTAGGTGTCTCCTTCCACAGCCACGCCTAAGTAAGAAAAGAGTTCCTGGTAAGAAAAGAGTTCCTGCCTTCCAGAAGAGTTCCAGTGTTCTGAATCTAGGGAGTGGCTCCAGCCCCACCCAACAGGAAAAGTAGTTCCAAACAGAAGAGGATCAGAGGCTCAACTGGCAGGCAAATAAGCAGCATGGTCTGCTGAAGGTAAGTCCACCCAAGCATTATGAGCCCGGCGCTTCCAGCGCTGGGACTGGGCATATTTATGAGCCTGGTGCCACTGGCGCCAGGACTGGGTCCAAAAGGTCCCAATTGGGACTGGTTGGCACTCGGAACCTGGGTTATGGATCTGCTTCCAAGGGAGTTGGGAAAACCCTGACCTTTTGGAAGCAGAGATCATGACAGTACCCCCCCTCAAGGCCCCTCCCAAACCGGGCTTCTCCGGGGGTTTTGGCTTGTCAGGAAATGTTCGGTGAAATCTTTTGATTAGGCGAGGAGCGTGGACATATTCAGCAGGTTCCCAGGATCTCTCTTGGGGGCCGTAGCCTTTCCAGTCAATTAGGTAGAATAGTTTAGATTTGGAGATCTTGGAGTCCAGAATGCTTTTGACTTCAAACTCGAGTTCTCCATCCACTAGGATAGGTTTTGGAGATTTGGTTAGTCGGGTTTGAGGTTGCACGGGTTTTAATAGAGAGACGTGGAAGACCGGATGTATCTTCATGTGCGGGGGCAAGTCCAACTTGACCGCTACTGGGTTTACTATGGTAGTGATGGAATAGGGACCAAGGTATCTTGGGTTGAATGTGCGTGGCCCCTTTAGAGATAGATATTTGGTGGATAACCAGACTTGATCCCCTACTTGATAGTGAGGGGCTTCCTTCCGATGTGGATCTGCTCCTTTCTTGTATTGTTCTTTAGCCCTTTGAAGGTGAGAAACAGCTTCCTTAAAGGCTTGGGTGATTGTAGAATGCAGGTAGTCTACTGCTGGTGTTTCAAGATCTTGGAGGGGATCCAACTCCGAGGTTCGAGGGTGACTGCCGTACAAAAGAAAAAACGGGGTTTTCCCAGTTCCCGAATGGACAGAGTTATTGTAGGCATACTCGGCTATCCAAAGGATATCTTTCCAAGTTTTTTCAGTTTGTTGCAGCATGCAGCGTAAATACTGTTCCAGAGTTTGATTGGTCCTCTCGGTTTGTCCGTCGGTCTGAGGGTGGTGACTGGTCGATAGTCTCACATCAATTTGAGCCGACCGACAGCAACTTCGCCAAAAATGAGAAATAAATTGACTACCTCGATCCGAAATTAGAACCGAAGGAAAACCGTGCAGTCGGAAGATGTTTTCGAGAAATTCTCGGGCCAGAGTTGCTGCTGTTGGCAAGCCTTTGAGCGGAATGAAATGCGCCATCTTGGAGAATAAGTCCACGATTACTAGAATCGTATTGTATCCGGAGCATGGAGGTAGATCGGTGATGAAGTCCATAGAAAGCGTATGCCAAGGGCGAGGTGGGATGTCAATAGGGCGTAAGAGGCCTGCTGGTCTTTCCTTTTGACTCTTGTTTTGGGCGCATACTCCACAGGACATTATAAAGTCTCCGATCTTTTTTCCAAGACGGCCACCAGAAGTAGCGCTTGATCTTCAAAAGGTCAGGGTTTTCCCAACTCCCTTGGAAGCAGATCCATAACCCAGGTTCCGAGTGCCAACCAGTCCCAATTGGGACCTTTTGGACCCAGTCCTGGCGCCAGTGGCACCAGGCTCATAAATATGCCCAGTCCCAGCGCTGGAAGCGCCGGGCTCATAATGCTTGGGTGGACTTACCTTCAGCAGACCATGCTGCTTACTTGCCTGCCAGTTGAGCCTCTGATCCTCTTCTGTTTGGAACTACTTTTCCTGTTGGGTGGGGCTGGAGCCACTCCCTAGATTCAGAACACTGGAACTCTTCTGGAAGGCAGGAACTCTTTTCTTACCAGGAACTCTTTTCTTACTTAGGCGTGGCTGTGGAAGGAGACACCTAAGCACTACAGGAGGCTATTTAAACCACACCCGGTGGATGAATCTTGCTGTGCGTTATTCTGCATTCTCAGCAGCAGAACGCTCATCGTGTCTTCTGCATCCGGTCCTGGGCCTAAGGAAAAAGGCTTACCATCCTGAATCCAGTCTTCAGCAACACCTATAAAGACAAGAAAGAACAGGTTAGCATTCCGGCATCTGAAAGGCAAAGGCTTACCATCCTGAATCCAGTCTTCAGCAACACCTATAAAGACAAGAAAGAACAGGTTAGCATTCCGGCATCTGAAAGACAAAAGTTTACCAACTCTTCGCACGCTCCGGAGGCCTTCGGCGCTGCATCCCGCATCTGAAAGACAAAACAAGGTGCGTTTAAAGACATTGGGGAACTTTAATACTCACGTGCCATTACTCCTTTCCACATTTAATCCAGTGGGTATTCCGGCACCCTGCAGCCGCTCCGAACTCGTACCTGCAAAATAAAAAGACAGTTAGAGTGCATAGTGAAGCAGGCAACAAGCGCTTACTTACGTGCTTCCAGGCGCTTCTATTCATCACACGGGCTCCATCTTCAACTCACTTCAGCCCGTCATCCGCCATCGCCGGAACCCTGCAAAACAAGAGACATCATTACTAAAGACTTTAAAGACATTTGAATGACTCGAAACTTACCGTTCGTGCAGTAAACGACGGACAGCAGTCCTCTGAAGTCAAGAGGCCTGCGCTACCTATCCAGTGAAGAAACTGGTTACAGCACCCTGCCCCGAGGCAGATGGAGAGCTCGGCATTCACTTACCTAAGGTGAGAGCGTTAACCTTTGGGGGTCTACAGGAGAGGAGAAGAGGAAAGAGATAGGGACACCCCAATAACCCCAGTTCATTAACCCCATATTTTCTATCTGCAGACATCTTACTCTACACGTCAGGCATACAGTGCACAGAGGTCCAGCCCAAAGAGCCAACCGGGTGCTACACATCACCTTTGAAGATACGGTAGTCGCCCAGTCAAGACCGGCGCCAAGACCGGCGCCTCTGCGAGAATCAGGTGAGCGTTACAGAAAGCAAAGCCTACCGCAAAACTCTCGCCCAGGCGCTATGGAAACCTCGGATACTGACCCCCTAGCCCGGTTACTTGGGGAACTAAGGGCAGAAGTGCATGCAGCGCGTCAGGAAACGAATGCTCTAAGAAGGGAACTAATTATTTCCAAGGAGAGAACAGACAATCTTGCTAGACAAGTGCTACAGTCACAAGCCGGACAGACCCCGTTACCCGCATCAGGGGCAAATCTTCCTTCAACATCCTCTATGAATCCAGTGCAGATCAACCTACCTGGGAATGTACCTCTGGCTCCGCCCGAACGATTTTCTGGTGACCAAAAGAGGTTTGCAGTATTTATCAATCAGTGCCGGTTGCACTTCTTATGCCGGCCAGCAGCCTTTCCAACTGATCAAGCAAAAGTAGCTTTTGTACTTTCGTACCTTAGTGGCAATGCGGCAGACTGGTCGATCCCTCTAGTTAATCAAGATGATCCGGTTCTCCATGATTTTCAAGCCTTTCAGCTTAGTATGGAAAAACTGTTCGCAAGACATTCACAGGGGCAGGCCTTGGACAATGAGCTTCTTTCGTTGCGACAGGGTAATCAAGACCTTTTGGCTTATATTGCATCTTTCAATAGACTAATAGTGGAAACTCAATGGCCTGAGGACAAAAGGATTACGCTGTTTTATAGAGGTCTACGTGGAGAGCTCAAAGACATTTTAGCCCAAGTAGTGAATCCCCCACAAGACTGTTCAGATTATATAGACTTGGTCGTTCAAATAGATCACAGGCTGCAGAACAGGAAGGCCGATCGTTCCAAGTTTGATGCTAGAGTATTTTCCAAACCGCCAACTCCTTCCAAAGGAGTAGACTCCGGGGAACCCATGCAAATAGGGGGTCTGAAAGGTCCTCTAACACAAAGGGAGCGGGAAAGGAGGAAACAGTTGCAATTATGCCTATATTGCGGAAACTCAGGGCACTTTCTTCGAGACTGTCCGGTGAAACCTGCCAAGAAGGCAGTAGGAGCTGCAGTTACCAAAGTTACAAACTCTGAGCAGGGAAACGACCTCGCCCGACAAGAATAGAGGTCCTCTTGCCGAGCGTGAAAACCAGTTCCGTGACCTCGCATTTCGTGATACCTATGGTCCTCATTAGCCCTGATAATCCGGATCGATTACATGCAATTGAAGCTTACGTCGACAGCGGTGCCATCGGCAATTATGTGGATCATGAAATGGTTTTGAGGATGAATCTAACTCTTTGTCCCAAGGCTGTAAAGGACGTCATTACTACGGTGGATGGTACGGAGATAGCCTCCGGGCCAGTAACGCATACCACTCAAGAGGTGACGCTAGTAAGTCAAGATGGACACCATGAGAAGATTGTGTTCGATGTGATCAAGGCCCCTCAGTTTCAGATTATTCTAGGAATACCTTGGTTAGAGAAACACAATCCTCTGATCGATTGGCGAGCAAGAACGGTCCAGTTTCCAGAATGTGTCTCTACTTGTCACCCTCCACCTGGTGTTGCACTGGCCGCAATTTCTTCAGAGACTCCCCAGTTACCTCCTGAATACCTAGAATACCAAGATGTTTTCCGGAAGGATCAGGCTAACTCTCTACCTCCTCATAGGTCTTATGACTGCCAGATAGACCTGATACCTGGATCTACTCCTCCTTGTAGTAGAATTTATGCCCTCACCGAGCCTGAGAACCTTCACCTTCGACAATACCTGGATCAATACCTGGCAAATGGGTTTATTCGTCCTTCCAAGTCCCCTGCTTCTTCAGCTTTGTTCTTCGTTCCAAAAAAGGAAGGAGACCTTAGAACTTGTATCGATTATCGCTCCCTGAACCAGATCACCGTTAAGAATAGATATCCGTTACCTTTGATCCCTGAACTCCTGGACCAAGTCAGAAAAGCATGCATATATACAAAGCTGGATCTTAGAGGAGCTTACCACTTGGTACGAGTAAAAGAGGGCGATGAATGGAAGACGGCCTTCCGCACCAAGTATGGGCTATTTGAATATCAGGTCATGCCCTTCGGACTTTGCAATGCCCCGGCCGCCTTTCAATATTTTATGAACGATGTCCTCAGAGAGCTCATAGATGTATGTGTTGTTGTTTACATTGACGACATCCTCGTTTATTCTTCATCGGAATCTGAACATCGGAAACACGTGAAAATGGTCCTCGAAAGATTGAGTCAACACAAACTTTTCGCTAAGTTGGAAAAATGTGTTTTCAACGTGACTGAAGTTGAATTCTTGGGATTCATATTATCACCTGGCGGAGTGCGTATGGATTCAAAGAAGGTCGATGCAGTTCTCAAATGGCCATCACCATCCTCCGTAAAAGGTGTGCAAAGCATGTTAGGCTTCGCTAACTTTTACCGCAGGTTTATCCCCGAATTCTCTCGAATAGTCCAGCCCATCACTGCCTTGTTAAAGAAAAACAAACGTTTTGAATGGTCTACCGAGGCGGAACAAGCTTTCCAGGATTTGAAGACTAAATTTATCTCTGCACCAATCTTAAAACACCCTCGCCCCGAACTCCCCTACATCGTGGAAACTGATGCTTCAAGCCTTGCCATGGGGGCAGTTCTATCACAAAAGGACCCGGTAACCAATCAGTTGCATCCCGTGGCATTTTGGTCCCGCAAATTCTCGCCTCCTGAAATCAATTACACGATTACTGACAAGGAACTTCTGGCTATCAAGTCTGCCTTTAAGGCTTGGCGGCATTATCTGCTGGGGGCCCGACACACCGTTACTGTGATTACGGATCACCGAAACCTGCAATATTTGAAGACCGCAAAAGCCCAATCCTCTAGACAACTCCGTTGGGCATTATTCTTTGCCGAGTTTGACTTCATAATTACCTATCGACCTGGTACAAAGAACGGTAAAGCCGATGCCCTTTCTCGGATGGGAGTGGAAGAACACTTGGTCAACCCTAAACCTGTACCAATCATTCCCGAACAAAGAATTCTGGGTGTAATCGCCACAGAATCCATAGAGGAAGTTAAGGATAAAGCCAGGCAACTTGTAACTCCAGCAGACATACAGAATTGGCATCTGCAGGGAAAGGACTTTGCAGTAAAGGACAACTTATTGTATTTCCAAGAACGATTATACCTACCCAGCACAGATTTACAGAAAAAAGTAATCTCTTGTTATCACGACTCTTTAATGGAAGGTCATCCCGGTATAGCCAAGACCGCAGAGATCATGACAGATACAGACATCCAAGGGGAGCTGGCGGTCCACCCCACCAGAAGCCTCAGAAAAGCACTGAAACATGTACAGGGTCAACTTGATATGCTTCGTAATAAAAAGGCAAGATAACTCAGAGAAAAACAAAATTCAATGACAATCTTGAACATCAAAGATGCAAATGGAAAAACACAAACACGCACTAAGGACATACGGGAGGCCTTCAAGGCATTCTATAAAGAGCTCTATGCGTCAGAGCACCCGGATGAAGAGAAACAAGACAGATTCCTACAATCACTCCCATTCCTGACAATATCAGAGGAAGACAAAATAGCGCTGGAATCACGGATAACAGAAGAAGTCCAGAGGGCAATAGCAGACCTTCCAAATTCTAAGGCACCAGGCCCTGATGGCTTCACGGCCCCCTTCTATAAAAAATATGTAGACATTCTCACTCCAGTCCTGACCAGGCTACTGAAAACATTCAAGGACAGTGGAAATTTAAACCCCTCCGTGAATGAGGCAAAGGTCCTAGTGTTCCATAAATCAGGTAAATACCCCACCCTCCCAGGCTCATACCGCCCCATTGCCCTGATAAATTTGGACACAAAGATCTACACCAAGGTTCTGGCTGCCAGACTGTCTCCCCTCCACCCGTCCCTAATAAACACAGACCAATCAGGCTTTATACCCGGCAGGCAAACACATGACAACTTAAGAAGAATAATACACCTAGTAGAAAAAACAGGCATTACCCATACACCGGCAATCTGTCTTTAGACGCCGAGAAAGCATTTGACCGGGTAGAGTGGTCCATTCTTTTTAAGACACTGCATCACATGGGATTCGGAGAACAATTTATAAATATGGTCAAAGCCAACTACAAATCCCCATCCATTAGAATTGTAATAAACTGGGAAGTCACAGACAGGGTGGAGATTTCAAGAGGCAGGGTTGCCCCCTCTCCCCTACGCCATATTCTTGGAACCCCTCCTTATCAAATTGAGGGAATCGGCAGGGGAAGAGGGACAGATGGCAGGCAGACAACAAAGTCATAGCATACGCAGATGACATGCTCCTGACCCTGGAGGACCCAGTTAGTTCCCTACCACAAACCCTTAAAGAACTTGAGGCCTTCGGAGAGATATCAGGATTAAAAATAAACAAGAGGAAATCCGAGATACTTTTTTTTAGCAGGGGACAAGGGGACACTGATAGAAGAGGCGGGTTTCCTAGGACTAAAAATAGCAGAGGAGGGTATCAAGTACCTAGGGGTGACACTCACACATAAGGTGGGTTATTCGCGAGTAACTACCCACAGCTGCTGGCTAAAGTGAAGAAGGATCTAGATAGGTGGAATCCGCTAAGGGTCTCCTGGTGGGGCAGAAAACAATCTGTGAAAGAACAAGTTACTTTCTTACCTGGTAACGTTCTTTCAATGGGATGGTCCGACGAAGTATTCCATATCTATGACATGTAATCACCACAGCTGTGCTGCTTCGGAAACTTTTTTCGGCGTCTGCGTCCTGCGTCGATGACGTCGATGCGCCGTCGTCGAGGACCTCCTCCGACGTCATCCGATGTGATAAGTAGGACGCACGACGCCCGTAGCCTCAGTTGTAGTTTTTTCCCCCAGAACGTGTGACACTAGTCAACTGCCAGTCAGACACAAAGCCTTGCGGAACGTAAGCTGCAATCGCAAAGAAATTCTGCAGCGGGGAGGCAGGGCGGGAGCGATATGGAATACGTCGTCGGACCATCCCATCGAAAGAACGTTACCAGGTAAGAAAGTAACTTGTTCTTCGAGGGGATTGGGTCCTCCGACGTATTCCATATCTATGACAGACTCCCAAAGCAGTACCACAGCAAGGAGGAGGGAAAGAATTTAGAATAGCCAATCAAATAGCAGAGCAAAGGACCGCCTTGCCAAAGGCCAGATCCTGTGCTCGGATGGAATCGAGGGAATAGCGACGTACAAATGTATGTACTGAAGCCCAGGTGGCTGCATCACAGATGTTGCGAATAGGAACACCCCTCTGCAGGGCAGTAGATGCAGCCATACCCCTGGTAGAATGGGCCCGCAAGCCAGCCGGTGGGTCCTTACCTGCCAAGCGGTAGCACTGCGAGATGGCCAAAATAATCCAGCGAGACAAAGTCTGTTTCGTCACAGCTTGCCCCAAACGCTTTCCAGCTTAACCAATTAAGAGTTGATCGTCCACTCTGACCCGGGACATGCGTGAAACATAAAAGCTTAAAGCTCTCCTAGGATCAAGCCTATGGAGCCTCTCCTCTTCCTTACCAGGATGCGGAGGAGGATGCGGAGGAGGATAGAATGCCGGAAGAACAACCTTCTGGGTCAAATGAAATTCAGTCACTACCTTCGGAAGAAAAGAAGGACGAACTCTAAGGACAACCCTGTCCTTGTGAAATACAGTGAAGGGTGGCTTAACTGAAAGTGCCTGTAACTCACTCACTCTGCGAGCGGAAGTAACCGCAACTAAAAACACAGTTTTCAGAGTTAACAGCCTCAAAGGGCAAGAATGTAAAGGCTCAAACGGAGCACCCATAAGAAACTTAAGAACAAGGTTTAAATCCCAACCGGGCACCAGGAAAGGTGATGGAGGGAACACATTAGTGAGCCCTTTCAGAAACTGTGAAATTAAAGGGATTTTAAAGTAAGAACACTCTTCAGACGAGCGCTTAAAGATGGACAGCGCCGCCAGGTAACCTTTAATGGTACCCACTTGCAAGCCCCTGTGGGCCAAAGAAAGTAAAAAGGACAGAACCATGGGGATGTCACATGCAAAAGGATCCACATTCTGAACTCGGCACCAGTCGCAGAACTTACGCCAACGGTACAGAGACTTTGTTGCTGGCCTTCGGGCCGAAAGCAACACCTCCATCACGTCTTCAGGGAGGTCCCAATCCTTATACCT
This sequence comes from Ambystoma mexicanum, assembly GCF_040938575.1. Taxonomy (NCBI): domain Eukaryota; kingdom Metazoa; phylum Chordata; class Amphibia; order Caudata; family Ambystomatidae; genus Ambystoma; species Ambystoma mexicanum. Next base: position 1,293,426,603 of record NC_090932.1, read on the forward strand.
CAACCTTTCAGAAGCCAAGCGTGAAGGTTGAGGGATCTGACCTCTGGATGGAGAACCTGACCCCCCTCCCGTGAGAGCAGATCGTCTCGGTAGGGAAGACGACGTGGAGGGCAGATGGACAATTCGAGAAGGTCCGGGTACCACGTCCTCCGAGCCCATGCCGGAGCAATGAGGATCATCCGGGAACCGAACTTCCGTAACCTCCGCAGCACTTGCGGGATGAGGGGGACTGGAAGAAACGCGTACAGCAGCGGGAATGACCACTCCACCACGAACGCGTCTCCCAAGGCTCCTTTTGGAGGAAATTCCCGCGAGCAAAACTTTTCGCACTTCCGGTTGACACTGGAGGCGAAAAGATCCACTTGAGGGGTCCCCCAAAGGGAGAAGATCTCCAGGAGAATCTCCTGAGCCAACTCCCACATCGTGCTCTGCCTGCTCAGAGCGTCCGCCGTCACGTTTTCGTCTCCGGCCAGATGAACTGCCGAGATCGAAACTTCCTGCTGGATGGCCCAGAACTCGAGCTGCATCGCCTCCCTGCACAGAGGATGTGACCCTGCCCCCCCCCCTTTTTGTTGAGGTAGTGCACGGCCACTGTGTTGTCCGTCAGGATCAGGACACTCTTTCCTCGCACAGTCGGCAGAAAAGCCTTCAGGGCTAGCGTGACGGCCCTCAGCTCCAACAGATTGATATGGAGTCTGGACTCCGACAGAGACCAACGACCGCTGACTGTCAGCCCGTTGGCATGAGCTCCCCATCCCGTGAGGGATGCATCCGTCACGATCGTCACCTCCGGCCAGGGAAGCCAAAATGGAGCCCCCTTCATCAAGTTGCCTTCGACGGCCCACCACAGAAGATCCCGGGCGACCGAGGGCGGCACCTGAACCGGGTCCGACATCCTGCCGGAGGACTGCGACCATTGCGTCTTGAGTGCCCACTGCAAAGATCTCATCCGCAGGCGAGCCTCTGGCACCAGAAGAATGCAGGACGCCATGAGGCCGAGCAACCTCAAGAACTCGAACGCTGGGCATGCTGAAACTTGTGCACCATCTGCTGAATGTGAAGAGCCCTCACCTGGGGAGGAAAACACTGCCCCAGGGAAGTGTCGAGCACTGCTCCGATGTACTGGAGCCGCTGGGTTGGCGTCAAATGGGACTTCTTTAAATTGAGGGAGAAGCCCAGCCTGTGAAGGGAGTGGCAGGTGACGGACAGATGATCCAGGACCTGCTCGGGAGAGCTCCCCCTGATCAACCAATCGTCCAGGTAGGGGTAGACGTGAATCCCCCCTTGCCTGAGATGCGCTGCCACCACCACCATGAGCTTGGTGAAAACCCTCGGGGCGGAGGTCAATCCGAACGGCAGGACCCGAAACTGAAAGTGCGAGTCGCCAACCGCGAACCTCAGGTACTTCTTGTGCTTGGGATGGATCGGCAGATGGAAGTAAGCATCCTTGAGGTCGAGTGACACCAACCAGTCCTGAAGCTGAAGGGCCTGGAGGACTTGAGACAGAGTAACCATCTTGAACTTGTCCTTCCTGAGGAGTTTGTTCAAACCGCGCAAGTCCATGATGGGTCTCAATCCCCCGTCTTTTTTCAAAATCAAAAAATAAGGGGAATACCATCCCTTGTTCCTCTCCGCTACAGGCACCAGTTCTATGGCGCCTTTCTCCAGCAGGGCTTGAATTTCCTGCGCAAGGAGCGGATCCGGACTCTGCAAAGAAAGGTTCCCCGGTGGATTGTCGCGAGGCCTGTGCCGAAAAGGAAGACAGTAGCCGTGGGTTATGATCTCCAGAACCCACACATCTGAAGTAATGGCTTGCCACTCTACAAGATGCTGCGCCAGCCTTCCCCCAACCGGCGAACCATGGGACATGGCCTCATGACTGAGTGGGAGCGGCTGCGGCGTTACCTGAGGGCAAAGAGGCAACTGCCCGAGCGGCCTTGGCACCACGGGTACCCTGTCGTCCACCTCTGGTACCCCTGCGTTGGCCTCTTTGACTGCCAGCTCCTCTCGCTTTACTGAAAGACGAGTAATAGCGAAAGGAACCACCCCTCCACTGCTGTCCCCTAGGACGAAAAGGCGGAGGTTGGCGAACTGCAGCGCCCAACGACTTCGCTGCAGCTTTTGAGGTCTGCAACCTCTCAAGGCTCTCGTCAGCCTTGCTGCCAAAAAGGTGTTAACCGTCAAAGGGCATGTTGAGGAGCCGGGACTGCACATCAGGAGCAAACCCCAACTTCCGCAACCACGCAAACCTGCGTATCACGGTGCTCGCCGCCATGGACCTACTGACGCATTCAGCTAAGTCCAAACCCGACTGAACGGACTCACATGGCATCCTTACCATCCTGGACCATAGCAAGGAAACCATCCCGTTCGTCCCCTTCGGGAATATGTTCAGCCGCTAATGCAACACAGTTCCACAGAGTGTGTGTGAAACGAGACAAGGCACAAATGGAGTTGGCCGCCTGAAGCGCCATACCACCAGAAGAAAACACTTTCTTTGCCCAGCCATCAAAACGTTTGTTGTCCCTATCAGGAGGGATGGTAGGGTACGACGCCTGCTTTGCCGGGGCCGTGGCCGCCTGCACCACCAAACTCTCCGGAGTGAGGTGCCTGGTCAAGTAGCAGGGGTCGCTACTGGCTGGACGGTATTTTCGCGACAAGGATCTGCCCACCGCCGGGAGACTCTCCGGAGCAGTCCAAGCCGCCGCCACCCTTCTCTGTAAAGCCATATGGAACGGCAGTACCGGATCAGTTGGGGGACCAACATCAAGGATGTCCCTCAGATCATCCTGCACAAACTCCCCTGGGGGAGCAGACCATCCCAAGTACTCAGAAACCCTAGCCATAAGGCGCCGGTACGAGGAATCGGCATGAGAGCCAGGCTCAGGCCTACAAAACTCCACCTCCGGAGAGGTGTCCAGTCCACTGGCATCATGCAGTGACTGTCTCAAATCGTCAAACTGACTATGGCCCGAGACAATTTCATCTGGAACCTGACTAGGAGCCAGGCCATCAGAATCCTCATCCGCCTCTGAAATATAGTCCAGGTGGCGAAAAGAAGGCACCCGAGAGTGCTTGCTCTTAACCAGAGCCTTCCTAGGGGGTTCACCCGTGCCACGGGGTACCTCCGACACGAAAGGCGTCGATGGCGTCGAGCGAATCGGCGCCAGCGTCGAGAGAACCGGCATCGGCGCCGAGAGGATCGGCGTCAACGTCAGATGCAGCGCCTCCAGCATCGGCGGCGTCGACACAGCCCTCGAGGCCGGAGCCCCGAGCGTGTCCCTCTACGACCTGAGCATCGACGGCTTCGACGACTTCCTCGGAGCCGGAGCCTCGAGAAAGCCCAACGACGCCCTCGACGCCTCAGACGTTGATGTCTTCCTCGAAGACCTCACAGGTGCACACGGTCTCGAATGCGTCGAGGACCGGGACCTGGAACGGGTACGTCGAGAACGAGTCTCCTTGTCCGAACGGGACCTCTCCCGTGACTCGTGCCGACCACACTCTTGCGAGCGGTGTCTCTCGACCTCTCACGACCGACCCCACTCGGGGGCGCGGACGGCTTAGTACCCTGCGACTCAAGAATCGCCAGCATTTTCTTCCCGAAGGAAGCCCATTCCTCCGGCGTCGCACGGCTGGTGGGGTAAGCGACGTGCCGGGCAGAGTCCTCCGAAGAGGACCTGGAAGACGACCGGTGTCGGCGCTTCCGAGAATGCCTCGAAGAGGCTGAGGAGTGGCAAGACCGACTCCTAGAAGGAGACCCACGAGACTTCCGACGATGACGCGGAGAGTCACCCCTCGAATCATCCGTCGAAAGCCCCGCAGATTTCGACTTCCGGGGCTTGGACACCCGACCTACCGACAACAACTTCTTACGTTCGCGTAAGGCTTTGGACGTGAGCGACTGGCAGTCGATAGTCATCCGTGTCGTGGGCCTCCCCGAGGCACCAGAGGCAGGCGTTGTGCGAGTCCGTCACCGACATCTTGGACCCACGCGCCCCGCACTTCTTGAAACCCGGACGCGGGGTCGAAGACGAAGTAGAAGACATCGTCACACGAAGGATTGTCACAAAACGAACAGGTTCGAAGAACCGAGAAGAACAGAACTCCAAAGAGTCGAGGCGTGAACCGAGAATCACGAAGCAACACGTTCGCGGAAAAAACGGAACTGAGGCTACGGGCGTCCTACTTATCACATCGGATGACGTCGGAGGAGGTCCTCGACGACGGCGCATCGTCGTCATCGACGCAGGACGCAGAAAAAAGTTTCCGAAGCAGCACAGCTGTGGTGATTACATGTCATAGATATGGAATACGTCGGAGGACCCAATCCCCTCGAAATGAGCATACATTCTTTCTTTGCAACATCCCGTAGTAAAGCCATCTGTGAGAACTTGAAGTTTCGAATCCATCTATGTACTGCGCCTCAATGTGCAAATGCAAACTGGCTTCTCTCCCATCTGCAACGGCTCGCTTGGCGCGTTCTAAGGCCCCCAATTTTGTCCTCGTTGTCTGCGAGCTTTGAAGCCCTAAAGAAACTCCACAACCATAACTATTGAGACTTAATTTTTTGGGGAAGGTCAGAGAAAGTATAAAGTACCCGAGGAGTTGAGTTGAAAGTGAGATTTATTGTTTGTTTTATTATTTGCAATACGCAAGCCTCCCCTCTGAACAGTGCCCAGCATTTAGAAGAGATTGCGAAAATTAGTTACATCAACAAAAATATATACATACACATAGACAAGGTCAGCAATATGAGGTGAATAGAGAGAGAATTCAAAGATGACACCCAGGTTGTTCGGCACCCAGGATGGTGAAGGTAGGGGTTAGGGTTAGCGTACTTTGTATGCATACTGTACAATAACATTTATTTACAAAAAGACATAGTATTACAATTATTTAAACCGGGATTTGTACTTCACAACCAGCTCTCCTTTGGGTGGACATGGCTCAGTGGCAATGTTGGGTGGCAATGGATCAGTGCTGTGCACAAAAACGTTCAAAATTCCATATCTGTGCTTTTCTAATACAGCAACAATAAGGCTTTTGACAAAGTCGAACTCCATTTCCTCATAGACTGGTTTGAGCACCCATTGCTTACTTCTTTTTGAAAAGGCCTTAGTGTAGCGAGGCATCCTTACATTACCCTTAGTCCTAGATTGTTCACGGCCGAGATTCTCGTTATGGGCCAAGACCGCTAGTAGAGTCCTATGTCTCATGCCCTGTATGCTGAAATGCAAGCGCTTTGGCCTGTACTTTAGGCACATAAACACCTCCAAACCTCCTGTGTGACAGAATTCTGTCAGTCCCCTCAAATCTCTTGATAGAGTTTTATCGAAAAACAATCTTCTCAATGGCTTTGTGTGTCGGTGAAGATGGATTCAACCACTTCTTCCGTTCCTCTGCTGGGGACAAAGGGCCATGTTCACATTGGTGGAAATGTAGGTTTTCTGACCAGCGGTGCACGTTGGGACAGTGGTGCATCAGTGACCGACATTTTTCAAGTAGTATTTCCACTGACCCTTCACAAGTTTTGGAGCTCCACCAAAGATGGTTGCTGATAGACTGGGACCACTCTGAAATACTTTCCAAACCTTTTTTTTCCCCCTGCAGCCGAGATTTTCTTATTGATTGATTTAGCAAGATGCCATACGTCAAATTGATGTTTAATATCTGGGAACTGCTCTCTGATTGTCTTGGCAATTGAAACGTGTCTGTCCGTGGCTATGAGGTCGATGTGCATTCCCCTCGATTGCAGATATTCCACTGATTTTATAAATCCTAGTTTCTCCATGGCCACTGAGGATGTACATTGTGTTACCTGCACGACCACCGAACTCACAATTTTCTTACTATCCATGTCCTGAAAGTGGTAGGTGCAGTACTTGGTAGAAAATCCAGGGCTGTCGCACTGTCCATCGCCGGCTAGCCTGAATCGTTTGCCTTCGAATGTACTTGCTAGAGACAATTGTTCAATTTTCCAAGCATCACTAATGGCCGGAAACAGATATTCATGTTGGTATTTGTAGTACTGCGTTTTTTAAATTAAATGGAGTCCCACAAACTGAAAGAACTTTCTAAAACTGGACCCACTAAAAAGTGAGGCAGCTGCACACAGTAGATTGCCTGATGGCAGTTTCCCCAGCATCGGCTGTGCAGACCATGAGAACGTATGATTTAATCTACAGGCGGCATGTATTTTGACGTTACTGCCTTGTTTTTGACGAGTCACATGAATCAATGGCTTCCCACATACTTTCCCTCTAACTGAATGCCCACATTTCAGCATACTTCTAATATTCATCAAACAACTGTTGAATACTATGTATTTGCCCTCTTTCATTCATTCATTCATCCTGCGTCAAAGTTGTTTCGGCCTGTGACGTTGAGGAAATAGCAGCACATTTGAAAGAAATATCGCTGCAATCAAGTTCTGATGCGTTGGTGAATGCTGCTGCTGGTTCATTCTCTGTCATTTCAACATCTGCTACTTCAACATTGATGGGAGAACACAACAATGTCGACAGCTTTTTGGGTGGCAATTTTTTGGTGGGTGTAGATTGTGTGAATTGATCTGCGACTACTTCAGAGCTATCTTCAATACATTCAGTATCATCTTCTTGTGGTGGTGCGGTCGCACTGTAGCAATGGTCCTTTACAACTTTACTGGATTCTCCGGACACATTAATTTCATGTTCTGGCCATTGGACATGAGCATCTCTAGTCTCAACACGCGGCGTCTGAATTAATAGTTCCTCCATAGTGTAAATGGTCTGCCAAGCATTATTCGCTTCACTGTCTGTGTATGTATAGTTCGGACACCCACGGGTAACTAGAGGATAGATTGGAAAAGGGATGTTCAGTTTAGACACAAGATAAAGTATAGTACAATTGACTTGAAAAAAACAAAATAGTCCCCAGCACAAAAAAAAATTCTAAAGTTATGAACTGTTTGTAACTAACCTTATTTTTTGTTTCTTTTCTTTGCAACTTTTTTGACTCGACCTTCAACATCTGCACACTGTTGCTCCGATACATATCCGCATGTCTCCCCTTCCTCTTGCGCTGCAACGACTTTATTTTCTGTATCCGCATAGACAGCACGGAATGAGGCTCCATCGACTCCCTGAAACATAGTATTTTCATTACTGTGTATCAAAATATTGTTAGCATAAAACACACGTGAGGACGAACACACATGTACATCTCAATAGCCAAACACGATTTAAACATTCTGTGGAACAATCAAACGACAAGTATTCGAGCTCTGATGACCTATTTCGATGGAGCCGTCAGTATCCATACCTCTGGCTCTGCATGGACTCCTACAAATGATTGTATTGAAGAGGAGGCATCAGCAACTCCCTGAAACACAGTACTTGCGTTAGTATGGTTTTCAATATTGTAAACATAACACACACTTGGGGTCGACGGCACAGGTACATCTAAAGAGATAACCACAAATGTTGCATTGTCTAAAAGAATCAAGGAATATTTAAATATGATCAGATTTAATCGACTTATTTCTCCGATTTCTTTACATCTGCATCATCTAAATGGGATCTTGTGATTGTAGTGGAAGCTCCATCGTCTCCCTGAAACACAGTACTTGCGTTAATAGGGAAGAAAGTATAGCAAATGGAATCGCGTTATATGATCACGCTTGATGGAGCTGTCAGTATCCATACCTCATGCTGCTGAAGAATATCTAGGGCTGTTGTCAATGTGGTGCGCACTTCCAAAAGCTGTTGCGCCGATTCGTATCCGCATGGTACCGCTTCCACCGGAATTACTTGAATGTCAGGCTCTGCATCAACTGCGTGGGTTGACGATTCAACAACTGCCTGAAACATAGTATTTGCATTAGTAAGGTTTACAATATTGAAAACACAACACACGCTTGGGGTCGACGGCACAGGTACATATCAACGGCTAACCACGAATGAAACATGGTGTAGAACAATCAAACGGCAAGTGTTCCAGTCCTGACGATCACGGTCGATGGAGCGGTCAGTATCCATACCTCGTGCTGTTGAAGAACATCTAGGGCTGTTGTCAATGTGGTGGACGCTTCAGCATCTCCCTGAAAGAAGGTACTTGCATTAGTATGGATAACACTAATTATAACTGAAAACAAACACCAGGGGACGACAACTAAGGTGTATATCAATTGGAAAGCACTAACCAAACAATTGGTAAAATAATCACACGATACATAAAAACTATTACTTGACATGCATAAAACAAGTCTGTAGCGAAATAGCTGAGTACGATTACCTGATACGCGCTAGAAGTGGTTGATAACTGCGAGCACGTGACGGAAGTAGAATGTTCTTGCTTCAGATTCAAGGGATAGTCAAGAAGTTGTAAAGGTAAATTATTGTTTGATAATGAAATGCCAATATTTAAAATTGCCATGTAGGGAGACAGAATACTTGAGTAATGCGCAATATAGCACAGTTGCCTGTGCCCATATATAGATTTCGTTTGTGCGTTATGAAATCTAAAAATATATTGATAAATGTCATTATTCAAAAAGCTATACACTCATATCAATGTCGAAAGTATTACAAATTGGAAACAACACCTAAAATATCAATGAATTCATTCGGCTACCTACACACTACCGCAAGGCCTAAAGCTAAAAACAGACAATTGACTCACCAGTGGCGGATTGTGGACGAATAGAGTGGGAATAGCGTTTGCGAGCAATTTTCGTGTCAATCGCCGTTTATTCTTCTTTGTTACCCAAGATGTGGTGTACATGTTCGAGGGAAAGTGCCGGCTGCAGATGCGGTATCGATCACCCCTCTTGTCCTCAAAGACTTGTTGGACTCTACTTTCCAGCTCATCCAGTGGATATCCGCAATGTCTGACCCATTCTCTTATTCGATCAACAGTTTTCGGGAATACATGCATTGTAGTGCCTTCAGATTTAGCATGGGTCTTCACAGGGGAAGCGCTAATCGAACAGGCAGGCAATGTTGTAAATTCAGAAAAGTAATTATCAAGATTATTATAAAACCTTGATGAATAAAAATGTCAAAAAAGTAAATGAACCATACCATGCTCAATGCAAGGTTTGTTTTGGTCGCCGGAACCATACCAGTTCATCATGTGCGGCTTAGTATTTGCATAAGTTACATAAATGTTTTAAATTATGTGACTAAACTCTGAACATGTGACTCGTCCCTTGGATGTTCTGTCTTGCACGAAAAGGAAACATGCTTACATTATAGACTGGACCCCCGAAGGATGCCATTCGATGACAATTGAAACAGATGAAAATAAATAGATCTATTGATAGCATAACAATTGAAACTCAAGTCAACAGCAATGAGACCAATGACCACAGCTCTATTGGGTACTGTAATAGCCAATAGATTGAAATGTAAAAATGACCGAAATAGGACTAGGATACATGGCCTTACCTTGACCAACAAACAGTTGGATTCAGCAGGCCGAGCAGTATGTTGCAGGAGAACAGGTAGATGGCCACAGGTAGCACACTGACGAGTTTGCTCGAAACGGTCACAGATAGCACGGCGACGAGCAGATTAGCATAGATCTCAGTGCTTCTCAGGTAAAAGGTTCAGGAGTTGACTTGCAAAGCACAAAGATGTTCTCATGAGACATATCAAGTGGTTTATAAAGTATTAGAAACAGGGGTGTGTTTGTGAATGAATGTCGTGTGTATGTCGTGGTATTATGTTTATTGCAGGAGGGGCGGCCTGCCTCGGTGGAGGCCTGCCTGGAGACACGGGGTCTGAGGAGGCTATGTGAGCGATGGCCCCTGGGCGTGGGATACCTTTTGAAGTGTACATGCTGTTTGGCACCTTGGCCGTTTGCGCCCGTGACAGCCCCCTATGCCAGCGCTCATCCCCGGGTGTGAACCGCCTTTGATAGAGGGGGTGGGATGGATGGGCCTGGGGCGTGCAGATAAGGCACAGGAAGACTGCTGAATGGAGATACACTTATGTGGATAGCAGGGGGGCGGCCTGCCTCGGGGGAGGCCTGCCTGGAGACACGGGGTCTGAGGAGGCCATGTCAGCGATGGCCGCTGGGCGTGGGATACCTTTTGAAGTGTACATGCTGTTTGGCACCTTGGCCGTTTGCGCCCGTGACAGCCCCCCATGCCAGCGCTCATCCCCGGGTGCGAACCGCCTTTGATAGAGGGCCTGGGGCGTGCAGGCAAGTGTGTGGGAGCGAGGGGCCATCAGGCCCCTCTCATCCTTTACTTCTCAGTAGAAACTCGTACCAAGTGCCTCCAGTAGTGGGTTCGCCCCTTGCCCTTATGTGATGTTAACTTTGGATGACATTTGCGTAGATGGGAACACTGAGCAGGACACGGGGTATCTATTTTTGTACCCCCTTTCCACTCCATCTTGGTGACCAGGCCTCACTGCGATAGTACAGCGCGCAGAGCACATGGCCCACACCCTCGTTCCCACTCTGACTGGAAAACTCCAGGAGGTATTTGCAACAGCTAATAAATGTAACACATCACTCTCTGAGATCACGGTCCTGCATGTGAACCGGCCTGAACCAAGCACATAGCTCGTTCATCTCCACAAACGTGTCCTTGCCCACGCACCCTCGCCAGTGGAAACTTACTGCCATTCTGACCCTGTGTCCCTGCAAGGTATTCTCTTCATGTGCCAGACCACTGACCACGCCATGATGCCCACCTAGCAGATCCCCAACTAACATTAGACCCCTACTGCAGTATATCGTTGCCTATCAATAACAAATGCCACATACCGGAGATTCTTGTGAGCACAGACCCACACTTCAAACTGTGTATTATAGTGGTCAAGACCCTTCACCCAAGGCCTGTATAATCCAATGTTAATTGATAGTCAGACCATCCACCTTATGGCGATTTGCAAAAAAAAAAAAAAAAAAAAACGCAAAATTTGCCATTTCCCGCAATTGCCGCTATAAATCATTAAATGAGCGCAAAAAAGACACGTTAGCTTAGTGTGTCTTTTTTCGCGCTCATTTAATGATTTAGAGCGAACACAGCTGGCTGCTGATTGCAGCAGCTTGAGGGTTAACACCTCGGCTCTGCGTTGCAGGCCCAGGATTGGGGGAGGGTCACGCAGGCCTGGGAGATGCACAGCATTTGGCTGTGACCCCAGGCACCTCCAAGGCTCATTGAGTGCCCGAGCTGACAGTTGGTGAAGCTAGCCAGGTAAGCACTGGCCTGTCCACTCATCTGCCCCCAACTCAGAGCACCCAAAGAGGCCACTGGACTGTTTTCATTCCCGGCGCTCGACAGGAAAGTAAATTACTTTCCTGTCGAGCGCCGGAAAAGAAAGCATAAACTTAATGCTTCCTGACACTCGTCTACAATTGGTATCATGCAGCCCAGCCTCAAGGCTGGGCTGCATGATACCAATTGAAGACTCTCGTAGCTGTATTAATTTCAAATTGCTTTACAATTGGTATCATGGGCTGCATGATACCAATTGTAAAGCAATTTGAAAACGAATACAGCTACGAGCGTTTGTATCATGCAGCCCAGCCTTGAATCAAGGCTGGGCTGCATGATGCCAATTGAAGACTCTCGTAGCTGTATTCGTTTCAAATTGCTTTACAATAATTGTAAAGCAATTTGAAACGAATACAGCAACGAGCGTTTGTATCATGCAGCCCAGCCTTGAATCAAGGCTGGGCTGTATGACACCAATTACACACAAAATTGGGTGTTAAAATTTATGAAAGGCAAATGCCATTCGTCCTGTGCAATTTTGGTGGTTATGCAAAGCCAATTTAATGATATATGCATATTTCACCTTGATATGCTAATTTCTGATGACATCACATGCCATTGCATTTGTTAATGAGTTCCCTCCCCCACTTTAATTTGTAGGACTTGACCCCTGGTAGTGTTGTGATGTTTCATTTCTGTTTGAGGGTGTGTTTAGTCACAATGTGTGGGTGGCATAAACAAGGAATTATGACCACCCAAGAGAGTTCATTGTTTGGCTAGGTATTATGGGCTTGCAGTTACTGCCACTGCATTGCCCCTGTGTCTTGGCCTCATGGATTCCTTCCATGGAGAAGTGTAGAGTTGTTCCCCCTCTCTCCTGGGGTCATAGGACAAGCGAAAAGCAAACCTATGGGCTTCAACCAGGGTTAAACTTTTGAATTCAAGCCTATCTGTTTATTTGCTCTCCACTTGTCTGCTGGAAGTAGTGGCACAGCACCATTTCCTTGGAGCTCATCAGGCTGTATCCCCCTTCCCCCACCACAATCCAAAATGTTAGGCTGTGGTGACTCGACCTGGCTGTCCTACAGAGCGCAGCCAGACAGAACACATTTTGTTCCTCACTAACAAAAGCCTTGCAATTACTTGGTTTTAGGCTAAAAAAGATGTTAAATGATATATTTTTCAACGTTAGAAAATGCCGCAAAAAACGCAGCTGGGTGCCGCAATTTTTTTCTTTTTTGTGCCGCAATATTTTCCATTTCATGCCGCAATTTTCTGGAGGGTCTGATTATTGTTGGAACGTTGCATTTCACCAAAGCGCCATTTAAAGTTAAAATCCTCGAAAATGCATCGTGCTGTAAAAGATAAATTCGCTAAGGTACGGATTGCTTAAACGGGAGCAGAGTCGGAAAGCGCAAAGAAAACGACACTCAACACAGCCAGTCTCTACTCTACGCACACACATGCACACACATGCAAGAGGCCCGTCTGTCTGCTGCTGTCCCGGAAACAAGGAGCGCCCATGTGACACACACACACACACATACAACAGACAACTGTCTCGTGCAGGAAGCCCAATTCTATCGGGATTCAATCAGACAGCCGCAGACCATGGCATAGACTGTAAACTAAAGGTCTGATTGGGTACTGAAAGGTGTGCAGCATCTGGTTGCTGTGCGAGGAGGCAGGGAAGCAGCCAGCACCATTTCAGCATAGACGCACCATTTCAGCATAGACGATCAGAGCCCCAGCCAGCGATGCACAACACGAGCTGGCCCGCTCCACCACCTCGGCCCTGCCATCAACATTGTTTTTTTAAAAAAAATCTTCATTCCCATCACTGCACTGGCACCAATTCCAGACCCACTAGCAGTGAACTTGTTGTGCCCCCAGCACTTGATTGGTTGCTCTTGCAATGCCCTCTGGTGTGTGGGGGCTGCGGGCAGGAATGGGGAGCGCAGTGGCCATGTGACTTTATTTTTGGTATAATGTATGTCCGCAGGGCAGGCTTCAAAACCGGCTTTATCTTTTCCCAGGTCCGCCCACGCCACAAAAAATTTTTTTTATATGTGCAAATGTAAAATAATAAAGACGTGTTTTCTGCCTAGCCAGCTCCCCCTCCAGGATGGGCACTAGACTCCCCCCTACCGCTCAAGTTGCAATCCCCAGACCCCCCCCCCCCCCGAACTTTGTTTTGTGTACTAGGCGACCTGCCAGTCTACCTAGTTCTTCGCTTATGGAACACTAAAATCTCCAACCGATCTAGACCTGCCTTCAGACCGTGGATGTGCTTGAGAAAACCCGTTGGTTGCAGGCTTAGTCAGAATGGCAAAATACTTAGCCGTTTGGGTGCTAGGCTTTCTCTTGGCAAGCTCTTCCTCTGTAGACAAATTATAGAGTGTTCCCCTCGAAAGGGAGGTCAAGAATTCTTTCTTGACCTTGGTTGGTGACTTTAATGGCGTGCATCCAAGCAGACCTGCGCATAATCCACTCCCACACAGCCCTCTCTACTGGCAATATCTAGGAGCGCTAATGGGGACTCTAGTCCTGTGCCACCAATTTGGCCTCCATCAGCCCCAATTTAAAGTCTGCCTGCCTGTTCAAGGGAAGACCATGAGCAAACTCAGCAATCTCTCGCCAGTTTGATTTGTTGCAGCCAATAAGGCAACCGCATTGGACTGCGGCAGGTGCATGGCCGAGTTAGCATAAACGTTTCTGCCAAAAGCTTCAAGCAGCTTGTCCTCCTGGTTTAGAATGGCCGAGGTGGTCCGAGAAGCTGAACCCGACCATGCTGGCTTAGAATAAAGCGAAGCAGCTGCCACCACAGACAAATGGGGCTGTGGGCGAGACACTAACAACGGCCCCTGCACCTCCAACTACCTGTAGCGTGCATCCAATCTTTTGCTTACAGCTTGACAGGAGTGAGGTTTAGCCAAGAACTTCTCATTTACCTCTAAAACATTCTTCCGGAGGGGGATGCCAGACAGGGGATGTTTGAACAGCTAAAACCTCTGCTAGGACACGCGCTTCGGGTTGTTCTTGCAGAGGAGCTGACATCTCTAAAAACTCTGCCAGCCCAATTGCAACCATTTACAAACCCTTTGGCTGAGGCCCTTGTCCTTTACGCCATCTGTATCCTGGTCCTTGTGTACAGAGCGCTTGTCAGACTGGCCCTGTTGCTGCCGGTTTTGGTCAGGTACCCCAGAGGCTCCGTCCGAACCCACCCCACAACCCTCTGAGCATTGAGGGGCTTCAGCAGGGGAAGATGCGGAAGAGGGGGTGGTAGCAGAAGTGGAATGGGTGGCTGAGGCACTGTAGGCAGGGGCAGAGACATTGCCGGTGCGAGTGGCACTTGAGAATCCTTGCTACTGGCTCACTAATGGAGACCGCTCGCGATCCCGCAGGCTTTTCCACTGAGCTACGCTTTCTAGGCCCCTCTATTGCCCTTTCAAATGATAAAGAAAAAGAAATAATAACACGCAGCTCCACGTGGTAGGGGAGTGCACAGTGAAAAAATGCTGCTGCAAGCAGACGTCCCGTTCCCGTCTAGTGGGAAAAAGGACTGAGGTGTGGCGGGCTCAGCGTGTGCCATCACGTCTGCTCTCACGTCTTGGTGCACATAAATCAATTACAATAAAAGGGGTAAGTGCTCGGTTTTTCTGCGGAGCAAAAGACTTCAGTCCCACCCCCATATGGGGACACCCATACAGTATGGAGCAATGGGGAAGGGACGTAGGAGTAAGGTCAATTATTTAGAGAGATGATAGGTTCCCAGGGATTTCTTCTTCTCACATGAAGGGAACTACCTACCTGTTGAAGGTAGATTTGCTTATATGAAGTAAACAGACCACATCCTGGTGTTGGTAAATAATGTTGGCAAAAAATTATTCTTTTCACAATGTTCTCAGTTTAAGTACCTGGATCCTTCTTAGGGAAATAGATGGTGAGGTTTCTAGATTCATCTAGAATAAGAGAACAGCAAATAGGGTCCAAATGTTTCCCAAAGAAGGAGCGTGTGCTTTACTATTACACAGATGGTCTTAAGAATACTAATACTCCAGAAAGTTAGTCAAAGGTTTTATTTTTCTCAGAGCCCAAACTACAGTTGAAACTGGGAATGTGTGGCAGTAAGACACCCAATGGCTGTCCCCAGTCTCCCTTGGGCTTTCCACCACCCTAGCCGCTGGTTTCCCCGTCCCTCGATTGGTAACTAGGGATTGGCAACCCCTTCCATCTGATATATTGACTTGAGTGATGGCCTCAGGACCTCAGCCTTCGCTATCCAACTCTTTTTGTGAATTTACTAGATGGAATCCATACCAATATCTCCTAGGATGGTCAGATTCTCAGAATGGAATGTGGCGACGTCTCAACTGCACAGTTTCAAGTATGCACCCCTTTCCCGGACTTGTATTCCTGCCCCTGATATTATTGCAGCACACTGAACCGTTGGGTATCTAGGTGCTAGTTACATTAGGAGACATCACAAACACAAGATACAGACAATAAAAGAAAGAAACGTGAAAAAAAACCAGGAGGCGGGGGAGGAGGGGTATCACAATGTCTTAAAGTCTTGGTTCGGGGAGCTTTACAAGCGGAGAGTAAATGGGAGGAGGAAAAGAGGAGACAGGTATTCGATTGCCATAGTGTCTTAGCTCAGGGAGCTTTTAGGCAAAGAGACATGCTTTTAGTTTTTTTCCTGAGTGTCCAGAAGAAAGGTTCTTTTCTCAGGGTGATGGGAAGATTGTTCCAGAGCTTTGTGGCCATGACAGGAAAGCTCAGTCCGACTGTGGTCTTTCGGGTGAAGGTGGGCGATGGCTGTTTGTGGATATTAGAGGGCGTCACTACTGTTTCCTAAGCAGTCCTCTGCTTAAACCAGGGAAGCTAGACTAGGGATGCCTGACCCCAACAATATGCAAGCATTATCTGATGCAGGCCACCTCTTGTAATAAACTAATTTAAGGTGCTGCGGAGCAGCAGAAGGATGTAGATGTGAGCTCTTGGTGCTCTGTGAGGCCACCGCAAACCTTTATAGACATCTTAGCTGAAGTTAAATTAGTTGGTGCCATGGCCATGCTAGTAGCGGAGAGGATCTGCATTTGCCTGCAGCTTTCCTGTTGAAAAACAGTGCTGGGAAACGTGAAAACGCAGAGGTTCCCTGAAGAAACGAAGGAGCAGCTGCCATCTTGCCAGTGCGCTGTGGCTTGCCGGAGGACGTACCGGCCCCTGTGTGGCAGCGCAGAGGAGTTTACTGGCCACAGAGGAAGGTTGACCCGAGTGGCACTGAGCGAAGTGGGCGAGGGGGCACCAAGGCGGCCATGAAAAGGCTGCAAAGCCAGTGGTGCCTGGTGGAGATAGAACGGGAGACACCCGATGGACAATGAACCGGGGAGGCCAGATCTGCTGCGCTCATCCCAGGAAGTCAGGTGCATGATACTAGCCAGTGGGCTGAGCATCCTGATGTTGGAGCCGACAGGTGGAGTGGGCTACGACCAGAGTGGAGTCAGCCTGTGGCTTTCACGGAGCAAAGTGGGGCAGGGACACCAGAGAACACGGAGGCTTGCAGCACACTCCCCGCAGAAGCTGAGGACCGGCCGCCATCTTGCCCGCACGCCAACTGGATTGGGGCTTGCTGGAGGACGAACTGGAAGAGTCAGTCCTAGCAGCGCGTTGAACACTCTGAAGCAGGGGCCCTCAGCGGGGGAACTGAAGGGGATGGAGGGGCCATTGCCGAGTCCTGGACCTCAGTTGAGGAAAAGATAGACTGGCTATCCTCAGACGTCTCCTTTCTGTGTCAGGACTTCCGTAAGCTTTCCTCAACAGTGGGGGGAGGCAGAACAGCGAATATCTGACACAGAAGATGCTTGATAACACAGAAGCTCAAGACCCTGGAAAACCGTCCAGAGAATAGCGAAGGGAGGTCAACACGGAACAATCTCTGCATCTTGGGACTACCACAGAAAGCAGAGGGGGCCCTCCATGGAACTTTTCCTGGAGCAATGGCTCACAGGCCTTGGGGTGCCGAAGAAGCTTTCCAACTTCTCTATAAAATGAGTACACAGGATTCCAAGATGGCCGCCGGCACTGTGTAGACGTGCCGACGGCGCTCTCCGGACCCGTGAAATGTAAGGTGCCCACCACCCCATTTACGGACCGGGCGACAGAACTGAGGCCCCCCCCCAGAGTGGCGGGGGTGACAGAGAATAGCGGATCGAGCCACCAGGGTTGAAGAGGCAGCGAGGAGGCAAGGCTGCGCTGAGCAATCGGGCGGGTGCCGGAGAGGCCGCCGAGGAGCGCAGCTCAGCAGAGCTAGGAAGGCCAGCCCGCGTTGGGGGACGAAAAGGAAGCGCATTCCCCAGAGAGGTGGAGGGCCGTGGAGTTGGGGGATCTCTGCGGACATCCGCGCAAGAGCAGCGCGAGACGGAGAGACGCCCTTGGGGAGTGGTTGGCTGCTGTCCCAGAGCCAGGAGAGCCAAGGCGGGACGTTCGGCTCTGCGGGCAGCCCGCTCCTGCTGGCGGGTCTGGCCACGCCTGGGGAAACGCTCTTGGGGAGCTGTCGGCCACTGACCTGAGGACAAAAGAGCGGGACCAGGGCGATCGGCCCCGGGGGCGGCCCGTTCCTGCTGGTGGACGCGGCCCTGCCTGGAAGGTGAGAGGTGTGCGGCCGGGATCGCCGCCGGACGCAGCCTCGCTGGAAGAGAGCAGCTGAACGGAAGACATCCGCACAGGACAGGGTTCCCAACCCGTTGGTGGTCTCCGAGGGAGCAGCAGTTCTGGAGGAGGTGAAGCAAGGAATCCGGGCCCGACGGGCTTCCCGTGTGTGGGAGGGCGGACTGGTGCTGCGGGTCCCCCGGACAAAAGAGCAGCAAAGAGGTGGAAAAGCGGGAGACCTCGTGAACATGGACTTGCGCCCACAGTCATTTGCACTATTATTCAGTGACCCTAAGTGAACTGTTATCGCGCCATCACCCCACGGACAAATAGGGGGTGGACGGAGACACGATCCACCCCCCCTGGAGAGTTGAGAGCCCGGTGAAGGGTGTGGGGCAGGTTGGAACCCTAGTGGAGCGGAGGCAGTTGTGCGCCCTGCACACCGTTCAGAGGGAGAAGAGACGAGAGGGAGGCCGGTCGGGGTGCTGGCTGAGAGCAGAGGGGGAAAGCCAGTCCCGGCCCCCTAACATTCGGTTGGATCGGCTGGGAGCTGTTGAGGACTGGATCAGGGCGACGGCCGTAGGACGCGCCTGCTGGAGAGAGGTGAGCGGCTTGTCTACGAAACCCAAAGGGAAAGGGGGGAGAGGATTGCAGACTGCGGGGGACGCCCCGGGCACTTTGCAGGCGATGTGGCCACCCCAGCCTTTGAGAGAAGGTGCGGGGACCCCCCGGGGGCTAACAGGAGAAGACCCCACGCAAGGGGAATCGGAGGCCATGGCCCCCATGCCTAGACAGGAGTTCCTGGGGGAACTACAAGCCTTGCAAGCAAACTTAGCAAAGACCTTCCAGGAACAATTCCAGCTGACGCGCAACGACCTGAATGATGCCCTTGGGGAAATGAAACACGGGCTGCGACAACTGGGCAAAAGAACGGATGCCCTAGAGAAAGGGTTCCAAGAGGTGGACTCAGACACGACAGCCAATAGTGAAGCTATAGAGAGGCTAGACATTGCCACCAGAAACCTCGAAATCCAAATGGAGGACCTAGAAAATCGCTCTCGCAGAATCAATATAAGAGTAAAACTGCTGCCGGAATCGGTGATGGACAAGAACTTGAAGGCGGTGCGGATATCCTGGAAGAGGACAGCCCAGAGAGGGTTGAGCTGGACCGAGTGCACAGAACTGGTTGACTATCTAAAGGCCAGACAACATGGCCGAGAGACGTCCTGGCAGCGTTTAAGAGGTATGCTCAGAAGGAGGCGGTCTTCAGAGCAGCAAGACAAAAGGAACCAATCATGTATGAGGGCCACCAGATTGCTCTCTATCAAGATCTGGCGAATAGTACACTCCTGAAAAGGAAGCAAATGGCACCACTAGTGACAGCCCTCAAAGAGAAAGATATCCGCTACAAATGGACTTTTCCTTTTGGCCTGCTTTTCGAGTGGGAGGGGACTCAAAGGCGGATCACCTCTCTCCAGGAAGGGTCGGATCTTCTGCGACTGGATCTCGAGGAGGCGCCGGCGGGAGCGGTCCAGAAACCCTGGAATAGTCAGCCGAGACCTCGCCCATGGGAATGGACGAAAGTTGGAGATAAAAGACGGACAGAAGCCAAGAAATCCAGCGAAGCACAAGGCGAATCTGGGACGGAGCCCTAAAACGGAGAGTATTGTCAGGGGTGGTGGGCCTCTAGAAGGGTGATCTGGCAGAAGGGTTGCAGGTGGAGCAACCATGTTGGAACCGTAAGGGCGGTGATGCCCAAGTTGGGAGCGAGGAGAGGGCGGGAAGGCCTAACCTTCGGGGGAGGCAAAGAGGGGGTCAAAGTGGGGGAAGGGGGGGATGGCGACTAGCAGTGGATGGGGGGCGAGCAAAGGAACACTCCAGGATAGCAATAGTCCTTATATGCTAGGAATCTTCTCAAGTGGCTAACGCATAACGTAAGAGGGCTAAACACCCCTCTTAAAAGGAAGTTGGAGCACTTTACGCTGAAGGAAAAGCCGGATTTCATGGGGCTTCAGGAAACACACCTGCTGCGGAAAGATCAGGGCAGGCTAAGGTTGCGAGGTTATGACCAGATTCTCCATGCCTCAGGCCAAAGCAAAACAAAGGGCGTAGCCCTGGCTATTCGTAACACGGTGGCCTTTACTGTTTGCGACACGATCAGGGATAAGGACGGGAGGTATATAGTGGTCAGAGGGAAATACCAAGAGTCTCCCTACACAATAGCCGTGGCTTATGGCCCAACTCAGGCCAAGAGCAGTTCCTCCAACGGGATTTAAATATACTGGAAGAGCAGAGTTGCGGCCAAATAGTCTTAATGGGGGATTTGAACACAGCATGGGACAGGGAGAAAGACAGAGCCGGCAGACAAGGGGGAGGGGCGGTGTTGTCGGGGGAACTGAAGGAGAGGATCAGCAGGATGGGGTTAAGAGATGTTTGGAGGGAATTGAGGGGGCAAGAGGATGGCTATACCTTTCTGTCAGGAGTCCATGGATCGCAGTCTAGGATTGATTATATATTGTTATCGGTAGGCCTACTGGGGAAGGTCCGGGAGGTCTGTACTGGTCCAATTGGGATAGCTGACCATAAGATAGTTTCCATGGTAATGGACCCAGGTCGGAGGGCTAAGGGGATTTGGGGCTGGAAACTACCAGGGGCGTTCTTGAGAGACCCGGAAACCCGGGGGCGTATTGAAGAGAAAATTAATGCCTTTTTCGAGATTAACGGGAAGGAGGACACGAGTGAGGGGATAAGATGGGATGCATTTAAGGCCACCGTTAGGGGGGAACTCATTGTGGCATCAGCCCACCGGGCGAAGCAACTGCAGGCACTAGAAGCCCAACTCGAGGCTGAAGTGGAAACGGCTAGACAGGCAGCGGGAGGAACCCCCTCCCGGAAAGCTATGCAAGCCTATAGGAAAGCGGTGGGGCAACTGGAGCTCCTACGCACGAAAAGGGCCGAGGGTGCCTTATTAGCAGTAAGACAAAAGTATTATGCTAAGGCCAACAAATCAGACGCACTTCTGGCACGTCTGCTGAGGGGCAAAAGGACGAGAAACGCGATCACGGCTTTGAAGGCAGACGAGGGGGTCCGTGTCACGAGGCAAGAGGGCCTGCAAAAGATATTAGCAGAGTATTATGACTCTCTATATACTTCGCCGAATCCCTGCGATGTCAAGCAGGAGCAATTCTTGCAGCAAGTGCACCTGGGCGAAATCAGTAGGGAAACAAGAGAATTTCTTAATCAGGAAATCTCGGTGGAGGAGTTAAGAGAGGCGATAAGAGACCTTCCGATACACAAAGCCCCGGGTCCGGACGGTTATACTGCGGCATTTTACAAGCTGTTTGTCACGCAACTGGCCCCACAGTTGACGTTGCTATATAACTCCTTCCGCCAATCAGGTAGAATTGCTCCTTCTATGGAGGAAGCAAAGGTTACCCTTATACTTAAACCTAATAAGAACCCGGAGGAGAGGACGTTTTACCGCCCTATAGCCCTGATTAACATCGACGTCAAGATCTATACCAAGATCCTGGCGAAGAGACTCGACCCCTTCCTCCCACAGTTGATACACCCTGAGCAGGCTGGGTTTATTAGGGGAAGGCACCTGCTGACAACATTAGGCGAGTGGCCCATATAGTAGAAAAGGTACACAAAACTAGCACTCCCTGGTAGCTTTGGACGCGGAAAAGGCTTTCGACCGCGTGGAGTGGACGTTTCTTTTCCGGGTGATGGAGAGAATTGGCTTTGGGGGGGGAGTTTATGTCGATGGTTAAGGCTAACTATCAGAACCCCTCGATTAGACAGACCCTCCAGAAAATTGCGGCATGAAATGGAAAATATTGGGGCACAAAAAAGAAAAAAATTGCGGCACCCAACTGCGTTTTTTTGCGGCATTTTCTAACGTTGAAAAATATATCATTTAACATCTTTTTTAGCCTAAAACCAAGTAATTGCAAGGCTTTTGTTAGTGAGGAACAAAATGTGTTCTGTCTGGCTGCGCTCTGTAGGACAGCCAGGTCGAGTCACCACAGCCTAACATTTTGGATTGTGGTGGGGGAAGGGGGATACAGCCTGATGAGCTCCAAGGAAATGGTGCTGTGCCACTACTTCCAGCAGACAAGTGGAGAGCAAATAAACAGATAGGCTTGAATTCAAAAGTGTAACCCTGGTTGAAGCCCATAGGTTTGCTTTTCGCTTGTCCTATGACCCCAGGAGAGAGGGGGAACAACTCTACACTTCTCCATGGAAGGAATCCATGAGGCCAAGACACAGGGGCAATGCAGTGGCAGTAACTGCAAGCCCATAATACCTAGCCAAACAATGAACTCTCTTGGGTGGTCATAATTCCTTGGTTATGCCACCCACACATGGTGACTAAACACACCCACAAACAGAAATGAAACATCACAACACTACCAGGGGTCAAGTCCTACAAATTAAAGTGGGGGAGGGAACTCATTAACAAATGCAATGGCATGTGATGCCATCAGAAATTAGCATATCAAGGTGAAATATGCATATATCATTAAATTGGCTTTGCATAACCACCAAAATTGCACAGGACAAATGGCATTTGCCTTTCATAAATTTTAACACCCAATTTTGTGCGTAATTGGTGTCATACAGCCCAGCCTTGTTTCAAGGCTGGGCTGCATGATACAAACGCTCGTAGCTGTATTCGTTTCAAATTGCTTTACAATTATTGTAAAGCAATTTGAAACGAATACAGCTACGAGAGTCTTCAATTGGCATCATGCAGCCCAGCCTTGATTCAAGGCTGGGCTGCATGATACAAACGCTCGTAGCTGTATTCGTTTCAAATTGCTTTACAATTATTGTAAAGCAATTTGAAACGAATACAGCTACGAGAGTCTTCAATTGGCATCATGCAGCCCAGCCTTGATTCAAGGCTGGGCTGCATGATACAAACGCTCGTAGCTGTATTCGTTTTCAAATTGCTTTACAATTGGTATCATGCAGCCCATACCACCAATTGTAAAGCAATTTGAAATTAATACAGCTACGAGAGTCTTCAATTGGTATCATGCAGCCCAGCCTTGAGGCTGGGCTGCATGATACCAATTGTAGAAGAGCGTCAGGAAGCATTAAGTTTATGCTTTCTTTTCCGGCGCTCGACAGGAAAGTAATTTACTTTCCTGTCGAGCGCCGGGAATGAAAACAGTCCAGTGGCCTCTTTGGGTGCTCTGAGTTGGGGGCAGATGAGTGGACAGGCCAGTGCTTACCTGGCTAGCTTCACCAACTGTCAGCTCGGGCACTCAATGAGCCTTGGAGGTGCCTGGGGTCACAGCCTAATGCTGTGCATCTCCCAGGCCTGCGTGACCCTCCCCCAATCCTGGGCCTGCAACGCAGAGCCGAGGTGTTAACCCTCAAGCTGCTGCAATCAGCAGCCAGCTGTGTTCGCTCTAAATCATTAAATGAGCGCGAAAAAAGACACACTAAGCTAACGTGTCTTTTTTGCGCTCATTTAATGATTTATAGCGGCAATTGCGGGAAATGGCAAATTTTGTGATTTTTTTGCAAATCGCAAAATCGCCATAAGGGGGATGGTCTGATTAGAGTAATGGTAAACAGAGTTCCCTCGAGACGGATATTGCTGCAGAGAGGGACAAAGCACGGCTGCCCGCTCTCCCCGCTGTTATATGCGATCTATCTAGAACCGCTTCTGCAGGCCATTAGAGACTCCACTGAGTTCCGGGGCGTTCCCTTTGGGGGAGTACAACACAAGGTTGCAGCTTTTGCCGACGATATGCTGCTTATGCTTTCGTCGCCAAACGAGTCTCTCGGAGCGAGTGTGGCCTTGCTGAAGACGAACGGAGAGGCCTCAGGATAAAAATCAATGTCAGCAAATCAGAGGTTTTGAACAACATTAGGAGCGGCAGAACGGGATAGTTTAAGGAGGAGCACCCTCTTCCAGTGGAGCCCTCGGGGGATCCGTTACCTGGAGGTGCGGATCACAGCTACCCTGGATGGATGGTATTCAGCTAACTTCCCCCCACTCCTTAAGATAATAAAGAGGGATTTCCAGAGGTGGAAAGATTTAAGGGTGTCATGGTTGGTAGCTGTTAAGATGGTTATACTCCCGAGCCTACTATACTTCTTTCAGGTGATCCCCCAACCGGTCCCGGCAAGCTTTTTTAAGAAGTTGGGGGTGCGGACTAGACATTTAATCTGGGAAGGGAAGAGGCCCAGGGTGGGGTCCAAGCTCCTGATGGCTCCTAAGGGAGAGGGGGGGCTGGGGTTGCCGGACTTTCAGCGATACTATGAAGCGTCCCAACTTCAGGTCATTAGGGAGTGGTTACATGACGAAGACGCCAAGCAAGACAAGTTATGGGTGCGAATGGATAGGGCGGTGGCACACCGCAGTTTGGCCGAAGTGCTGTGGCTCCCAAAGGCGTGTAGACCCAGCCATCTGTATCAGAGCGCCATTACCAAACTAATGGCAGACATATGGGACAGACTATCGGGCCAGGAGGGGATTACCACATTCCCGTCCCATTTTACCCCCATTTTCGGTAATGGAGATTTTACCCCGGGGTTGGAGAAGGGGGCATTTACAAAATGGCGGGAGAGAGGTTGCGAGAAATTGTGCGACATGTTCAGGGAGGGGGAGCTCCTTTCCTTTAATGACTGCAAGAGGAGCTTTGCTGTACAGGAGGGGGAAGGGCTGAGGTGCGCGCAGATACGCTATTGGGTCATACAGGCTCGCAGCCACCCGGACCCCAACACTATTTGAGAAATTCTTACTCTCCAATGATGGATCGAAAGGGCTCATCTCTAATATATATAAAATCTTAGTCGCCGCAAAGGCAGGAACGCAATGGGCCTACATGCGGGAATGGGAACGGGTCTTGGGACGTGAGATTGGTAGGGGGGAATGGGAAAGGCTTTGGAGGAGAATACCTAAGCTGGCCAGGGCGGCCTATTACAAGAATCTTGGTATAAGATACTGATGGGGTGGGACTATACTCCTGCACGGTTTCACAGATTTTATCCTGCTTTATCAGGGTCCTGCTGGAGAGGGTGCGGACTGGCAGGCACTGCGGAGCATATTTGGTGGAACTGCCCAAAGATCAAGCCCTTTTGGGGAGAGGTACAGGAGGCGCAGGAACAGGCATTTGGTCGGGGTGACGACAGAACTCCACTGCAGATCCTGGGTATGCGTGACACCGCAGGGGCTGGTGAGGATAGAGGAAGGGAGAAAGCAAAAGCGATTCCGACCTTGGCAGCTATGCAATTAATAGCGCAAAATTGGAAAGGACCCGAGGCACCTAGGTGTCAAGACTGGCTGAGGAAAGTGGGAAATCGTGGCTTTGGAATGGGCCACCTACGCCATGAACGACAAGGTGCAGACCTTTGCAGCTGATAGGGGAGAGGTTCTGTCTGTACTTAAAGGTGACTTTAGGGTGATGTGGTGCCCGCAGCGTTTAAGACTATTGGAGCTACAATAAACTTGAAGATACAGCCTGGAGGGAAGGAGAGAATCTAAGCTAGTCGCTGAGGGGGGAGGGGGACGAGTGGGTGGCAGAGGGAGGGAGAGGGGGGAGGGGGAAAGGGGTGTTTTTCTTTGACTTCTTTGACTGTTTTGTTGTAAAACTTAATAAAAAGTTTACAAAAATAAAATAAAATGAGCACAAAAAATGAGCACACAGGGTACCCACTGGCAGGCCTGTTCTGGGAGCCCACCCACGTACAGTGATTTCAAAGCTCCTGAATTATCAGGACAGGGACACACTCCTACAAATGGCCAGGGCCACTGGTCCAATTATATTCAATGGCTCCAAATTGGATTCTTCCCAGACTATACGAGGAAGTCCAGCGGGCAAGACAATCATTCGACTTGATGAAGAAAAAGTTGCTCTCTAGTGGCATCAAGTACGCACTCTTCTTCCCTTCACAGGTAAAATTATATTACGGGGCAAAGGCACTCTCTTCAGCATGCAACAGGAATCATGGGAGTGGTAGGAGACCAACGACCAGTCAGCACTGGCCCAGACAACATGGAAGGAGACGCTGCGAAAGGTGCCGGGACATGCAACGTCCTCGGCCCCGTAATATTCGCAGACTCAATGACTTCAGAGGACAGGGGGGACGGACGATTTTTCTCCAACGTATGGTCCAAGACATGACATAGCGGATAGGTCCACTCTTAAAGGCAGAGGAACTTCAGCAAATTTGGCCTCTGAACTGCAGATTGCACAGGCATGCTCCAAGGAGGGGGTTTTCTTTAGCCGTCTCAGCGAACGCTCCACTAGGTAGCCACATGGCATGTCAATTGCTTGTGCTCCAGTATTAAGCATAGGCTTGCTGTCCAGTTTCTTAACAGACACTCGCCAGACTTTGCCCTCCTTACTGAGACCCACTTAGCGGGGGTGCACAGCAAGTTCTTCATTAGATCCAACTACAGGACAGCCTTTCATACAGGTTTTGCTAGGGGGTCACGGGTACCCGAATCTTATCCATGAAAGAATGCCATTTTCGCTCATTGTGGTGCGGTCGGAGCCCAGGGGGGAGGTTTGTACTGATCCCAGAGGAAGCTATGGGCGGGGGGGCATATGCGGTATTGTGGCAGTTTACGCACCCCCTCCGCTTATGCAGAAGCTGCTCAAGGACCTTCAGAAGCTCAATGTGCAAGCGGACATATGTTTCCAGGGAGGAGACTTCAATGACGTTATGGATACAGTGTTGGGGGGCAGCAGGAACCCAGAGTTATCCACCAAACTGTGCTCTTTTGCCACAGCCATGGGCTGGTTGAATGCCTGGAGGTGTATTTACACATGGGCGGGGGGGGGGGGGGTCGATAAGACAGCGCTCGGCCAATCAGGAGGCTGGTGGTCGATTTCAGGAAATGCAGCAAATTTTTATTATAGCTGCAACAAATGCGGCCATTCATGCGTCGCTTTGTGGCTGGGCAAAGCGGTGCCATAGGGGACAGACTATAGTGCACCCATAAACTGTGCTGCGGGCAACAAAGTGGCTCCAGGAGTTTCTTCAGATGTCGGGTGAATAAATGAAACTAAGCAAATAAATGTAGCTAGCTTTTAAGCTCTGCGTTCGATAACCTGTAAAAGCTGCAGGCCGAGTGTGGCTGTCCAGGCAGGGCGTTGAAGCAGCAGGTCTGGAAGGGAGAAGGCTTCTGCCCTTCCTCGTGGACGACGCTGCATATAATAAGCTGCGGAGGATGATAAAAGCATTGCAAAGGGTGGGCAGGATGTCATTTGCAAAGAAATGCACACACATGAAAATAACTATTCCTCAATACAAGAATAGCGGAGTAAAGCCACATAAGTCTACATGTTGGAAAACCGGTCATTTAGCACAAGGTGGAGAATATTCCTACATGGTCTTTTATTGCTAGGTACGCTTCGAATCCGGAGTCCATGTACAAATTAAGGTCACTGTACTCCTTGACAATGCATTGAAAGTGGAAGTATAGATGGGTGTAAAGGGAGTGGCGGCCAAAGGATGAGCTGTTTCGACATGATGTACTGCTAAGGGGAGCCAACTTGGATAAACTTAAATGTACATCATCATAGTGCTTCTCGAATAGGTCTTGTGCTCTATGGGCGGCGACAGTGTCCCAGAAGAAACTAGGTAAGGAAGGAGAGAAAAATGAAGATTGAAGGGCCATTATAAAACGCAAAGAAATATTTAGCAGAGTGTTGCTGTTCATCTGTGACAGCAATACTGAAAGTCAACCTACTGTGCTTTTTTCTATTTTGACCTCATGAAAAGCGCAATATTGAAAAACAAAATCAGGTTCTTTATTTAGGACTAATGAAGGCCAACTAAGTTAGAATGGCATGCAGATCACAGGTAACACGTTTAAGGTCCCCGTGTTTAAAGGAAATATATACTTGTGTAAGGTAAGGCATCAGACTAGTCCCTGACAGACATAGTTGTAAACTGAGTTTTTAGGTGCTGCAAGAATGTTCAAAATTCAGAGTGATCATGCCTGGCTCAATTGAGCGAAGACAAAAATAGATCTGCTCACTGAATTCAGCCACATTTTCACTCAATCCCAAGACCTCGTTTTTTACAAACTCGGGTTCGATTGGTTTTCACAATTAAAGAGAACATGTAAACATATCAGATAAAAGGAGGCATAAAATCGCTGGTATACATAGTTTAATTTTGAGTACCTATGCATGTGTTAGCTGAATCTCTAATACAGCAAGTTTAAATGTACAGGGTTGAAAAGGTAAAAGGGGAGGAATAAAGCTGGGAGGGAGGGGAAGGAAATTAAAGAAAGGATAAGAGTTTCTGGAGGTTGCACGAACCTTGGGAGGCAAGTGTCTTCTCAGGAATCTTTGGAGGAAAGCATCTTCAAGATATTGGTTTCCAAGACTGGGCTTCGCTTGAAAAAAATTTCCAATTTGGCTTTTAGCAAATGGCATCTTCAAATCCTCCAGGACCCCCCTCTCCTGCAGCTCTACTTCCTCGTTGGGGACCAATGAGCTCCCACTCCGGACAATCATATGACATTCTGACCGGTATGGCTTCAGGGAGCCTCGAACCAAAGGCCCCCTATTGAAAGGAAAGTTGTTCATTGGTGGCAGATTTGAAAAACAAATCCTAAAAAACAAGTTAAGCAAAGGAAAACACAAGTTAAGCAAAGGAGGTAAATAAAAATAATGTATCAAAGCAAACACCTTTCAATGCACCATGTGGTGACAATGGTCAATCCCATAGCAAATCGCATCTGTTGATGGCAGATGGTTCAAAAGAGAAAGCATATTGTATGTTAAAAAGCTGGGTCACCGTTTAGACTTTCCTTATACACACATACCTTTGAAACCGTCCAAGTCATCAAGACAATAGATAACATTTTAGTTTATTTTTTTTAAACAAAAGGATTTTAAAAGATTGCTTTTTAAAAAAAAATAAAGAGTGCTACCATCCCTGCCAAGTAGCTCAATGATGCCCACTCAATTCC
Organism: Ambystoma mexicanum; assembly: GCF_040938575.1. Taxonomy (NCBI): domain Eukaryota; kingdom Metazoa; phylum Chordata; class Amphibia; order Caudata; family Ambystomatidae; genus Ambystoma; species Ambystoma mexicanum. The sequence goes on from NC_090932.1 coordinate 1,293,455,423, forward strand.
AAGCTCTGCCAGAGCTCCAGTCCCAAGATGCTGTATTCTAGTTCAGCTGCTACCTTTTATAATTGCTTTATCAAACTCATCCAAAACATATGCACTGTAGGAGGCAGTGAGAACTACTAAGAATAGGAGGAAATACTCATACAGTGAAACAACGTTTACAGGAATGTCATTTTAAACTTGGTTATTGGATCTTTTTCATAATCCTTTGACATAGCCTATAAATCTGTGCAAATATTTATGGGGATATGGACTTTTAATAACAAGTTAATATAAATGTTTTCTGGGAGAGGTACAGACTTATAAATGGTGCCATTGATTTCCATCCTTCTATGAAAATACACCAATGCACTAGCCCCACTAGTATCAATCTCCCTAAAAGTTATGTCGGGCAAAATACCCAGATGGGGTTGTGGCCCGGGAAGGTGAGCGGAAAAAAGACACAAAGAGGGAGAGACACAATCAAAAATAGGCATTTCACTTTGTCCTCAAATACGAAAGTCAGTGCCCTACAAAAAGGTCAAACGCCATGAACGCAAAAAGTTAGGCAGATAGCTGCATCAGGATGGGTTTTATAATCAAGAAGAATTCTTTGTCAAACTGAAAGTGGTAAACAGATCATGAGACAGAATGGAATTGAAATTAGACTTTTATTGTGCACCAAACAAAACTAAGAGGGGACGGGTTAGAGAACAAGTGAAATTAAAGTAGTGTAACAAGAACAAAATTAGTAGAGGAAATTCTGAGAGTTCAATATCACAACACCCTGAATGTCGGTGCAAAAACAGTTCAGGTTATATTATTGGGATTTAGCTCACATACTGCAGCCATGTGCATGGCCTCCGCGTGCGCTGGCAAATCTGAAAGAGTCGGTGGGCTTGGGAAGTTAGGAGGAGAGGGGAAGGCAAGATTGCAGTGCTTTGTGTAGAGGTTGCGGATTGGAAGTACCCTAAACTCTTCAGGTGTGTATCCTCTCTAGGTGCGAAATATAGAAGTCACAAAGGGATTGTTGTCCAGGGAGGTGGCCTCATACTTGTAATGGGAGTGTGCGTTGGCCGGCGGCTAAGTATGTCATTTAGAACTAGAGGTGTACAATTAAGTCAGTGGAGAAGGTCTTTAAAAACAGTGTGCAAGTGGCTGGTTTATGTGTGTGGTGAGTACAGTGGAAATAAATGGAAAGTTTGTCGAAGATGGTGGGCTGATCTTTTGGGTTTCCATAGAGCTGTGGAATGTTTTGTCTTCCTGTCAGTTGCACCATGGTGAGGGCATTTGGATTTTCATGGTTATTGCGTGAAGATGCCCTTTGTTGTGGTTTAGCTATTCTGGGAGACACGAAAGGCATACTCTTAGGGTGTTGGTGATGTGCCTTAATGTATTGTCTTCTAGTCAATATAGTCCCTTGAATTGTGTGCGTTATGTTCATGGCGTACAGCTGCGGCTAGCAAGGCGTTCCCTTAGGTTGTGTGTGTGGATCTACTGCAATGTGGTGATTAACTGCTTGATTGTTGTGGGTTAAACTTTGTCCCATATTTCCTGAATTTCAGGTAGTCTGTATGGTGAGGATATCCCAGTCTTTAGCCAACATGATGGAAACAGTGGAGGCTCCATGATTTTCTCTGCAGAATCCTCTGGTTTCCAATACTATGTCATTTCTTGATCTTTTGTCTGTGGTTGGTAGTGCGATTTTTGTTTTGAAGAAACTCTGCTTCTTGACCTTCAAGGGTTCTGTGGGTGATGTAGAGAGCCTTGAAGTGGATGCTACTGGTAGACAGTGGAGACCTCCAAGAGCCGGTGGTATGCGTTCCCTCTTGAGACACAGTAGTAATCTAGTTACTGTGTTTTGGATGAGTTTAAGTTGTGCAAGGTTGTCTGGCATAGTCGGTTCTAGAAAGAATCTGAGTTTACAGCCAGGTTTGTGTGTGCAAAAGAGGTTGGGCATAATTAGTCAGATTGACCAGAGATGGAAGAAGCAATTTTTGACTATTGCGTGGTACTGGGGTTCCAGCATAAGCCCAATGTCCCATCGAGATGCCTAGGTTCTTCATCACTTTAGATGGTTTCAGGAAGTTAGGTAAGGATGCCTGGATTAGGCGGAGCCAGTGAAACAATCCCACAACAGTTACACAGGTCTGGATTCCAAAGACCCTGATCAGCCAAAATCAGCTGTCTCAAACCTTGGCTGCAGAAGTCTTTGAGATGGACTGCTCTCTGGTCACCTCCTGCCCTGGTTCCTGAAACCTATTGGTATATGTTCCCTCGTTGGTCAATGGGTGGCCCCATAGGATTGGGTGTGTCCTGTTGCGGTCAACAGTATTTTTTGCCATTCTGTACGGGGTCAATTTCTAGGCAGTCATCAACATATTTCCCAGCCATGAGTAGTGTCCGTTTGGTGGCAGGAATGGGCTTCGCCCCTCTTTGCGCGTCCTGGGAGTTTCCAGAAGAGCCTCTCAATGGCTTATGTATTGCCTTGGTATTTAGTAGCTGGTCTCAATCTCTTGTGGAGAAGTGACGATACCTGGCGAATCAACACCATATGCAAGCATTGATGTACAGGTCGTTACCTCACCATTACCAGCGGTTGAAGACAAATTGCAAACAAAAGGGGGGCCAGGGGACACCCTTGTATCGTGCCCCTTTCACGAAATATACTTTCTGATAGATCCCATTTGCTCGTACCCTGGCCTGCGGGGTGGAGTATAGTAGTTTTACATCCTTAATGAAGTCATCACCCAAGCAGCGTGCCTCCATGACAGAATAAAAAGTTCCATGAGACTAAGTCAAATTCTTTTTCTACATCTAATGTTGCTGCAACTGCATTGGCATATGGATTCATTTGAGAATTAATTCCAAACAGGCGCTGAAGGTTCAGGGCAGTGGACCTGATCAGGATAAAGCCCCATTAGTCTGTATGAACCAGCAGCTGCATCACTGGCAGTAATCTATTGCCTAACACTTTGGCAAATATTTTAGCATCTGTATTAATCAGTGAGAGAGGATAAGATCCCATATGGTCTACTGGTTTATTAGGCTTGAGTAGGACCGTAATAACCGCCTTACCCATAGTAGGAGACAATATGCCCCGTTCAATAGATTCCTCCCAGACCTGCAGGATGAGTGGTGCTAAAGTGTGCTTATGTTCCTTATACATCTGATCCAATACCGTCAGTGCATAGGCCTTTGCATGATGGGAGTTCTGCGATTGCCCTCACCACGTCCTCCAGCTGTATTGGTGCTTTCAGGAGCATTGCCTCTTAAGCAGATAGTGTCGGCAGCTCATCTCCAGAAAGGAAACTGATTTGGAATCCGGTTTCGAATAAAGGTTTTACAGAGGTTCACAAATGCATTGCAGATGGAAGCACTTTCATTATGGATTGACCCATCTGGTGTCTGTATTCCTTCTATAACTCCTCCGTGGAACTCCACCTTCACTGCTCTAGTTAGAGCCTGAACCAGTCTATCTGCCTCACCATACTTGCGAGACATCACAGGTTTATTGATAACGTGCATTTCCAGCCCAGTTCAGCCAGATCGTGAAATCCAATGAGTTGCGCTATAAGTGTGCCTAACAGGGCTGGTGTGGGGCTAACACTACTGGTTTGAGAGCACAGATCTTGGTTTCCGACGCCTGTAAATCCGCCCCCTGATCGTCTTACGTATTCCACCAGAAGCAGAAAGTACCACCCCACTAACAAACCTTAAATGCTTCCCATATGCAGGAGTATGATGCTACAGAGCCGACATTGTTCTCCAGAAAGAGGGAGATATTTTCTTCACTAGGAGTTAGCAAATGTGTCCTGCAGTGCCACGGAAATGCAGTCTCCACAATGGTTGGGGAGACGAGGTCGCATTTCGGATAACCAGTGAGTGATCAGAGTATGTGCGAAGTAACAGCTCACATCCCACCAGTCGGACTTCTGGATGCCTGCTCCTGCAGGGTAATGGTCATCAGTTAAGCCCATCCGCATGGGGCTCTCTGCCTAAGGCCTGAACCAGGCCTCCCCCCCCCCCATCTTGGATGCGTCCCTTCCCCTCACCAACCCTCCTCAGTCGCTCCCCTAGTGCCTCTACGCCTTCCGCCCATATCCCCAACTCCTGTAATGGTTCTCGGCCAATCCATTTGACCGGGAACCCTTTCTTCAGAGACTTCACCCGGACAACCTTGCCCGGGGCAGCTGGTTAAAGAGCCCTACACGCACCTAAAAAGACACTATCAGTCTCAATAGTAGGAAACAAAAACACCAAACAGTAAACATTATAGAGAGCGTACGCAGTTTTGTTAGAACAAAAAGCCTTAATTAGTATTGCCTTTCTGACAATTAGTTACCCTTTCATTTCTTGCTTGTGTGGGATTTAGCAAAGCACATCTCGGATTTGGGCAGCTCTCATTACCAGTCTGCCCCTGTACACCCGTGGACGCCCGACAATACACCCTATAGCGACAATCAAATAAGGTGGTATGGGCGGGGAGCACAGCCATTACTGTGCTCCAATGAAACATTTAGAAAGAATTGTTAAGAATAGCCATGCATCACATTTAGAAAGAATTGTGATGATCAGTTGTGCTTCACAATCCTTGCTGCGCACAGAGGGGCTTGCAGGAGCAGCTAATGTATTTCTCCGAGGAATTTGTGGATGTGGCTAGTGTTTGGGGGGATTGTGGGGTGGCCAGTGTATTGCACTTGGAAGAATTGGAGGGTTCATTGTGTTGCACCTGGATGAGCTTCAAGGACATACTTGGAAGAACTTGGAAAGTAGCCAATGTACTAACCACCCTGCTCCTGTTCCCCTCAAACATGCATCCAGTGCATCCTATGGGCTAGCCAAACTACACACACCCAACATAACCAACACTCGCATACAACAAACAACCCACTGTAAGGAAGGCATGGGATCAACAGTAAGACGGACACAAGTGACCACAGTTCAAGGATGTTAGTCACACCCTTGTTGAAGTTCAAAAAACGCCTATCTAATCCTAAAGCTACAGATGGGAGCAAGCTATGACCATTAAATAATAATGCAGTCCTAGTGGAGTCTAGTCAAAATAAAAGGGCCTATACTAAAAAACACAATTGCCTATCCTTACCGCTAAATACAAATAGTGTGGGGTAGTGGTCATGTAAAAGAAAGAAGTGTTCACAAAGCGACATGTCAGGATGTTCAGGCCATTGGCCTGCCTTCCCCACGTTTTCCGCAAGGGACAAGCGGGTTCACTTGAGCAAACCACACATTCTTGCTTTTTCCGCAAGAGGACACAGTTCCATTACCAGCATCAGGGCCTTCTGTGCCGAAGTCCCTTTACTTATCAAAGTCTCTTGACACAGAGGACCTGGTGTACCAAAAAAGAAAACACAAAGTTCCTTTTCTCTTAAAAGGACTCAATTCAAGTGATTCACCCTGGATTTCCTCAGCCAGGCTCAGAACCCTTTTGTATCACGGTCATTACTGTGGATGCCCCCCCTCCCCTTCTGGGCTCAGATCAAAGACTTTCGAATGTGAGTTTAGCTTCACCCGTTGCAAGATCACTTCGATCTAAAAATTCCATTTTCACAGTTGCCAACCAGTTGGATACCCAACAGACTTTCGAATGAGCACCCACGTGGCACCGGACCACTCGGTCTACGGTATCTTTTTTGGCCTCCAAAGTTCAGTCACTCCTCTGGTTTTCAATTATATTTGCGTTGCTCGTCACATACGTTTCACACACTGTTCTCTTTAGATATCTTCATACATTGTTGCCACCTGCAGCCTTGGTCTTAACAGAGGCTAGTCTGGCATCAGTCTCTCTGAATCACCGGCTGTACTGTCTTTACTGGCACTGTTTTGTTGTAGGAGCCAAGGACAGTACCACAGCAGCAATGCTCCGGCCCGCCTTGGTTATCGACGCAGGAGAGCCCTGGGTACCTCAGAGACATCATTTCTTCAGCTTTAGTACCAGGTATTAGGTTTCTTACTTTCCAAGGTTCACAAAAGTAATGGTCTGAAAAGGTCCTTGGTACTTCCCTCTTTGCAACTCTTTCTGGTCTCGCCGTCTTTCTCCTCGTATTTAACTGCCATCTTGGAACTGCTGCTTCCTTGTGTGCTTTACCTTGCTCAAAGTGCTTTGGTGCTCCGCCTTTTATCCGTTTGGGGAGGTGCGATGGAACTCAGGTGTGTGTTATGAGTAATGGCCCGACCATTGTATTGGGACATGTCAGGTAAACGGCTCTGGTGTTAGTCTGTTTGCGCTCAGGGTGAGCTGTCCTTGAGAAAGTGTATCAGGAAAGGGCCGGGGGGGGGGGGTTGGTTTGGTTCCAAAGTATCCTACCTGTTAGGAGGGGGAAAAGGTGTTACAGAGAAGAGGATACTGAGTCTCACCATCCAGTGTCCACCTCCTACTCCCCAAAGACCCCTCATCCAATTGATCCTCCCACACTAGTCCACCCCCAGGAACCAGATCCAAAAGGGATGGCCACGTCCTGGCCACCTGGATGACAGAGCCCAGGGGACTAGCAGGTGAGACACCTTCAGGTTTCTCACATCAGACACTGGGCCTTACCCTTACGTATACAACAAGTCAGTGCACGCAATCAAACTCGTCAGCAAGCCAACACACGCAGGCACCAGTTTTCCCTTATCCCATCACTCTTCCCTCTCTAGCCGACCCCACCCTCTTTCTTGCAGAGCCACGCGAGTGCCAAGGGACCATGCCAATGGTAACGGTGCGTGGTATAAATATTGTTAGGAAGAATTCTCATTTCATGGATAATTTCCCTTACCTATACAGTAACCCCAGCAGCTTTGTTGGATTTGAAGGGTTTGTTTCTTTTTACCTGCTAAGAGTGAGACTCTTTTTCCCACTCTTAGGCATTTTTGCTACGTGTGTTTTAGGCTATTTTTGTATTTAATGCCTATGGGATCTTTTCTCTCACCCATAGGAACCATCTTTATGCACATGTTTGACACAGCACCCTCCGTGCAGTGACACAGGGGTGTCGTAGCGACCCCCAAACATAGACTCCATACCCTGGGACTGACTACTGTCTCCCAGGGCATGTAAAGTCCCCAATGACTTTACTAGTCGATTTCTATGAACTTAACCAGTACACCCCATCTTAATATGGAAGTACTGGAAGGGGTTACTAGTTTCCCCCCCCCCCCCATGTTCATTTTCGAAAGGGTACCTTAAAGTCCCCCTCTACAAAGTTTCGGGCTGGTGGCAGTGGTTACTACCTTTTATATTCGACCGGAAATATTTCTCTATGGGATTTTCCCATTGTTCGAGGCTACCACTTTTTCTGACAGCCTCTAACATACCGCCGGTTTATTTTATTATTAACTATATTCCGGTAGGTTTTATTTGCCAGAACTTTGATAAAACTTCTTTCTCGAGTCTTACTCAATTTTCCTAACCCAGGTCGGGGATCCTTTGTTTGTCCTTTTGGCGGGCTTCTGCGTCAGGGGTGTGTCTGTTTGGGAGGGGGTGGGGGGAGTAGAATCCCTGGACAGAGTTGCCACAGCAACTCAGGTCGCACTCCAACCTGATAGGCTGGAGGGTCTCCCGCCAAGAAGACCACTCCACTGTGTGAGTGACAGGTAGGCTGTATGAATGGGTCTCTTTCTGCATAAAAGCAGGGTCCTGAGGACTGGAAGAGCAAGACGTTGCCACTGGAACTATGGAACCGAAGGGAAGAGAAGCCAGAGACATCTTCAACATCTACACCACCGGTGAAACACTGCCGGATCGTCTCACCACTTTTCTTCCACACGACGAGAGGAGATCTTCAGCGAAGTGCCTCCTTCCCTTGAGCTGGTGTGGTCAACCAGTTCACCCATCGCATCCTCGGACCTGCCTTGGTCGACTCGACAGTGCCCTGCACTTGGAGACCGGATAACCAGGCAGCTATCGACCCGGACCACGATTAAAAGGAGCGTACCTTTTAAACTTCGTTTGGCAGCACCGCGGCTGGTTTCATCCCTGGGTAGTGCAGCGACTTGAACCTTCCTCCACAACGAGAGCCTCTCTTCCACTGTTGGACCCCTCGACCTGCAGGAACAACCACCACCGCAGGAGCCACTTCTCCACGTTTAAGGTACATTGTACCGCCAGGCCGCCCTTTCTCCGTGGTAGCCCCAAAGGTGTTTTAAATCCTTTAACTACTTGTGGGGTCGGCCACCCTCTCTCTTAACATGGTCTTTCGCCTTGCATCTACCTCTTCAAAAGTTTTCTACTAAAGTCTTGACTGCAGCTACAAGAACATTTTTGCTCCCAAGCGCTTGGTCCTGTACCACGGACTCTGGATCAGGCCTATTGACTTTGGCTGATTTGTTAGATCTGCTCTCACTAGATTAGTTTTCAATGAGAAATGGGTTGATGCAGCAAAATCTTCTAAACCGCTCATCCTTCCTTCTGTTTTAACTTGTGGAGTGCCATTTTGCTCAGTTTTCATTCACTTATCTTTTGGTTAAAGTGTTACTGTGCATTATTTGCTCAGTTTTCATTCACTTATCTTTTGGTTAAAGTGTTGCTGTGCATTACTTGTTCACAGAACTTCAGGGGAGTGTTGCTAGGGGGTGTCTGAAGATATTTCGACTTAACTTGTACTTTCCCTCCCTTTCGTTGAATTGTTAGAGTGCCATTTGTAGTTGGTTTTCACTGTGCTGTTTTTCTCAGTTTTCACTTGACCACAAACGTGTCTACAATTGAATAGGGAGTTGTATATGCTTTTCTTTTGACTAAACTTAACTTACTTTATTAACTGTGATCTATGTGTTGACTTAGAAGTGTATAAAATAAATATATATTCTGTTTTTAATACAAAACTTTGGTCAGTGTTTCCTTGCTCCATAGTACTGTATTACCTATTTGTCAACCCTGAATACTGCTCATCTCCCTCTTGAGATAAGCCTGACTGCTCAGCCACAGCTACCAACTAAATCTTTGTGTTACAGACTGATACCAAAGGGGATTTATTGCTCTCACCTGTAGTCCTAATCTGGGGTAGTGCTCCCTAAGGGAACTGCCCTGGATTCTGCCTAACAAATATAACATTGACAAAGCCAACAGTTTTGGTATTTGCGAATGTTTATTGCAGTTTGCATTTATAGCCATCACTAGCAAGGGGAACAGAGCAAGGATGCAGGGGCGAGAAAGCAATGCTTGCAACCATGGTGAGCAAGTAAGACAGTTAGCTATCCAGAGGGTCAGCAGTGCGTTTGAGGAAGGATGAGAGAAAGGAAGGGGTGCAATAAAAGGTGAGAGCGAGAGACAATGGGATGAGGGTGCATCCAAAGGTGATACCAAGAGGGCGACCGCACATGCTAGAGAAGAGGGGAGACAGAGCGGGCCAACAGTGAGAGAGCCAATGTGTGAGGTGAGAAGAGTAAGGAGACATATGGTTCTATTAAAAAGGTGAGCAAGAGGAGCTGCGAGTGAGGCTGAAAGCAGGTCGGTAAGAGAGCGAGAGAGAGGAAGGATGGTAGAGAAAGTAGGGGTGCAAGGGAGAGGTGTGAGGAGGATGCACGCAAGGGTGTTAGTGAGTGTGTGAGGTGAAGTGAGTGCCAGAAAAGAGGAGAACATTGGTGAGAAGAGAGATGGTGCTAGTCGTCCCAGCATTGCATACATATACTTCCAGGATACAGAATCAAATGCTTTTTCACTGTCTAGTGATAATTGCCATCACCTTTGCTTTAGGGTCTAGTTGGGATATTATATAGAATAGCCTACGTAGGTTCAGGGAGGTGGATCTGGTGGGGATGAATCCGGACTAGTTGGGGTGTACCAGTTTATTAATGTAGGGTAATAGTCTGTTCGCAACACCTTTAGCAAATATTTTGGTGTCCGTGTTGATCAGCGATAAGGGACGGTAGGATGTGGGTTCATGCAGAGATTTATTCGGCTTGAGCAGGACTGTGATAACCACTTCCCTTGTACAGGGGTAGTGTTCCTGTTGCTAGGGCCTCCTCACACCCCTCCAGTAACTTGGGGGGCGGGGGGGCAGTTCTGCCATGTAACATTTGTATAAATCTACTCGGACCCAGGAGTTTTCCCTGCCGCCAGGTCCTTTATCGCCTGCCCGATTTCCTCTAATGTATGGGGGAGATCCGATAGTCCTCTTTCCTCTTGTTCCAGTTTGGGGAGCTGAAACTATGCCAAGTATTGCTCTAACTCAGTTAGTGTTACCTGGTCTGAGTTTGCGTAAAAGGCTGTGTAGGAAGACTTTTAATCTTGCCGGACTCCGTGTGAACTGCCCCATCGCCTCCTACTATACTTGTAATTAGTTTGAGGCCTTATTCCCCTCCCCGTATCTCCTGGCCCGCGTCAGGCGCGCAATGTATAGTATTTTGCTGTCCGCGCGACTCCTGTGTTTCTCCAACTGTTCTTGCAATGGCGCAAGAGTCTTCACTCCCGGTGTCAGCGAATGTGCTTTTGGAGGGAGCGTGGGCCATTTTCCGTTCTGATCGCCCGTAATGCACCATGAGCCCGTGACAATAAATGACCTCTTAGCCAGATCTTGAAGGATTCCCATACAATGGCCACTGATCCCATGTTGCAGTCGAAGAAATCTGATTTCTGCCTCAGGGGTTCTATGATACCCCCATCTTGCAGCAATGCCGGTGGCATTTCCCACAAGCGTGGTCCTCATTCCAGGCCAGTCAAGCCCAGTTCCAGCAGGACCGGTGAGTGGTCAGACAGCATTCACGGGAGTATGGAGCACTCTTTTACATAGGGAATATACGCTGGGGAGCACAGCCAGTAGTCTATGCGTGAGCTTGAATTATGTACAGGGGAATGGAATGTAGATTCCTCTAGGCTGGTGCAGTGCTCTCCATGCATCCGAGAGAGGGACATACCCTGCAATATTGCTTGAGCTGCCTTAGTGTGTCCCCTTGGGTTCCTAGCTGTTCTGTCTTTTTGCGGGTTAATGATGGTATTGAGGTCTCCCCCAGATGACTTGTCTCCTGTGGTGATATCTGGTCAACGTGCAGGTAAAAGTCAGTCTTGTCCAAATTTGGGCCATATGTATTGACCAGTATAACATCTTGGTTTCCTAATGAGCCCCATATGAACACGTAGCGCCCCTCTGAGTCCACCACAGATTTGGCAAGTTGAAACCCTGTGCGTTGGTGTAAAAGGGTCAACATGCCCCTGGACTGTATGGAGTACCCAGTAACCACCCGCAGCGGATCCCAGTCTCTGGGGAACACCTCCACCACACTGTGTAGCATGGGTTTCCTTGCTACACAGGATATTAATCTTATGTCGCTTGGCGTCTGCCAGGATCTTTCATGCTTTTATATAGAATTGGCAAGCCCTCTGATGTTCCAAGTAAGGAGCCTAATTGTTTGATTCAACCCAGCCTTCACCACCTAACATCTGTATATGCATAGTTTAGACCCTCAGTAAACACTCTGTACATTTTATATCTTTTGTAACCGTCAGTTTTTCCAAATAACCAGACCCCAAATTACCCCCCTCTATTCCATCCTTCACCATCTCCCCCCAGCCCCCCAACTGGACAGTGTATCCCCCATACCCCAACTTCCTTGTCTGCAACAGCGGGTAGCACTGTGTAGCCACAACAGGTAGGATTAATACTTTCAACCATTGCAAGCCATCCTAGCGGATTTGGAGAACCTCCTGGGATCATGCTCTGAGCCCATCAATCACGGACTCTGCGCCGCTTGTAGCGAATGGAAATAAGGGTCAGCCGTTATTAGGTGGAGCCGGAATGCTCTGTGCGATGAATATCATGGCCTCCTCAGGGGATTCAAAGAAATTAGCCCTGCCAGCGTGCTGCACACAGAGCTTAGCCGGGACCATCATGGCGTAGGGTATCTTCCTATCCCCGAGCGCTCTCTTGACTTGGTCATTTGTGCGCTGGGCAATCAGCACCCCATTGGAGAAGTCAGGATAAATATGGGCCCTGGCTGAATCATAGGTGAAGGTGCCCTTCTAACGTGACAGGCAGATTATCAGATCTCAGTTGCAGTAATTCAGTAGGCGCTTGATAATATTGCGTGGAGGAGCTCCTGGCTTGGCCGGTGGGGCCAGAGATCTGTGGGCTCTTTCCACGCGGAATGGCTCAAAAACTGCACATCCCGGAACACTGTGCAGAGTGCCTCCTCCAGAAACACTTCCATATTTATGGACCTCTCGGCCATGCCCACCACCCCAATGTTGTTGCAGCGTGACGTGGACTCCAGGTCATTGCATTTTATCCACACCGCTTTTAAGCTTTTTTTGATGTCCTCAATGTCTTTGCCATGTGCGATTGTAGTGTCTTCCAGCGCCCTCACCCTGGTCTCCGCCTCCATGACTCTTGCGTTTACCTTCTGCAGGTCAGCTCTTATGGAGACAATATGACTGCATAGTTCATCGAGTTTGCTGTTCACATCAAGGAAGCAAGCCTGCAGTGCTGCCATATAGGAGTCCATATTTGATTCTGCATGGGCCAGACTCGTCACTGTGGTGTTCTGTTGGGACCCCTCGTTTTCCTCCGTAGTGGTCAGATTAGTGTAGGCATCAATGGGGCCCTTCTTGTTGCCTTTTGCCCCTCATGTCATGGCTTCGCCTGGTAGACCAGCTGGCGTTATGGCTGACTGTTGCACAAGTCTGTCTGAGCTATTTGGCACTGCCCGGCACTCAGAAAGCATTGATCAGGGGCACTATATTGTTCTCCCTCTTCACTCGCCCTTGGGGCCTTGGTGTGGTGGGGACACTGCCCCTTCGGATTACTTTTAGTGGTGGTTACTTATTATGGTAGGCGCCCTCATGCAGCTGTTGCTGTGGACCCAGATATCCAATTCCAAGGTTCAATATTGACAGTTTTGGCAACAGCCCTGACCATTGGCACTGTGTTTTTGATGCTTTCACGTCCCTCCTGGAGCCTTGATGTTGTAGGGTCTGCCCCCGGAGCCGATTGATAATGTGACCCATGTCCACATGTATTGGCTGCTGTGCCCGGAGCCTTCACAATGCAGGGCTTCAGTGCAAACTGTGTGGGACCGCACTGCTGCAGAAGCAGATGATCAGAACTTATCTCCAGTGAACCCACAGCAGCTCAGCCCTCGCTCAAACGCTGCTTTTACAGGTACACAACTGTCCAGTGGGTTAGTTGTAGTGGTTGCTGACTGACTCCTCTGCAGGTCGGGACCATGTTAGTGAAGATCCGGAGCCCGCCGCCGCACTGTGATCCGCCAGTGGCTTCCCAAGGGCACCAGATCCTACCGCGTAGTACCACCACAGGGGCCTGCACTCGTTCTTTGCGGGCTGATTATACTGTCATGACCTGTGAGTCACTCCACGCCCATACACCACCATCTGCTGGGTACGTGCACCCTGGCCCCCTGTGTGCCTCCGATTGTTCCGTGTCTGTGATGGGGGGGAGGGCGACAGTCAGATACCTTCTGCTGTTGCAGCTTCAGCCGTCGCGTTGCAGACACTGGGACAGTGCTTATCTCGGAGGCAAACGCAGGGAGATCGGGCAGCCCACCACTCCGCAGGACGAGACGGCTGTGTTTTGCGGTACCCTCCACTCGCCACCAGTTTGAGCGCGGGTCCCTCCGAATCAGATGCACAACCCCGATCGCATCACCAGAGCCTCAGGCAAACTGCAGCGCGTTCACCCCTCAATCCTTCTCAGCAGACGCAGGAGCCCATTATCTCTCGTGGCATGCGTTCCTCATCTCCGGAGGCTCAGGGAATCCGCAGGATATTGTTGACAAGATTTATTATGTGCAGAGTTCAAGCCTTAAGCAGCCATCTTTGTTGGCGCACCAAAGCACCCCCACAAAATAGGAATATATTGAGTAATGGATAACATGCCACATTTTGTACGAAATACTGTGTGGTTTTGGCCTAAAACCATTTGAAACTGTTGCGTGTACCACTATAGAACTGTGTGCACCAAATTCATTTTCACATTTAAAAGGAGTAATTTATTGTTCAGACATACCTCCATAGACCAACTTTATTGACAATTCTGTCTTGGCTCAGACAATTTATGCAAGGAGTTGGGGAGAGGGCTTCCCCACTGTATAAATATCCAGATGTGTGAGAAAATGTGCTTTTCATATAGGAAAGAACGGTCAGTGTTGAAATACCTGGAGTAAAGCCTGGCATATGCCATATTTCTTTATAATTTGTTTTAATTTATTTTTATTTCATATGTTTTGGTCATTCAATTATAGAAACCTCACAATTAATAACAAATAGAAAGTACATAATACAATAAAACATAACAATTTCACAAATCCACAGTAAGACAATTATAAAACTGTTGCTCCGAGGACAGTTTTGAATCCATAACTCCCTATCACACAGTTAAAAGGACACCTGGATGCAGTTACTGAAACCTGGATGCCCAGTACTGAAACGAATTCATCCATCAGTAATACTTAAAAGTTCTGCAGTAAGAAAAGCAAAACCACCAATCAGAGTCCAAGTCTCAGAATAGGAAACTTAAAAGGGCCACCCAGTGAGATATACGAACAGTACTCATTAAAGATAACCATACACTTTCTGAAATGATTCAAGAAAGGGAATTTACAAAGCAACCAAAATACTTAATCCTCTGAGGCATTAATAGAGGAAATTATCAGATGGCATAAAGAATCCAGGGCAGCCTTACAGAGACAACAGCTAAACTCCACAAGCCGAATATATGAGGACCCAACACATTTAGTGTTGGATAGCAGTTCAGCCTAAATCTCAAAAATGCATGTCTGACTGGCCATGATGGTGCTTTTAATATATAAGGTTAGGGGAGAGGGTAGACAGATCGAGCCATTAGCGACATAATAGCAGCATAATCCCTGATGAATAAGGTCAAATCTTTTAGACAGTGTTAAGATGTACTTCTAAACTCTGACCTGGGGGCACAGAAGTTTAGGAGGCCACCCTCAGTTTAGTGAAACAGGGGAACCTGCTGGACAAGCCAGACCAATCTAGGTAGCTTGGCGGGCAGTCAAGGCTAAGTCCCAGGAGGGGTGAGGGTGATCGGAAGCCCACAAGGAGCACACACAGTAAAACCACTCTTAGACAAGTGTATATGCAAAGAAAAAGTTACTTATCTTACCTTGTAACTTCTTTCGATGGGATGTTCCTCCGACGTATTCCACATCTTTGACAGACTCCCAAAGCAGTTCCAACGTATAGAGGTGGGAAAAGAATTTACAATTGCATCAATTTAGAATGCCCAATCAAATTGCAGAACGGAGGACTGACTGCCTTACCAAAGGCCAAATCCTGCCCATGGACAGAGTCCAAGGAATAATGTTTCACAAAATTATGGACAGAGGCCCATGTGGCTGCTTCGCAAATATTGCGAATCGGAACACCCCTCTGTAGGGCAGTGGAGGCAGCCATACCCCTAGTAGAATGAGCCCGTAAGCCTACTGGAGGGTCCTTTCCCGCCAAACGGTAACACTCAGAGATAGTCAAAATGATCCATCTAGAAAAGGACTGCTTGGAAACAGCCTGACCTAAACGCCTTCCAGCATAACCAATAAAGAGCTGATCGTCCACTCTGACCCGGGACATCCGTGAGATAGAAACTCAAAGCTCTCCTAGGGTCCAACCTATGGAGCCTCTCTTCTTCCTTACCAGGATGTGGAGGAGGATAGAACGCCATAAGAATTACCTTCTGGCTCAGATGGAATTCCGACACAACCTTCGGAAGAAAGGAAGGCCGCACCCCAAAGACAACCCTGTCCTTATGGAACACAGTGAAGGGTGGTTTGGCGGAAAGTGCCTGCAACTCACTCACTCTGCGTGCGGAAGTAACTGCAACTTAAAATACAGTTTTAAAGGACAATAGTCACAACGGATGACAAGAATGTAAGGGCTCAAACGGAGCTCCCATTAGGAACTTTAAAACCAAATTCAAATCCCATCCCGGTACCTGGAAACTGAGATATCAAAGGGATCTTAAAATAAGAACATTCCTCAGACGAGCGCTTAAATATGGACAGCAAGCAAAAAGACAAAACCAAAGGAATGAACTTTGGAAAGGATCCACATTCTGTACTCTGCACCAGTCGCAGAACTTTCTCGAACGGCAACGGTACAGAGTTTTCATTGCGGGCCTTCTGGCCGAAAGCAACACCTCCATCACTTCCTTGCGGAGGTCCGAATTCTTGTACCTCAACCTTTCAGATACCAAGTGTGAAGGCTGAGGGACTTGACCTCTGGATGGAGAACCCGACCCCCCCTCCCGTGAGAGCAGATCGTCTCGGTAGGTAAAACTATGTGGAGGGCATATGGAGAAGGTCCGGGTACCACACTCTCCTGGCCCATGCCAGAGTAATGAGGATCATCCGGAAACCAAACCTCTGTCACACCTGTGGAATGACAGGGACTGGAGGAAACACATGCAGCAGTGCGAAGGACCACTTCACTACGAACGTGTCCCCTAAGGCTCCTCTTTGAGGAAATTCCTGTGAGCAGAACCTTTTGCACTTCCGGTTGACACTTGTGGCGAAGAGATCCACTTGCGGGGTTCCCCAAAGGGCGAAGATCTCCAACAGAACTTCCTGAGCCAACTCCCACTCATGAGAGATCGTGCTCTGACAGCTCAGAGCATCCCCTGCCGCGTTTTCGTCTCGGGTCAGATGAACTGCCGAGATCGAAATTTCCTGCTGAATGGCCCAGAACCAGAGCTGCATCGCCTCCCTGCACAACGGGAGTGGCCCTGCCCCCCACCTTTTCGTTGCGGTAGTGCATGGCCACTGTATTGTCTGTCATAATCAGGACATTCTTCCCGTGCACAGACTGCAGAAAAGCCTTCAGGGCTAGCCTGACAGCCCGCAGCTCTAACAGATTGATGTGGAGTCTGGACTCCGACAGAGACCAACGGCAGCTGGCCGTCAACTCGTTGGTATGAGCTCCCCAACCCGTGAGGGATGCGTCCGTCATGGTCATCTCCGGCCATGGTTGCCAAAATGGAGCACCATTCATCAGATTGCCTTTGACGGCCCACAACAGAAAATCCTGTGCGACCGAGGGCGGAATCTGAACGGGATCCGACATCCTGCCGGAAAACTGCAACCACTGCATCTTGAGAGCCCACTGCAGAGATCTCATCTGCAGCCTGGCCTCTAGCACCAGGAAAATGCAGGATGCCATGAGGCCGAGCAACCTCGAGAACTCGAACACTGGGAGACTCTGGGCACATTGAAATTCGTCCACCACCTGCAGAATGTGATGAGCCCTCACCTGGGGAGGAGAACACAACCCCAGGGATGTGTCGAGCACTGCTCCGATGTACTGGAGCCGCTGGGTAGGTGTCACATGGGACTTCTTTAAATTGAGGGAGAAGCCCAGCTTGTGAAGGGAATGGCAGGTGAAGGACAGATGATCCAGGGCTTGCTCGGGAGAACGCGCTCTGATCAACCAATCGTCAAGGTAGGGGTATACATGAATCCCCCCTTTGCGGAGATACGCTGCCACCACCATCAGCTTGGTGAAGACCCTGGGGCGGAGGTCCATCTGAACGGCAGGACCCGAAACTGAAAATGTGAGTCGCCAACCGCAAACCTCAGTTACTTCCAGTGCTTTGGACGAATCGCCACATGAAAGTATGCATCCTTGAGGTCTAGAGACACCAACCAATCTTGTAGTTGAAGGGCCTGGAGGACTTGAGAAAGAGTAACCATCTTGAACTTGTCCTTCCTGAAAAGCTTGTTCAGCCCACGCAAGTCTATGATGGGTCTCAATCCCCCATCTTTTTTCGGGATAAAAAGATAAGGGAAATACCATCCCTTGTTTCTCTCCGCTACAGGAACCAGTTCTATGGTGCCTTTCTCCAACAGGGATAGGATTTCCTGCGCAAGGAGCAGATCAGGACGCTTCAAAGAGAGCTTCCACGGTGGATTGTCAGGAGGCCTCTGCCGAAAGGGGAGACAGTAGCCGTGGGTTATGATCTCCAGAACCAACACATCTGAAGTAATGGCACGCCATTCTCCAAGATGCTGCACCAGTCTGCCCCCAACAGGCAAACCATGGGACATGTCCTCATGATTGAGCGGATGCGACTGCGGCAGTGCAGGAGGACAAAGAGGCAACTGCCCGAGCGGCTTTTTCACCGAGTTTTCCACCTCTGGTACTCCTACGGTGGCCCCTTTCACTGGCAGCTCCTCTCGATCTACCAAATGAAGAGTAGTAACGAAAGGAACCTCCCCTCCATTGCTGTCCCCTAGGACGAAAAGGCGGAGGTTGTCGTACTGCAGCGCTCAAAGACTTCGCTGCAGCTTTGGAGGTCTGCAACCTCTCAAGGCTCTTGTTAGCCTTGCTGCCAAAAAGATGGACACCATCAAAGGGCATGTTGAGAAGCCGGGATTGCACATCCGGAGCAAATCCCGACTTCTGCAACCACGCAAACCTGCGTATCACGGTGCTCGCAGCCATGGACCGTCTGACAGTCTGCCATGTCCAGACCCGACTGAACAGATTCACAGATGGCATCCTTGCCGTCTTGCACGAGGGCTAGGAAACCATCCCGTTCCTCCCCTTCAGGAATATGCTCAGCCACCAACGATACACAATTCCACAGAGTGTGAGTGAATCTTGCCAGGGCACAAACAGAGTTGGCTGTCTTTAAAGCCATACCCCCAGAAGAAAATGCCTTCTTCGCCCAACCATCAATGGGCTTGTCGTCCCTATCAGGAGGGATAGTAGGGTACGCAGCCTGCTTTGCTGGGGCCGTAGCCGCCTGCACCACCAAACTCTCCAGAGTAGGGTGCGTTGACAAGTAGCAGGGGTCACCACTGGCTGGGTGGTATTATTTCAGAAGCGACTTCCCGGGAGACTCTCAGGAGCAGTCCAAGCCGCTGTCACCCTTCTTTGCAACGCCATATGAAATGGCAAAACCGGGTCAGTGGGTGGACCTTGATCCAGGATGTCTGTCAGATCATCCTGAATAAAATCAACAGATGGAGCAGACCACCCCAAATACTCAGTCACTCTCGAAATGAGGCGCCTATACGAGGAGTCAGCATGTGTACCAGGCTCAGGCCTGCCAAAATCAACCTCCGGAGAGGTATCAAGACCACTGGCGTCTTGTAAGGATTGACGAAGTTCTGCCAGTTGGCTATGACAAGACAGCAGGTCATCAGGAACCCGAGCAGGTATAACCCCCTCTACATCAGACCCTTCCTCTACCTCTGAAATATACTCCAAGGGTTGGAACAACTACACCCTGGGAGCAGGAACAGAGTAGGGCTCAAAAACAGGCCTCACAGACTTCCTGAGAGCCTTTCTCAGAGCTTCCACAGCCCTCTGGGGCACCTCTGGTAAATTCTCCTCAAAAAGGCGTTAAGGGCGCCAATGGAATCGGCGTCGACTGAGGCGCCGACGACTTCGAGAAAGGCTTCGAGGCCAGAGCCCAGAGCATGTCCTTAGACGGCCGTGGAGCCAATGGTGTCGACGACTTCTTCGAAGCCTCGATAGAGTCCCGACGGACATTGTGCAGACGGCGTTGATGCCTTCTTAGAAGGCCTCACAGGCTCAGACAGTCTGGACCGTGTCGAGGACGAGGACCTGGCACGGCTATGGCTATCACCCTTGTCCGATCGGGACCTTGACGGCTCCCGATGATCGCACCGACCACCTGAGCCCAAGGTGTGCGAGTGGTGGCTCTAGCTCATTCCTTGCCAGCTTCTCTCGAAGGTGCGGACATAATGGTGCCTTGCGATTCGAAAATCCCCATCATCTGCTGGCAAAATGCATCCCATTCGCCGGCGATGAGTGTTTAGTGGGACAAGTTACCCACCGTCTGGCAGAATCCTCCGATGAGTATGGAAAAGGCGACCAGTGACAGCGCTTCTGTGAATGCCTCGAAGAGGCAAAGGAATGGCAAGACCCACTCCGAGACCGAGACCCCCTGGCCTTACGCTGACACGGAGAGTCGCCCCTCGAATCGTCGGTCGAAAGACCAGTAGATTTCGGCTTACAGGTTTTAGAAACCCTACCTACCGACAACTTCTTCCGCTCCTGCAAGGCCTTCGAAGTTAGGGACTGGCAGTCATCGCAATCGTTGGTGGCGTGGCTTTCACCGAGGCACTAGAGGCAAACATCATGCAGGTCCGTAATTGCCATTTTGGAACCGCAGTCCCGACACTTTTTGAAGCCCCACTTCGGGGTAGAAGACGAAGACATCATGAATTCAAGTTAGAAGAACCGAGGCACGCCGAGATTCCGAAGCACACACGTTTGCGGAAAAAAACAGAACTGAGGCTACGGGCGTCGTGCGTCCTAGATATAACATCCGGTGACGTCGACCTTCCACGGAGCCCCTTGAGGGACAGCGTACCGACGTCATCGACGCAGGACGTCTACGCCGAAAAAGTTTTCCGAAGCAGCACATCTGTGGTAATTACGGTCAAAGATGTGGAATATGTCGGCAGACACAATCCCTTCGAAATATCTATAAATTGTAGGCCGGAGCAATAGACACAAGTAAACTTCATTATATAAAAACAGTTACGACACAAAATACTCTACTACATAACATACATACTATGTTTCCTAATGCGAGAAATTAGTAAAAGACAGCCACAACCTGTATAGAGAAGGGCGAGTTAACACACTAAAAGCATTAGACAATTCTTCGGAGTCGTTCCCTAACGTTCGAGTCAGTGGGGAACCTTGTGCTCAACATTACAGTTGTATGTAAAAATGCACGATTGCGCAGCCCAAACAAAAAGCATGTCTTCTTGGGAGAGCTGTAGCAAGTAAGAAAGGGGCTTGAGGCGTTGAAGAATTGGTTCCCACTAATCAAGTAGGATCTGCCCTTGGCGACAAAGCAGTTTTCAAAAGGTGAGAATAGCTAGGGAGCGCAGGCTAAACCAGCCAAAAGCAAATACCTTTTTAGGGATATTCGAGCGTAAAAGATCAGTTTTGCCAGGGGGACACCAGTAAGTGATGAAAGTACTCACCGACCCTCAGCACAGTCCAGACCAAACTTTGCCAGTTTAGTCGAGGTCGCTAGTAGGTTGTAGTCCTGCAGTTTTGCAGTGCTCCCTCTCTGAGGCTGCAGGATAGAACGATGGTGCTTGACGGGACAGTTGCTTTTCCTCAGCTTCCGAAGGAGATACAAAGAAAATTCTGGTGCAGCAGACATGACCATCACCAACAGGTGGTGATGCGGGAATCACAGATGTGTGCAGCGTTATGCACTCTCCTAATTCGAGGACTAGAGGAGATAGGCCTGCAAAATTTGGGTGGATAGGCTACAGGACCACAATCAAGCAATGTTCCAAGTCTCGGGTTTCAACTCAAGACGGCAGCGATTCTGAGGGATACCCCGAGCTTCAGCTGGACAGTTCACTTCCAAAGTGGCTCGTTTGGCGGGTAAGCAAGGATGCAGAGAGTAGTTGTTACCACTACTCCAAAGGGGCAAAGCGCCTTGGCAGGCCTTCTTGATCGATGAAGAAAATAGGGGTCTGAAGGGACAGCAGAGGGCGGAGGGAGCCAAAACCTTCTAGCGAGTCTCTGGCGGTTCCACAAGTCTGTTTCTTCGTACAGGATACTTGGCACTTTCTGTAGTTCGGGGACACCTCATCCCAGTGGATGCAAGGATTACTTTTAAAAACCAGCTGCATTTCCACAAGGCTTTCTGGGGCCTGGGTACAAAACACCTTAAACTATCCCTCTGTAAATATCTCCCCTCTCGAGCCCTTCGCTCCTCCACTTTTAACTCCTGCAGGGTTAGTCGTTTCTCAAAGGAACGTGCCGGGTAGGTCTTCGGCTAGGGTCTCCCTGTCACCTTGAAGTGTGTATATACACACACACTTTTTTTCTACACTTATCAGATATACCCTATCTGACTAACCTAGCACTCACTGTTTATCGCTTGCATTTTATTTTACTTAATATTTATTCTCTTCTCTCCCTATGTTGGCAACATAGTCGAAGACTAAGGGACACATAGTTTTGCTGTACTGACAGTCTGAAGGAAGTGTCAGTTTCCCCATAACAAGTGAGCAAAAGCCCAGGAGAGCGCAGCTGAAGGCTACTCTACTAGCAAAAGTTAGGATAGGATAGCCACACAAAAGCAACAAGTTTGAGGGTGGGGCGGGGGTCCACAAATGGAGGGAAAGTTGCACACAGATGAAATCCTAACAGACTAAAGCTTCAGATTGGTCTAAAGCAAATTATACACAGCTTTTTGCTGGGTAAAACCATCTCCCCACCTACCCCAAGCAATTTCGACCAAGTAATGCAGAAATTCTTCCAGAAAAAAGGGCAATGGTGCATTCCATTTCGACTTCAAGGATGCTCTCAGCCATGTAAACAGCTTGCATGTATGTGTCACGGTTCAAGAGCTTTTAATACAAACACAATTTAAACCATTTCAGTTTCCGATAGAACCACCAAGATTTCAGGCCCAGTTCAAGTCAGATGGCTTCAATAGGAATATGAAAAGAAAGGTTCAAGAGTTTGCCACAATATTCCTTCTTTCACCTCTAATCATTTTTTTAAGAGATGAAGGAAGCATTTCACAATTATACAGCGTGGCTGGTGTAACTTTTACTTTGAAAAAACTGATTGGCTGGCAGCAGTAAATAAAAACCGCTTCCCGTCAAAAGCACTCATCTACATATTGAAGGCAGCCAATTTCAAATCAATTCTATTTTTTACTAAGATCAGATGCCTCTTATGCGCAAACAGATAGCCAAGATAAATTATTGCAGAAGGCAGCAGAACTCTGCCACCATTGATGAACCACACAAACCTCTAAATTTGGACAGAATCATAAGTTTGAATACTGAATTTATTAGGATTGATACTCCTAGCATTTACACCCAGGTACTGAGCGATCTGCGCTGAAGAATATGTGTCACATCCCTAAGGAGCAGGTCATCAGCACAAGGTAACCAGCCTACCTCTAAAATGAGTCTGCTAGGAGGCCTAAACAAAAGTAAGTGGTAAATCTGAAATGTACAAATTAAATTGAACCAGAGCAGATACACAGCCCTGTTGAAGGCCAGATTCACCTGCTATACTCCTAGAGAGTAAACCGCTCAAGTTCAATCGCACCTTCAGGCTGTTATTCATATGAAAAGTATTAAAATGGACAAAAAACCTTGCGGAAGTCCCCAGCTCCTCAGTTTATACCATAAGGGGCCCTTATCCAATTTATCAAAAGTGGATGCTAAGTCTAGGATGGCCACATGAACAAAAGTCCTTACCCGTTTCAGAAGCCTGTAATAGGGAAAATACCCAGCCATTTGTATTCCCACTGACTTTTGAAACCCATTTTGAAATATATTAAGCCTATTGGTATCCTCAGTCCACTGAGCCAAATCCCTCAGCACAAAACTTGGATCTTTGAAGAGAAATCAAGGAAGGAAATCGGTCTGTAATTTGCTGGGGAGAGTCGGTCCCCTTTCCTGTATACGGGGACCACAATTGCTTGTAAGCAGGATTTCGGGAGCACCATTTTATGGCTTACCCAGAGAATATTGGCCCAAAGTCGGAGTTCCTACGTAGAATGTAATTGGAGAGCCCATCAGGGCCAGCTACTTCAGAATGTTTTAAAAGTGCAATAAAGGCTTTTAACTCAAACTCAAAATTCAGTTTCCACTGGGTAGTTGGGCAATGCTAAGAACCCAGTGCTGGGTCCACCCTAGAGTATGCAAATCGATTGGTATAGAAGTTAACCCAGTTCAATTCCAGGACACAGTTTGACTGTACCCTGCATTGGTGGTTGTCCATATTAATGAGCTGTCACCAGAGAACCCTCACATCACAGGCAAGAAATTTCCCAAGAATATGCTGACTCTGAACATATTTGTGAATCCTACATGCCTTCAACCAATTTTAAAATGCTGCTTCTCCAATCAACAATATGGAATATTGGGCCGTATCTTCAACACAGGATGGTAGCAATCTACTGCTAGGTCTCAGTAGGGATTTTCTATTTTTAATCAGCAAGTCACACAATTGAACAGGACAAAGAAGGCATCTGCTGCCACCAAAGGAAAAAAAAAAATATACAAAGTACAACCAAACTGTTCGGGAGAACATTAAAACCACCTTTCTTCCTCCATCCAATTTTCCCACTCTTAAAGCGTGAACTTTAAAATTATAGAGGGATTTACCCCAGAGACTAAATCACGTTGCCCTTCATGTTGCCAACTATATAAAACATACAGGGTCAATGTCAGACCGCTGGAAGGAGGCCCTTAAAGTGGTAATCAGACACGCATGGTCACTGCAACTATTTCAGTCAATAGTGTGAGAAACTAGAGGGTCTCTCACCTGGTAGTCTCCGGGGATCTCTCTCTCTCAGGTGGCCAAGGTACGCCATCGCCTTTGGGTCCAGAACCTGGGGGTGGTGCAGTGCGGGAGGATCACCTGGGTGAGGGGTCTTCAGGGACTGGGGATGAGACAGCCGACGGCGAGACACGGTATTCTCCCCCTATTTTGTTCATCCAACCCACCCTTTATTTTAGGATGCTTCAAGGTCCCAACCCACCCCGCCCCACACCTGTTTACACAAACACTGGGCTGAGGAAGAGGGTGACTGAGTGCAAGATTAACTTTCACACATTGTACCGGCCATGTCACGCTAATCGGATCAGGCAAAGTCAGGCACTTAATTCTAAGTGCATACACCTGATACCAATTAGTTCTCACATGACTAAAGGGCCGAACCCAAAGACACACTCGGAGCAAGATGGAACACAGGAACGAGCAGGGTTTCTGGGACAAAGGCAAACCTACTGGAGCAGAGCAACGATCCAAGGGGGAGAGCACAGGGTAAGAAAACCCCAGAGTTCCCTACTGGAGGTTGCTGCCTCCGACATGGCGCGAGAGACACGTGGAAAAGACCAGATCGCGCAAGTGAAAACTGCATTGTGTTTCAAGAATGCCAGCGACAATCCCGGGTGCAAGGCCAAGCCTGTGGTACTCACCTGGACTCGTACATTGGAAATCGTAAAGCAAACAAGAAATGCACACAGCCGGTGAGTTAGTGGGCGACCAGAAAGACTGGTGTGTGTTAAAGTTTGAAATGGCAACATTTTATCACAAGTGAAGGCTGCACAAGTGTGAATGAGATGCAAGGAAATGCAGACCTATGAATGAACTTTGAAGTAAAAGTCAGCTGCGAGTTCAGCGATACCAAGTAACAGTCGTCCAGTGAAAGAAAGTAGCCCACTCGAAAGTCTCTCTGAAAGGTAAATTGTTCGAAACAAGAAAGCAAATAAACAGCAAAATTGATAGGGAAAGGTTTAACTCCTAGAAAGGAGAACTATACATTTGGAGTCAAAGTGGTCCTACAGTGTACTGAAAAGTAAGCCACGCACATGCAAAAGCCTTCAACATCCGAAAGTGGTCCAAGCCCGACATAGGGAGACGTGAAGTAAGCGCCCCCCCCCGCTGCACCTTGGAAGTTTGTGTTGAACTTTATCGTGAGAGGTCTGAGCCCGCCAGAGGGGAACCTTTGTGAACTTTTTGGTTGAAACATTTTTGGAAGTCGAGAAAAGAGACAAACGTGGAAGGCCAGACAGGCCTCGATCCATGTTCCGGAACTGTATTTGTGTTGGAAGCCGAGCCAGAATGCGACATACTGCCTACAGGGACAGACTTCGCTCTGTGAGGTCTTACATGGGGAGGAGTGCTGGTTCAACCATATTTATTCACTGCAACACTGAACTTTCCTTTTGCATACATTTCTCCTTTTATTAAAAAAAACAAAAAAAAAGGAAAAAATGTGAATAGAGATAGAGCAGGCATTAGGTTTTGTTAGCCTAGGCCATTTTGATTTACAGACTACTAGGACTGCTTTATTTATTATTTGATGGTCGAGACTACTCCCATTTTAGTTGTAGGGCAGACTAGGAGTTTCTCCAATCCCAACCATTTCAATAAAGCTTTTACAAATTGTACCCATTGTGTCAGTGTCATACTTGTGATACTATGCCTCCCTACTCTATCCCACAAGAGACATATAGACAGATCTAGCAGAGGAGACAAAAAGGACCCGACCAGGTAAACCCCATGGAAATGTTCCACTCAACCTTTCCATTATGTTGAATCAAACTCGATTTTTGAATATACCGTTCCCATCACAAGCCACGAGAAAAGGTTTTTTTAAAAAGAATGTTGCAGGAGTGCGTCGATAGTCAATCAAATCCTTGTCTGCACTTTTGCAATTACACCTGCACAGGGCATGGCTAGGCGTATCAACGAAAAAGATGGTCCCCTAAGAGCCTCCGATGAAGTGGGGGGCGGGGGGACTGCTAAATAACCACTCTGCCAGAGTTGTGCTGTGGCTGGAAGAACAGATGTGAGCTGCTGAATGTCTGGCCTGGATCTGTGGTGGCGGTGAGTGGCTGCAGAGCGGAGGGGACCAGTGGGGACTGCCTGCTGGGAGCGGGCCTATCGCTGGATGCCAGGCAGGCACTCATGGCGGAGGCAGCAGATCGGGAGTTGGCAGCGCTAGTCCGAGGCTGATGTTAGCATTGCTGTCGGACCTTGCTGCTCTTGCAAGCTTGAGGGAGCCACTGGTAAGGCTTGCAGGGGCAGACGCTGCACGAGGCCTAGTAGTGGGGTTGACCGTTGGCGCAGGGAGGACCCGGGCCTTTGTTTTTTTTTTTTGTTTTTTTATTATTAAGTTTATTGAATTTTATAGAAAACATACAAGCAACAAACTTATCAGCATTGTAATCGTAGAACTCATTGCATAGAATCCACACCCATATCCATCCCCAACCTTCACAGAATCTAAAAAGCAAAACAGGCCAACTTATTATATCACATGTCATCCAAAAACCCACCCCACATATCAAACAATTTCAACTTTTTGTTCCTGCGAAGGATAACCTTCTCAATTCTGGCCACTTGCCTCAAGTCCTCCACCCATTCTGAACAGGTCGGTCTCTCATCACATTTCCATTTTCTCAAAACAATTTTTTTCGCAGAATTTGTAGCCCTAAAAAACCAGCATTTCTGTGGATAAGTGAGATCTTCCACTTTATCATCCTCACCCAAGATGATAGTGTTATAATCAAAATCCTCTTGCAGTAATAGAACCTCATTAATCTTTTCAGTGACACTCCTCCAAAATGTCCTCAGTTCATAACAGTCCCAGATCAAGTGTTCAAAGGAGCCGACATCATGCTTACACCTACGACAGGACTCTGAGTCAATCAACACTCTCGCATAAAGTCTCTGGGGAGTCCAAAACACACTATTAAGAATTTTGATTTGGCGGCATTGTTCTCCAAGATTAATGGATGTCAGAGTTACGTTTTTACAAAGAAACCTCCACCTCTCCACAGTCATATCAGAGCCAAGGACCTCAGACCACTTAGTTAACAACCCCTCTGCTGGTGTGTACTGTTGGCTCAGATTTCTATATACTTTGGACGCCATACCTCCTAATGTCTTATATTCAGGTAGCCATAACTGCCAACCACCGCCATCAACAGTTCTCTGGTTCCGCAGCAAACCTCTCAATTTTCTGTATTCACCCATTGTACAGTCTCTGAGATCTTTAATTTGTGAAAGTCTTCTATAGCTGATCCATTTGCCGTCTTCCATCAGATCACTCAACCATAGTACACCAATCAGGAGCCAGTTCAACCACAATAGCGGCCTCCCATTCAGCAAAATACCTGGATTCAACCAGATAGGGATGTAATCATTATCACATACCTTACGCTTACTTTTCTTCCATAGTTCCCTCCAACAAGTTCTCAGGAATCTTGTCGGCGGAAATGAGCGATAACCAGATCCATCCACCGTGGACAGTATGGCCCTAGGCGGCAACGGAGAAGAACTACTTGATTCCGCCAGCGTCCAAACATCCTCCGAATCTTCAATAAATGGAACCAGATGCCTGGCTCCAAAGGCCAAATGATAATTCTCAAAGTCAGGAACCCCCAAACCTCCACAGTCTTGGGGCAGCTGCAATTTCCACAAGCTGAGGACCCGGGCCTTTGTGATGATTGCAGAGGTTCCTGGCCTGTTGGGCACAGTGGATTCCACCTCCCCGCCCCTTGCATGTCCCCGGGGGAGTCCGCCTCTGAAAAAAAGACATGCCCCCGATCCGGGCAGGCACAGCTGCCCAGTAACTGTACTAAGGTGAGGAGAGGCTGTCAGGAGTAGTCGCTCCGCCCGGCTGCCCCAAATGGTGAAGCGAAACGCAGACTCAATGACCAACTGGCCTTAGTGTTTAAAGAAGCCCTACCTTGCCTTCCCCCGCCACGATAGTCTTGCCTCACACACAACACATGCTGCTACTGACTTAGCGGGCAGCACCCAGCAGGCAAGCTACATTTTACTTTGCTGACCACATAAGAAGCATCAGTGGCTACAGATCGGCATGATGAACTCCTCTGCAGTTACAAGAAGCTCATGGATGCATGCCACTTGTGGGTGGTAGTGGTCCACATTGAATATCGTTCAGTCTGCTGAAGGACACAGGAGAACAGGTTGAGGAAAACCAGGTGTGTGTCTATTCTTCTTCAGTCTCCCCAGCGCCATCGCCTGTAACAGACTTGAGCGACTCGTGGGAACTGCCTCTCCAAATGAGGAAGGCTTGTGCAAGTCCCAGTGTCTGCTCGGAGGCTGGGGCATTTATAACTCCCCGAATACCTCTAGCTGC
Organism: Ambystoma mexicanum; assembly: GCF_040938575.1. Taxonomy (NCBI): domain Eukaryota; kingdom Metazoa; phylum Chordata; class Amphibia; order Caudata; family Ambystomatidae; genus Ambystoma; species Ambystoma mexicanum. The sequence continues at coordinate 1,293,484,018 of NC_090932.1, forward strand.
TGTGGTAGCAAGGGATCATCAATGCACCCGGAAGGGACAGGCAGTGCTATACAGTGGAGGGAGACCAGGGGTGGGGTTAGGGGTTTCGGGGTCATCCCTGGAGGCTTAAGCACAGACCCCCTGGATCTCTGCTGATGTGATGGCTAAAACACCCAAGCAGGAGAAACAGGGAGACACTAGCACAATGCTGGAATCTGCCGACAATAACAAGTGTACTGAGGTGGTCCAGATTCATGGGATTGATCCCCTCCCAGCCATGTGTGGAGAAGCCCGCCAAAAAGTGGAACAAAGGGCTCGACTTGGGTTGGAGTCACAGAAGTGAACACAAACGCCATTTTAGAACCGAGTTTTGGCAAAAAATACCAACCGGAGAATTAATAATAATTAAATAAACCGGCGGTATGTTCGAGGCTATCGTAATTAAATAAATAAAGATAGTAGCCTCGAACAATGGGAAAATCCCATAGAGAAATATTTGCGGTTGAATATAAAAAGTAGTATCCACTGCCACCAGCCAAAACTCGATCAGGGGGGACGGAGACGTGCCCCCTCGACTAACAGACCCCGGGGCAATCGAATTGCCCCGGCCAGTACGTCCACAATATGATGGTTTGTACTGTTTCTGTTCAGAATTTGAGACTAGTAAAGTCAATGGTGACTTTACATGCCCTGGGAGACAGTAGTCAGTCCCAGGGTATGGAGTCTATACTGGGGGGTCGCTAGGACACCCCTGTGTTACTACACTGAGGGTGCTGTGTAACACACATCACAAAAACACATGAAGCCCTATGGAGTAAAAGACCCCATAGCCCATTAAACACATAGAATCAAAGAGATACACTCAAATCATGCCCAAGAGTGAGGGTAAAAGAGTCTCACTCTTGGCAGGAGAAAAAAATAAACCCCAAAAATCCAGCAAAGCTGCTGGGGGACTCACTAGGTTAGGAAATTCAGCCTAAACAGAGAATTCTCCCTAACAGGTATATTCCCAAAGAAATGCAACAACCTAGGCAGCACCACCATCTTTAGTAGTGTCACTCTCCCCATCATGGTGAAAGGGAGCTTGGCCCAGAACCTTATACTGTTTTCAATATTAGCCGCTGCCTTCTTTGCGTTATGTTTGTATTCGGCCTCGACCGTATGGTGTACCTCAATCCCCAGGTATCTAAAGGTCTTGGTCTCCCACTGTATCTGTAATACCGGCAGTCCCTCCTGTGGTATCCCTTTATATCTACCCAGGGGGAATACACATGATTTCCTGGGAATCACTGTTATGCCAGACAGCACCACATATCTATCCATTACTTCCAAAATATACTGTAGGTTCTCCTCAGGGTATCTTAAATACAGCAGCATATCGTCAGCGTACATTGAAATCAGGTGTTGCCCCCCCTTTCGTGCTGATCCCCACCTCTCCATATTGTTGCCTCAAGTATATCGCCAGGGGTTCCAGTGCTAAAATAAACGACTTCGGGGACCATGGGCAGCCCTGTCTAGTAGCCCTGCTACGTTGCCATCAATCCAAGATGGTTGCTCCCGTCCTAACTGGGGCCAGTGGTGCACTGTACAGCAGTTGTGCCAACCTCAGGTACGTGGGCCCAACTCCATACTCCTTTAAGGCCGCCATCAAACAAGGCCATTTGTGCGAGTCGAAGGCCTTCATTGCATTTAATGAGACTATGACAACCTCCTGTGGGTCCTCTTCCGTTTTTTCTAGAACATGATGTAGCCTCCTAAGATTAATCAGATATACTTCTGCGCGGTACATACCTAGATGGATCGGGATGTACAAGTTTGTGGATAACCAGCCTCAGTCTATTTGCCAAAACGGCCGTGAGTATCTTGCTAGCTTAGTTCAGCATGGATAGCGGTCGATATGACCCGCAGTCCATGCATGGTTTGGTAGGCATAAGAAGTGGGACAATGATCGCTTCCCTCAGGAACTCCGGCAGTATCCCCCTATCCAAAGCCTCATACAACATTGCTAATAGTGGGGAAGGGGGGGGAGCACCTCCGCCTTGTATGTTTTGTAGAACTCACTATGGAGTCAATCCGCCCCTGGAGCCTTACTAGTAGGGAAAAGCTTGATCACTGCCTCTAGTTCCTCAATTTGGGAAAGCCAATATCCGCAAATGTTTGAATCACATCCTCTCCTTCACTCTCCTCAACATCCCTATATAGTTGCTGGCAAAACTCCAAAAAGCCCATGTTAACCCGTTCTTGGGTGTCCAGTATTTGTTCATTCTCCGTATTGCTCTAATTGTTTGCCTGTGCGTCTCATTCTTATATAGCCAGGCTAGTATCCTGCCTGGCTCGACTCCCCCAGCGTGCTGTCTTTCCACGTAGCTCAGGTTACATAATCTCTCCCAATACTCCCCACAATCCTGTTGCAAATGTCTTATTGTTCAGGCATCCTCAGGGGGATGCTCGCTCTTTCGCATAACTGCCTCTAGTTTCTTCTACACTTCATTAGCTCATGTGCTCCCAGGATCTGGAGCTCAGGCTACCCCACATCTAGTCCTTTCGTGGCCTGTGTACTTGGATCACAGCAGGAGGATACCACACTATTGGTATCCTAACTACACTAACTTCTAGGGGTAAGAGTGCTCTGCTCCCGCATCTCCTGCCTGAATGCTACATTGTATTACGCACACTGGTGTATCACGTCCCCTTGCGTATGTCATTTATCACATCAAGTACACGCAGCGGTCAGGATTCCAAAAAAGAAGCCTTGTTTCTGTGTAGAACTTTGTTTTTCTGGGTAAAGAAGCATGTATTTATAACCGGATTCCCTAAGCCGTCTTTAACAGCTACATAGTGAAGTCGTCGTCTTTGTACCAGCATGGTGTAGGCTGTGACGGTCGCAGACGCTCTGCTCATCGTTCCCCCCCTTGCGGAAATGTTCTAGGATCTTTTCTCTGTCCTTATAGTTCATTATCTTCGCTATGATTGCGTGCGGCGAGGCTCCCGGTTGGGGCCTTCTGAGCCGGGACCTGTGCGCCCTTTCGACTGTGAACCCCTGAGCGAGCACCCCTGCTCCTATCTCCTGTAGTAGCATGTTCTCTACATAATTTGTCAGGTCCATGCCTTCTTCTCCCTCCGGTAGTCCCACCACCCGTATGTGGTTGCGTCTTGCCCGCCCTTCCCCCTCTTCTGCTCATCTTTCCAGGTTGCCCACTTGTTGGTGTAATATATGAACCTCCGCGACATTGGCCGTGCCATCTTCTGCGTTAGTCTTCACCTTGCTCTCCAGACTGCTTGTGCGCTCAGCTAGCATTATCACATCCTACCTTAAGAGGTTTACATCGACACTGACCGCATCCATTTTGAATTCCAAAGCAGTTTTCAGTTCCACCACGGCAAGTTTACTCCCCCATGAAGCTTTCAGCTCAGCTATGGCCTCTAATATCTGGTGATCATCACGCTGTGGGTCGGGTATCCCTTGTGCATCCCCTTTCGCCTGTGCAGACACATCCGGTGACTGTGGTGGTTTGGTGAAAATATCCATGGTAGGTTGCTTCCCTCTAACTTTGTTGGATTTGGACACCATCTCCCTCGTTTCAGTAACCTCCTCAGTGCTAGGGTACCTAGATACTTCCCAAGCCCCAATCTCTTTCCTGTCTAGCAGCTTCCTGTATCAAGTATGCCTGTCCTGGAGGGGCGTGGCTTGGAAGCCATGTGAAAGGACGTGTCTGTACGGGGGCTCCCGAAGATCCGCACATTATCCGACTGAAAACAGTGCAAGGACCGATGCAATTTTGCTGAGACCGATATGACTGCGCGCATGAATCTCAGGTGAACGTGAGGTTATGTTTCGACACGGGCCTGCACCGTGAGAGCGCAACAAAAAGTTAAAAGAAGATCTGGAGGCGAGAGTGCGTTGAACGAGAAAATGGCCGCCGCCGCCGCCGAACGAAGGAACAAAGGGGTGCTTGATCTGGGCGCCTGTCGGTCGCACTGGAGCATGGTGATGGTGTAGGTGCATGACGCGGGTGCATCGAGGTCATTAAGGACACCCAGACCTGCGAGGCCGACGGCGTGGACCTGGGAAGGGAGCAGGGCCTGATCGAAGATATTTTATACCCGGATCGTGCGGTGTGACCGGGAACTGTGCCCCGGGCCCTTTGTGGCCTAAAGTGGACCTCAGAGGGTGAGACGCGACCTGGCCTAGCTAGGTAAACAGACAAGATGGCCGGGGGTGCCGGAGGACAGAGGAACTTAGTGTCAGAGAAGTGGTGATAACAACGGGGCACCCGCAGGGCGCACTGTGAAACCCTGCCCCAGATCCGAGCGGGGATTGAAGGACGTGAGACATGTCTAACAAGCCCCTGAGAGCGAAGACCAAACAGCACACGCTCGACGAATACGCTAAAACGCCTCCCGGCCCAGACGGAGCCAAAAGCAAGGACAAAACGCAAGCCAAGGAAATGGCCGCCGGGGGTGCGAACCACGAGGTCCTCGCTGCGATCGCAGACCTGAAAGCGACCTGGGAGACCAAGCTCCAGCTCGCTGTGGCTGAACTGAAGACCGCAATGGAACTCCAGGTCGGGGCAGTACAGGAGGACGTGAACCTCCTAAGGCAGGATGTGCGTACCCTGGCAGAGCGTACAGAGACTTTGGAGAAAGAATTGGGCCCTACCGCGGCGGACTGCGCTGTGCATAAGCGTGAACTCCATGCCCTGGTGCAACGCGTGGGCAACTTGGAGAGTAGGGCGGAGGAGGCAGAAGGGCGCGCCCGGAGGAACAACATTCGCATCGTAGGCCTGCCGGAGGGAACTGAGGGCCACAATCCAACGGAATTTATTGAAAACATGCTACTGCAGGAGATCACGGGAGGCACCCTGTCGCAGGGTTTTGCGGTTGAGAGAGCGCACAGGGCCTTAACTAGGAAGCCACCACCGGGAAACCCGCCCAGGCCAGTGATAGCTAAGATCCTTAATTACCGGGACCGAGAAAGGATCCTTGAACACTTCCGCAAGGGAGGCACAATACAACGAGGAGCGGCGAATATAACGGCCTATCCCGACTACACCCTGCAGGTACAGCGCAGTCGTATGAACTTCGGAACGGTGAAGAGGAGATTGCGGGAAGCGGGGCTTAAATACATGTTGCTCTATCCGGCCAAATTGAAGGTCTTCTTTCAGAGCAAGCTACTGTTCTTTGTCACCCCGGAGGATGCTATGGAGTGGTTGGATGCACACAACTGCCCTCAGGAGTCAGATGTTCAGACGGCCGGTGGAAAATAAAGGACGAGATAAGTAACGCTGTATGCCCGGTCGGGCCATGAACATTGGGACTAGATTATAGTCACTGAACTCGCTTGAGAACATGCGCGCGTCAGGGGTTATGAAACGTGGTCCTTGCGCGGACATGGTTGCGAAGTTGTGGAGCCGACTGAAGCCACCCTTTACACCCCCCTTTTTGTGTTTAGTTTAGTCACTGTTAGTAGGGTGACACCCTGTCGGGTTCTCTATTTGGGTTTCCAAGGAGGACCGAACACAGGGATGCCTGAGATCCAGGGATGGAGCTGGGCAGTGGTTGGGGGTAGGGGTTTGGGGGGGAGTTTTAGTTTTTGTATGAGCCTGAGGGTGGAACCGGGAGTGGGTGTTCGCAAAGTGGGGAGGGATTGCCTTGGATGGGGGGAGGAAACTACTGATAGGCCATGGGAGACCTTAGGATACTAACGTGGAACGTTAGGGGGCTTAACAGCTACCTTAAGCGAAATAAAGTCATGTTGTATCTCAAGAGGCAGAAGATAGACGTAGCCCTGCTACAGGAGACACATCTAAAGCGAGAGAAACTGGAGCTGGTAGGGAGGAAGTGGAAGGGAACAGTGGTAGGATCAACGTACTCCGCCTATGCCAGAGGAGTGCTGGTGTGGGTGGCGCCACACGTCCCATTCAAGCTAATTGAGGAGGTTGTGGAGGAGGATGGGAGGTTGGTTATGGTGAGGGGGCTGGTAGAGAACAAAGTAGTGTGCATTGTAAATACATACGCGCCTAACCAGGAAACGGCGACATATTTTAGGACGCTGTGCACCAAGCTCAGTGTTGGGATGGGGGGCACGGTGATATGGGGTGGTGACTTTAATTGCGTGTTGAACCCCAAGGAGGATAGGTCGGATGACAAGATGGCTGGGCCCGGTCCGGCGGCTAGGGTATTGCAGACGCTGCTGGCGAGTTTTGGCCTAGTTGATGTGTGGAGAGCGAAACACCCGAGCGCGAGACAATACTCGCACTATTCGGCTCCGCATCTACTGCACACGAGGCTTGACTACTTTTTCACCACGCCAGACATAGTCGCGGAGTGCGACCACATAGAATACAGGGCGAGGGTCCTCTCTGACCACTCACCCCTGGTCATGCGATGGCAACTGTATCCCCCACGAGCGCGTATACCAACATGGCGCCTAAGGGCGGAGGCGCTCAAAGACCCCGCCTTCAGAGAGGATATCAGGGAAGAGATAATTGCTTATTTTGAGGTGAATAAAGGGAGCGTTAAGTCGGCTGGCACCTTATGGGAGGCCTTTAAGGTCGTAATACGGGGGATCGCCATTGCGAAGTCTAAGGGATTGATGGGGGGAGTCCTGGCGGATTTGCATAGAGCTGAGACCGCGCTGGAGGAGGAGTTGAAAGGTGGTGGGACAGATGCAGAGGCGGTCTCTAAATTGCAACAAGAGTGTGCGGAACATTGGGACAGGCTCTGTAATTTGAATTATAGAAAGTATACTGAGAGACTGCATGCGGGGGGAGATAAAACGGGCCGACTCTTAGCTTGGCTGTACAAGAGTGAGACCCCACGATCCCCGATCAGAATGGTAACCAATGAAAAGGGGGAGGAGGTAGACACCCAAGAAGGCGTGAACAGGGCATTCGTGGAATACTATAAGGTCCTATATGAAGATTGCGAGGGGGGCAGCCAGGAGGAGATAGACGAAGTGCTGGAAGATGTAGGCTTGCCCAAGGTCAGCGATGAGGAGCGAGAGGAGCTGGATGCTCCGATCACCCTGGAAGAGCTGAAGGAGATTGTGAGACAGTTGCCCACTAGTAAGACCCCAGGGGCAGATGGGTTCCCCAGTGAATTTTATAAAGTTTATGCAGAGGAAGTGCTCCCGCCCATGTTGGAAATGCTCAACGAAGCGTACGAGATGGGATGGTTGCCGGAGTCACTTAGGGAGGCGATTATAATACCGCTCCCCAAGCCAAATAAACCGGGACATGATTGTGGCTCCTACAGGCCCCTGTCGATGTTGAACCAAGATAGTAAGATCCTGACAGCTGTCCTGGCTACTAGAATGCGTAGAGTGATCGGCAAGTTGATCCACCCTGACCAGACGGGCTATGTCCCTAATAGGAACATCACTCACAACCACAGGCGCCTCCACAGGGTGGTCGAGTGGGGTGGTGGCAAGGACGGCGAAATGGCGATAGTAGCATTGGACGCGGTTAAGGCGTTCGACTCTGTTCGATGGCCTTGGCTGCTAGCGGCTCTGAAAGGGTACGGGATGGGACCAGGTTATGTTAGGTGGGCCGAGATGTTATACAGTGCACCACTGGCCAGGGTCCGTACGGGCGCAGTGGTGTCAGAGAGATGGCAGTTGGGCAGAGGCACTAGGCAAGGGTGTCCTTGGTCCCCTATGTTGTACATCCTGGCCCTAGAACCCTTGGCGATTTACCTCCGGCAGCAATATGACCCGGTCGGCATTGAGGTAGGAGGAGAGTGTCACCTTATATCCCTGTATGCGGATGATATGCTGTTATACCCAAGATACCCAGAAGAAAATTTGCAGTATGTCTTAGAGGTGATGGGGAGGTACGCCTGGTTGTCCGGTATAGCGGTGAACCCTCAGAAATCCACTCTATTTCCGCTGGGGGGCTATGTGGGGACTCCAGTGGAGAGGTTGCCAGTGTTGCAGATCCCGTGGGCGACGAGATCCTTTAGATACTTGGGGATTGATGTGTATCATACGACCGTGGAAGAGCACAAGTATAACACCGAACTTGCTGTGGGGAAGATCGAGAAATGTATGAGGTTCTGGGAAAGATTGCCACTAGCGATGATGGGCCGAGGAGCCATGCTTAAAATGGTGGTGCTGCCCAGGCTTCTGCATTATTTTAACAACATCCCCTACATGATTCCTAAGAAGTTTTTTGTGAGGCTACACAGTGTTTGCAGAGAATTCCTGTGGCACGGCATGCGCAACAGAGTCGCACTGTGGAAGCTGCAGAACTTCTATGAGAAGGGCGGAATCAAGCTGCCGAACTTTGAGGCATATTATGTAGCAGCGCAGCTACAATATGTGTCCAGGTGGCTCTCCGATGAAGAGACCCCTGAACACAGGCTGTTTGGGAGGGATTGCTCCCCTTTTTACTTGAGAGAGGTGATCTGGGTGGCTAATGCATGCATGAGGGAGCGGCCTAGTATGCTAGCTTTGGGACGGAACATGTGGAAACGGGCCTGCCGGATGATGGGCAACCCTCTGCCATGTGTATTGCAGTTCCCATTGGTCGCACTGGCGAGGGGAGATGGGCAGCTCAGGGCAACCATTCGGATATACTGGGAGTCAGTGGGGTTGGTCACCATGGGAGATATTTGGCAGGATGGGATCATCTTGGAGTTCGAAGAATTAGAGGCAGGGTCGGGACTGCACAGGGGTCAATATATGACATATCACAGGATAGTGCAGGAGATCCGGAATAAGTGGCCCGAAACTACCCTGGCCGATGAACCGGATGCCCCGGTGGAGATACTATATGACACATCGGAGGGCGGGCACGAGGTCTCTAGGTTGTATGAGATGTTGATGATGAAGGCTGGGAGCGATTTAGGGCACTTGAGACTGGAATGGGAAACGGAGATGGGGGCCCCGATGACAGATGGGTTGTGGGAGCGAGCCCTTGGGTATCATAAAAAAGTATCGAGAAATGCCAGGTTCAAGCAAATACAGCTTTATATAACGCACAGAGCATACCTGACCCCTTTGAGAATATCCAAATTTCGGGGTGTTGGACGCCAGGCGTGCCCCAAGTGCGACGAGGAGAATGCAGACATGATACACATGTTTTGGGCGTGCCCAGTAATTGCAAGCTATTGGGGCGAAGTGGCGCAGAAGCTGGCAGGAAAGGGTGTCACACTCAAAGTGGATTCAGCTTGGGCCTGCTTACTGGGGGGATATCCCAGAGCGCGTAAACTTAGACATGTCGATAAATTGAAAGATCTGGCGTATGTGCTTGCTAAACGTAGGATTGCCATGGGTTGGAAGGAGTGTCATAAACCACGAACGGAGGTCTGGTGGAGGGATCTCCAAAAATGGGCGGAGGCCGAGACGGCTGTGTGGCGAGATGCCAGTATTGCAGGGGAGGACGAGGAAATGTGCTCTCTTGCGGCATGGAAACTGTTGATAGCTGAACTGTTTGGAACGGGGTCAGCTTCAATTGACTCAGAGTGCTGACGCCCCCTCGCCCACAGCGGATACCAATGACGAACACCATACAGGCTCATAGGGGGGAGGGATGGGGATTGCAGTGTTGTTTGTTGTTAAACGTGTTTATCTATGTTCAAGTTGTAATGTTGTGTGGTTTATATATATAAAATAAAAAATATATTTTTTAAAAAAAAAGTATGCCTGTCCTGCACTGGCTGGCGGTTGAACATGCATTCGTCTGCACCTTCGTAGTGTCCACACTAGTTTAAGGGGTTAATGGGCTCGTTATGGGTGTGTGAAACATTCACCCGTCCCTCATTGTGTCGCTGCATGAGGCAACACGCACCAATGTTTTGTCGTCCAATTGCTGCAATCAACCCCCTTGGGTGTATGTTCCTACACGGAACTTCAAGCACAGCACCTCATTCAGCCATTCATGATCGCAGCACCTAATGTTATGGTTGACCTTAACCACTCATTTATAGTACATACTTCATATAACGTTACTGCTATTCCGGTCAGCCTCCAGTTGGTGTGCTTAGCAGGGTTGTCCACTTTGCGGTGACAACTATATAGTGTTCCCGAGTCCCATCCCCATGCCTTGCTTGTGTGGGTCTGAGTTGCAGTGTCTCACACAGCTCCACAACACATACACCAATATGCATCCTCTGCTTCCTCACGCACCCTTGTCGCGCATCCGTTTCCAACTGTGCGCAATCAGGTGGACTCCTCCGCCTCTACTTTATAATGCCCTTGCAAGTGCAGTGACATTTGGGCTATATGTCCTCTGTCCAGAGCGGTTCTTGAATATTGCGCAGATACCTCATCCGGACTCAAGGTCGCTCGTCGTCACATTGGGCAGTGTTCTGCTCTGTTATTATCCCAACCATCCTGGGTATTGTAGCATCTCACCGCAGTCTCGGGGCACTTAGTTACTGATCTGATCACCCCTACGCTGGTCTGTCTAGGTCTGTCCTTTCAGCCGTAGCAATTCGTTCGCAGCAACGTGTCTCCGCTTCGGCAATGAATCCTCAAGTGGCAGGTAGCATCTGTCGCATCCGGAGCATGCCGCAGTCCATGTCCACAGCGTGACCTGCCCGCAGGTTGATGTCTCATGTGATGTAGACACACTCTGCCTCCGCTGAACCTATTTGTGTAGGCGCTTGCTGTGCTGGTTTAACTTTTCGTTGCCTTTGCTCAAGGCGGAGCCCATCAACCCTTTTGGTTTCACGGCGGTAGTCTGTTCCAATGGGTCACTTCATGTTCCGAGGGCTCTTTTTGCCTCATAGCACCCTATGCCTGCGCTGCAGTATTCTCTTACCTTGTTATGGAGGGCCGTCCACATTCGTGGTGTCCGCCTCCCTCGTTGCGGAGGGTTCGCCCGCACTCCGATCCTTCGTTCACAGAGGTCGAACTCGCTCCCAGTCACTGCCATCCATGTATCACCCCCGTGCTGTTCGGATCTCGCGCTGGAGTCGCATGTGACAGATTTGTTACGAGTTGGTGCAAGTCCTTTTCACTGCACTGAGTCCTGCGCTGTCTGCGCGCTGTACGCGTGGCGCTACAATGTATCCACACGATGTAAATGTCATGTAGCTCATTCGGTCGCAGAAGGTTCCTCCGCCATGGATGCGCTCCGCTTTCTTTCACAGAGTAGTCTCATCCGATATTATTGTCCAGTTGCAACCGAATGAGTTCCGTTCAGCGCGCTGACATTTTCCTTTGTCTGATGGCGTCCGTTATTTGGTGCCAGCTTCATGGGACCGAGTTGTTTTTTCACGTCTCCAGAACTCTATTCTCATTCATCTGTTTCACTTCAAATGATGCTCCAGGTGTGCACCATGCATTCTGAGAGCCGGAGGTCATTTTTTTTTATTATTTCAGTTGCTTGGAGTTTGCGTGTGCATCAGGATCAATTCCGGATATGTAGGAGCACACGGGAAGAGCAACCTATACCATGGCTGCCAAGCCACGCCCCTACATATTTTGATTGTTATTCATGGGTACTTTTACATTACAGTCAAAGTCTATGGACGAATATCCAAAAACATGGATATGTATGTTCGGGAAAATTTGTTGCAACGCTTTTATGGCAAGTAACTCATTATCCCATTCAAGTTTCTTCAAGACTGTAATGGGCAGTCAATCTCTAATTTTTTTTACATATGTTTTTGTCCAATCGGTTGCTCATTAAAATATACACCGAAAGGGCGAAATTAATTATCAATCATTGCATATATGCTGTATTTTTGAGTGAATGACTTCGGACAACTGTTAAATGTGCCATCCATTATCCAATTGTTACTTGTTGCCAATCTCTCACATGTTTTTACTAGTTCACAATATCAAATCTTTTCTCCTCAATTTCACTGTCAATGAATACAAAAAAATTCCCCATTTTTGGTCAGTTTTAAATTCAGCTCGTATATTAATTTCTTCTATATTTTTGGGTATTTTCGGTTGGTTTTCTATTATTGCTTGTTGGTAGTATTTGTTTCAATCATCTGGCACGCTGCATTTCACCAGTAAGATGCCATGGCAATTCATTTAGCCTCACCTTGTCCGCTCAGATTTATTTTTCATCTCTTGCATTTTCTCATGCATTTCTGTAGCACCAATATTTATTTCATGGTTATGCTCCCTAACATACTGTACATTTTCAGATTAATTTTCCGTGCATGCGCGTCCACAGCAATTATTTATGGAATACTGTGTGCACTTCCACAGTTTTGTTATGCTTAATTTTTTCCTTACAAAGCATAAATTAGTTTTAAAAAATTGATTAGCTGAGTTTACTAATTACAATTTTCTTGATTAGCAAACAAACTCATTTGATTAGCAATGTTGCACTAATATTTGTAATATCACCAAAGGTTAATTGTATCCAAGGTATAAAATGAGCAACAGTACCACATTTTTGTAAACCACTTAAGACATTAGTAAAATGAGTCAAACCTTGTAAATTCTTTAAAATTCTACTAGACGTGTAGGTCGAGTAACTTGGTCTACAGACTTCATCTAAGAGAATTGATCGAGTTCAACGGATGAAAAAGAAATGCAAATGCACTTTCTGTAAAATGGTGCATGTCAGCACAATCTCCTTTATTTTGGCACAATGCTGCCACTGAGAGGCCAAAAATGCAGTGAAACCTTGGACATTTATTGCAAACTAAGTAAATATGAAAATAAAAGTTTCAAATGGCACTCGCCCTAAATAAAATCTAAATAAAAATCTACTCTACTATGTGAGTGGGCGAGTAGGCTTTGCGGACTCTGGATGAGCGTCTGTAAAATGTAAAAGGTCAGCTGCATGAATGGACACACAGATGATAAACAAATAGTTGGCCAGCTCACTCCCACATGTGCAAATGTATAAAAGAGAGCAGAGAGCTCTCGGAGCCAAGTACAGTATATGGTAATACAGAAGATCTTTAGATGTACATGCTGGATGGAACTATTGATACTACATTATGTAAACATCTAGTTATCTTGTTATATTCGTTATGTGAGAGGAAATAAAGCAAGAGACTAAGCAGAGTGGATGGGGTAGCAGGTAGCGAACTGGGTAAAAACAGTGGAATATTGTAGTTTGCAGTCATCACACTTTCAGGGTAGCTGGTATAAAGTAACAGGGTGATGAGATAGAATGCCAATGAGTATGTGTTCATCTCATGGGCTGAGCACTAGTTGCAGAGATGAATGCAACAAGCAGGACGCAGAACTAGGTTTCCGATCAAAAAGCATTTGGCCATGTGATCATGTACATTTTCCAAAGTGGTCAATTATCACTATGATGCATCTTCCCCAACAAAATTAAAACTAATTGACCCTGAGATACACTAACCTAAACTTTACTGTAAAACATGAAGACAATTAGTGTTTCGCAGCAGCAATACTGGAATTATTCATTATGTAACCACTTACATTTAGGATATAGTTAGCTTATCAAAAGTATCATCCCAGATTACTTCTGGTTTGCAATTATTTGCATCTTCAAATAATTATTGGCTAACACTCCCACAGGCTTTTGGCCCTTAAGAGCACAAGAGGCGATTACTGCTGTACTTGCTCCCCATTATTCCCTTTGACCTTACAGTGAACAGAGAAAAAGGGGGGTAGGAGGGTTGGGCAGAAGAGAGCCCTGGGGGCAAGAGAGAAATCCAGAGTGAGCTGTCATTTCATTGAACAGGGTAACTTACACAGCTAGCTTTGCTACACAAGTGCCGCTTAAATTAGCAAACCTACAGAATTGCATAGCAAATTGCTATGCGACACTGCTTATTTTATGCCTTGCCTTGGAATAAATATATCCATTTAGGCTCAGCTGTTGATTTCCTTTGTTTGAAAGCACTTCATTTGCCTTCTCCTTTATTTCAATTACCTATTTTAACACAAATATATTCATAATTTAATAAAAGGTTTCCTGCTTACTTATTTCTATAATGGTATTTTTGTACCTTATTTTATGTTGTACTTACTTTTTTTATTCTATCACAGCGCTCATTCCAGTCAGATCATTTTTCTGAAATCATAGTCCTACTCCCCCGTCAGCTTTCTCAGTTTTACTTAAGTGCCAAGGACAAGTATGCTCATCCTTTTTGCATAGACTTGCAGAATTGCCTGGCAGTTGAGGGGTTAAAGTGGAGTAATGACAGTTTATTGTAAACCGCCCAATACCCCCAAACGTATATTTCAATCGCACTGTTTTTCATTTCATGCCCTTCACCACTTTCCTGTATGTTTATTGTTATGAAGATGATGCGGAAGCAGGTAAGTCATACATGTAGATTTATTAGGTTAATAAGTCAGAAAAGAAGACCCCACATCTCATGGGCTCCCTTCCCTTCAGCTCTCTCCTCCAACTGTCCAATTTAGAACCAAGCAAGAAACCTGCATCAACATTCCATTACATCATAATGTATTCTCTCCTCACTAGAGAGATTCTCTCCATAGCAGATCCACTACAACATTTATACTATTCTTTGTTTATATGTACCCACACCTCAGCCATAAAATTAAAACCACTCTCCTTTGCGCGACATACGGTCTCCCAAGACCTTGCTTTCCGCACGCTGTAATGTTACACAAATTGCCTTCTCCTCCATCCGCAGCACATATTCACGTTTATAATCTACTGGAAATGGTACGCTTTACACTTTTTAAAGAATTACTTTCCTCAACCTACCATTGCGGCTTGCTTTGTGTTCTGTTTGGGCATTCATGGTATAATCTCTAGGTGATAGCTGCGCAGCATCGCTGTGAAATGTCGTCCGTAATTTCAAAGATGACATTTTCAGCAGCAGTGCAGAGATCACAGATCTGTTTCAGGCAAGTATGGTTGACACATTCTGTTTTTTGGGGTAATATTGTTTGTCTCAGGCTTATTCCAGCTGAAACGTATTTAGGGATGCCTTCTGTGCAATATTGTAAAAAGTGCTGAGACAGGGCGTGGCCAGGCAGCACCTGATGCAGAGGTGCCTGCTGTAGGCTCAGTCGGCAACAATCCTCCATGATGCGCTATAAAGCGGACTTTTCCCTCATCGGTGGGATGATCCTGTGCCCCCGACAACTGATACGAGGGGCGGCTTAGCGGGGGTCTCAACAGTCATCAACACCAAAACCACGGCAGAGCGTCTTCGCCGCTGGGGCTTTCAAGATGACGGCCATGCCCACTTCCCAAGGAATGACAGCAGGCTCCCGCTGAAGACCGCTGGGCTCCCCATCAGTGTTATCGGAACTATCTCCAGGGAGGCCTTATGGAGCAGGAGCTGATCGGGGAGACCTGCAGGACCTACTGTTTGATGACCTCGGGAGCTGGCAGAGAGTCACCTGGAACACCAGTTCTTCAGCCGGGCCCCCACCATTACCATATCAGTTAAAGGACTTCTTTGCGAGGTTGTGATGAAAGCCCATATTTCTTAAGCCATAACCAACTACTTCTGGGAACATTATACCAGAGAGCTAGGATTCAGAACAGTGTGGGATGCAGGGAAAGCTGTACTCAGCTGTACCATAATAGATCAATAAGTTGCGGTTGCGAGGGTCAGGAAAGCTCATCAATCTCTTCTAGAGAGAGGTCCAGGAGAAGGAAAAGTAACGTGATCAGAAGGGCCCCCGTCACTCTATTTAAGACCTCCAGAAAGCAAAACGCGCATCAGAAACCCATCTCACGGAAACGTCAGCTTTCAATACAGCTCACATTAAAACATTATTACGCCAAGGGAAACAGGGCGAACAAACTCCTAGCTGCAAAATGACAGAAGGCGGTCAAACGCAATTACATAGGCGCGCGCTCTCTCTAAGGAATGGTAAAGGTGACCGGATGATTAGCGAAGAGGCAAGACTGCAGATAACTCAGGAGTATTTTCTTTCAGCTGAGCACTGGAGACCTTGCCCAAACCCGGGAATTGCTTGGTCGGCCCTCCCCCAAATCTCTGACGAGATGAAGGCCCTCTTGGAGTCACCGATAACTGCCCTGACTGACAACTGCCCTGAGGTAGCTCCGTCAATTCACGTTCTCCCGCCGGGGAAGGCTCCTGGCCCAGACAGTTTATCCAATAAATATTACAAAACCTTTGCCCAAATCCTGATCCCCACCTAACTAGGCGGTTAAACTCCTTCTTGGATACAGGCAAAGTACCGGACTCGATGGCGAAAATCAGCCACTTCCCTTCTGCTGAAGGGAGAGTAGGACCCCAAAGACTAAATCGTACCACCGCATTGCTCTTCTAAACACAGAAAAATACTAGCATCCAGATTAAGTGAGGCTCTTCCACAATTGATTAACAGCGATCAAACAGGCTTCATCAAAAATAGTGGGTCACATAACATTAGAAGGGTAATAGATCTCATTGCTCCATCGCCGATAGGTGGCCTATCACTTCTCTCACTAGACGCACACACTGCCTTTGAAAAGTATGTCCTGGGATTACTCCTACCGGCATATGGCATTGGTCTGAACTTCTCTAGACTTATCATGGCAAATTTCCAGATCCAACCACGAAGGTTAAGATGAATGCCCAATAGTTCCACTTGATTCCCCCTAGGGAAAGGAACAAGACAGACCTGTCCTTGGTGCAAAGGATTTGCCTTCACCCCCAGATCTCAGGCCTTACTCCCTTAGGGGGTGGGAGGGGATTTGAAAAAATTACAAGGTGGGATTATATGCAAACAATGTCCTGTGCTTTTCCAGGGACCAGTTAGTCTCCCTGCCGGCGCTAATGAAATTACTGGTGCAATTTGGCTAAAAATATCAGGGTTCCATGTAGTCCATCGGCCTAAATATAACGGAGCCCCCTAATATTTTAGATACCTTGAAGTCCAGGTTTCCCCTTCCACTGGGAGGACCGTGAGATCGCCTATCTGGGAGTGCACTTTATGCCAAAATAGGTGTCCCTCATGAGAGCCAACACCCTCCCCCCACTCTGGAAAGAGGCCAAAGAAATGCTGAAGCGATGGGATCCACAAGAAATCTTGTGGCTGGATCGGATCAGCACAAACAAAAGGACAATGTTCCCAAAATGGCTTTGTTTTTTAGGCTCTACCAATTTATGTTCCGGACTGCGACTTTCTTGAACTTCAGAAGGCAATGGTCCAGCACAAATGGAGGTACAGACACCACAGCATCCCAAGCAGACTGCTCCTAAGATCTAAGCAGGTAGGAGGACTCATGTCCCATCGATAGAGATATTTTCTTGCAGCACAGATCACACCCATGCTAGACTGGGCATTTGAAGAAAGGTCCCCGAAATGGAAAGCAATAGAACAAAATTGCTCATCCGTTAAGCTAGTCACCCCCCCCCCCCCCCCCCAATTCTCCCCAAAGAAAGTGGATGCCTCTCCCAGGGCCTTCTAATAACCACAAATGATAACTTACAAAATTGGGACAAAGCATCTGCTCAGCGAGGATCCTGATCAGGACTAGGTCTCTTCTTTCCAGTACTCCAAAATCCCTGGGCCTTAACAAGGGGGCCTTTGCTCACTGGGAATCACAAGGGACTGTGACTGCTTGGGTGACTTATACAAGGAAGGCAACCCCATCACATTTTAAGAATGCAAAGAAAGTTCCATCTGAGAGAAACGGAGCGCTTTTGATACTCCCAATTATGCCACTGTTATCATCAAAAATAGTAAATGTCCTGGTTACCGCCCACCCACAAGTCTAGAACTTTGGAAATAAGAGGGGCTAGAGTAGGTTCCCATTTGCTACCGGCTATTAGAAAGCGCATCCCCAGGTGATAAGCTCCCATATATGCTTTGTTGGAAGCAGCAACTAGAGCTAGACATCCCTGAGAAATTGTGGCAGCAAACCTGGGCCTGCGCTCATAAAACCTCAAGGTGCGGTAAAGGAAGGAGCCCTAAAATTGTGCTTTTGGTGGTACAGGACCCCCCCCCCCCCCCCCCAAGAGGTCACACACGAGCCACCCAGAATATTCTGATCACTGGTGGCATGGGTGTGGCCAATTGGGGACCTTAGCGCATATGTGGTGGTCTCATTCGTATGCAGATTTACTGGGAAGAGATGTGCTCCAAAACTAAAGACATAACAAGGGTGAGGTGTGAGAAACCAGAGCGTATTCTCACTCCTAGACCCCTTGGATTCTCTACGCAGGTGGCCAGGGAAAGGCCATCGCTCTTGGATCCTGACCCTGAGGGTGGAGACGCGAATGCGAATCACCTGGGAGGAGGGTCCTTGGGAACTGGAAGTGGGGTGTCCTTGGCCGAAAAATAGTATTCCCCTTTCCCTATTAATGACCAACTCTTCTCCCATCTAAATGGGCTGTTGTAAAACAGGTCCCCTAATTTCTCCTCATTTAAACACTTGAAAGTACTGGGACGAAGAAAAGGCAACTAAGAACAATGAGGATCACACTTTCTCCACTGGTACTGGGACGAAGAAGATGCCTGCTGAGAGCTGTAAAGGTCAGGCATGCCCCATTGATTGTGGTCAGTCAGGGTTGATTGGACATCCACACGTGCAGCCGGTCAAAAGGCTGCAGGTGTATAAAAGACGACAAGTCAAACAGCACGGGAGGCAACGGAGAAACCTGAGCATGGAGAAACTGGACAGCTGCAGCTAGGCCGTTGCAAGCAGGCCTGAGAGCTAAGGCTCTGTGGAGCAAACCAAACATTAAGAAGGGAACCGTGCGGAGAGGCTGTCCCTTTTATGCATGCTCAAGATGCTCGTTCCCCTGTGTTGGGACAGCGACACAGGGATGTCGGAGGGGCACGAGTTGGATCCCTGATGTGAAGAGCAGAAGGCTATATGAGCCAGGCTGCCGAGAGTCTTCGAGTGCAACCATTGAGTTTCAATCCATTAAGAAACCGGTGTGCAAGCGCTTAAACTTGGTTGTTCGAGAAAATACTTTGTATCAGAGAGGTCGCGTGTGAGACAACACGTTTTCGAAAGATGTACATTTCGTTTGAAGTTAATTAAGGAAACCATTCACAGCGGGTTGTATGGAAATCCTAACAAGTGCAACCTGTGCCAATTGAATAGCTAATGGACTACAAACCAGATTTCTTGAATACCGAACTAAATGAAAACCTTAACAAATGCAACCCATGTGAATACCGAATTGAGTACAATCTAGGTTTCTTGAACACTGAAGGGAGTGAAAACCTAAGAGCAAAAGTTCAGAAGTGAAACAGAACTTAAAATCAGAGTAAAACTGTTAGATGCTGCATAGTAAAATAAACAACACTTTACAACTAAGTGCAACCAGTATGTGATGTATCCTGAAGTTAATGGAACTAAATATTGAAACAAAGAAAGGCATATTGAATACCAGACTACGAGAAAATTGCATTCTACAAGAAAATTACATTAAGGGCAGAACTAGCTAAAATCTTTGAAGATTATTCTAACAGTCAGAAGTAACGCATGGAAAACCCACCATAAAAAGAGGGCATCAAAAGTGCCAAAGGACTTGAAATAGACAAAGGATATTTTTGGTGCTGCTGAAATTAAGTCTTGGTGAAGGGAACCCGGAGATTTGAGACATTTATTAACTTAAGACTGGAGTCTCAAGGTTTTTTGGTGCTTGGGGCTTGGGGACGGGAACCCTGAGTATTTATCAAATCTATCATCCTGAACTCAATAGAGGTTAAATTGCGACTTTTTCTTTAACTGTTTTATACTTGGGGAAGGGAGCTGCGAGCTGGAAGAGGGTCAGACCTTTATGTTGGACACTTTTGTTTGGTTGCGGAAATCCCTACACATTGTCTAGACTAGTTGTGAGGGCAAGCATAGGTTTTGGACATGGACAGATTCTCCAGTTGAACTCTTGACACACTTTCCTTAGTTTTATTTAGGTAGGGAAATCCCACCTTAGCATAGGCCACAGGCATTCAACGATCCTGACATATTAGCTAAATAAAAGTGTTTGTTTTAACTTGAAGTCTGTGGTCTGTGTCGTACTTCATGATGCCTTCACAGAGGCTACTCTCAATGTGGCCATTGGCCTTGGTCCCGGGAGACGTCCCTGAGGAAGACTCCTCCCCATGTCTGGCCCCCGAGCAGAACTCACCTCACACTTGTTAATGGCTGCAAGGATATATCGTGCTAGATTCTGGAAGACACTGGAAGGGTCATGCCTATCGAACTAGTGGGTCAAAATATAGGTCATAATATGGGAAATAATTGCAATGGAGAAGCTGCAGGTCCTGATTTCAGATAGAACGACCAAATTCGTTCGGACCTGGGCTCCTATTTTGACTTCATCCGTGAAATAGAGCACATAAAAAGTCCTTTGAACAGTCCCACCTGTGGAAAAATATTAGTGCAGACAAACTCTTCCACAACCTATTTTCAAATTCTGACCAAACTACTTCACTTCACTTTAAAGTCCATCTGTGGAAACAAATTAGTCAAATGCATTACTACAACGTTTCCTATTCTTAAACAAATGGCCAACCTGAAAAAATTACTTTGTTAGTACAGCAAACTCATATTATCCATTTAACAACATTGCTATACTCATTTCCAATCTACCATGTAATTCACATAAAATTGCATTTCAACCTGCATTGTGTTAACAGAGGCTACGACATTCCAACTTCTTGCATTCACTCTCTCTCTCAGCTACATACAGGGATGTCTAAATCAAAAACAAGCCCCACATGACATCTATCACCAGTTAACTTTCTTTGTTATACCATAATATACAAAGGGGGTAATTCATAGAATTTAGCGCACAAGTGGCGCACGCGTCTGGCGCACAGTGTGCGCGCGTGCGATAGTCTGCGCCAGCCGCATGCGCTAAAATCCGTTTCGGCGCACAGCGTATTCATGGATTTCAGCCACCAAAAGCAGCCGCGGCGCAGTGGCGCAGTGACCCTGCAGCAGCGCCAGTAACGCCCCCAAGAACGCCCCTCGCGCAAGGAAAAGCCATCAAAATCCCCAATCCAGCGCAAAGGGCTGCGCTAACCCTGGACCAGTATACAGGGCCGCCAAACAGCACACGGCAAGCAGGGACGTGTATTACTGGGGTGCGCGGGAAGTTCCACACGCAATTTCAGCAGGGTACGTGTATTTCTGGGGTGCACGGGAAGTTCCACACGCGATTTCAGCAGGGTACGTGTATTTCTGGGGTGCGGGGAAGTTTAACACACGATTTCAGCTGGGTACGTGTATTTCTGGGGTGCGGGGAAGTTCCACACGCGATTTCAGCAGGTTACGTGTATTTCTGGGGTGCGCGGGAAGTTCCACACGCGATAGGCCCTGTGCGAGTGGGGTACGTGTATTTCGGGGGTGCAGGGGATTCCTACACGTGAATTGGCAGTGTGGGTCCTCCCAGGTGTTCCCTCTACACCCTCCACGGACCCTGCAGGCAGACCACACCACAGGGGACTACCCTGCACCCCTGGTCATGTCCCGCAGGCAGCCCATCCACCATGGGCATGCCCCCCCCAGCCAAGCCACATGTCACCTTGCACTAGTGATCACCAACGCATTACCCCCTTGCACCCCCACCCACCAGCAGTCAGGGGCACCTGCCAGCAGGCCCCCACACATGTCCCCTGCACCCCCAACCCCCAGCAGTGCGGGGCACCTGCCAGCAGGCCCCCCACACACGTCGCCTGCACCCCCACACCCCAGCAGTGCGGGGCACCTGCCAGCAGGCCCCAACACATGTCCCCCAGCCAACACGTCATCACAATCTAGATCCCTGGCCCTTATGGGCAGCCTCCACATGCCAAAGACCCACCCAAGTATTGCATCCACCCACATAGAAATGCCAATTACATGATACAACCCCAATGGCAAGTATGTAAATGAACACATGTCTGTCACACACACACAATGGGTGCAAGTGAATGTCAAAACCCATATCATGACATGCATGAAACCAATGAGATAATACCACAAATGGAAGTATAAAAAAATATATATTAAAGATAACATGAACTTAAATCAAATTAAACACACAACAATGGGAATAACAAAAGAAATGGTCCATGTCCGATAAATTATGAAAATCAAGTAAACATAAGCAAAAGAAATTCCAAAAGAAACGTTGTCCGAAGTCACAGTTCAATAAATCAAATCCAAGGGAAAATAACCATTGCTCCATGGTGAACACAAAAGAAATATTAAAAAAGATCAATCCAATGTAGAACTATGTACAATGGAAGAATCCAGGGTCCATGAGCCCAACTTAAGAAATGAAACCTACCAAAAACTACCTAATAAAAAAACTATATACAAAAATGTGGTCCATTGTCCAAGCGGTCCAAAATAAAGAAAAAACGAAAGGAAACCTAATAGTAACTAACTAACTATTTACAAGGGCAGCGGGCACGTCCAACGGCTCACATGTTGATGTCCCGGGCCAGGGCATCATCGAACTCCTGCTCGATGTCCCAGAGGCGGTCCTCTTCCATGGCCCCAAGGGTTCGCAGGGACGATGACATCTGGAACTCCAGGTCCCTGCGAATGGCCTCGAGGCACTCGGCCCGCCTCAGGGCCCTACGCATGGAGTTCTCCGCCCTGACCATCGTGAGCCGTGCCTTTTCCGCCCCCTGCCGCTCTGCATCTATCGCATGGCCCAACCGCTGCCACACGGAAGACACTTCCCGTCCGGGGTCCTCCTGCCCTCCGGCCGATGCCTGCCCCTCTGATGTTGATGGCCCGAGCCATCATTGCTCCCACCTACAGCCTGCTCCTGCTGTCCATGTGCCCTGTCGGATGGTGCCTGCACATCCTCCATCTGCTGGTCTCCAGTTGTGGTGTCCACCCCTGCTGGACCGCCAACTCCCGACTGTGGCAGGGATGGGATCTCCACCAAGCTGGCTGTGTTGGTCAGGCCAGGTCCACAGGGGGCCCTGGTGGAATCTGGGCCGGAAGACGATGTGGAGAATGACCGGCGCATAGCCTCCACAGAGGAGGAGAGGTCCGCCAGAGTGCGCATCACATGTAGGAACCCCCCAACCACGGCCCCTCCCAGCAGTGCCACGTCACGATGCTGCTCTTCGTGATGGCGTGCATTCTCCGCCCAGGAAGAACGCACGTCATCACAAATGACACGCGTGTGCAACGCGACACCCACCAGGACGGACCCCATACGGTCGCAGGACCCCTCGTCCGCAGGTAGTGGAGAGGCAGGTGATATGGCACTCTCCCCTACCTGCGGACGGGCCTGGGACAGGGCCTCCCTGCTGGTGCATGATGGTGCAGTCACAGGGTCAAGGACAGCGACATGCACAGGCCCCTCCGCGGTGACCTGTGCTGCCTCCTGACCCTGGCCCTGGACTGCACCACTTGCACCAGTGGTACTACCCCCACCAGGCCCCATGTGCGGCTCAGTAGCGGGCTCCTCCTCCTCTGTGGAGACCACCAACCTGGATGTCTCCACACCGTCTTCCGCCATTGGAAGCCCCTGTGGGGGCTCACCCGGCCCTTCCGCCACAGCCGTTGTGGCAGACGCGGCACCAGCCTCCTCGCTACCGGATGATGGTAATTCCTGGGAGGGTGGATGGGGCATGCGTCGCCGCCCGGTGGAGGCATCCCCGCCGCCTGGCTCCACAGCGCCGTCTCCGCCCTCTTCTTCACTTGACGCTGCGTAGAGGGAGACATAGAACACAAGCATCAGGGTACAGCACAAGATACCCTAGACAAGAAGCAATAACACATGAGTGGCACTGTCAAATTTCACTTCCATCCTGTCCTTCCACGACACATGGGTCAATGCATGCAACACACATGCAGAAACACTCCCGGCACCTGCACACGCACACACACACACACACACACACACCATACATGTATATGACATCAGCACCCATTCCTCATCCCCCCTCCATGTCCAGGAACAGAGACTGGCATGTTTTCAGGTGTGCATTCTGCATAGAGGTCCCCATGTTGCATGAAAACACATGCACCTACCATGTGCTTCAGACATAACTGGTCCCACATGCATGACCATAATGTCCCTGCACACACACATATCCATACATGGCCTATGTCACACATACAGGCAAGTATCAGACTACCAGCACACTGCAACATGCCCTGTCTCACACAGCAATGCTTGGCCACTTACTGCTCAACTCCAGACGGGTCTGCCTCCGAAGGATCTGGCCGTGGAGCGCTGGGCATACGCGTTCCAGGACCCTCATCTGGATGTTGCTCAGGCTGACCCGGGCCCCCCTACGTGAGGTGCCGGGCCTTGTTGAGGGTCCTGGACCTGAAGTCCTCCCAGCGCTTCTTGACATGATGGAATTCGCGGACTGCCACCCCCTCCGCGTTGATGGCAGTCACGATGTCCGTCCAGATCCTGGTCCGTCCTTCCTTCCTTGTTGGCGCGTCTTGTTCCGAAGAGGGCATCATAATGCCCCAGGACATGCTCCACCAGGACACCAACTTTGGTGGCAGTGAAGCTGGTGGCCCTCTGCCTCTCTGGCTGGGGGTTGCCAGTGGTGCCAGATGGAGATGTGCCCGACATGGCAACCCCAGAGGCAGGAGTGGGTGGGCAACTGGGTCCTGGGGCTGGGCTGTGGAGCGATGGAATCCCAGTCGGGAGTCTTCTGTTCCAGCAGGGGTGGACACAGCAACTGGACCCCTGCAGATGGCTGACGTGCAGGCACCAAATAGCAGGGCACGTGGGCAGCAGGCAATCTGGCAGCAGCAGATGGCAGGTGGGAGCGTGCTCGGGGCTCTGGGGGGCAGTAATTCGGCCTTCTGGGCAGGAGCGTGGTCTTCCGTGTGTGAACGCGTGGCCAGCTTGATACCGAGTGATTTGGCACGTGAAAATCTTGCACGTCAGCGTGTAATTAGAGGAAAGGCCCTTAGCGCGTAAGCGCGTCAGCACACGTACACGATATCATTGGACCAAAGGCCCTTAGCGCGTAAGCGCATCTGTGATGTATTGTGGACGGGCGTTGCCCTTTCGTGTGTAAAACTTGCCACGCACCCCTGAAATTCACGTACTCCCTCGACCAGGGCCCTTTCGCGTGTGAAACTTCACGCGAACCCCGTAATACACGTACCCTGATGAAATCGCGGGTGAAACTTCAAGTGAACCCCGTAATACACGTACCCTGATGAAATCGCGGGTGAAACTTCACGTGAACCCCGTAATACACGTACCCTGCTGAAATTGCGGGGAACCCCAGGAATACACGTACTCCGCTCAACAGGGCCCTTTCACGTGTAAAAACTTCACGCTGTACCCCACAACTACATGTACCCTCCTCGCTCGCACAGGGCCAATATTCCTGGGGTTCGCGTGAAGTTTCACACGCGATAGGCCCTGTGCGAGTGGGGTACGTGTATTTCAGGGGTTCGCGGGAGGTTTCACACGCGATAGGCCCTGTGCGAGCGGGGTACGTGAATTTCAGGGGTGCGCAGGGAGTCCTACACGTGAATTGGCAGTGTGGGTCCTCCCAGGTGTTCCCTCTACACCCTCCACGGCCCCTGCAGGCAGACCACACCACAGGGGACTACCCCACACCCCTGGTCATGTCCCGCAGGCAGCCCATCCACCATGGCCATGCACCCCAGACAAGCCACCTGTCTGCTTGCAACACTGATCACCAACTCATGTCCCCCTGCACCCCCAACAGTCAGGGGCACCTGCCAGCAGGCCCCCACTCATGCCCCCTTGCATCCCCACCCCCCAGCAGTGCAGGGCACCTACCAGCAGGCCCCCACTCATGTCCCACTCATGTCCCCTTGCACCCCCACCCCCCAGCAGTGCGGGGCACCCGCCAGCAGGCCCCCACTCATGTCCCCTTGCACCCCTACCCACCAGCAGTGCAGGGCACCTGCCAGCAGGCCCCGACACATGTCCCCCAGCCAACACGTCATCACAATCTAGATCCCTGGCCCTTATGGGCAGCCTCCACATGCCAAAGACCCACCCAAGTATTGCATCCACCCACATAGAAATGCCAATTACATGATACAACCCCAATGGCAAGTATGTAAATGAACACATGTCCGTCACACACACACAATGGGTGCAAGTGAATGTCAAAACCCATATCATGACATGCATGAAAACAATGAGATAATACCACACATCGAAGTATGAAGAAAAGAATGTATTAAAAGCAACATGAATGTAATTAAAATCAAACAAACAACAATGTGAATAAAAAAAGAAAAGATGCATGTCCGTAAAATAATGAAAAACAAGAAATCATAATCCAAAGGAAAGGTGTCCAAAGTCACAGTCCAACAAAGCAAATCCAAGGGAAAAACAAAGTGAAAACCATTGCTCCATGGGGTAATCGGAAAAAAAAAAAAAGATGAATCCAATAGTGAACTATATACAGATGAACAATCCAGGGTCCATGATCCCAACTGAAGAAATGAAACCTACCAAAAACTACCTAATAAAAAAACTATATACAGAAACGTGGTGCATTGTCCAAGCGCAACCAAAATAAAGAAAAAAACAAAGGAAACCTAACACTATCTAACTATTTACAAGGGCAGAGGGCAAGTCCAACGGCTCACATGTTGATGTCCCGGGCCAGGGCATCATCGAACTCCTGCTCGATGTCCCGGAGGCGGTCCTCTTCCATGGCCCCGAGGGTTCGCAGGGACGATGACATCTGGATCTCCAGGTCCCTGCGAATGGCCTTGAGGCACTCGGCCCGCCTCAGGGCCCTACGCATGGAGTTCTCCGCCCTGACCATCGTGAGCCGTGCCTCTTTTGTCCGCTGCCGCTACGCATCTATTGCATGGCCCAACCGCTGCCACACGGAAGACACTTCCCGTCCAGGGTCCTCCTGCCCTCCGGCCGATGCCTGCCCCTCCGATGATGAAGGCCCCGAGCCATCATGGCTCCCACCTTGTTGCTGCTGCTGCTGCTGCTGTGCCGCTGCCTGTGCCCTGGCTCCTGCTGCCTGCACATCCTCCTCCAGCTGGGGTGCAGTTGTTGAGGTGGCCACCCCTGCTGGACGTCTGACTCCCGACTGTGGCAGGGATCTGTTGTCCACCAGCCTGGCCGCAGGGTCAGAGGCAGCTCCACAGGGCACCCAGGTGATACATGGGTGGGAAGATGGCATGGAGGATGACTAGGGCATAGGGGTTTCAGTTGAGGAGGGGGTCGGAACAAGGTCCAGGAAACGGAGGAATGGTCAACGAGCCATGCGAGAAGACGTGCAGTCTCCTCATGAAAAGACTGCAGGTCAGCTCGCGTAGCCCGTTGACGCAACGCCACCCCACCCAGGACAAGCTCAACCCAGTGCCGGATAGCCACATCCGCAGGGAGAGGAAGGCCAGTTGGTGTAAGCCAATCCCCTCCCTGAGAACGGGTCTGGATGTAGGCATCCCTGCTGGTGCGAGATGATGCAGTGACAGGATCAGTGACAGGATTCCACCCAGGCACCTCAGCGGCGGCCTGTGCTGCCTCCTGTCCCTGGTCCTGCACTGCACCACTAGCACCAGTGGAATCCCCACCTCCAGACCCCGTCTCTGTCCCTTGCACGGCCTCCTGCTCCACCAAACCCCCCCCACCAACCTGGATGACTCCATGCCATCTTCCTCCGTTGGGCCCTGTGGTGTCTCAGCTGCCCCTTCTGCTGCCGAGGAGTCCAACTCCGACCTCCGCCTCTTGGACCTCCCCTCGGCAGCTGCGGCCTGGGACGCAGCACCGGACTCCTCACTCCCCGATGAGATGACAACCTGGGAGGGGAGCCTGGCCTTGCGTCTCCGGCTGGCGGTGCGATCCCTGCCGCTGTGCTCCACAGCACCTTCTCCGCCCTCTTCATCAGTTGACGCTGCAGACAGGGAGAAATAAAACACAGGCATCAGGGCACTGTACAATGGACTCATACATACATGAAAGTAGTACATGAGTGGCATTGTCAAACTTCAGACATGGCATCACAATCCCCAACACACGTCATTTCGACTCACACACATGAGCTATTCCACAGCCATATCGCAACAGCCAGCACCATCCATACACATACAACAGCATGAGCAGCCAAAGGTGAGCCAGACATCACATGAAACACAGGGAGTGCACTACACATGCACACACGCCACCACACTTACATGCATGTGTACACCTCCGCCAACTGTCGCAGTGTTGAGATCGGCATCCATGTCACATCTGCCAATCAGTCTTCCACATATCAGTGTCACATGCATCCATGTTGCATCACTGTTGCACCCTTGTCAAATACACACACATGCACATGTACACGGTGCAGATACATGCAGCTGGAACCAACATCCATGTGTGACACCACAACCATGCCAACTGACATACACAGTAATCCAAACATGTGTGCTCACACATCTGCATTTGGCTTGCATGCTTATCCACACATACACCATCCATGTGTCTCACACATGAAAGGACTTGCATGTGTCAGCCTCACAGCCCTGTACATACACATCCATACATGACCATAGAAAACCACATGTACAACCTGCACACTACTGGCACACCACCACACGCACAGCTTCCAATCAGTATGCATGTACACTTACCGCTCAACTCCAGACGGGTCTGCCTCTCAAGGACCTGAACGTGGAGCGCTGGGCATATGCGTTCCAGGACCCTCATCTAATGTTCCAACAGGTGGCCCCAGCGCCCCTTAGCATCCGCTGCCTTCAAGAGGCGCCGGGCCTTGTTGAGGGTCCTGGACCTGAAGTCCTCCCAGCGCTTCTTGACATGTTGGAAGTCGCGGACTGCCACCCCCTCTGCGTTGATGGCAGTCACGATGTCCGTCCAGATCCGGGTCCGTCCTTCCTTGTTGGCGTATCTTGTTCCGAAGAGGGCATCATAGTGCCCCAGGACTTGCTCCACCAGGACACCAACTTCGGTGGCAGTGAAGCTGGTGCCCCTCTGCCTCTCTGGCTGGGGGTTGCCAGTGGTGCCAGATGGTGTAGTGCCCGACATGGCAACCCCAGAGGCAGGTGTGGGTGGGCAACTGGGTCCTGGGGCTGGGCTGTGGAGCGATGGTATCCCAGTCGGGAGTCTTCAGTTCCAGCAGGGGTGGTCACAGCAACTGCACCCCTGGCTGATGTGCAGGCAGCAAATAGCAGGGCACGTGGGCAGCAGGCAGCAGCAGATGGCAGGTGGGAGCGTGCTTGGGGCTCTGGGGGGCAGTGATTCGGCCTTTTGGCCAGGAACGTGGTCTTCCGTGTGTTTTCGCGTGGCCAGCTTGATACGGAGTGATTTGGCACATGAAAAATGTGCACGTCAGCGTGTAATTCGAGGAAAGGCCCCTAGCGCATAAGCGCGTCAGCATTCGTACGCGCTTTCATTGGACCAAAGGCCCTTCAAGCGCCTTTTTGACGTGACGCGCGCGAGCGTTTCCCTCTTTACGTTAGCATAGTGGTTCAGCGGCGTGAAAAAACTGCACGTCCGCGTGTGAATGCGTGTAATCCGAGGAAAGGGCCTATGCGCGTAAGTGACGTGACGCACGCGGGCGTTTCCCTCAGCACGGGTTAAAGGTGAGCGGGGGCAGCAGTTCGCTGTACGTGCCTTTCGTGGAGACCGACGTGTGTTGCTGCTTCCTGTTTCGCGCCATCACAACTTCACAGATATCAAGGACGTATCTCTTCTTTTGGCGGGGGTATTGGCTACGCGTGTTTTTCTGCATCGCGCTAGTCAGACGGTGAGTCGCACACGCTATTTTTCCCACTGCGGGTGCCCCTGTGTATCGCACCCATTTTCGAGGTCATAGTAGCCTGCGTGTCCCACGCGTACGCGTTATTCGTGTTACTGGGTGCCACCGCGTACTGCGGGAGGTTGATTCCACGCACGTAGGCTGCAGGGTTGCGTGAACGGTTTTACTCAAGTTTTGGGGTGCCTGAGCGTTGCGTGACCCGTCACTACATCACCGGGGTCACATACAGCCTTGCAGGTGCAGGGGGGCTGTTAACATCTTGCTTCCCACCCCCTTCACCCCAATTGCCCAGGTCAATTGTGGTGTACACCTCCCATTGGCACTACTCCATGTGTGCCGGCACTACTACATCTGTGCCATGGTTGGGAGGCCACCAAAGGTGAGGGGCGCCTCAGCTGGGCGTACTCCTCGTGGCGGGCGTGGTCGGGGACGTGGCCATGGTGACCAGGGAGTAGGGGGACTCCAGGGTGTCCAGGGCGGCCACAGAGGGGGAAGAGGCAGGGGTGCGCAACTTGAGCACAATGTTGTGCCATGTCTCGGTGCAGTCATGCCACCACCCCCTGTGGTTCCGGGAGATGCAGCTTCTGCATCTGGCACTGGCGCCTGTGTGACCCGGCAGTCCGTTCCATCGACTGCCACGGGCCCAAGGGTAGTGGTAGCTGCAGGTGCAGCTGTGGACACCGCCACCCAGGCTCAGGGTCTGCCAGCACATGCTGTGTTGGCACTTGAGGAGCCCTTGGAAGATTTCCAACAGGCCAGGAGGGAAACCGTAGGGGCACGCAGGGCTGCTCTGACCAAGACACGTGTCCCTGGGGCAGTTAGGTCATCTGCTGCCCCGAACAGCTGGTTGTTGGCAAGTGCAGGGGCAGATGCACCCAACAACGCCCCGGTTGTGAGTCTGCCAACCAGGACCGTTGCGGTCAATGACCCTGCCACAGCGGATGTTGCTGCGCAGGGTCCACTAGAGGGCACCCAGCTGCCACCGACACAAGTCAGGCCTTTGGTCGTCCCTCCACCTGCCACTCCCTTGGCTCAATCCACCAAACCCACTGGCCATACTGGTCAGGGCGGCATTAGCCAGCCAGGGTCTGCGCCACAGTCCAAGAGGAGGAAGGTTGCACCTGCAGCACAGGCTGGGATCCCACACACAGCCACGACCTCCTGCACGTCGAGGAAGAAGCCTTTCTGCAAGCAGGAACTGGACTTCCTCGTGGACTACGTGCGGGGCCACAGCCGTGACATGGTAGTGGGTGCCAATAGTCAGACTACGGCTGCCCACCGTGACACCCACTGGAAGCAAGTTGCGGAACATGTCAGTTCATTCGGCCATGAGGTGCGCACGGCGCAAGAGTACAAAAAGCGTTGGAATGACCTCAAACGCAGCGCTAAGGCTAAGCGTGCCTCAAATTACAACTTTACTCTGGTGACTGGCAGTGGGCCTGCACCAGAGGAGGAGGAGCTCACTTCGCATGAGTCACTCGTTGCAGAGTTCATACCATCTGAATCGGTCGAAGGAGTGGGAGAGATGCTGGACTTTGATGCCCAGTCCAGTGAGTGTTGATGCGTGTTTGTCGAGGACGTGTGTGTTTTACTTGTGGGATGTGTTGTGCATGATTGCCACTACATGTGACATGTACATGGTTCTGATGTGCAAGTGATGCAATGCTTCCGTGATGCATGTCTGCTGTGCTGAATGGTGGACATGTGGAGCAGACGGGGAGTGTCCGCATCACCACTATTGCACCCTACTCACATGCTGGTTACCAGTATACCCCTCCGGTCCATGTTCCAGCTCACTGGCCCTTCTGCATGTAGCGTGGGTTGACCTTCCTCTCAGCCCAGGCACAATGTCATAGCATGACTGACGTGCATGTGTCCTCTGCCTGCATGCGGGTACTCCATGTAGGCATGCCCCCTTGCCCCTCCTCCACCACTCTGCACCCCAGTTCCACCTTTGCACTGGTCTGCTTCAATCTTGCCATTAGGTACTTTCCTGTTCATGCGTCCTGTGTACATGCTAACTTCCAGCAGACAATCTGCCAGACATATGCTGTGTGGTACAGCCTTAGTACTTGATGCAGGGTATCTCACTTGTACTGTGCAGAGGTCAGATGCCCCGCAGGGACACGAGTGCCCATTCATGCTCCATGTGCATTGCACGCATGCCCCTATGTGTCCTTGACTGGATCACTGTAATACAAGTCCTGGGTGGCATACATTGCATGGCATCTCATCAGCCTTCCTATGTCAACTGTGGCTCAGTACTGCGTTGCACACATGTTTAGGGTCTGACAATCTGTGTGGGTCACAGGCCTCAGCCTGTTTAATGGCCAATGATTCTGTCCGACTGTTGTAGTGTCTTCTTCACACGTGGGCGGCCTCCAGAGGTTTCATCATGTGTCCTGCTTACTGTCCCATCATCATTTGCAGTGCTGTCACTTGAATCACATTAAGCTGTTGATGCCAGTCAACACTGCCTGTCAATACACAGGTCTATGGGCAGCCTTTTGATACCATGCTAGGCATCCCTGCTTTTGCACTTGGGTGGAGGGGTGCTTTGCTTGTAGATATGCTACCCATTGAATGCACATTGCACGTGATGCCTGAAGTTGACCTTGCACTGCCTTCACATTTCCTGACACACACCATGAAGTAGTTGTACATGTAGGTAGTGAGTGACATACACATTTGCTGCACTGCATAGACCCACTTCTATGCAAACTGCCACCTTTCAACAGGTCTGATCACAGAAGCAATTCAAAGTTCACCCAGCATGCATGCCAGGTTCTATTTTGTGTGTCACATGTCTGCCTGATGTGTTTGTTGTCGGTGTGTGTGTGTGTGTTGTGTGCTTCTGACATGTGTAGTGACCTTTTTTCTCTATATTTTTCAGATGATGATGCAATGGAGCCGGAGGATGGTGTTGTCATGCCAGACACAGGGTTGTTACCACTACATCAACCCGGCACAAGTGGGGATCGTGGGGTGGTAGGCCACGAAAACCCCCAAGTGCTAAAGACCATCTTGTCTCTGGCTGCCTATGAGTCCAGCCCTGATGACGACTCCGACGTCCATGTCGAGTTGGATGAGCATACAACTCCATGTGTCAGGGGTGAGTGATTCTGATGTGGACACTCCTCTGTCCGCGACACCTGCACTGAGGGGTCAGACAGTCTTGGTACCTCCGCCCGTGGTGGATCGGGACGCAGGGTCACCCTCCACACCAGTCACTGATGTGCCTGGGACATCACGTCGACGGGGGCATGTAGTCGTGCAGCCACGGGCGGTGCCAACACGGCGAGGACACCCGGTCCTTGGGTCCCGCAGGGGTCAAGCCCAGCAACGCGGTCGCCGCGCACAACCGCAGTATACTGAGTGGGAGCAAGACATGACTGCCAATTCTGAACAGCAGGGGGAAGCAATGGAGAACATCGCTGAGAGCATGGAGCGTGTGGCCCGATCTGTGCTCCCCCCTGCTAGGCAGGTGCTTCTCCAGCAGGAGGCGGCACGGTCCACGGCCCGCTCGCTCAGGCTGGGCATGGCGGCCTCAGACAGGCTGAAATGTCGTCTCTGCGTAAAGCAATTGCTGCTCACGCAGAGGCGCACATGGAGGCCCAAGGGAGGAGTATGCTTCCCTCAAATCCACTCTGGGTGTCCTTCTGATGTCCCAGAGGCAGCAGGCAGAGGAGAGGTTTGCACAGCTTGAGCGTACCATCTCGGCTGAGCTACAGGCTTGCCGGGAGGTGCAGCAGTTGTCCAGCCAGGCCTTGCAGGAAGAACTCCGTGTTACACGTACTACCTTGCAAAAGGAAGCACGTGTATCACGTGAGGTTCTGCATGCAGACCTACGTCACATCGCCACACAGAACCAGGCTCACCCGTCCAGCAGACTTGCTGCCGTCGAGGGGCAAGCTGCGGCTAGGCGTGGCCAGGCTACTGTGCCACGTCCTCCTTTCCAGGATGAGCCAGACTCGGTCGACAATCTATCTCCCACATAGGTCGGGCTGTGCAGGCGTCGAGCCCATGGAGGGTTTTTTTTTGGCTCAGCATCATCGCATGTGGGTGTTGAGCAGCACCCTGTACCTCCCCCCCCCCCCCGGGTCGTATGTGGCCATTTTTGATTTTTCTTTTAGTTTAGTTAGTTATGTTTCCGTTTGATAGTTTAATTAGGTAATGTAGGTTTTTCATAGTTAGTGTCATTAGTTAATATAGTTTAAAATTGCTTGTCTATTGTGCTTTCATGTGACGGTGCGGTGCTTTGTGGCTTTTGAAAGCATCCACTGTTTGTTCCAGCTGGGCCCTTCAGGCTGGTCTTGTGTATGCGTTTGCGGCTTGGGGTCCTTGACTCACATATGCCACTCCTGCTTCCCTTATCTATGGGCTCGCAAGGATGGTTCGGTGTAACAGCCTATTACACAAGGGCTTTGGACTGTCATATCTGTGGCATGTCTGGTGCTGTGTAACTTGTGTTAACACCCCTAGTGGGGACGATTGCGGTGTTATTGACCACTGTTCTGCTTTTGCTAGATGGGGTGTTTCATGATTAATGTGTACATTCATTGCTATGCATTGTGTAGTATGTTTCTTATCTTTACTGTACACGTGCGTGTTGCAATTCATGCCGTAGATAGTGTGTTCCACACTTTGGATGTGAAAGACGAACTGATGGTGTGATTTCTGATGTACGTCTCTGACATGGTCCAGTAATGAGATGCCTGAAGAGACACACACAGATGACTCTAAAGCATTAATCATGTGTTTCATGCCCTTTCTGCAGGGGGATGAGCCTCCAGACCACCTTTGCCAGCAGACATGGCCCATTGGACGTCTGGATTCTGGACATGTTTGGTGGTGCCCACATGCACATGTGTGCGCAAGCAGAGGCGTAGGGATTGCAGACATACATCCTAGAACTGCTGACGTGTTTCAAGGGACTCCAGGCAAGGTGAGCAGCACAGGGGGGCCACAACACAGCAAAGCTTCCACCAGGCCAGTTGCACTGACGGTGAGCTTGGACGAATATTGGTGTTGAAGCGCACAATACAGCTCAGATGTGTTGGTGGACTGATGGCTAGTTGATTGTAAGGTTGTCTGGGGCACCTGCAGGGGCAGTGGCACATACCCTCCGGTCCACCATGGGTCATTGAGGCACTTGTATCACCCATGTAGCCTTCCGAGACATGGAAAGGAGCAGCTCACAGGGACATACAGCAAGGGACAGACTCGGGTGCAGTGCATTTCATTTCCATGTACATTTTGAAACATGCACTGCCTACTTTGTTTCAGTCATGGTGGAACATGACTTTTTCTGAAGTCATACCTTGCTATATGCGTCTGTCTGCTTATCCAGGGAACATTGCATGTTGTGTGAATCGTGACACATTGGTGTTCCATTTGCCACGCACCCACCGGCGCCTGACTTACCGCATTGACTGTGTATGAACCATCACAGGGGTAATGTTACTTATGGGTACGAAGCATCCACACCAGATTGTCTGTTTGTAGAGTAGTTTGTTGCTATGGGCATATTTGGTGGTGTGTTTGTGTGTTATGGGCACGCACAGATTATTAACTGTGGCTCTCTTTGCAGCATTGAAGCGCTCCTGTAACCGGACCTGAGAGTGCGCATGCAGGAGGCCAGCACTCAAAACCAGAGCTAAGTGTCTTGTTGTTTTTCTTTTAAACTGCTCTGCATAGGCTTGCTGGGGGGTGCACTAATGTATGGATGAATGTGTAATTCAATTTGGTATGTTTTTTTTCCCTAATCACCCTGAGTCCTATCCAATTCTAAACCCTGTACTCTACCCGGTGTTCCTGCTTCCCGTAGCTATCCAACCAACATTCCCTAACCCTTTTCTCCAGCTGGGGTTGCGGATGCCTGTGTAAGCCCCAAGCTTGCAGGCGCCAAAACCCTAGAGGGGGTGGTTGGTTCGTGCCACTCCTGCGCCTGGACTCTGGAAGGCCCCGACAATGATGTACAAGTTTGTTATGATTGTGTATGTGTTAATGCAAGTACTACATTTTAGTGCATTCCCTACTTTCACGTGTCATTCCTACTCCCCTCTCCTGCCCCTCATTCCAATTATCCAGTATGCCAACGCCTGTCCCGACTGCATTTCCCTGACCCTCCTTCCCCACCAGGGTCTCAGAGGCCTGTGCGAGTTTGACCTTGCAGGCACCCAGGCCACAGTGGGGATGGTTGGTTCGTGCCACTCCTGCGCCTGTACACGGGAGCTGTGACAGTACACATCCGTTCGTGGTGCATCATTCTATGTTATGTACCACACATGGTTCACATCCTGTTGTGACATTGTTTTACTGTGCTACCTTGGTTGGTACAGCATAGTGGTAGTACTTGGCCTTTGTGAGGTACTGCTAGTCATCTACTGGAGGCTGTTCTGGTTCGTTTTTCTGCCTTGGATTTTGCGTTTTTGCAAATGAAGGTCGACTCTGAGGGTGCAGGCAACTTTTTACACACAAGGTGGGAGATGGTGACGAAGGGGAAGGGTGATCCTGTGGCCAGGTGAAATTGAGGGTTGAATGCTCCATGACCCAGGTGCAGTTGTTCAGTGGGTCATGGTCATTTGTGAGGGAAGGGGGGTGTTTTGTTGTTGATAGTTGCCTTGCCCTGCAGTGTGATGGGAACCCTGACATTGTAATTGTGGTATCCTATGTACATGTGTTCTGCTGATCATTGCCTGTTCATGTGTTGTGTTTACCTTTCAGGTGTGAGGGGATAGTTGTGGTTTGACATGCTGGGGTGTACACATGGTGAATGTTCACATGTGATGTGTAGAGGACACTGATGGTCACTTGATTGCACATGCATATGTTGAGTGCATGTCCTTACTGACCCACACACTCGCACTATGATGCACTACATGTACAACCACCCTTCGATATCCACGTGTACACTTGGTTTGGCTTCTGCTGCCCACTGTGTCCCTGCAGCACATGTTCTGTGACCAATTATGGATCCTGTACATGCCTAATATGCTTTTTGATGTGGTTTGTCGCTTAGATGTGATGCTCAGGGTGTGCATCACACACAATGGCTGTTCACTGTGCTGTGCGCTGAGCAGTGTGTTGCAGGAGTTGGACACAGCATACAGAAGCTGCAGTGTTGATTTTGCAATGCACAATGTGCATGTAGACAGGCATTCATTGTTATGTTACAGCGTCAACTTTTGTAATGCATTTGGGAAGGACTTATTTTGGGTGGGAGGTTGTTGGTCAGTCATTTCATCTGATTCCATGCCAGGCATCCTTGTCTGATGCCAATTTACATTTTTCACATGGCAATGTGTACCTTATTGTCACTGTGTTGGTATATGGGTATTGCTTGCCATGTCATGTTGTGGTTTGGGAGGGTTTGAGTGACATGATGGTCATGGCCTGTTTTGTAGGTGTGTGTGATTCACACCTTGCATGTCAGGGTCAGCCACTTCTCGAAGCAACGAGCTGGGGGTAGATCACTCTTCGTGGCAGGGGCGTCCCTCTGGAACAGCCTTCCTGCCTCCCTGAAACTTGGAGAACCATCTCCGGTTCCGGAAGCACCTCAAAATCTTCCTCTTTGCTTCTGCTTTCTCTCGCCCTCTCCCTTGCTAATTTCTTCACTGAAACTGCAACTGGGCCACACTCACCGACCTCGGTCCCTGGCCCAGCCACTCTCCACTTGCACTGCCTCCCTGGCAACCCCTGCACTGCGGGACTGTCTCTGTATCCCTACAGCCCCCCCCCTCCCAGCACTTGTCTGCACTTACCTTTGCACTTGCCACCAGCTGGCCTATTTATTTATTTTTTATTCTACTTACCCTGTACTGCACTCCCCCATCCCCTTCCCCTTGCTCTTTTCCCTTCCCCCCTACCACTGCACTTGCGCGATCTAAATGACACCTGGCCTAGTAGGATCGTTGTCCGTCTTCCCTTGTTCCCCCCTCCCTTCCTCGTCGCGCCTTGAAACACTTGTGTATAAGCGCGTTACAAATGCCATATCATATGTGTGCCTTTTCGTCACACAGGATAGCTTGTGTTTAAGTAGCTAGGGATGCACACAATGTGGCACTTCCATGGCAACAATCTCAGAGTGGTAAGGTTGTGACTGTTGACTGTCTCTGTCATCATCGATTGTCACCTGGTATGTGCCAGGCCTGTGTGCACTCCGCAGGGGTGGGAGTTTAGGTGAAAAATGTGGCCACAAGCTGGGTCCGGCCTTCCTCGCCACGTGCCCTATCCCCTCCCATGGGCAGCACCTGTGGTTGGGGATGTGGGGGCACCACCATGTCCACCGGTACGCCCTGCCGTGTTGCAACATTGTGCAGGACACATGCTGCCACAATGATCCTGCACACTACTGGGGGTGCATAGAGTAGCTGCCCGCCAGAGCGGTCAAGGGAGCGGAAGCGTGACTTGAGCACTCCGAATGTGCGCTCCACTATGGCCCTGGTTGCAATATGGGCCGCGTTGTATCTTACCTGGGGTGGTGTGGTGGGGTGGGGTTCCGGATTGGCGTCATCATGTGGTTGCTCAGAGGGTAGGCACTGTCCCCTGGGGAGGTGAAAATGGTTGTGATTATTGGGGTTTGTGTATTTGTGTGTGTGTGTGTGTGTGTGTGTGTGAGACATGCATGCATGTGCAAGGGCATTTGTACTCACCTAGGAGCCATGTGTCGCCATGCTGCACATCTTCCAGGGCCCGGCTCAGGGCGGACATTCTGTATATGAAACTATCATGGGTGGAGCCAGGGTAGTTTGCATAGACAGAGGTGATGATTCCCTTTGCATCGCATACCACCTGTACATTGATGGAATGCCAGTGCTTGCGGTTTCGGTAGATGTGCTCAGTGGCCCTAGGTGGACGTAGGGCCACATGGGTGCAATCTATGGCACCGAGCACTTTGGGGAAGTGTGCCACCCTGTAAAAATCCAGGACAACGGCCTGCCTTTCTGCGGGTGTTCTGGGCATGTATATGTGCCTGCGGACTGAGGGGCGCGCTGTCATGATTGCCAAGACCTGGTGTAGGCAGCGTAACTGCGTGGCCTGTGAGACCCTCCCACTATGGCAGTAGTCCGCTGAAATGACCCAGTGGCCAAAAAATGCAGGACATTGAGCAGCTTCTCCAAGGGGCTCAATGCTTGGGAGCAAAGGGTGGGGGATGTAAGGTCATCTTCCAACTCCCTGACCAGGTCTAGGATGATATGGGGTGGAAACCTATACCTGCCGTAGACCTGGTCGTCAGGCATCCCAAAAAGGCTTGTCCGTGGTGAGAAAATGCGTGCCCTGGCTATTCTCCTCCTGCGGTGTCCCACGATCAGTGCTGCGGCAAATGGGGCATTCATCGTAGCTGTATATACGCGTTTGTTGTTTGCGCGCACTTTTATACTGTGCGCGGGGACGCTTCCGCCTGCCTTCGTTTGGCGGATGCGTTTTTTGCCGTGTTTTGCCGTGCGCGGGTTTCCCGTATTCGAATCCATGAATACGGGTTGTTCCGTGCGTGTGGGCGTTCCGTGTAGTTCCCTGCAGTACTTCCCCAGTTACGCCTTCTTTTTCACGCGTTGTTCCCCATTCCGCGTGTTCCGCCCACTTTTGTTGTGTGCGCCGCGCTATGTGTGCTTTTGCTGTGCGCGTAGCGCACGCCGTTTGATGACGTGTGCCCCCGTGTGCGACATGCATGGATTTGGCGCAAGACCAGCGGGAAACGAGCGCAGCGCCTTCCTTGAATCGTACGCGTGATTTCTCACGCTTGCGCCACCTTGCGCCTGCTTGCGCTGGGATTTTCGGCGCACGTTTGTTCCATGAATCGCCCCCAAAATCTCAAAGGCAAAGAAACACAGCACAGCCTGCATCCTTGTCGCCAATGTAGAGTTCTGGGTTCCCCACAGATGACTGACCTCGGGTGAAGGTTCCAGTAACTTCTTTAATTATGTTTCAGTACATTATGATAATCATAAAAGGTCAAGTACATCTGGGTTCAGGGCAACATACACCTGCATCCACCCAGGTAAGCTTACATCTCTCAACTGCCAACATAGAACCCTTGAATCATATATAAACATTCTCACAACCAACATTCTGTGTCACTCACTTAGCATTCTGCTCCTTCTGCACAAGCAACAAAGAAGCCTAATCACTACACAGCACATGCAGTATGGTGTGCTGGCTTTCAGATCGGCTCATGGGAAGCTTCATCCGGCCTGAGCCTCAGCGTGAGGGGATTGCGCTGTGTGTGCGACATGCAAGGCTGGCGCCATCTTGCGGACGAAGTTTGTTCTTTCGCCCGCTTGCTGGCGGCCTTGTTCCAACCCTCCCTTCTGTAATTTGTGACTGCAAGGCGATGATTTCTCGGCATTCAGACAAAGGAAGTCCGCTCAGCTCCAGGGCATGTGCAAGCCTGTTACCGTGGATCTAGGTCTGCTCTGCCTTTGTTTCCCTCATCCGTGTGGTGTGCCTGTGACCTGCTGGGGTGAGGGACGCCCTCTGCTCAAGGTTAAGCCATTCAAACAATTTAGCCAATTGTTCCCCTAGGTGCAGGTGTGCCCCCTTTTCATAGCTTTAAATAAACCAGGTCAGCTCTTAGAGGGTGAGAAGGTTCAAGACACAGGGGGTGATGAAGGGGGCATTTTGATTAGCCAAGCTAGCTCCTCTGATAGACCTATGACCTGAAGCCCCCTGCTTAGCTGGACCCCATTTCTGAGGTTGGTGATAGTGGCCTTCATAGGGTAGTCCAGGAGTCTGTTATAGGCAGAGTATCTACCAGGTCTGGATAATACGGTTGCAGATTGGAATTCCAGCTTTCTTTGGGATGGTAGAGAGTTGCTGAACAGCTACATGTTTTCTCTCCCGGCAGAGATTTGGGGACCATCCCACACGGATCTCCTTGCCCCTCGCCTCATTTGCCAGGTTCCTAGATTTTTCAGCTGGTGGCCGGATCCAGACTCTTTGGCGGTAAATGCTTAGGACTGGATTCATCTTCGGGGGTATGCGTTACTGCCTTTCTCTCTCATTCCCAGGTCCTCCAGACTCCCTTCTGGCTGACCCAGGTATGGTGCCCAGCTCTTATGCTTCCCGGCTCTACTGGAGCCTTCAAGTAGACGTTCCCGGGCTCCTTGCCTTCCTCTTCTAATCACAGACCTGGGTGGTGGTTGTCAAAAGTTAGTTTAACAAGGTCAACTTCCACTCATGGCGTAGAGGATTTCTGCGAGTCCTGGGCGTTCTTAGGCCTTTCGAGAGACGCTTGTCAGGTTATCCAAAACACACGTCTAGATCCATTCAGGTTTCCAACTCAGTGTGGTTACGCTGGTGTTTGGAAAGGGATTTCAATCCCATTTCTGCTGCTCCTGCAGAGACAGTTAATTTCCTGGTCTTCCTGTTCAAGGAGGGGGAAAGTGTATAGAACAATTCACTTCCTTTTGAACCATTTCTGCAGGACAGTTTTTTTGTTAAAGGGAAACCGGCAGGTAGGCACTTTCTGGTGCAGAGAGCATTGCGGTCCATCTGGATTAAGATCCCTCCTAAAGCTAAGCATTTAATTTTTTGGGATGTCTTTTGGTTGTTTCAACCATGGATGTCAAATGAGTCTTTCACTACAACAGCGGTCTGCAAGGTTGACCATGTTGTTACGTCTTCATTCTATTAAAAGAGCTTCTGATGTTAAGGCATTAGAGGTGGGGATGGATATGGCCATCTTTGGTGCTCCTTTTGCAAGAGGGGCAATGGCCTCAAAATCAGTATGACTCCTAAATAGAACCTTTACAAAATGTCATATCTTATTCATAATCATTCACTACCTGCATTACTCTAAAATACATACATAAATCAGTATTGTTGGGTGGAAGGTTGGAGTATATCCTCTGTGCATCCGACTGGGCAAAGGAGTCGATGTTTAAAGCCTTTTATCACAGGAATGTTCAGAATATGATGAATGTTGCAATGCAAGTGCTTTGAACTTTCATAATAGGAAGCTTCCGGTCTCTACATATGATGGCTAACCAACCCCCTGCACTATCGTGAGTGGGGCGTTTAGATTCCATAAAGACACACAGAGGCGGGTATTATCCCTCCCACCCTGTTTATATTGATGTGGTTCTGTCTTCCTGCAGTGGTCGTTTGAAGGCAATGTCAAAGTTTCTGTTGGAGTTGCATTTCTGGATGGTTGGCCCTTCGGGTCTTTAGTGCCGCTTCTTCTTCTTAGTCTTCTGCTTTTCTCTCGCAGCTGCAGAAGAGGATGAGGGACTAGCTGCATTGGACTTTATAGGTGGGGAAAGACCCCAATTGGCTGCTGATGCCACGACTGCCATCTTGGGTTTGGGGATCTTTGTTTTTTCAAAGTTGGAATTCTTCTTTTTAAAATGTTTTATGGATGGAAATATTTTTTATTCTTTGCTGCTGGTTGAAAAGTAAAGGAGTTTATTGCATAATACTCACCTCTGCGTCTCTTACTAGAAACTAAATACCCACTCACGATAGTGCTATTGTGTTCCTTTAGGGTGGTAGGAGGGCCTTGTAAATTACCCAAAATGCAAATGTGTGCACTCTCTACACTGCTAACGTCACCTGCTGCTTAAAACACCTGCACAGCTCACACATGTGTTACTGTGGG
Source organism: Ambystoma mexicanum (assembly GCF_040938575.1). Classification (NCBI taxonomy): domain Eukaryota; kingdom Metazoa; phylum Chordata; class Amphibia; order Caudata; family Ambystomatidae; genus Ambystoma; species Ambystoma mexicanum. Next base: position 1,293,526,137 of record NC_090932.1, read on the forward strand.
CAGTTGACTCAGTCGCTTTCAAGAACAGTGAGTAAATGGAGGCAGGTGCATTAATCAAGATTCATGTTTTGATCATTCTCCCGATTGTTAAAGAAATCCCTCTTCTATCAACGTAGCCACGATAGTGCCGTTTACTAAACAGGGGTGACTGTCGGCCAGTGAGCCTTTGAACCCCTTCACAGTGCTGGTTTACTTTTCCAAATCGGATTGAATTGGGACCCCGCTGCACGCTCCCTCCGCTGCCCAAGCTTGTTTTACATGGATCGGAGGAGCAGCGCGAAAACCCTCCCGATCATACAAATAGAGGAGTTGGAAATTTCGGCAGCAATTTCTCTTCTCCTCTCCCCAAAAATGTGACCTAATTTGGGGTTAAGGTTCAACATCTACGAGACTCCCGGGAGCAGACCCTTTGCAATATATATATATATATTCAGTCACCCTCTGCCAGGTTTAATATGGCTCTTGTTCACTCGCATTTACCAGTCTTTAGGTGACAACTTTTCACCCTTGAATTCCCGCTCTGCCGGGCTCCAACCTCTTCTTGACCGTTTGCCTCTATTCAGTACCCTTGTACCTTTTCCATTCACAAATATTATTGTCCTTTTAAACAATGAACTGTTGACTTCCTTTATCAGGTTCACTCTTGCCACACATAGTTATGCCTCATTTTCCTTTAAATGGAATTCATCTCCCGTATCCTTCACTGGGTTGCTGGTCAAAGATTTACAGAGGCTTTGGCTTGACGCGCCCCTGGGGGACCCTCGAGCATGGAAACAAGGCACAATCACCATACACGAACTGATACGCCAGACACAAGGTTCAATTCCCAAAATCTAGGGTTTATTGCAAAGCAAATAGTCTCAGTCTGCCGACAGGATCTCACGTCTCGAAAGTGTTACCCAGACCTCGTGAGACGCAAGAGAGCCAGCATTCTGCAACAGTTACATATATACCAAAAGATCATCATATTATCAGTCAGTGACACATCAAAACCACCCATAATGTATCTTCCTTAGCAGGGGTTCGGTGATTGACAATTATGACGAGCATGACACCTTCTAAGACATTTATTCATCAGCAGTTTGCAATCTGCGAAGGCGCAGACACTATTCTTTGTTACAGAGAACATAGTGCTCTTGTTCTGTGCGCAAGCTGTGTTCATAGGAGAGACACATCCCAAAGCATGCTATCTTCTAGTTTCTATTTGTGTGCTACAGGTCAGCTTGATCTAAAAGGGGCTCAGTAAGGGGGGGGGGGTGTGGAAGAGAGTTTAATTCATGCCTTTAGCTGTCTATTTCTGCAGTTTCAGCGAGACTAGCTGGCACCCACTTGGTGATTAAATGCCTCTCTGCTCGCCTTCAAGGACTTGAGGGAGGAAAGCAATGTATTTCTGTCTGGGCTAGACTCTCAAAATGTAACTTGTGGCCTCGCTCCGTGCAGGGGCAGAACGAAATAGAATTCATTTTTGCAAAGCGTTTGAACAGAAAAGCAAGAGAAAGCAAAATTGCAAATTGGCAAATTCTGTTGGTACAAAAATGGACGCTCTATGGTTATGCTGACGATTCTTTACTGGCGATGCTAGGCATATGATGCAGTTGGTTGTCGGGCAACATAATATACCGTCTATGCTATGGTAGGGTATTTTTCTAGACTAACAAACCCTCCTCTTGGCCGTAAGCCAAACACATCAACCATACATCGCGTCTTCCTCTGACCATGTATCTGATTCTGAACTATGCAAGTGATTTCCACCCAGCACTTCACCCAAGTCAATGCCTAGCGTGGGATGCACAATTGAAACCCTTAATTACATATTTTTGTCTATAAGTTCTTTTATTTCTGAATGATATACACTTATATCACGCCCCTCTGTTTGAATCCCCCCCAGTCTCACTAAACCAGGAAGCAGGCTGTTTTGCAAAGTTAAAAAGATTTATTTTATGGATTTGCACAATATATATCACACTATTTAATATTTATACAATGATCACCAATGGGGTGATGTTACAATCAACAATCTCTTTAATAAGGAGCATGGATAGGAAAAATAATGCAGCATAGAATAATACTTTGTGTGGGTTAATTCAAATGCAATGTCACTCTCTCCCCCTGCACACTACTCAATCCCCCCAATATGCAAGATAAAGAGATGGAAGGAGAGAAAACAGGTTTCAGGAATATAAACTCAACAAATACAGTTTCAATCCCAATTTCCCCCAGCAAACTCAGAGAGAAACAGCAATGATTGCAAACGGGTCAAATGCTTTTGAATGTGGCTTTGAATGAATGGTTAAAAACACAGAAAAATTGATTAATTCACAAAATTGGATTCAAAACTAGTGGGAGCCGCTTTGTATAGTTTCAGATAAACACTACCAATGATTATGGAGTCACTAGCAGATTGAACACTTAATTCTGAGGTCGGATGCAAAGAACAGCTGTTTTACACGTGATGAAATTGAGCCAAATGAAAAATTTGCGGCAAACTTTTCTGCGCGTGAGAAGTGCCATTGCGGAAAAACTAGAAGGAGTAGGAATGAGTTTGGGTGCGTTGAAAAGCTAAGGATGTTTGCCTCAATTGGACACTTAAATTTCATTTCTAGCATGCACGGTACGGAAGTTATGAAGGTTTTAGTAGAGGTAGGTTTTTCTCAGAGTCAACATTTCCAAATGAAAGATGCGCTTTTGAACATCAAACAATAGGGAGTCTATGAAGCCACAAACTACACGACAACACAGCCACCATTCCAGCGACGTCTCCGGATGGTTTCTACCTGCCGAGACGCTCGTCTTTCTTCAGCAAATATATTAGCGCAAAGATGTTCTAACACTACTATTATCAAGGACTATAGGGATGAGAGAAAGATTCAGGAAAGACAAAATATTTTCTACAATGCAGTTCTGGATATGATAGAAGGGTTTGGATAGGATTACTTATGAATAAGATACTTGCTAGAGACAATTCTATGCTATAGATACTCACTACTACTGTTTGGAATGGACCAGTCAGGGATCGGGTCAAAGATTTCTGGACTGGAATTCTGCTAGCCCACCAGATGGGATTCAGGGTGCTCTGGTTCTGCACTCAGCACGGCACTCTGGACACTGCACGGCACTCTGGTCTGGATCTGATGGGTTGGTTCTGGGTTACAGCTATCTGGTTACAGCTCTGCTCTACTGGTTTGGATCTCTGGATTCTAGCAAGAATTCTTAGCAAGAAAGTAGAAACAGCACAGCCAGGCTGTTCGTTTCCCCTTGGAGGTCTGGGGTAAAATCTGGTTTCAGGATTTTAAAAGGCCAAGCTGAGAAGGGTTCAGCTTTGGAAATGGGCCTCTCTGCTTTCAAAGTTCTGGAGTCTTGGAATATGGATTTCTCTTGTAAAGTGCTCCGCCAGCAATCAGTTGATGGGTGAATGTGTGTGTGTCTAGATCCTAAGCTTTCTCTATTTATGTATTTCCCAAAGGGGTGGGTAGGCTGAATTATACTAGGCACACCCTCTAGGAATCCTACTGGTTAGGGTCTGTCCTCTACTCTGATTTGAGAAGAAAATCTGGCGTTGTGATGATGCTGTATTTTACAATCCAGGGAGCTCCTCCCCTTTGTTTCTGCACAGTAAATCTATTTTTCATATAAAGCATATTTACAATATTACCAACTTGCTCGCAATAAGATATTTACATCACAGATTTAGTGGAGCAAGTATTCATCAGAGTCCCATCTCAGTGAGAGCTTCGGTTCAGATTTGACAGTTTTTTGTGCTTTTGGTTGGATACCCAATGTCAGATTTGTCCACATTTTTATACAAATATGCGCATGACATCTGGGCATAATCTTGTAAAGTTTCATATATCTAGCATCACAACTGCTACAAAACCACAATTTCTGTAGTCATGTCCCGGAACATAGCACAGAGTTCTGAGTAGTTTCAAAATGTGACCAGGATGTTCATGTTAACACCACTATATTTTACAAATGTTTGCAATTTTGCACAGTTCTCCGTCATTCTTTTTCAAAAACATACTTTCTTGTGGTTTAAGGATACACATATCTGTCTGGCCCGCCCCAAAGGTTTTGCTGGGCCAAGAGCAATCCAGGCCCCTCTGCCTGCTGGCAGTAGTCTGTTGACACTTGAATTTGCATACCCTTTCAGTCCAGGAAGCCTGTTGTCTCTCCCCAGAGCAACAGAGCAAAATCGCATCCCCCTTCATTAACATCTGACAGAGTTCCTAAGGCAGAGAGCAAAAGGAAGGTACCTTTTGTTTGGGGTACACTGTGGAATTTGCCTTTAAAGTTCTGTGGCTGGCATCAGTTCACTTTAAAACTCAACATGTTTAAATTTATCTTTGATAAAATAAACTTGCATTTTCAAAAACAGACGCACAGATCTCCAATTCCAGTCTTTTTAAAACAGAGATTGAATAGTGGCAACCTATATTGCTTTTGGTGGCAAGTCACTTCCTTTCCACAATGTGATTTTAATGCACAAGTTTAAACTCCTAATGCACTTAACTGGCAGCTGTCATGCAGGCAGGCAGCAGTACTGAACCCATATTCTGACAGATTTTCCCAGGCAAGCACCTTTTTTTTTTAATGTGGATATTCTTGTCATGAAATCAGCTTCTCCTGACATTGTGTGCTTATGGGAATTCCTTAAATAAGGTGATAGTTAACACCCAGCAAGGATGTTGGATCTTTTCTGATGTTTGGGAACCATCATTTTGCAATTTCAACAGCCAAGGAAAAACGGATTTTAGAGCACTTCTGGTTTTCCTGGCAATGAAGCACTGCCTTTTCAGGTATTTTCCTCTGTGAGCAGCCCAATGACAGGTTTTGGCAGAGTGGTCTCCTGTTCTACCACTGACACAGGCAAAGAAGATTGGCATCCAATTTTTCCAGTTTCACTGCACAATTCTCAGTGGTTAAGCGCGCATAGGACTTTTTGTAGACATTTTGTTGGTTCTGGTGAAAGCAGCACACAGTGATGTCGCAGGGCAGAGCCTAGTGGGTCAATGCATCCCACAACTTTGCATACTGCTGTAATCGTCATCATCATTATTAATGACATGAATTATTTCATAGCTTGTATTTCGTGATTCATATTCATATTCACTTTGGGAGTTTTGTGTTATCATGTGTATGCATTCATCGCTTATTTTAGAGCAAATAATTGGCAGGCAGTGTGTGCAGCAACATGTCAGAAAGATCCCGAGTATTGTTGCTAAAATTGCAATTAGTTTCCATCCCCATGAGCGTAGTAACTCCCAAACCAGGAACTTCTATTCAGTTCCCAACCACCTGTTGGGGGGTGAAGGTCAGAGCTTAGAACGTGCAACTTCTGTTACACTCACCTGGTATCCACAGGGACGTCAGCCAGGTTACTCGCTGGTATACTTCTCAGCTTTGCCCAGATGTGGTCTGCGGGGAAGGCTCTGCCTTGTGGTAGAGTTAGGCGTGCTCTCCGTCCTGCCTTCTTTGCAGGGGTGCGCTGTTTTTCGTGGGCATGTGCAGTCCAGTTACTTCACTGACACTGGCCCGTTTGATATTATTCAGGTAGGTCTTATTGCTGTCCTTTAGTATTGTTGCTATCCTGCATGCCTTTCTTTGTTTAAAATGTCTTTTTCTCCCTTAGCTATGCGGAGCTTCAGCATGGCAAACTGGCTTGGTTGAGCCCCGCTGGTAAATGAGGGCGCATTAAGAGCGCTATAAAGCGGTAAGTAAGCGCTATGCGCAGCGCTGCAAAGTCTTGCCTTTGCTAACCTGCGTTTTCCTTCCTTGTAGGTCGTGGTGTTCTTCAGCGTGAGTGGAATGCCCGGAGTGGTGCCAGCCGAGAGGCGACCAGTCAGGTAAGCCTTTTGAGCAGTTTGTAATTTGCAAATGTCTCTACTGCCTTCTTTAATGTTGCCTCCATCTTCCTCTTTCAGGTCGTTCTGTCTGGGAGGCGTCGTTACGCTCACCTGGTATCCACGGGGATGCCACCCAGCTGCCGGGACCCTTGTACCCCTCACGTACCCCTTGTACGGCGCTCCCTGGATTTATCAGCGGGGATGTTCTGCCTGGAAAACAGGTGGGCAATGTTCAAGTCTGGGCAACTGGGGTAAGAGCCTCCCAACACCCGGTATGCCCGCGGGCCCTCCCAGACCTTTCCTCACCTTGTTTTGGGTTTTGGCGTACTCTCCGTCCTGCCTTCTTGGCAGGGGCGCGTTGTCCTCTGTGGGCGAATGCGATCTAGTTACTTCACTGATGCTGCCCTTTTAGAGTCTCTCAGGTAGGTCTCATTACTGTATACTGTAAGCTTTTCCTTTATTTACTAATGTCTTTTTTCTCTCTTTAGGAGCGCAGAAGTCCGCTGTGGAACATTGGCTAGATTTGGACTCACCGGTGAGTGATGGTGTTTCGAAAGCGCCTTGATTCAGTAGGTGAGTGCTTGCGCGGCGCTATGATGATGTCTTGCCTTGCTAACCTGTTGTCTTTTGCCCTCACATGTTGTGGTGTTCACCGGAGCAAGAAGTTCCAGAGCGGTGCTGATCGAGGGGTGACTTGAGGTAAGCTGCCAGCTCAAATGTAATGTCTAATGTCTCTTTTCCCTCTTGCAGGTTCGACGATCCAGGAGGCACGCTGTTCCTTGGATGCTGCTCGCAGGAGCAGTGGACAGCGAACGGTGGAATCTCAGGTAAGCTGCTGCTATTAACGATGTCCTTTTGTCTTTTCAGGTGTGGTTCATCCGAGGTTTGCAGATGCTGCAGAACACGGTGAGCGTCACGTTGCTGGATCGCAAAGTAACGCGAAGCGTGTTCTTCCAATCGGGTGTGGTTTAAATAGCCTCAAGATAATAGTCCAGGAAAAGTAGTCCCTAGGCTACCACACCCAAAACACTATACCGCATAGCTTGGTTCCCAGGACCCAAGCTATGTGGATGCCTCCATGTTGACTGGCATTGAAAAAGTAGTCCCCAGCACCAAGCACAAGTCTCATTAAGTATGAGCCTGGCGCCAAAGGCGCCATGACTTGCCCCAAGAGGGCCTTGGCCAAGGATGTCTAAACTTGTTGGGGGCCCGAACCGAGACCCCTCCTGGCCCATGGGCCTGCCCGGGGGGGTTCAAGGAAATGGGTCCTTACAGGCGTGCAGATTCGAGGAAGCTGTTCTCAGGAGCTGCGAGTAGCTAAAGATGAAGACTGCAGGAAAGATGCTGCTGCTAATGATGCTCCTTTTGTCTCCCCGCAGGTTCTGCTTCTCCGAGGTTCGGGGGGGGGGGGGTGGGAATAGCTGGACACGGTGAGAGTCACGTTGCAAGCTGCAAAGTAACGTGAAGCGTGTTGTCTTGCTCGGGTGTGGTTTAAATGGCTACAACAAAATAGTCCAGGTAAAGTAGTACCTAGGTTACCACACCTAAAACAGTAGACCGCATAGCTTGGTTCCCAGGAACCAAGCTATGTGGATGCCTCCATGTTGGCTGACAGTACAATAAAGTAGTTCTCAAGCACATTGTTTTTCATGGTGTATGAGCCTGGCGCCATAGGCGCCAGGACTGGCCCCATCAGGGCTTTTGAAGAGGATGCCAGGCTCTAGAGGCCCCAGTCCTGGCTCCACCTGGCCAATGGGTTTGCCAGAGGGGGTTTTGGGAGAGGGTTGCGACACTGCTTTATTGCCTCGAAAATCGTAGGGGAAAAATCACTTACAAATATGCAGCATGCTGACCCCACGATTTTGCAAACACCTCCACGGTCAGCCAAAACTATAACAAGAGCCATTCTATTCTGAAGTTTCATTAATTGAATTGCCTTTTCTTCTAGAGTCATATTATACAGTATATCAGTCGTTCCATTTATTGTTTTTTCTAAAATTCTTGATAATCTTCTTATATTGTAAGAGTTTGCTTGGCCCAAAAATGGTATAAATGATTTTGCTATGTCCCCTGCAATAAATCCTGCTTCATCATCCCGCTGAGGCCTTGAACCAGATAATTTTCGATATATCTGATGTTCGGGAAAGGAATACCCCAGGGAAGAGGATTCCTAAGTATCATGTTCCACCCCAATTTCTAGGTAGCCAGGGATAAGCTTTTTCTCCACATACAAAATAAACGGGGTCACCTATATATATTGGTTTAGCAGAGATAATCCGTTCTTCCAATGACATTCGGCTGCACGCGATTGAACGCGAGACAGAGACACTAAGGGCTCTAACCCGTCATTGGAGAGCGGATCATCTCTGCTAAACCTAAATAAAGGGGCATTAGAGAAACCGAGCCCTGATTTGAGAAAGGTCTATAAAGGGACCGAAACACGTGTCATCTTAAGGGGCATTTCTATACATTAAACCATTTTTGTAAAACTGGGCGCAGTCTCATACTGGGTTTTTACTTTTTTTTAATGAATGCCTATATGCGGCGTTTTCTTGGCTTAACCACAAACCCAGCGAGACGCAACCTTAGAAAGAAAATCTTTTTGACAACACATCGAACTGAAATACCGAAGTTGAATTAACATGTCGCCTTTTTGGACCGGACCAACATAGCCAAGAATTGATGAAACCTATATATATATTGGTTCTTCTATCTCAAGTACTGCAATATTCATAGATCTATCAAATGTCCCTACTGGATAGGAACCGTTCTTTCGTAAGCAAAATGGAACAGTGCGAGGATTGCAATTTATGTATATGACGGGGCACTACATCTTTGTTCCCTACTGGGTTCATGTGAAACGTTATTACAGTTGACTTTTAAGGCACATACAGTCTGTCTACTGGCATTACTACTGGTTTTATTAATCTTGCTCTGTTAAATATGGTGCAACCTACAGGTTTCATTACCACTTCTTTAAATTCTTCTATGTTTGTCGTGTCCAATTGACCTGTGTCACTCTTATTCCACTTTCCATAAAAGAGTGCACTTCGTGATGTATAGCATGCTGTATAAAGGGGTAATGGCTGTACATATCAACCTATTCCTTTTCCACCATGCTGGGGTAAATGCGTGCAGACCCAGCAGTTAGTCTTGTTCAAGATTGAGTGAGTCATATTCATAATCAAAAGCAATGTGTTATTACCATAACCTTCCTTGTGTCTTTCTTCTATTGGAGTGTGAGTATAAAGTACATGGACTGTGCTTTTGTGGCAGGCAAAAGAGAACTCAATGGGTGCACGCTCTCCAGATACCATAATAACGGGATCATTGTACATAGAATACCCAGAAGTGTCATAATCATTAACATTACTTTCTTACAATTCTTTCTATTTTTCTTTATAGTCTCTATATGTATTACATCATCAGCATTGGTGCAGGAGGGGGCAAAAGCAGGTATGGGCATCGTGCGGGACTCTGCTTCTCCAACAATGTTCGTCGTGAATACTTGTTGCAGCAGCACCCGTTGAAACACCGCCAAGTTCGAAAATGTCAACATGTTTTGGCCAGTTCTCGGCAGCCTGGATTGCTAAGCATAAGGCAAAATTATCGTGCTCCTGCACATTGCTCAAAAGACTCCATAGCAAATATCAATTGCCTTTGTACCATAAGTGCCCCGCTCGTTCGCACTGGGTGATCAACAAATGGATTTTAATTTTCAAAGATAGCACCGGGAGTGGCGTTCCAGAGCTTCCAGATTGGTACAACCCCCACGCTTCATCTCCATAGGCCTCCGATTCCCAATTCATCTGTGATGGGAATAGAGGCAACAAAATGAAACACACAGATCAGATCACTTTCGATTTTGAGAACGTAGGTTGTACCGTATTGCTCCAGGTACTGTGTGATCAATGAATAGTGCAGGTGCACTTCCAGATGCAGACTCAGTCAGCCTGTGACTCAGCAAGTGATGGTGGGCGCCAGAGTGTTGATGCAGGGTTTATGCCAGCTTGTGATGATGCAGGTTCAGCTGGGCAAAGTTGGGGTGCATCTAGCCCTTTTGCCTTTTTAGCAATGTTTTCAGGCTTTGTCTCAGGCAGAATTTGTGGCAGAGAACTGGCAATGGTGTATTTCGAGTCGGAAGCAGCCATTTCTTTCTGGTCTTCTGGATCAGGCAGTTCTTTCAACGGCGATGGAATTCTTTTTGTGTGGGTGGCATGGATCACACATTCCGACCGTCCACACGGACTGCAGTTTGTGTTGTCAGGAGTACCTGTTGGGGCCCACGCCACCTTGGCGCAAGTGATGACTTCTGATCAAAGTTTTTTTTTGTTAACCAGGATCCAGTCGCCGGGCTGCAGCCAATGCCCCGGGCCGGTAAATCTGACAGGGAGAGCCTCCTGCACCTGCTGATGAATCAAACAAAGCTATTGCGTTAAAATGTTACAGTATGTACTAAGCTCAGGGTACTAAGCTCACCAAACATTAGCAGGTCTCCCCATCACGATCTCGTATGGGGAGAGTCCAGTGCTTGCTTGCACAGATGTGTGCATGCACAACAAAGCTAAAGGCAATGAATCTGTCCATCTTAGTTTATTCCCTGAACAAATCTTTCTAATCTTGCTTTTCAATAGGCCCAATAGGCCGTTCTGGCGTTCAACAAGACCAGCACTCACCGGGTGTCTGGCACAATGGAATCATTTATCAATCTGAAGGCCTGCACAAATCTGTAATATCACGGCGGCAACAAAATGCGGGCCGTTATCTGACCATATGACCCGTGTCAGGCCGAATCGGGAAAAGTATTCTTTAGCATCACTTTTGCCATGCTCATTGCAGTGCAGTCCTTTAACGGGTATGCTTCCACCCATTTACTGAACGCACACTCTACCACCAAGATGTATTTTAGGTTCCGACATCTTTCCATTTCTATGAAATCAAAATGGATCACTTCAAAGGGCATAGAGGGGGGGGGGCAAAACTACCTGTTGGAGTAGCTATTCCTTTTCCAATAGTGTGTTGCAAACATGTCATACAATTCTAGTCTCGCAGCATTCTTTCTCATGTGCGTGTTCTGCAATACTAGATGCTGAACCATCTTTTTCACGCATATGTGAGTGGGGCTGTGGGCCATGGTGACCATTGCAGTTACGTAGGAGTTGGGCAGCATCCACTTTCTACTTTCTTTGTCCACCCAGCTAACTTCTAAATCTAATTCTGCGGAGCCCTTAGCCCACCCTTTTATTTCATCAGCAGTTGCATCCGCCTGCATCTCTTTGACTGAGGCAATCCCATTTTCTATCATGCAGGTCACTTCTTCTGACTGTACTATCAACATTTTCATGCGTAAATCAGCAACAGTTTGTTTCGCAATTTTGTCTGCAAATGCGTTTCCTTCTCCCACCTTACATGTTATTTTCTTATGCGCCTTGCATTTCATTATTGCCAGTCGCTTTGGACACGCAAGTGCAGACAGCAGTTGCGCTATCAAAGGGCCATGTTGGATTCTAGTTCCATGCGATATTAGAAAACCCCTCTCAGCCCAAAGTCGGCCAAAATTGTGCACCACCCCAAATGCATACTGACTGTCGGTATATATGTTTACATTTAGATTTTCAGAAATTTCACATGCTCTTGTCAATGCTATTATCTCTGCTGCCTGCACTGAATTGTATGGAATTCTTTTGCTCTCTACAATACTCTTTAGTGTCGTGCTGGCGTAGGAGCAGTTGACGTGCCATCAGGTAATTTGAAACAGGAACCATCACAAAACAGTTCTCTGCCTGGCTCTTTCTGTGGGGTGTCCATTAGATCAATTCTCCCTTTCGTTTCTTCCACCCGTAACCATTAAACAATCATGGGGGAAGCAATATATTCTCACCCACTTCTTCATTGGGAGGGGGCATTAATTCTGCAGGATTCAAAGCGCAACACCTCTGAATTTAAATATGTGGTGCAAACAGGACAATTTCATATCTAGTCATGATGTGAGATGTTGTGTCTGCGTTCTGTTTAAGAGAATGTCTACTGTGTGTGGCACCATCAAAATTAAGGCGTGCCCCATTCCCTCGGTTTGTTTTACTGACACGGCAGCTGCAGCAACAGTTCGCAAACAACGCAGCAAAGCGCATGCTACAGGGTCCAGCGCGGAAGAAAAATAACCGCATGGCCTATTTCTTCCTCCTTGTTCCTGTGTCAAAACAGCCAGCGCGCAACCCTCATTCTCATGCACAAATAATTTAAAAACCTTTTCATAATTTGGTGTGCCCAAAACTGGAGCGGAGCACAAAGCAATTTTGAGCAGATCAAATGCATTCTGACATTCCTCATCCAATGGCAAAGGCCAGGCAACATCCTTTTTTGTCAATGCCACCATTGGCTTCACAATCATAGCACAATTTGGTATCCACTGCCGGCAATATGAGGCCATGCCTATTATGGCTCTGACCTTCTTCTGTATTTTTGGAATAGGCATACCATAGATACTCTCTATCCTTTCTGGTTTCAGTCTTCTCCCCTCTTCGGAAAGTAGGTAGCCCAAAAAGGCCACATCCTTTCGACAATACTGGAATTTTTTTAAAGATGTTTTATGACCATGCAATGCTAAATGTGTCAACAACATGACGGTACCTTCTTTGCAAATGTCTTCTGAGTCAGCAGCAACCAAGTCATCAATATACTGCAATAATACACAACCTGCTGGTAGCTCTAGCATATCTAGTTCTTTTAATGCCCTGCAATAAATACTTGGGCTCTCAGTGTAACCTTGTGGAATTTGTGTGAATGTGAAAGAACGCCCTCCTAGTGTGAAAGCAAATAGGTATCTGCTATCTGGGTGTACAGGAATGCTGAAGAATGTATTCATAAGATCAACTATACTAAAATATGAAGCCGAATCTGGAATCATTGTCATAACGGTAGTGACATCTGGGACCAACGGAAATTGAGGATCAACTACTTTATTCAATGCACGTAGATCAATTATGAAACGGAACGGTATTTCATTACCTCCTTTCTTAAAAACAGGAAGAATGGGACTGTTACAAGTGCTACCAGCAATTGCTTCAATCACGTTTCGTTTAACCAAATCAGTAACAATACATTTCAATGCTTTCTCTCTTTCCACCGAAATGTTATACTGGGGGATTCGCTGAAGTGTTACTGTTACGCTCACCTGGTATCCACGGGGACGCCACTCAGCCAGTTGGTCGTTGGTGCCCTTCCCAATGATTCCCTGGTGTGGTCTCGGTGTCGATGGGATTCCGCCGGGTTGTCGGAATCGGTGGGCTCTCCGTCCTGCTCTCTGGGCAGGGGCGCGTTGTCTTTTGGGGGTGCGGGCGGTCCAGTTACTTCACTGACTACTGCCCTTGTAGTGTCTTTCAGGTAGGTCTTATTGCGATTGATGGCGTCATAATTCTTGCATGCCTTTTCTCTGTTCTAAATGTCTTTTTTTTTTTTATCTCCCTAGGAGTGCGGAGTGTCCGCTTGGAGAACTGGATATGCGGGTTCTCACCGGGAGATGATGGCGCGCTATAGCGCTATGATGCGGTAAGGAGGAGCTTTGCGTAGCGCACCGATATCTTGTCCTCACTGACCTGTGCTTTTCTCTTTTTATAGGTCGCGGTGAGTTCCCAGCGCAGATGGAGTTCCGGAGCTATGCCGGCCGAAAAGCAACCAACCAGGTAAATCTTTAAGCGCTTTGTGGTTGTAATGTCTCCACTACCTCCTTTAATGAGGTCATCCTCCTTTTCTCAGGTCCTTTGATCCAGGCGGTGAACTCCACCAACAGAGCTGCTCAGGAGCTGTAGCTGAAGGATGATGAATGCAGATCAAATTCTTCTGCGAACGATGTTCTTGATTTTTCTGCAGGTCCGGAATTCCCCAGGCTTGTGAGAAAGCTGGACACGGTGAGCGTCACGTTGCTAGAAGCAAAGTAACGCAAAGCGTGTTGTCTTGTTCGGGTGTGGTTTAAATAGCCACTGTAAAGTAGTCCAGGTAAAGTAGTCCCTAGGCCACCACACCCAAAACACTAGACCACATAGCTTGGTTCTAGGAGTTGAGCTATGTGGATGCCTCCATGTTAGCTGAAAGCCTAAATAAAGTAGTTCCTCAAGCAAATGCCATTTTCTTACTGATGAGCCTGGCGCCAAAGGCGCCAGGACAGGCCCCAAGAGGGCCTGAAAAGTGGATGCCAGGCCTTATTAGTGATCCAAGCCCTGATTCCACCTGGCCAATGGGCTTGCCAGTGGGGATCAGAGCCGAGGGTCGTGACAGTTACACCCTCTTTCAAAACAACTCTCACCGGCTCTATTTTCAAACCACCAACATGGTCATCATTCATCGCCCATATACAAGTTGGTACCTTAAGTAATTCTGTTGGCAGGGGTCTGGACAAGAATTGGGACACTGGCATTTTCTGTGGTGAAATCGTCAAAAACACTCAATCCAAGAGGAACAATGAACTACCACACTTTTTTCAACAAGTTTAAACCTAATAGATTCTCTCTGCAATTTTGTGTCAACAGAAACGGGCAAGACTCAGTGAATGGTCCTAATGTTACAGGCACTGGCTGTGACACCGAGCTAATTACTGGGGTGCCTGCGAACCCTACTTTTGCCCTGACAGTGGCATCTCCGGAACCAAGTGATGGTCTATTGAGCACTTCTGTGCACGTGTGTCCACTAGAAAAGTGTGCTCCTTATTCCCAACTTTCATTTCTATGTAGGGTCCTTTCTGGTCAACGGGAATAGACACTGGTTCTGACCCCTGTCCTGTGCTGTCCTAGCGGAAGAATACATCATCCGATCTATAGTCACCAGAATAGTATGTATTTGATTGAGTAGCAAAAACATTTCCATCCCCGGCTCCATTCTGCTGATTTTGATTCTGGTTACTATTTCCTCGATTATTCTGATTTTGTTGAGTATTAGGTGTTTCTATTCTGCCCCTGTGCTCCCGGGCGACCTCTGTTCTGTCTTCTCGGGCCATTTCCATTTCTATTTTGCAAATGTGGGAACTGTGCTCGCCAATGACCCTCTTCCCTACAATATGTACATTGATTTAGTCCAAGTGGACCTCCATGCATCTTCGAGTAATTCCCTCTTCCTTGTGCATTTCCTCTACCCCTATTATTCGCTACCTGCTGTAGTAACACTCTTGTTTTTAGATTCACTCTATCTTTCACATCTTTTTCTGTATTTACTCTATTTTCATAGTACTGGGCCATGTGTAATACCTCACTCTGTGACTTTGCTTGTGTTAGGGAGAATTCTCTGTTAAGGCTAATTTCCCAAACCTAGTGAGTCCCCCAGCAGCTTTTCTGGATTTTTGGGGTTTATTTTTTTCTCCTGCTAAGAGTGAGACTCTTTTTCTCCCACTCTTAGACATGATTTGAGATATCCTTTGACTTTGCAATGTGTTTAATGGGCTATGGGGTATTTTACTCCATAGGGTTTTCATGTGGTTTTTGGTAAGTGTGTTAACACAGGGGTGTCATAGTGACCCCCAAACAGACTCCATACCCTGGGACTGACTACTGTCTCCCAGGGCATGTAAAGTCACCATTGACTTTACTAGTCTTAAATTGGGAACAGAACCAGTACAAACCATTATACTGTGGAAGTAGGGGTAATTAGATTTTCCCCTGGGTCTGTTTTTTTCGAGGGGGCACTGTGCAGTCCCCCCTCGTCGAGTTTCTGGCTGGTGGCAGTGGTTACCACGCGAAATATTCCACCAGAATATTTTCTATGGGATTTTCCCATTCATTTTAAACGCACCACTTTTTGGTGCAATGTTAAAGATACCGCCGGGTTATTTATTTAATATTAATTCCCCGGTTGGGTCTTTTTGCCAGGACTCTGTTTTAAAAGGGCGTTTGTGTTCGCCTCTGTAACTCCAACCCAAGTCGAGCCCTTTGTGCCACTTTTTGGCGGGCTTCTCCACAGAAGATTCCAAAAGTGGTGCCACTCTGTCTGGGTCTACAGGATGTGTGGGAGGGGGGGGGGGGTTTAGGCACCCGGGACTGAGTTGCCTCGGCAACTCAAGTCGCACTCTTGTGTGATTGGCCAGCATGTTTGAGTGACAGTTAGGACTGATGAATGGGGGTTTTCTGCATAAAAGCAGGGCTTTGGGGACTGGAACTTCAGAAGTCGCCGCAGGACCTAAGAATCCGAAGAGGGAGAAGCTGAGCCGACCTGCAACGACGACACCACTGGTGGAGCCCTGCTGAACCGTCTCAACACTTCTTCCAACGACAGAGGAGATCTTCATCCCGAAGAGTCTTCTTCCTTTGACTGGTGGGGATAACCAGTTTGCCCACCTTTTCGCCTTCCCGGATCATCTCGCTCGTGGCCACCTTGCCTGTGCCAAGCACCCCGGCAACCGGGATACCACGTTTTACCACTACCGCAAATAAAAGGGTAGTACCTTTTAACCGGAGAACTCCGCGGCTGGTTTCTTCCCTGGCAGTGCAACGACCTTAAGCTTTCCTCCACGTCGAGATCTTCTCTTCCTCTGGACGACGCCGCGACTTGCACCCGCTGCCAGCAACAACTGCCCCCGCTGGAGGATTCTCCCCACTTTCAAGGTACTGTGTCCGCCTGGCCTCCCTCGCAACGGTCTGTGTGGGGTGTCTCTTAAATCCTCAACTAACACTTGGGTTGGTCCTAGGCTGGCTAACTGAACTTTTCTCAGCTGAACTAATTCCTTTTTGAACTCTCTGCAAGACTTTAAGACTCTTCAACTGTGTGATCTTGGGTGCATTTGTGCTCTGCTCCAAGAGTGAGTCTGGCCTCTGAACTTTTTGCTCACAAGTAGACTTTGACTTTCCTGCCTTGCTGGGTGCTTTTAAAGTATTAGGGTTGTGTGCTTTCTAATTTCTGCCTTTTCCCTCCCTTTTTTGATAACTTATTAGAGTGCCATCTTTAGTTAAGCACTCACCTCTGTCTGAAAATAAGTGGTGTAAACTGAGACTTGTCGAATAAGGAATAAGGGATGTATATATAGTAATAGTGACAGTGTTTGAACTTGCTTGCCATATTAGTGTTAAGAGTATTTTATAAAGTGTGTTTTTAAATAAATAATTATATACTTTGATACCAAAGCTCTGGTCAGTGTTTGCTTGTGCTACTGTATTTTGGTACCTATCTTGTATACTCTATATACTGTCTAACTCTTCTTGAGAGAAGTCTGGCTGCTCAGCCACAGCTACCAGGTAAATCTGGGTGGTACAGACTGCTACCAATTGGGTTTACTGCCAACACCTGTAGTCTTAAGCCTTTTGCAGTGGTCCCTAAGGGAACTGCACAGGTGTCTGCTTAACAGCTTGCCACAAACTTTCAGATGTCATTAGCAAATTTTGGATTTGAGGTAACAACCGTCTCAAATATTTATCAACAAATCGTTTTTTCCCCAGGTTCAGTGCTTAAATCTTGACCACTAAAATATGTAAATACTTCTTCAAATCTATTGAAATAGTCAGTAGCCAACTCATCTTTGCCTTGCACGCATGCAGTTAACTTGTTCCATTTAATTATTTTTTCCAGGTACTATATCCTTCAATTTCTGTACTATTCGTGCCTGTAACACTGACATTTGACGATAGCTTTTCGCCTGCTTTTCAGTCCGCATCTTCTTTTATTACATTTCCCCAAGTAGCTCCCAAACATTCATGATCATCTACATTCCTAAATTGCTTCCATGTATCTGCTAGGAGAATTACAGGGAATAATAGTTCAATATCGCTCATATTAAAAATCGCCGATTTCATTTCTTTATAGAATCCCGCCGGATTCTTTCTTATATCAGGGATTGTTTTATTTTATTCACCTCTTATCTGGAGAAAGGGACATGTACATATTGTGCTGTATAATGCGCTTCTGTCAACTGCGCTGGTTGCCCATTTGCGGCAGGAATTTCTACTTTCGGCACAAAAGTGGGTGGGACCTCCCTCATGGGAAATAGTGCACTCGCTCTTCCTCCTTCCTCTCTCTTATGAAGCACTATAGCTAGATCAGGGGATAGGGCAGTCATTCCAGTGTCTCGTGAAAAGCTCTTTTGTATACTGCCATTATTTCAGGTGGGCAGCACTGCTTTTTCTCTATCTTGCAAATATTCAACCATTACCTGCAATACCTTTCTTTGCATCTCTATTGTATACTGATCGAATGTATCATGCACCTCCATTGTAGGAATGCTAGCATCTGTAATCCACCCAAGCGCCTCTTGCATACATATTTTCATTTCTTCACCAACACATTTTGATGGCGGACAAAACCGCCGTTGCACATATGGTGCTGTCTCTTGCTTCCCTCTTTTTACCGAAACCCAGGAAGAGAAAACATCTCTGAATACAATTCATCAACTTCATTTTTAAACTCAAAAAGCCTGTCCACGTTTTCCTTCATCTCTGAATCACTTTCTCTTATACGTGAAAAGGCATTAAAATCCTGCAACATCTGCGGTGGCATAATACCAGTTAATTGCTTCCATATTTCCATAAGATATTCTCCCATGCATTCCAACAATACCTGTTTTTCACTGAGCTTCTTATAATCATACATCGACTCCAGCTTCGATGTTTCATCATTCCCTTTAAAATACATTTCTGCCTGTTCTTTCAGCTCTCCCTTTCTCTCCCTGCTGATCACACTACGGGTTATTGTAGCGTACACGCTTTGTGCAGGCCCAGTCTCTCCCATACTCCCTTCTCTGATAGCTGCGGATTCAAGCTTGGTAGGTGGAGGGGGAAGTGGGATCATGTGTTCAGGAGAGGCTGGTGGAGATGGAACAACTGGAAGTGGGAGTGGTAACTGAGGCTGAGAAGTGGGGGTGGGCTGGGGCTGAAGCTGAGCAATGGCCACTGGTGCAATTATGTCAATCTTACTTTTAGGGCGTTCTTGCCTTTTTCTCATTTAAAATCTTATTGATTAGCTCATCTGATGCATGCAACTCTTGTTGAGGATATATTTTATCTATGCCTAATTGAAGGCTCCTGCCTGCCTTTCTAATTTCCTCATTCCACTCTTTCTTCCTGTTCTAGCGCTCTATCTGCCTTAGATTTGTGCCTACGTGCATGTTTCTCTCTGCTTCTCAAGCTGAGGTTAGCTTCTTTCCTCCAGTCTCTAATGACTGGAAATGTCACAGGGCGCACTTTCTTGCGCAGCAATACCGATTCCAAATGCTCTATTTGCGCCATCTCAAACTCCCATTTTTTGGCCATTGCAAATCTTCTACGCGTCTGGTCTGCCTATGCCAAATTTCACAAAACATTATTGCCCCTATTCCATACATCTGGAACGCTGGTGACCCTACGTGTGGCGCAGCCTGGCCAGTTTCCAAAGATTGTCTACCGCAGTGGAAAAATCCCACTAGAAAGCAAGTCAATTTCCCAGGCATGTATTGATCTTATTCGTACCTTACCCTGGGCGTTTGATCTTGCAAGAGCAACTCTCAACCAATATCAGGGCTGTTAAGAATCGGGGCACGACTTACCTGATCAATCAGTTCGTCTCTCAAGACGCAATTCATCCGTATACAGACGCAACCAAGGATCGTCGTATCTGGCTTAATCTGCCTCGCTTCGGGACCCTTGCCTTCTTGCTCTCTGGGCGAGCGCTTCGATCAGGGACTGGTTGTGTACAGATCTGCAAAGGAGTCTCATCACTTTCACAGGGACGCCCCGAACACCTCTTGATCCCGGCTCGACGGCCTCGATTAGTTTTTCAGCCTTCAAATTTCAACGTACACAATGGAGCAAATCGGGGAGGGTCCCTATTCGGGCGCCATTTTTTGACAGGCCCCTGGGGGACCCTCAAGCATGGAAACAAGGCACAATCACCATACACGAACTGATAGCCAGACACAAGGTTCAATTCCCAAAATCTAGGGTTTATTGCAAAGCAAATAGTCAGTCGGCCGACCGGATATCACATCTCGCAACATGTGTTACACAGACCTCATGAGACGCAAGAGAGCGAGCATTCTGCAACAGTTAAATATATACAAAAAGATCATCATATTATCAGTCAGTGACGCATCAAAACCACCCATAATGCATCTTCCTTAGCAGGGGTTTGGTGATTGACAATTATGACGAGTATGACACCTTCTAAGACATTAATTCATCAACAGTTTGCAATCTGCGAAGGCGCAGACACTACGCTTTGTTACAGAGAACATAATGCTCTTGTTCTGGGCGCAAGCCGTGTTCGTAGGGGAGACACATTCCAAAGCATGCTATCTTCTAGTTTCTATTCGTGTGCTAGGGGTCAGCTTGATATAAAGGGGCTCAGTAAGGGGAGGCCGTGGAAGAGAGTTTAATTCATGCCTTTAGCTGTCTATTTCTGCAGTTTCTGCGGTTTTAGCGAGACTAGCTGGCACCTGCTTTGTGATTAAATGCCTCTCTGCTCGCCTTCAAGGACTCATGAGGGAGAAAAGCAATGCATTTCTGTCTGAGCTAGTCTCTCAACATGTAACTTGTGGCCTCGCTCTGTGCAGGGGCAGAACGAAATAGAATTCATTTTTGTAAACCGTTTGAACAGAAAAGCAAGAGAAAGCAAAATTGCAAATTGGCAAATTCTGTTCGTACAAAAATGGACGCTCTGTGGTTATGCTGACGATTCTGGGCATATGATGCAGTTGGTTTTTGGCCATCATAATATACCATCTATGCTATGGTAGGGTATTTTTCTAGACTAACAGGCTAGACCCATGTAGGACCACCTTGACCGTTCCTTTACGGCCTTCCGAGTCCTTCTGGTATTTGCAGTTTCAACTAACACAGGATTGACCAGAGTCTCAAGTAAGCACCCATGTAGTGCCGGATCCCTCTGAAGCTGGTCTCTCCTTTATCCTAACAGCTCTTTGAACTTCCCTCAAGTGGCTACTTTGCGGCTTTCTTTCTAAACTATTCGGTTCTCCCCTCGACCTCACCAGCTGTGATGAGCCACTTGGCTTTTCAGAATATCTGGCGTCAAGGCTGGTACCACGATAGCAAACACCTCCGTCGGTCCGGCTTATCAGCGTAGGCACGCTTGGTGTAACATTAACATCTGCTGCAACACACTGGAGCTATTGCCCACAGGCTTAAAATTCCTTCTGCAAAGATTCGCGGGTCTGGTTCAAAAAGTGCAAGGTTGCGTCTCTCCTTGGCAGCCTCTCGATATTCACCGCCTTTATCCTCCTCTTGCCTGGATAGCTGTCTCGTTGTGCGGTCTGCCTTGCGCCTCGTGTGCTTTCATGCTCCACCTTTTATCTCTGTAGGACTGTCAGGTGTGTGATTCTGGTCACTTGACTGACCATGCCTGGCCCTTGCATTTGGACATTTTAGGTAAACAGCTCCGGTGTTAGTCCATTGTCTGTGGTGTGTAAAAGTGTTTGTGACGGGAAAGGGGGGTGAGGGGTAGCGTTTCAGAATATCCTAGATGGTAGGAAGGGGAAAAGGTGTTAATAAGGGGGATACCGTGTCTCACATGCTGTCCCACTTCTACTCCCCAAGGATCCCCCCAATCCAGGTGATCCTCCCTCACTGCTCCAACCATGGACCAGTGGGGGAGGAATTTAGGTGTCTCCGGCCCTTACTACTTAGGACACTGACCATATTATCCCTATGACCCGCTGCTCCCGCGGTCCATGTTTTTTGTTCGTTCTGCCCTGGGAGTGCTTTGAGGCCTTGGGCGAGTTGGCACTTTATAAGACTTCAATAGAATAGAACCCCAGGAACTGCACCCAATAGCCATGGGCGTCTCCTAGCCACCTGGATGACAGATCCCCGGGGACTAGCTAGGGAGACACCTTCAGGTTTCTCACATACCCTTCCTCCATGCGATGTAGCCACGTTTATTTCACAGGGGAACGGGAAAAGAAAATCTACATTTCCCTGGATTTTTCCCTTTAGGAAAATCCAGGGTAGTAGGTCTAGAAACCATTGCACGACCCGAGGGTTGGAGTATTTACATTGGATAATCCAAACTGGGGGTGAGTGGTCGGTGACCAGAGTGAACTTTCGTACTAATAGGTAGTACCTGAGATGAATAATGGCCCATTGTCTTGAAAGGATAGCTCAGGGGCAACGTGCTCACCTTGGAAGCAAGACGACACAGAGCAACACAGGTTCGATCCCCGGGTCCACGCTTAGAAACCTCTGGGTATTAAGCGCATTATAAATAACCTATCATATCATTTGATGGCTAGGGTCTCAATTTCCAGCACAGAGTAGTTTTTCCATGTGGGAACAACTTGCGACTGGTGCATAGTATAGGATGTTCTAGTCCGTCGCAAATTTGGGACAGGACGGCTCCTAACCCTGTAAGGGAGGCATTCTTCTGCAACACGAACTCCTTTGAGAAATCGACTACTTTCAGGACTGAGTTCTGGCACAGAGTCTGTTTCAAGATGTTTTAGCAGATATCATCTTCGTCATTCCAATGAAGTTTCTAGAGTTGGGCATTCTCAAGTTTCTGTTAGCTGGGCTGTTTTGTCCGTAAAGTTGGGGACAAACCTACGGTAATAGCCTATTAACCTGAGGAAAGCTCCAAGGTCTCTATTGGTCTTAGGGGTTGGTGTATCCAAGACGGCTTTCACCTTCTCATGATGGGGCTGCCCGGTCCCATTCCCTACGAAGAAACCAAGATATTTTACAACTGATCTGCACTTATCTATAAGCAGTTAGCCCAGCACTCCTGAGGAAAGATGGAAGAGATGATCCTCCCAGGTTTTGCTATATATGACAATAGTCAATATAAGCTCCACAGAAATCAGACTAGGGTTGTAGGATCCCAAGCATGAGGAAATCAAAGGGGGGTCTGGAGTCTCTCTACCAGCATGAACACAGTTCATTGACCTGTTCTTAGGTGGATGGCCCCTGGGAGAGTCTCAACCAAGTCTTTAACTCACTGTCTCTTTCACAGGAGAAATATCCCTGCATATCAGTCTTTGTCCTGCCCAGGGGCAGTCCAGCACCGAAATGCTAGGCAATTCTTCTCTGAACAAGAGTTTTAAGATCATTCTCCATAGGACAGAAAGTACTGGTCCGTTTACCTGCCTCAGAAAACAAACTTGTCTCTAAGCGGCATGGACCTTAGAACGAACGGGAACCTGTATGTATAAAATAGCCCAAACAGCCAAAAACAAAGTCCACCTATACCAGATAAAGGGTGGAAGGAAAACGCACCAGCCACCCATGCCAAAGTACTAGCCTGTCTGGTTCCTTAAGATATAGATAACTTGGGGGATTCCAAGATGGCCACGTAGGGAGGTGGATGTTGCGCCCCGAGCTCTCGAACTCCCAACAGCTATTCTCCTGCCCACCCCACTTACGGCCCTCCCCGGCGTTTTGGGTTGACAGTGGGGGCTCATAGCAGCGGCGAAAAAACAATCATCCCGAGAGAGCCGCCCCGGTGACAGGACAGTGACAAGCTGCGGGCGGTACTCCGGCGGTCAAGTCCACGCCCGGCGGCTGGTTTAAGTGGAGAGACCCGCCGGAGCACGAGGCGAGGTGGACAGGCCCCTGCGGCGGGTCTGACGAATAGCTGACGCCCCCCTCGGGGCCCTGACAGGGGCGGGGCGTGGACAGCCCCCACTCGGATCCCGGCTGACAGCGGAGTCGGACTCGACAGTGGAAGTACGGGGACGGCCTGGGGCTCGGTGCGCCATTTTGAGCACTGCCCACGGTGGGCGAGGAGCGGAGCAACCCCCCCCCGCCCTGGAAACGCCGGAGAACACCGCACAGGGGTGAACACGGGGGGTGGGAGAACCCCCCCTCTGGAAGGGCCTTGGTTAATGGAGCAGCGGTAGTGCCGGGTCCGCGGATCTACCTGCATCAGCCGTGGCAGAGGCTTGAGTGGCCCCAGGCAGCGGCGCCGGCCCCTAGAGGCTGGGGGTGACAGGAGGAGACACAAGTATACATAGTTCCCTGGGGGGCCCCGGAGGACTGCACTGGGCTCCGGCTGGGGCATTGGACTTTGGTACCGGGATCATCTACAGGATCGGGCCCTAGCTGGAGCTGTGGTCCGTGATGCTGTGTGCGTCCGGGCCTGCTCTGCAGCGGCATCCCCCCCCTTGGAGAAGCACCGGAGGAGGATCAGAGACCAGTAGCATTGACCACGCCTGGGGCCTGGGTGGCCCCGCTGGTCCCTGGGGTAGGGCCCTGGTGTCCCAGACTGTTAGATATCTCTGGCCTGAATTGTGATGTCCAGAAAAAAAGAGGGAAGAACCCACTCCAGGGAAAAAACCCCAGGAAACCAACGGAGGGCCCCCTCACGAGATTCTGGCCAATAGATCTGGAGATGACACCAGCCCAGGAAACTGCCAAAACCACAGAGGATAATGTGTCTCTGGACTCCCACGAGGACCGAGATAGACCGATCTCTCAGGCTATGCCATCGCAATTCATGGCAGACCTCCTAGAGAAGATCACAGCGGCAGGCCAGCTACAGGTGGAGAAGCTCCGTGAAGACCTGGCAGAAGGCCTTAGGGAAATAAAGAGAGACATTAATAAAGTCAAAGAGAGGGTGGACATGAATGAGCGCGCCATCAAAGAGCAGACCAAGGATGCGAGGAAAGTGGACAATCTCCTAGAAACTCTGGCGACAGCCACTCAGAACCTGGAGTTACAAGCCGAGGACCTGGAGAACAGGTCTAGGAGGGCGAATATTGGGGTTAAATCCCTCGCAGAGAACATCACAGACCAGGAGCTATCCCCAACTTTGAAGGAGATCATTGGCGACCTGTTAGACTCTGGCTTAGACACATATATGCAATTTGACAGAGTCCATCGGGTGGGTCCTCGCAATTCGGAGCCGGGTTCTCGTCCACGAGATGTGCTAGTGGCGTTCCATAATTATGCGCTAAAGGAGAAGATTTTGGAAAAGGTGAGAAGGGCCACGCGCATCACCCACAATGGTCATGAAATCTCACTATACCAAGACCTGGCACGGATTACGCTAGTTAAAAGGAGACGGATGGGCCAGGTCCTGTCCTTTCGACGCTCGCAGCAAATTCGGTACAGATATGCCCACCCGTTTTGTCTATCCTTCACCTGGCAAGGATCCCACCATAAAATTACGACCTGTGACCTGGGGCTGGCCTTGCTTAGTCTGGAGGAGCGATCGCTGCCCCCCTCGGAGCCGCCGGATGCACAGCCTGCCGGGCGCAGACCTTGGGAATGGTCCGTCACTAAACCCAAGAGAGGAAAGAAAAAAGCCTCGGACCTGGACCCCAGGAGGGACACTAACATTGGTACAACGAAGGGTCCTTCGAGGGAGGGCGTCAGTCTAAGCTCTTCTGTAACAGTTGGCGGGCAGCATACGAGGTGTTACGGGCAGGAGGAGCAGGCCCTTAGAACGGGATATCCTGCGTGGGAAGTTTCTGGGTTTGTTATTGAGTCCGGCTTTCGTGGAATGGTCACGAGGGGGGCTTGGTGCCAGCCGGACTCGCCTGGTTTTGAGGGGGGGGGGGGAGAAGAGGGTGGATCCAGAGGTCGGATGTTGGGAGCCTGTCTTGCGCCCTATGGTGGAAGAGCGGTTTCATGTGGTAAACAGCGGTGAACTCCGCGGCCCCGAGCGGGGCAGCAAGATCTCTACAAACTTGCGATTTGGCTAGCACCAACTCTTTGAAGTGCCTTTCACTAAATGTGAATGGCCATAACTCCCAGGTTAAGAGGATGAAGGTGGAGAGGTTCCTAAAACGCGAACGGCCCCACGTACTGGCTCTCCAGGAGACCCATGTGCATGTTAGGGACACCCATAGGATTACATGTCAGGGTTATTCACAATTATTTCAGGCCACACAACCTCACAAGAAGGGGAGAAGGGGGGGTTTAATTGCCCTGAAGGATGGGCTCGACCTCACCATCAGCGCCATGCAAAAGGACAACCACGGATGATATCTAGCGCTGATTCTCAAGGGAAAGGTGGATACTTTCACAATAGCGACCATATATGCTCCCAACCAAGCTCAGGATGCCCTCATACAAAATATACTCACCCGCCTTGGGAAATTTGCCAGGGCTAATATTCTCCTGCTAGGCAACTTAAATTTAGCATGGGACCCTTCCAAAGACAGGAAGCTCCATCTCATGGGAAGCACAGGTGGGACCATCGGGGGACCTGGTACAGAAAATGTGCAATTTGGCCCTGGTCGATGTCTGGCGGGATCTCTATGGGGATGCAGTGGGTTACACCTTCTACTCGCATGCGCACAGGTCACATTCAAGGATAGACTATGTCTGGCTATCAAAACCATTGGTAGGAAGAGCTCTGGCACTCGAGATTGCCCTCGGAGATCATGCCCCACTCACCTTTACGCTCTCTACTCCGAAGGGCCCCACAGTTATATGGAAATGGATGTATCCAGTCTCGCTGTTCAGGGATTCTATCCTGGTTAAGGAGGTGGAGGAGCAGATAGAATACTCCAGCTATAATAAATGGGAGGCCATAACCCCCCAAATTTGGTAGTATGCCCTCAAAGCTACGATTATAGGCAGGATTATAGCCATAAAAGCCAGAAGGGAACGGGAGCTGAGACTAGAGGAGCAACAACTTGAACTCAGACTCAAAGAGGTAATGTCTCGAATGGGGGATAAGCCGTCGGCAGCCATTAGAAGGGAATTTAGAGCAGGGAGGGGTCAGCATAACCTAATACAGACCAGGGCTGCCGAATGCACCCTCCTCAAGTTACGTCAAAAGTTTTATATTAAGGGCAACAAGGCCGACCGTTTACTAGTCAGAAAGCTATGGACGGAATCAGGAGATAAAACTATCCTAAAAATAAAAGGGGAGGGAGGAGTCCTTACTAGGAATCCAGATATAGAGGGGGAATTCTGTAAATTCTACACAGCCCTCTACAGGTCGGATGGTCCATCACACGCAGATCAGGAGACATACCTTCGCTTGGCGGGGTGTCGTCAGATCTCGCAGGACGATAGGGATGCGCTGGAGGTTGAGATCACCATGGATGAAGTTCGCAGAGTGATTAACAACATGCCGTCCAATAAAGCCCTGGGACCTGATGGGCTCATGTCTGAATTTTACAAAAACACATAGAGGTCCTAATCCCTATCCTTACTAAATTGTTAAATTCTATTGGCTCCACAGGACATCTCCCCGATTCTATGAATGAGGCCAAGGTCATTATTATCCACAAAAAGTGCAAAGATCCGACTGCGCATCCTACCGTCCCATTGCGTTAATGAACGTTGACACCAAAATCCACACCAAGATCCTGGCCAACCGTCTCGAAGCGATCCTCTCCAAACTAATTCACTGGGACCAAGCAGGTTTTATAAGGGGCAGGCAAACTTCAGATAATGTTAGACGTTTGGCTCATTTAGTGGAAAAGGCTCAGAAAAAGAATGTCTCGGCCCTTCTTTTGGCGATTGATGCTGAGAAGGTTTTCGATCGCGCAGAGTGGAGGTTTCTGTTAAAGGCTATGGGTAAAATGGGATTCGGCCCGGGCTTCCTGGTGCGGGTAAAGGCAAATTACCGCAATCCAGTGATACGCTTAGCAAATACACATAAAAGGGGGACTAAACAGGGCTGCCCGTTGTCTCCGCTCCTCTACGCTCTCCACTTGGAACCATTTCTGCAAACGGCGAGATTGACTGTAGACATAGAGGGAGTCCCGTTTGGAGGACAGAGCCATAAGATCGCAGCCTTTGCTTATGACATGATTTTCACACTGGCCCACCCGATCACCTCCTTGTTAGCAGTGACGTGAGAACTGGATAGGTTCAGCCAGGTAGCAGGTCTAAACATCAATACCCATAAATCGGAGGCTCTCCCTCTCACCCAGTCACCCAGCGCGGTCCAAGACCTTAAGAAAGCGTACAGCTTTAGATGGGTGGACAACTAGCTAAAGTACCTTGGCATCCATCTGACCAAGACCCTTGGTGACTTATACACCGCAAATTATCCTTCGCTCCTTCAGAAGGTGAAATCGCAAACTGGTAGATTGGGGCCCTCTTGGGATCTTGTGGTTGAGCAGAATCAACGCCCTAAAGATGGTGCTCCTCCCTCTCCTGTTGTACCATTCCTCGGCCCTCCCTGTTCGTATCCTTACATCCTTTTTTAGAGCCCTACAAAAGATAACTGTTAGGCAGAAACCTGTGCAGTTCCCTTAGGGACCACTGAAAAAGGCTTAAGACTACAGGTGTTGGCAGTAAACCCCAATTGGTAGCAGTCTGTACTACCCAGATTTACCTGGTAGCTGTGGCTGAGCAGCCAGACTTCTCTCAAGAAGAGAGAGACAGTATATAGAATATACAAGATAGGCACTAAAATACAGTAGCACAAGCAAACACGGACCAGAGCTTGGGTATAAAAGTATATAATTATTTAAAAACACACTTTGTAAAATACACGAACACTAATATGGCAAGCAAGTTCAAAACACAGTCACTATTAATATATATATATATACATCCCTGATCATTTATTGAACAAGTCTTAGTTAATACACCACTTATTTGCAGACAGAGGTGAGCGCTTAACCAAAGATGGCACTCCAATAAGTTAGTTAAAAAAGGGGGGGGGCAGAATTAGAAAAATACACAATCCCAACACTTAAAGAGAACCAGAGCAAGTCAGAAAAGGCAGAGTCTACTGAGGAGCAAGAAAGTCATAGGCCAGGCCCACTCCTGGAGAGAGCAAGGTGAAATGTGTCCAAGATCACACAGTTGAATAGTGCTTTTAAATAGTCTTTGCAGATAGTTTAAAAAGGGTTGGAACAAGTGAGGAAAAGTTATTTAGCAGGTCCCAAGTCACCCCAGGATAGAAAGTCAAGGATTTACGGGACACCTTGAACTGTCTGTTGCAAGGGAGACCAGGCGGGACTCAGTACCTGAAATGGTGAGACAGCTCCAGCGGGGGCAGTTGTTCCTGGCAGCGGGTGCAAGTCAGTGTTTCATCCAGAGGAAGAGAGGGTCTCGACATGGAGGAAAGCTGGAGGTCGTTGCACTGCCAGGGAAGAAACCAGCCGCAGAGTTTCCCGGTTAAAAAGGTACTACCCTTTTATTCGCGGTAGTGGTGAAGCATGGCTATCCGGCCGCCGGGGTGCTTGGTACGGGCGATTCGACCACAAGACTATCCAGGAAGGCAAAAAAAGAGGGCGAACTGGTTATCCCCACCAGTTCAGAGGAAGAAGACTCTCCGGGATGAAGATCTTCTCTGTCGTTGGGAAGTGGTGAGACGGTTCAGCAGGGCTCCACCGGTGGTGTCGTCGTTGCAGGTCGGCTCAGCTTCTCCCTCTTCGGATCTGTGGCGACTTCTGAAGTTCCAGTCCCCAAAGCCCTGCTTTTATGCAGAAAACCCCCATTCATCAGTCCTAGCTGTCACTCAAACATGCTAAGTGACTGGGCCAATTATACAAGAGTGCGACTTGAGTTGCCGAGGCAACTCAGTCCAGGGTGCCTAAACCCCCCCTCCCACACATCCTGTAGACCCAGACAGAGTGGCACCACTTTTGGAGGCTTCTGTGCAGAAGCCCGCCAAAAAGGGGAACAAAGGGCTCGACTTGGGTTGGAGTTACAGAGGCGAACACAAACGCCATTTTAAAACTGAGTCCTGGCAAAAAGACCCAACCGGGAATAAATATTAAATAAATAACCCGGCGGTATCTTTAACATTGCACCAAAAAGTGGTGCGTTTAAAATCAATGGGAAAATCCCATAGGAAATATTCTGGTGGAATATTTCGCGTGGTAACCACTGCCACCAGCCAGAAACTCGACGAGGGGAGGGACTGCACAGTGCCCCCTCGAAAAACAGACCCAGGGGCAATCTAATTACCCCTACCAGTACTTCCACAATATGATGGTTTGTACTGGTTCTGTTCACAATTTAAGACTAGTAAAGTCAATGGCAACTTTACATGCCCTGGGAGACAGTAGTCAGTCCCAGGGTGTGGAGTCTATGTTTGGGGGTCACTATGACACCCCTTTGTTACTGCACCGAGGGTGCTGTTTAACACTTACCTAAAATATATGAAACCCTATGGAGTAAAAGACCCCATAGCCCATAAAACACATTACAAAGTCAAAGGATATCTCAAATCATGTCTAAGAGTGGGAGAAAAAGAGTCTCACTCAGCAGGAGAAAAAAATAAACCCCAAAAATCCAGCAAAGCTGCTCGGGGACTCACTAGGTTTGGGAAATTAGCCTTAACAGAGAATTCTCCCTAACAAGAACAAGCCGCTTCATTTGGAAGGGAGGGCGGCCGAGGGTGGCGGAATCCCCTATGAAGGCTCTGGCATCCCCGTGGGGGATCTGGGGAACCAGAATTTAGGGTATACTACCTGGCAGCTCAGCTCAGGGTCATAAGAGACTGGCAGAGGGATGATAGAGGGAAGGTCCATGGATAGGGCGGTGGTGGGATGGGATTTGAAAGGGGTTCTGTGGATGCCAAAGCAGGACAGACCGCCCAGAATGTACTGCAGCGATATCACGTCCACCATAGGGGACGCCTGGGACAAAGCTATTAAAAGGGCTCCCATCACTACTTTCCCCTCCCCATATACACCCATACATGGCAATCCGCAATTTACTTCAGCGGCCGCAGGTGACCCGTCATTTGACACCTGGTTTCAGGGGGGGGTTGCCGCATGATCCGGGATATATTGGCGGATGGGGGAGGTGAAACAATTTGAGCAGTGCAAGAAGGACTTTGGGTTGGGGGAGTTGCAGAGGTATTCGTATTAGGCACTGGAACTCTCATGTTGGAACAAGACCCCTCACTCAATTTGAAAAGTTTCTAGACACAGACAGGGGCGATAAAGGGGTGGTGTCTTCCATATATAAACTCATAAAGCGGGACGAACACCTGAAGTCCAGGACATACATGCTCAAATGGCCGTGGGATGTGGGGGGGGGGGGACCTAGAGGAACAGGAGTGGGTTCAGTTGTGGTCGCAGATCCCAAAGCTTACAAGATCTCTTCAGCTTCGGGAGATCTTGTTGAGGTGGCACTTGACCCCTCTCAGACTAAATAAAATGTCCCCTGATGTTTCCGGGCTCTGCTGGAGGGAATGTGGGGCAACAGGCTCCTGGGCTCATATGTGGTGGGAGTGCCCAAAAATGTATCCCTTTTGGTCACTCGTTCAGCAGGCCATCACCCAGGTGTTGGACTTGGAACTCAGGGCTAATGGAGAGAGGGACTTAATGGCATGCTCTCTTCTCTACTAGAGCGGACCGCAAACTTTGTGTGTTAATGATGCTGGCGGCGGCTTTGGTTCTAGCCCGGAAGTGGAAATTGAAAGACCCTACACAGGAATACGAATGGGTTGCGAATCTGTGGTCGCTGCTGGCTTTGGAATGGCTCACCTATACGATTCAGGGGCTCCACACGCAGTTGTGTCAGACTGGTCTAACTTGTTGTCCTTCTAAAGGCGGGAGCCTGCCGGGCCTGGTGTCCCAAGGCTATGGAACTACTGGGAATAATTTGCCCTCAGGACGAATCGGACTTGTAATGCCTTGAGAGGGCCAGGGCTTTAACTCCTATGCTAACCATCTGTCATAAAGGTTTGATGTCTTGCCTGTCCAACCGGAGTGAACAATTATATATTTTCAGTTTATTTCAATGTTGAAGATGGGCTTCCACTCGAACTCTTGGACCCGGGGTGGTGGGGGAGGGTGAAGGGGGGGTAAAGGTTGGGGGGAAAGAGGGTCTTTGTGTTTCTTCATGGGTTTGTTACATTTGAAACTCTTAATAAAAATGTATTGGAAAAGATATAGATAACTTGGAAGGAATTAAGTTAAAGTTACCTACCCAACAACGAGAAGATCTAAAAGATGTAGTGGTTTCCCGATATATTCTCAGAGAAAGGAGGGGTGGGGGTTATTTCCTCAAAGTAAGTAATGCCCATGGGATCATTCGGTCCCAGTCCTTGTCTACTAATTTCCGTAGAATTAGTTTTAGGGTCTTCTGGAATACTTCAACCAAGCCATCGGTTTGGGGGTGGTACACAGAAGTTCACAAGATGATAATGTGGAGCAGCTCTTTGACTTCGCCCATAAGCTTACTTAAGGATTTGCTGGGTGGTATTTTGCATTCAGAATGCCTCGGGAGATCGGGTCGCATAATCTACGATCACCAGGATATACGTATTGCCAAATTTAGATGCCTCTAGACGTCCTATTCGGTCCATGCCAATTATTGATAAGGGGACTTCCAGGATCGGTAACAGGTTTAGGGGTAGGCATTGTGAAATGATCTTTGACATATTTTGTATGGCTGCATGAAAGTTCTTATATCAGCCTAGATACCCGGCCAATAAAATGTCCCACTAATGTGTACCTGTGTTTTAAATTGTCCTAAATGCCCCCTGGTAGAATGGGAATGCGATCCCTAGCACAACATTTCAGTGACTCTTGGGTATTACCAATTGGGTTTTGTAACCTTTCTCTCTGCCTTCTTGTTCCAGAATTGCTTGTATATTTATAAAATAAAAAAAAATAAATAAATAAAAAAAATTCAGCGAGGGCTGGATCATTTAGCTGGGCAAAGGATAGGTGGGGATAGATGGTGGTTTCTTCCCCCTTCCCTTCTTCGAAGATTTATCAACTTGCCCTAAGCCCAAATTACCTGTTTTATTTGGTTTGCTTTCTTTAAATTGAGGGAATAAATCGCTTTCCAAAATTCCCTGAGCAATCGTATACCCCCCCCCCATTGTACCGCAAAAGGGTCTTAACCATGATTCTGTAAGAAAACCTACACATCGACTCGGAAGTTGGGAATCACACCTGCTAAGACATCTATCCCGAACTTCCAGGCGAAGTCAAATTCTGGGGCTAATCAGATGTAGCACCCTGGAGAGGGTATCAAAACTAAGTCTGTAGAAATCATTCCTCTTTTCCCCCAGGGGGGAAAATAGCTTCCCTACTGCTACAGATCAAACCCTATTGATTCCTTGTTGGCAATGGAAAGCTCTCGGACTAGGTTTTTGAAATTGTAGGGTTCCCCAATTTGTTTCAATTGACACATCCCACCCCTGACACCATATAAAAAGTACTTGTGGTGGCAACAGTAAAGCCAGACACAAGTGATCACAGTTCAAGGGTGTTTATTAAACTGCAAAAGTGGGTGAGATAAACGCCTAATCTAAACCTAAATCTAAGATGGGAGCAAGCTTCGACCATTAAATGAAAAATAAGGCAGTCGCCGTGGAGTCTTGTCAAATCAAGAAGGGGCCTATACAAAGACATGTTAGGTAAACAGCTCAAGTGTTAGTCCATTATCTGTGGTGGTGTGCAAAAGTGTTCATGTCGGGAAGGGGGGGGGGGCAGTGTTTCGGAATATCCTACGTGGTAGGAGGGGGGGGGAAGGTTAAAAGAAGGGGGATATCACGTCTCACCCTGTGTTCCACTTCCACTCCCCCAAGTAACCCCCCCTCCCCCATCCAGGTGATCCTCCCTCATTGGCACACCCCCAGGAAATGGATCCAATAGCCATGGCCGTGTCCTGGCCACCTGGATGACAGATTCCCCTGTGAACTAGTTAAGCGACACTGTCAGGCTTTTCACAGCCCCTCAGTGTTTGGACCTGGCTGATTCTACTAGTGGAGCCTCGGATGGCAGTACTCCACTGGCCATCCGTGCGGGATTGCCTGAACCTAATAGACAGGTAATCACAGTTACACCTACCTACCCCCCTCTCCTCCATCCCCCCTGCTGTCTTCAGAAGGAACGATGGGGAGTGTCACAAGACCACAAGTTGCTATTCGGCCAGCCCAGTTTACTCTCAAACTCAGGTGGCCAGTCTTACCCACCCCTGGCCAGTGGGGAAATCAGTTCAGTTCATTATTCAGGAGGGGGGTTGAATAACTGCTCTACGCCAATCAAGCAGCCTGCACTGTTCTCTGCACTGATTGATAGTGGAGGCAGTATGCGAGGATCCCTGCAACCCTCCCACTTGGATCAGTGGTGGCAAGCAAGGGTGGTGGAAACCAAAATTACACAAGAGGGCTAGACCTTATTGCCACCCTATTCTTCCCATTCTACAAAAGGCAATGGGACAACAGTATTCCATGAAGAAAAGGGTCCCAATAAGCCAAATGACCCAAAAATGAGTCTCTTGAGCAGCCTATGAAAAGAGCTTTTTCATTTTGAATTGAAGTTGAATTCCAAAGTTACTCAAGTCTCAAGGCTATATCATCAACGCAGCATTTTATATCCCCCATAACAGAATGCAGTTGTGCTAACATTCGTTTCACAAATGGTATAGGATTTGGTATGGAGTGAAATTGAATCATTGCTTGACATAGGATTTGAATGTTACATTGATGTCAGTGGAAGGTAGGCAGTCCATCCTGAATACCCACTGGTACAACGTGTGGTAAATCACCAGAGTTGGGTGGGAAGTGTTCAATCTAGATACTAGGGAAAATGGCATTCCAAAGCTGTACATGACTCACATAACAGTTGTAGGGTACTGAAAAATGTGATTTTCTGTCTTGGAAGAGTTGTGGGCCTATTCATTTATTTACAAACACAGAATTGGGATAATTCCTTCATGAACATACTATCATTTATATACAAGAAACTTGGTTAACAGAAACACCTGTAGTTGACCGATATGTTACTTTTGCTTTCTCTGCCAATAAGGGCTGCAGGGGAAGGCCACCCGGTGGCTTGGTTACCCTCATAAAAAAAAAAGATTGCAGGGTTGAAAATTGATAACGTGGTCATCACGATGAAAGGGTTTAGGAATACAAATTACTATGCTGTTGGACGGAAAAAAAACACAAGTTGCTATTGTTGAACATTTACTGGCATTATAAATTGGTATTACCCAAATTGGTCGTTTCCAATTGACCGTATGGTACATCTGGCCGAATTCAGCCAGAACCACTTGATAGTTTGGAATGACCAATTTGGAAAATCACTACCAAACATGGTGAGCGGGGGTGTCCCCTGCTTCTGGAGGTCTGGAGACGGGAAACCAAACAAAATAAAACTTTTAAAAAAAGCAGACACTGCACCCTCGGATCCGACTCGCATAGGAGGGACGATCCGGAGCTGCAGGGTCACAACATGCACGGATGGTGAAAAGGTAAGTAGGGGGTGGGTTTTAATTAGGGCAGATTTGACTGTGGCAAAATTGGCTTTGCGGCCGAATTTACCAAAGTCAATTCGGCCGTGAACCATTATGCCTTGCCCAAAACGTATAAAACTCTAAATTGACTACCATCCAAGCTATCTTGTCTTGGAGGAGGTTATCAAACTCACTTCAAATTGGTTTGACAGTTCAGGGGAGGGCTGTATTATCTTGGGAGGTGATCTAAATGTTTTTTTTTTTCGGAGTCTAATCCCTGTCCCGGTCCAGCCCGGTATCCCATCCCCTGAAAAATTAAGCTCAAATTGAGATCAAAAAGGAAAAACAACACTATTGCCAATGGTGTAGACAGCATAAACGTATGCTTTTTCAGAATGATGCAGAATGCATGATGGACACCTTAGGTCATAAGTCCTCCTCTTTTTGGTGCTCTAGACAGAACACGGAATGATCTGCAGTCAAATCCCATTGGCTAACAGCAGGGGGTCTCATATTATCAATACAAATGTGGGTCCATTCAGACTCTGGAATCCCCTTTTGCCCTCCCTCAAGACTTTAGAACCGATGAGTGGAAAATTTCAATTAAATTTGATGAAATAGCCGCAATCATAAAGGGCAGTAGTAATTCCAGGGCCCCTGGCTGTAAAAAGCTTTAGAATTTGCTCTTCAAGAACGATCCAGCTACATGGTCCACCATCCTGACTCTCTACTTCAGACAGATCTTAAAAGATCAAATATTGCCAACGAGCTGGCAAACTGCCCAATTAATTTCGATCTACAAGCATGGCGATCGGAACAACCCAACTACGGACCCATCTCAGTGCTGGACGCCGATAGTAAAATCTTTGCTTCACTTCAATGCTGCCTAAACATCTAGAAGCTTGGTCCGTTGAATCAGGCCCAATTAAAAAAAGAAAGAAAAAAAAAAAAAAAAAAAAGCGCAGATGGGCTTCCGCTAAAAACATAGTACAAACCTTAGTGGACTATTACTAAAATATGCCAAAGGCTTAGCTTTGAAGGGGTATGCCAGGCCTCTTATGTCGTTATGAGGGGGGGGGGGGCAGAGGGATATTCTAACCTACTAAATACCATTTCTGGAGTCAGACAGCGGTGCATGTTGGCACCCTGCCAATTTCATTTATACACTTCTGATGCAGGGGATAGCCTTCAGTAGGGCACTTTTGCATCCCTAGTCTGAATACCAGCAGATGACCTAGGTCTCCTATGCAGACGATTTCGGCTAGTTTCACCTTACCCATCGCGGTCTGCAGAAATTGATTGGTGCTTTTGCCAATTACACCAAAAGCAAATGATTTATCGATCAATTGCACCAAGACTATGGTTTTGACTTTTTATTTTTTTTAAAGGAAGCACTCTGACCAACAATGGCGGATGGAGGGGCATACATTAAAAGTAGCGGATTCTCCGATTTATCTGGGATTCCGTTTCGAGTCTAAACCCACCAAGCAACTGCTTGTGGAAAATATTGCCAATAAGACCTTGGCCCTCAGCTCTCAATTGAAAACAATTGATGAGAAGCAAGGAATTCTTTTCTGTGCTACTGGTACTCAAATTCTTGCTTGGGAAAATAGTTACTACCCTTCTATATAGAATTGAAATACAGGATATTGCTGTGTTGGATGTTCTCCATGAACTTGAGACCTGCTTATGGAGGAAACGGTTTCAAAATCTCTACCAGGGGTTATACTAAGATATGCCCTGGGAATCCAGTCACTTAGAGCAAAGGTAACATGGAGTTGTATTACTCTGTATTGGAAGATTCTTAATGCAGAGGTTTCCATGCTCTATGGAGATGTTTGGGCCACTTAGTCTCGAAGCCCTTTCATAGGCCAATTTATGTTTGAGAAAGAATGCGAAGATTAGCCATCATTGATGGGCGCCTCTTGTGAAGAATTAATAAATAGACCACAGCACACTAAACACCGGCCATTTGAGCGCCGATCATAAGAGACCTGGTGCTGTTGCACCATTTTGTCATGATTCCTGCCCCTCTTGTCCCCAGCCCTCCAAGATGTCCGGCTGGAGCCAGGCCACAATCGCCTACATGGCCCTCAAGGGCCTCTCCATCCCTCCTAAGACCCACTTGGAGTCAGACTTGGCGCTTCTGGCACCAGACTCACTCACTCCCATAGGATAACATTGGGGATTGGACTTGGTAGTGCATTGATGGGGACAAGATGGATGCCCCCACATATTTCGGTTCCCAGAACTGCATGTGCGGTCCAGTCTTTTGGGTGTGGTTCAGCCCAGAGACACGTGGGATATCCAGAGACTATTTAAGCCACACCCAGGCTGAGAAACATGCTTTGTGTTTTCTGCACCTGCAGCGTGACACTCACCGTGTTCGGATCGGTCTCCAGAAGGCCTGCATCTTTCTTCTGCGCTCAGCTCCTGCAAGAACAAGAACACTGTTAGGAACAGCCTTACCTTGCAGCGCTTCTGCCCATCATTCATCGCTCCTTCTGTTCTGCGGGCATCTCCGGCGGTGTCATTCCCATCCCGGCACGCCACTTCCTAAGGAAAAGGGAAAAGAACAGAAAAAAGGCATTAGTAAGCATTCTGCAAATCTTTGCTTATTTTTAAATATTGTACAAGCTTCAAAGGCTTACCTGAATCCCAGCCGCTCTGGTCTCCGGAACATCTCATCCATCTGCAAGAGGGAAAAGGCACTCCAGGTTAGCGTGGAAACATCTAGAGGCGCCGCATACCGTGCTTACCCACCACATTTGTTCTTCATAACCGGCATCCACGCTGAAAACGTGACACAGAAAACTACGAAAGGAGCGCATTGCGTATCGCGCTCTCACACACCTTCAGCACTACTCATCTCAGCAGGTCGCCGCCATCATCTAAGGAAGGAACGGAACGAAGTTCGAGAACTGTTTAAAAGACTCATTATACTTACCTGTCGGACTCTTGCCAGTGAAGTAACTAGGCAGCAAAAAGCCTGCATCAATCAACGCGCGCCTGCGCTGAAAGCAGGACGGAGAGCACACTATCCAAGAACACAAGGTGAGCTGTGGATAGAAGGGAAGGGTTGGACCCCGGGGAAGAAGGGGTTCAAGCACATAGAGACAATAGGGAGTTAAACTCTACCAATCCTGTGTTTCAGGCCCAGTCTCCAGTCGAATAGCCTCCAGGGAAGGGTCCGAGGTCTTAAGAGGTCAGAACAGGCTGAGTGACGTCCCCGTGGATACCAGGTGAGCGTTACACCTTTCTATCTGTTTGTCCATAAAAGTCTGCGAGTTAGACGGAACCTTTTGCATACCAGGGAAACTGGAGATATAAAATGATCAAAATAGGGGATTCAAAATGCAGGTTTTGCGATGGCGTTTTGATTGAAACGTCAAGACAGAAGTAGTTCACTAGACAAATCGTCAATGGTGTCAGTTCTGATGAATTGGGAGGGGTTGAATAGATATTTGAGTGGTCATTTAACTTCTGATATAATTGCAGTGGTTGGTTTTGAGACATTGATTTTGGCTAA
Source organism: Ambystoma mexicanum (assembly GCF_040938575.1). NCBI lineage: Eukaryota > Metazoa > Chordata > Amphibia > Caudata > Ambystomatidae > Ambystoma > Ambystoma mexicanum. Next base: position 1,293,564,530 of record NC_090932.1, read on the forward strand.
CCTTTGAATAGTATTCATTTTTAGAATTTGCATCAATTTTCTTCCCCCCTCCACAGAACAGTGAATGGTCTTTAGATTTGGAAATTGTATATGTGCATTTTTTATTCTTCATGAATGGGTCTTGTGTTAAAGCTGCAAGTCGGCTAAATAACAATAACATTTTAAAACAAAAAATATGCAAATGTTTGGCGAGAAGTAGACTGAGTTTCAACAACACAGAAGAGGACCTCGAGCCCACCAAAGAGTTCTGTGCATACATGCCAACATTATCCATTCCCTTTCGGAAGACGGTAGTACAATGCTGGTGTCAACTTTGTATTTTTGAACTTTTAGTCCTGGATTTCCTCATAAATCCAGGACTACAAGTCCCAGAATACAAAGTTAAAAATCAGAACTGGACCAGCATCTCCTGAATGAGATGGATAATGTTGGTATGCATGTCTACATGGGTGTCTGTGGGGAGATCGTGTAAAGGCTTTGCGCAGCAGGGGGTGACGTCACAGGAAGGTGTGATCTGCCCCAAACTAAGAACAGCCTGGGCTTTAAAAGCATGCCTTTAAAGAATTACCAAAAATATTTTCTCTAGTGTTCTGACATGTACAACATTCCATTTGCGTGGTGTAATGGCTATTGATACCAACGAAATGGAGTGCTGCTTACTTTTACTGTTCGATTTAAAGAAATGTGCAATGATCTTAAGTTGGCGCCTTGTCAGATTGGAGATGTTCTGCAGGTCCTAGTTTTTAGAATGGGTCATTCAGAACTCAGGTTTTCCCTAACCATCTGTGTAAAGGCCATCCAGGTTTGTTATTTCTGGGAATTGTAGTTTTCCTTAATTCAAAACAGGAAGAATTAACAGAACTAGGCGGCCTTCCATGCACGTCACAGGGAAATGTGAGGACTCCGTCCATTCCGTTTTATTTTCAACCTGGCACAACTCCTTACATAAATAATATCCATGTAGTGCACAAACTCTGCAATCTGTGTAGTACAGTAGCTACACTGCCTTACCTCGGTGTCAGCCCTCGGGTAAATACTATCAGCGCTGGACAATGGGCCGTCTCTTGGCAGGTCTGAGATCTGGCATCAGATGTCTGGTCGGATCTCAGGATCTGGCCTGCCCCTACCCCAGCCTGGCTGTGAGACACCAGGTTGAAACACACCTCAGGCTCAGTGACCAAACCTGCTCTGTGTGAGCGCATGCAGAGCAGATTACATTACCAAGCCCCCCCCCCCCCACTCTTCGCCGGGGGAACACACATGAAGCCGAGGCCTCCATGAAATTTGCCAGCAAGGATTCTGGTATTTGTAGTCTGTCAATATAGGGTTTGGGGGAGGGGAGACGTTTTGCCTACCATATTTCTCCTTAGGTTTATAAAACATGGCTTCAAAAGTACACAAACCATGGTAAGGTACACACACACACACACAAACGGAGCCGGCCTTAGGGCATGGCGGACAGGGGGGCCGCAAGGGGCGCCCTGCCAGTAGACCCTGCCACCTCGAGGAAGTCTTTCCAGCTCTCCCCCAAGCTGGCGTGGTTGAAGGCGCGGCAGGCACCCTATTGACATTAAATGTGCTCGGTTCTCGGGAGCAGAGTGCAGTTAATAACAATAGGTGACTATTGAAAAATGTGGCACTCCGTCCCCCCACCCCATGACTAGGCGTGCCAATTTTTTGATTTGCTGCCGGGGCACTGCGGCTCAAGGCCGGCCCTGCAAACAAATATAGAAATCAATATTTTGTCTGCATACCTTACTATGGTTTGTGTACTTTTCAGGACATTTTACAAAGCAAAGCATTGCTGGAACTTGAAAGCCAAACAGGGGGGGAGGGGTGAGAAGGGGAGATGAGAGTGCAAGTGAATCATGAATATTTGCCCAGGATGTGGAAAGACTTAATAATCCTGGAGAATAGAGCAGTCATTTTTCCTGATTGCGGCCCTGTGCTGCTCATCAGGGAACAAGGAAAATACACATGGGGCGGACAGTGTCGCTCTTTTTTCAGAGGGCAGACACAGGGCCCGTTGGGAGTTTTTGAGGCCGGCAATTTTGCTCAAGTGTACCAGGATTTCACCCAGGTTGCACGTTCCCAGTGTTGACACTTACCCACTTGATCACATAAAATTGGCATTAAAGTATGTCTCATACTTGATATTTCGTTTTCCTTGGAATATTACACTACAGATTGCTGGGTTTAAAATGTGAGCACCTTTTATAATTTGCTGGCATAGTTGTATGAAAGCAGCAGCAAAATTAAGAAATAAAAATAAAAAACAGGCATCATTTTCAAAATATTATTTTGAACATTTCCTCTGAGCGTAGTTCAAAGTTAAACTGCCAGCCGGCCACTTCTGTACATCACATCCTCGAACTCCAACCCCTCCCTCCACGGAACTTGTGGGATTTCTCCCCCCTTGCCTTTTTACATTCCTCCCCCCCCCCCGCCATTTCCATCAAGTACTACCAAAGGTGGTCCGGCGCCTGTGCCAAGCCAACTCTGGCAGCCCATTTCGTACTACTTACATCGATCCTTGTGACAGTCGCCCTTAAAGCCCTTCCCACCCTCCCGTTTTTCAGCTCCCCAATATTCCGTCAAGCCACCCTCGCATTCGTGCCCATCGCTTGAACAAGTCGGGACACTACACAAATCATTGTACCTGTTGACAGCACACGCCGGATCCAACAACTGAACTCCTCTCTATCAGCGAAGGTAGGGGGGGGGGGGGCGGGTTATGTTTTGAACGTCACAACACAAGGGGCAGGATGAAGTTACGTTGCTTACGCAAGGGCGTGACAGCGGGAAAAGTTGGCAGTAGGCCTGCTCGGGAAAAGAACGTTCTTGAAGAAGCCAAGGAGAGACCGTGTTGTAATCTGAAGCTGTGGTAGAGGTTGAAAGCTGAGAGTGAGGACGCAGAGTATCGGAGCTGTGCTGACGTACTATGTAAGGGAACAGCAAGAACTCATTCTGCCTCAGTAGACGACAGTGTATGAAGAGAGCGCAGGCCACGCTTATACGGTAACGAAAGAGGCTTGACTTATTATTCAGCTTGGCCACTGCACTGGCCGTCCGCTCTAAGCTTTGTGTAATGGTCAGTGAGCAGCTCACGTTGACTATGCAGTTTAAACACAAAAGCCTGGAAGTGTTTTAGTGCGGGGGGGGGGGGGGAAAGAGGCATGCAGGTGAAACAGTGACAGTAATGACAAGGTCCGCAAGGAGGAGGCCAAACGAGATGTGAGGTGGAAAAACTTTGGCCACAAGCTTTATTGTAACAATAGCTATGGTGCAAAAGAATACCAACCATAAAACATCATAAGAAAACAAATTTTTTGGGGGGGGGGGTGGAAATCAGGTGAGCGGGGTCCCTACTCCCACATAGGGCCAACTCGAGGCTGATCCCTGCCGCCCCTTATTGAAAAAAGATTGTGACGTTTGGTGGACCCAGCGTGTCAGCTGTGTCGGTTGTCTCCTTTTTGATTTTGCAGCTTACTTTCCTCTTCATACATTTTGTCTTTTCCAAGTGAATTCTGGAGCATTGGGTTGCCTTCACTAGTCTTCAGTTTGGGGGCAGTGCCCTTCCCTTGGTTTCTTTGTGGTGAGGCGCTATTTATTTTCCGACTCAGAGGTGGGTTCTTGAGCTGAAGTGAGATCTTGTATTTCCACCTGCAGCCAACTTGGTTCCTCAGAGGTGGGTTCTTGTGTTTCCACCTGCAGCTAACACGATTCCTCAGCAGTGGGTTCTTGCGTTTCCACCTCCGGCCAACCTGACCTGGGTTTGGGGCTTGTGCCCTTCCATTCACACAGGATGAAGTATTGCCGTTCTTTTGGCTCATGATCCACTGGTGAAACCCCCTATGTGTTATTGCATTGTTTCTCCTCGGGGTGGGTTCTTTGAGCCTGTGTATTAATAACTGACTTTTTTCAAGATGTTTTAGTCTTTCGGCATTCACCTAGCTCATGATCCACTTTTGTTTGAAACCCCCTATGCGTTGTTATTGCATTACTTCTCCTCGGGGTGGGTTCTTTAGCACCAGCTTTCATCAAGTTATTTCAAGTTTAGCAGCCTGTCCTTTGTTTTTGGTCATTTACTTGCTTTTATGAGGCCTATTTAGATTTATCGAGTTTTCCATCCGGATAGGAGGGGGGGGGGCTTTGATGTGGGGTGTCAGGGGCAGGAACTACCCGTTACTTGCCCCTGCCGTCTAGGGCACCCAGATGTCTGGGTCCCCATTGTGGCTGGGGCCTGTAGGCCCTCCCTGTCACCGGCATGCTAATGGGGCAAGCACCTGGGAGGTGCTGCCCTTACCGGACCCACAACAACCCCATCTCCCAGCTTATGTCCTCGGGCCTCCAATGCAAGAGGGCCCATGTTCGATGCCCAGGGAGCATAGCATTGTTAATAAGATAACGGGGTGGGATGCGGTTCTGCATTTTTCCTCAAGAAGCTACGTGGTGTTCCCCACTGAAAATGAGGCAAACGAAACTCGTGCCTTCAGATCAGTAGTTGCTGCCTTATGGGCCTCATTTTATAAATGATATGGCATTTATAACGCGCATATACACAAGGGTTTCAAGGCGTGACAAGGTAAGGGGGGGGGACAGAGGGAAGACGGACAGCGATCCTACTAGGCCGGTGTCATTCAGATCGCACAAGTGCAGGGGAAGAGGAAAAGTGCGGAGTGGAGGGGGGGGCGTGGGGACAGTGCAGTACACGGGGTAATAAAATAAACAAACAATACGAGAAGTAGGGGCAGCCGGTGTCAAGTAATGGTGGGGGACTGTAGTGATACAGAAAACAGTCACCAAGTACAGGTGTTGCCAGGGCGGCCATGGAGGTGTGTAACTGGCAGGGGGGGAAGGGGGGAAAGGGCCTGGGCCCGAGATCAGAGGGTGGCCAGGTGACCAGTACAGTTTCAACTACAAGTTCAGCAGGGGAAGAGTAGGAGGGAAAGTAGTAGCAAAGAGGAGGGTCTCGAGGTGCTTCCGGAAGCAGAGATGGTTCTTCTCAAGTTTCAGGGAGGCTGTTCCAGAGGGAGGCCCCAGTCGAGGACAGAGATCTACCACCAAATCGCTGCTTGGAGAAGCGACTGACCCTGTGGGAGTTGGAAGCGGATGAGCGAAGAGCAGAAATATATTTAGGAAGAGAGAGTTGAAGGTATGGAGGCCCCAGAAGGCCTTGTGGACAATGCAGAGTGTTTTAAAGTTAATCCTCGCAGCCACTAGGAGCCAGTGTAGAGATTCCAGTGCTGGAGAGATCCGATCCCTGGGCTTGAGGCCAAGGACAAGGACCCTTAAGAAGAGGACAAATGTGGTTAGACTTTTTGGCCTCATGGGATCTAGAGGGAATTCAGGGAAAGCCCATGGAAGGTGGAAATGCTGAGATAACTTGGTGCCGAGGGAACTCATCGTCCACCTTGGATTATATCTTTGTTTCATCAGAAACGTCCTGCCTCCAGTCAAGCTTGATCATAAAACATGAAGACGGGAGTGATTATTCAAGGTTGGAACTTTCCTTTCCTGATTTACAAAGTCCTCGAGGCATTAAGTTGGGGCAAGAAGTGAGTGCCTCAAGCGAAAGTTGAGCATGTCAAAATATAAGCAAAGAGGGATAATCCTAAATAATAAATTAGGAAAAATCTCGAACTCAACCTGGAAGAAGAACTCCACAATGAAAAATTTGGGAAATGTATCTGGTCTATTCATCCACCAAGTAAGATTGCTGCAATCCTGAAACAAGAACATCTCTACATCTTCAATGAAGAGACCCAAAAGAAAAAAAAAGAGAACATAGGTGTACCATGCGTAAACTAAAAAATAAGATCAGTGACAGGACTATCCTCCACCATAAACTAAAAAAAAGCAAAAAAGTCGTATAGGAATTGGTCAAGAAGCCAGAGGTTCCTAAGGATGCAACAAGATGGTGAACAAATGTTGCATCTTTTAAATGCAAAAAACTCCATGAACTTCTGCGCATTGGTGGGTCAACTAGAAACCGGTATTAACAGCTCCCTGTGTAATCTAGTCCCAGAATCAAAGTGGGTGGAATATCTTTCCAAAAATGTTAAATCTCAAGGGTCCTCGGAATTTTGTTCGATCACAGATCCCCCTTGGTCTCTTTCTTTTGATGGAAATGACTTTCTTGAACTAATAACCAAGTCCGCTACATCTAAAGCCGCGGGACCAAACGGGTGAATCTACCAGGTTCTGAGAAATAACCCAAAACTTAGGGCAGAGATCTTAAATCACCTATTTCGAGAAATACTGAAGACCCGTATATTTCCTCCTTTATGGAAGAACGTGCTTGTCATTCCATTCTTCAAGGGGGGGTGATCGGTTTAGCCCAGAAAACTATCACCCCATCGTCCTCCTTGACATTGACAGCAAACTCTTCATGCAGTTACTTTTGAGAGAGCTTACACAGTGGGTGGAGTCACGGAAGATTCTATCATGCCACCAAACAGGATTTAGGAAGGGACTGTCCACCAGTCTAAACGGCTTAATCATAAATCTGGTAAATCGAAAAGACAAAGGGAAAATCGGATCTACCTCTTTATGGGGCTTGGGTAGATGTATCCAAAGCCTTCGATCACGTGGACAGATCCTTGCTTTGGAGAAAACTACACATCTTGGGGATTCCACATCCCCTTTTAGCAATCTTAATTGAGCTGCACAGAAGCACCACATTAAGATTGCGGCTGAACGTACAAGGTCACCTCTCTGATCTGATTCAGTTCTTTAGATGGGTAAGGCAAGGTTGCATGTGTGCACCGTTGATTTTCAACCTTTTTTTCAGATCTAGGACATTTTCTGTTCTCTTGAGCATTGGCCAGTCCAGTGATAAATGGAAGGAGGCTGCACTGGCTGGCTTAGGCTGATGACATTGTAATACTGGATAGGTCTGCAGTGGGCCTTCAACATCTCCTAGACAAGCTCGGGGAGTATGCCAGCCTCAACGGGCTCAAAATCAATCCCTTGAAATCCAAAATCCTCATTTTCAAACACCCAAAGAAGAAAATCAGTTATGGAAATAGTTTTTGGGATGGGAAAGCTATCCCCCGTGTGGAAGAACTTACTTATCTGGGTTATAAGATCTGTGCCTGCCCTATAAATAAAGTCAACACAGCAATGATGGAGAATATTGCACAAATACCACAAATGAAAAAACTGAATGTAAAATATTGCAAATTCTCAATCTTACCCTTAATCAGGTTTTACATGGCTAAAGCAGTCCCAGTACTATTATACGGCTTAGAAGCAAAGCCACTACCATGTCATACAAATTGGAACAGAATAGAGGGCTTACTTTGGAAAAAAACCTTGGCTCTCCCAATGTGCACTTCAATCTCGAGTCTGCGTTTTGAACTGGGTTTAGTCTCATTAGGGTGCCGTGCAGACTGGAAGTTAATCACATTATTTCGTGAAATCATCATTGGAAAGAAAGATTCTCTTTTCTATGATGTAAACGACCACCGCAAAAACTCGAGATTCCAGATTATCTTCGGTTTGGAGAAGAAAATAAGGGGAATTTTGAACAGGCTTGAGCTGAGCTTGGAAGCTGTTGTGTCAAACGCCTGCAAAGTGAAAAAAAACTTTAGAATCTTGGGACTGGAGACACAATTGCCAGCGTAAGATCTCTCAATCCTCCAAACCTATTTGTAAAGGTGGAAAAAAAGATGGGCTCTCTTCCGCAATATCTACAGAAATTCCCAGACAAAACAGTGAGAAACAACTTCCTGAGACTCAGATTAAATGTTGCTCGCACTGGGGAATTATTGGTAAGAAGAAACCAAGGGGACCAGGCAAGAAAACTCTGAACAATGTGAACCTCCTGGCAAACAAACAATAAGGCAATTATTAATGGAGCGTGAAGGCACTTGGGAAGCCAGATCGCTGCCTTTTAGGGGATTTGTGGCCAAGGAGGAGAGCCTCATTTCAGAGTTTTTTTGGGACAGAATAATTGCAGGTCAAGAGATTATGTTAACAGCAACAACAGTACAAGTCCTAAAAATAAGTTCCATTATAATTTAAAAGAAGACTCTAGTACTTTGAAAAGATTGCTGTTATACAGCTCTCCCATTGCCTCTTTTCTCTTCTTCTTTGATGTTTTGTCTTACATTTTGATGTTCTTATTTTTATAAAGTTTTTTTTTATAAACCAAAACAAATAAAGAAAAAAAAAGTGCAGATTTTTATTTAAATGTACTTATTGTGCTTTGGTTTTATAACATACGTTGAACGTTTATTTTAGGGGTGTACCGAACTTCGGCTTTGAGTAAGCATTCAGCCAAATTCCGGCCGAAAAGCAGGTATTCGGCTTCGGCCAAATGCTTACAGCAAACCTTACTTGAAGCCGAAGTTACAACCCTACTTGTAATTTGTCTCGTATCCCGTGTAACACCATCTCATACATGACTGCCTGCATGTACCAATCGCAAGCCACTGGGCAAACAAAGTGCGACTCCAGGTGCCCAGAAGGGGCGGCTGAGAAATGCCTCCCCCTAGGGCACAAACTTGCGTTTATAATCACTGTAATCATCCTCGCTGGGAGGAAGGGGTCCTTCCGCGGAACCAAGAGCAATGAGGAGGTTGCTCCCCCCCCCACCCCCCCAAGGTCGACACACTCAGGTGCTGCTTTGGATGAATTACGAAAGAGGCGCTTATCTCCAACGATCAGTAGATCTGCTGAGCGAGTTCAGAGAGCAGCCCCAAGTGCAGAGGCTGGCATCTTCTGCCCTTGCAGTGCGGGTGGGCATGGATCTGCCGTGCTGTTACCCGAATGACTCTCCCTGAGCCTGCCTTCGAGTCCTGAGCACACCTCCACCATCTCTGGGGGGTATTCACAGCCATGCCGCCTTAGGGGCCGGGCTAGCAAGGGCTGCCACTAAGCGGCATCGCTCCCTCCAATCGAGGGAAGAGTCGCTGCTTCGTCCAGATTCCTCGTCGTGTCAGAAAGTCTCCCGCAACTGCAATGTGAAGGTGGTGCAGCCGAAGGAGTCTCGACTGACAGGCTGGGTAGAGAGCGCTATTTTAGGTGAGAAAATCGCTCCTTGGTGCCTTGGCTTAAGTATCTAGTGCCTTTCCTTGGCACAGATCAGCTTTTCTCCTTTTCAACATGCTTTTAGCACCCTTCTGCCCGGGTGCAATGCTTGCCAAGTTGCGTGACCACGGAAGTCACACAAACCTCCTTGCACAGGAGTTCTCCCCAGGGAGTCGCGCACAGCCTTGACTGCCACAGTCACCTTAGTGGAAGCAGAAAGTACTTGTTGCGGCCATTAATCATTGCACTCTTTCTTCTAACTTGCTAAGTGCACGCAAGTGGCTTTTTCGGCTTTCTGGACAGCAATCTGGCTGTTTTCTGTGGAGTTCCCATGTCTGCTGGTTGATCTTTGGCATGAGACAAAACCCGTCCACAAATCTTAAATATAACAAAGACCACCTGCGACCGGTGTTGTCTTGTTCTAGACACATTTTCCTCAACCTCTCCCCATCATATTTAGAAAACAATTGTCTGCTCAGCATTAGAAAGCCTGCTTTAACTCTGATGGCCTCCACCCCAGTGCTAGTAATTGGTGGACACTACATAGGATTCAAGCAACGACAGCTTATGCTTCTTGCCATGGGCGGGAAAGAGCTATTCAGTTAGTATTCAGCCGACCACTTTGGCCAACTATTCGGTATTCAGCCAAATACTAAATCTACTATTCGGTACACCCCTAGTTTATTCATTTGTATCGCACAACTAACCCTCAGGCATCTGGGTGCTTGAACATAAAGGAATAGTTCGCTCAGAAATATTATTGTCCCGAGGGTTCATGCATGTGATTTTAAGCATACGCTGATCGATCGTACAATCATTTCCTATGCACTTTACCGTAGTTTTTCACTTTTGTACACTTGCGAAATCAGGCAGCAGGGCACGGCCATTTTGTGATAATCTGATCCGTTGCTGCATCGCCCAAGCAGGACTGCCCTGCCGGTACTAAACCCTATCCCCCACCCCTGAGCCTGACATCACTAGACGCGTACCGCCCATTTCACAACGCCAAAGCACGTTGCAGGTCAACGTTCTCTGCACTTCAGCTAATGATGTGTCGCCATGGAAATGGCAGGACGCCCCTTTCCTCAATAAGTATAAGCAGACAGCTTCACAACATCAGATTTTCATTTCCATTTCTCTCACTGTCTTTTTTTGAGTGTTCTGTGCCTCGTTTCTGTGCTCTGGTCAGCTACCTTTGTTGCCCGTGTGAACAGATACCAGTACCATTACTATAAATTATTTTAGTTTCCCCCACAATGGCAACAATACAGCCCTACCAGTACAAGCCAGAATATTGCAAGGAGGAATTACTCGAAAGAGAAAGATGCAGAAACGATGGGGCTTCGGACGACAGTTGGGAGAACGATTCTACAGATCAAGAGTCTGGGCCTAGTCGCAAGGACGGCGTTTCCACCTGCAATCGGTGCACGCTAATGCCAACCGAGGAGGAGAACTGCTGCTGCCGAGAAAATTCTGGATGCTTGTCCTATATATCAGAAGGAGAGACACGGCCGCAATGCATTACCGAGCTGCCAGACTTCAGGACAGCCTGCCTCACACGGTCCGTGTTGAGGATTATGATGGTGCTTATGCACGAACTTCGCGCAACAGTTCGCCCTCAGAATCCAAGTAACGAGTAAGTAATCCAAGTAACGAGTTTAATTGTGATATCACTTAGGCCACTACCATTCCATGGTTGTCTCCTATATTGTTGTAACTTCAATATATCAATCGCAAACTAATTTAGTCTTGCAATTCTCTAGTAATAGTCCTAGAATAGTCGTTCAATAGTGCACAGTGTATAGGTAGCATTTGTAATGGCAACAATGCCATTGGATACAAGAATTGTCATTGGCAACTAAAGTTTAATACACTTATCTTGTTCATTTAAAAACAGTTTGTATATTTCTCTTTCACAGATGGTACAGGCTGGTGGCCTATCGTTAGTTTACATGGTGGCTTCATGGGAGGCTTGGACACCGCGTTCGACGAGTAATACCCGCCTTTGTAGTTGGTGCCATCAGAGAAACTTTCCCGAGTGACAGCGGTCAGTACAGGGGATTTTCCCCCTCACTGTGCTGCAAACAGAACTTTACAATGTTTAGTACATTTGTGCCATCAAAATAAGAAACAAAATAAAACACAACAGAACTTTTATCAATGGTCGTTTCAGTGAATCAAGTGTGTCTCCATTCAGCGGTGTTCTGGCTTGGCCCGCACGCCTCATGCCCATCCATCCCCCCTCCATTATCAAAGGCAGTTCGCACCAGTGGATGTGCGCTGCCAAGCGGTGCCGTCGGAGGTGGGAACAGCCAAGGTGCCAAATACCCAGTACACTTCAAAAGGTATATTCCGCACAGGGGCCATTGTACACTTGCATAGAAGAATGTATGGTACAATTCCTTCTTTCTCACGTTTTCATGCAAAGTAATTTTCTAATAATGTTGACCTTTTTTTGCAGAATTTCCAAGAATGCCTGAATGTGCCATTTTCGGTTGCCCTTCTAAGACCCATGAGAAATCTGAAGGTAACACAATGCATGTATTCCCAAAAACTATAGATCTAATAAGGGAATGGGTCAGATATTGCGGCAGAGCTTGAAAGTAGAGTCAATGAAGTCTTGCATGACACGAGGGGTGATCGATTCTGCATCTGCAGCCTGCACTTTATCCAGAATATGTACGACCCATCCATGTACACAAAGAAGAATCGACTCAGAACGACTCGTAAATTGCTCCCAAATGCAATTCCGATTCTCATTCGTTCACATGTCGCCTCAGGTGAGTCACGTTTCCGGATTTATTTGTAGCCCTGGGGGTAGTGAACGGGTAACTAAATAGACGGATTGGTGTTTTAGGTGTAAATGTCGCTTATAATAATTTTCATATTTACAAGATTGTATTGCCTTTTAAATAAAGACCATTTTGCTAAACATCTGTCCTCGGTTTTAGGAGAATCATAGAAAATGATTTATGGGCACAGATAACTATGATATAGTGTCCTTTGAAATAAGCATAATGTTTTCGTAATCTGTCTCCTTACATGGCAATTTTTTAAGATTAGCTTTTCTAAATCAAATAAAATGTTCCCTTTACAACTCCATGACTAGGCACTGAATATGAAGGAGCAAGATTCAGCATCCATGTCTTGCCTGGCGTCAACAAGCACTTCGAGTGCGTATCAGGTAGTCTTACCTAGTTATTCAGTTCCGGAATTCTTTTCTGCATGGAATTAGAGAGAATCTGATTTACATATCGTGTCATTCGTTTACACAATGTTTAATTCATGGTTTGCTATTGATATGTGCCTTTGTCTCTGTCACATTGTTTGCGTTACATTTCAAATGTTTTCATCCATACTAAGAACTGTGTTACAGGGAGATGCTGAAGCTTCAACTACAATGGCATCATCCCGCGTAGTTGATCCAGAGCCAGAGGTATGCATACTGACAGTTCCCTCGAATGAAAGAAAGTCGGTCCTAGATCTGATACTATTAGACAGTGACAATATTAGAAACAAGCAGTTTTTGCAAATTGCTTCAGTGCAACATTTGAAACAGTGTGCTTCGCACAGTCAACTTTGATAGAGTAAACTAGCCATCAATCAGGTGAAATTCGAAATGTATATTTTCACTAAATGACGCACACAATGTAAGTTTGTGTAAGCCATGTGTGCGAAGGAATCATTTGATTTCTAATACAATTTACTTATTTTAAATGGATACTCTTTTCTAGGGATGTGAACTATATCTGGATATAGAAGAGGAGGCACGTGGATCTGAGTCGGTGGACGAGCTTGCTGTTGCTGACGTTACAGTAAAGAGGTTTTCAAAGAAAGGCAAGAAAGATAAGGTAATTTACAAACAATTTCATTTTTAAAACAGCGTTTTGTGCTGGCGCCTTCATAATATGCTTTTTTAATGTAAATTGCCCAATGCTCTATGTTGGATTTGCATCTTTTTCCAACCGGTCTTCTAGTTGCCCGATGGTGTACGAACTATGCAGACACAGACAGCGACAGAAATGAGAGATGCTGCTTGCCAGACTGATTTCACCATGGAGCAACTATTAATTGAGGCACAGCGTGTTCAAATCAATAAGCAAACTTGAGATGTTTTGCCCAATGACCAAAAAATGATTTTAATGTGACCGGCGAAGCCGGCTAAGTGTTTTTGGACCATTGCTACAATGCGACTGCTCCACCAGATGAAGATGGAAGTGAATCTATTGAAGAGGCTTTTGAATTAGTCGCAGACCACTTGACACAATCGACACCCACCAAAAAAGGCCCACCCAAAAATCAATTGACATCACGTTCAAGTAACAGACGCTGAAATGACAGACTGAAGCATCAATACAATTGACCGAGGAACTAGACAAAGATCTCGACTACAGTATGTTCAGTTTGGCTGACATGTCAACCACAGTTCAGACAGAAACATTTATGCAGGATGACAGTCTAATAAAGGAGGCCAAATACATAGTATTTGGCAGCAGCTTGGAGATTATAAAGGTGCTGAAATGTGTGCATTCAGTGAGAGGGGAAATATGTTGGAAGCCATTGGTGAATATGGCTCGTGTATCACAAGGCAGTAACCTCAAAATACATTTTCATGGTCTGCTCAACAACCGATGCTGGGGAAACTGTCAGCTGGCAATCTACTGTGTGCAGCAGCTTTACTTTCAGTGGCTCTAGTTTCATTAAGTTGTCCAGTTACTGACAATTTGTGGGACTCCATTTCATTTCTAAAACACAGTACTACAAATATCAACGTCAATATCTATTCTCTGCCATTAGTCAAGCTTGGAAAATTGAACAATTGTCTATTTAAAGTACATTCTCCGAAAAACCGTTCAGGCTAGCTGGCGATGAATAGTGCGACAGCCCCGGGTTTTCAGCAAAGCACCGCACATACCACTTTCAGGATATGGAAAGTAAAGGTGGTCGTGCAGGTGTCCGAATGTAAATCCTCAGTGGCCATGGAGAAACTTGGTTTTATAAAATCACTGGAAGAGCTACAATCGAGGGGAATGCAAATCTACCTCATAGCCACGGACAGACACATTTCAATAGCCAAGACGATGAGAGAGCAGTTTCCAAATATTCACCAACAATTTATATTAAAAAGAAAATCTCAGCTGCAAGGGGAAAAAATAAAAATAATTCTGAAAGCATTTCACAGTGGTCCCAGTCTTTCTGTAACCATCTTTGGTGGCGCTCCAAAACTTTTGATGGGTCTGTGGAAATTCTGCTAGAAAAATGGCGGTCACTAACGCACCACTGTTCCAACGTTCACTTTTGGACAGAAAACCAACATTTCCACCAATGTGAACATGGACCTTTGTCGCCGGAGCAGGAACGGAAGAAGTGGTTGATTCCATCTTCACCTCCACACAAAGCCCTTGAGAAGATAGAGTTTTATCAAACACAATAAAGAGATCTGAAGGGACTCACAGAATTCTGTCGCACAGGAGATTTGGAGTTGTTCCACAATATATGCCTAAAGTACAGGCCAAAGAGATAGAAGGGATAAAATATAGGACATTACTAGCGGTATTAGCGTATTAACGAGAACGTAGGCTGTGAACAATCGAGGACCGCGGTAAACTTTGGGATGCTTCGCTACCCTATGGCCTTTACGAAAAGAAGCAAACAATGGGTGGTGAAGCCAGTATATGAGGAAATGGAATTAAATTTTTTGAAAGATCTTAATGTTTTGGAGATGCATAATCACGGAATTACGAGCACATACATTGCCACAAAACATCGCCAACGTGCCCTGTCCACCTAAAGCAGAGCTAGTGGAACAGTTCACTTGCAGGTACAAATGATAACCATCTGTTTTTTGTGATCAACAATATTTTTATGAAGTGTCCAAATAAAGCATCCAATTTGTCTTTTAAAATGCATCCTCTTTCCCAACTAGTACCATTTTTACGATTGCCATACAATGTAATGCTGTGCTTTCACAGTTCACAGTTTCGTCGAGCTACTGTGGGACCTTCACTGATCGTGGGAGGGCCAGAACAGTGTGAAAAAAAATGTGGGGTTCGGCAGTTGCCTTACCATACAGTTGCCCAAATAGCTGAATAACTGTTCATCCCACAAAAGGGATGAGACCTAGGCTACCCGAGAGATGAACCAAGGACTCCTATGGGCAGGGAGGATGATGCTCGATATCCTGCGTGAAAAGCCAGATTTTTTGTTTTTTTTTACGAAAAGGGTAATAATGAGAGGTTCGTCCTTAGTTCAAACGGCATGGCATTCCAGTAGTTAGCCGCAATGATGGGGAAGCTGGAGCCGCCTGCTTTTTGTCTTTTGTATCGCATTGTGGTCAATTACCCTAGGTAGGCTGAGTGGGTGGGTCTGGCTGGTCGGGTTTTGGAGATCAAGCTTGGATGGTGTGGTAGACTGCGTTTAGGGCTTTGGATTCGTTGTCATAGTCCCCTGTGATGGGAATTAGTATTTGGGTGGCGTCAGTCTAGTTTGTGGATGTGACACCCAAATTGTCTAGTTTGTCAAAGAGAGCTTTGTGAATGCGTTATACATTGTAGGGGATACGCATGATCCCTTAGCCACTCTGCATGTGACTGGGGTTGAGCGAGCCGCCGCCGTGGATGAGAAAACTCATGCAGCAGTTTGAGCGGAACGATTTGATCCAAGTTATGGCGTTGTTGGAGAAGTGGGCATCGCTTGCTAGGTGTAGCCATAAAATATTGTGATTTACTAAATCCAATGCCGTTGAGAGGTCCAATAGGAGAAGGATGGCTAGATCACCTCTGTCTCTCATCTGATACATTTGGGTTTTTACGTCTACCAGTGCCGTTTCGTGCGATGGCCTGGACGGAAGCCATGTTGGCGAAGGCCCAGCAAGTTATGTGTTTCTAGGTAGTTTTGGATTTGTACATTTGTAACCCTGTCTAGTATTTTAAGAAGGAAAGGCACGGTCCTAATAGGTCTGTAATTCGTTGGTACATTATGGTCTAAGGAAGGTTTTTTCAGTAAAAGCAGTACCCAGGCTTCGTTTAAGTTGTCTAGTACTTTATTAGCAGCGAATGTGTTGTTTATAAGTGAAGTGATGAATGGTGCCAAGTTGTCTGCGCAATCTGATTAGCGTAGCAATACAAATGTCACCTTGACAACACGATGGTTTAAGGCCTTTTATGATTTTTGTAGTCTCCTCTAAAGGTAATGGGTGAGAACTCAAACTTAGGGAATGGTTTGGTTATGTTCCTTCGTAGGTTGAGCTGGGGTGGTAAGTTTCAGTTTTTTAACATTGATTTTAAGTCAGAGGGATGAGATTTTGCCCATCAGTGCCTTTTGTATCGTGGTCCATGATGCAGTGGTCTGGGGGCTGTGAAGGCAATACTAATTCTCTCAAGACTGAAAATAGCTCTTTGGAAATAGAGTTGGCATTCTCTACACAGTTAATTTGCATTACTCTTTGCTTGATGGATGGCTTCTCTATATTCAGAGTCTAGTGTGGTGAATTGTTGCTTATTGGTGACTGACTTTTTTCTTAATTGCTTTCTGCATTCCTTTTTTTGTTTCATAGGTCTGAGTTCTGGGGGGAACCAATGGTTGATCTGTGGTTTGGGTTTAGCTTTGCAGTTGCCCAAAGGTGCCACTGTGTCTATAGCTGCCTCCATGGTTTGGTTGCAAGTGGCCACCAAGGAGGAAGGATCAGCAGTGTTCCCGGTATGTGTGGTGATCCGTGAGAGCAGTGGAAGCATTTTGTCTGGCGTGATGTTGCGATTGGTTTTGAGTAAGGGTTGCAGGTGTAATGGGTGTAGTGGTACAAGCTTATTTGTGTTGAAAATAGTATAGTGTTATGGTCTGACCAGGGCATGGATTGTTAGATATATGTGTGGTGCAATTATGGTCCGCGAGCCAATCAAGCGTGAAACTCGCACGAGTTGGGCCTGAGGAGTGAAAGGTGAAGCCTTGTGTTTCAATCGTGTTGGCTAAGGTTGTAGCTTGGGTGTCAGAACTGTCATACAGCCCTAAATTGAAGTCTCAGAGGATAAGGACTTTGGATGTGGGTTTTATATCTCTGGTCAGTATGGCGGTTATGTCCTTGTAAAAGGAGGAAGTGTGGCCTGGCGGCCTGTAGATGAGATGTAATGTTAGTGAAGCAGTGGCCGAGATAGTAATCTTGGTGGAGAGAACTTCTCCTGACGGGAAAGGAGCATTGGGTATTTCTCGGATGTTGAGGTTAGTTTGGAGATGAAGGCAATGCCGCCTCCTTTCGCAGTGGTCCTATCCTTTCTAATGATAGAGTAGTCATCTGGTAAGGTAAGGGCCAAAAAAGGGCCTGCTGCAGTTCAGTTATGGCAATGAAGTGGTCCAAGTCATTGGTGGTGATGAGGTCAGATATGTCCTGGGCATGTGCTGGGATAGATTTGGCGTTGATAAGGGCTCCCTTGATGTGAACGGGGGCGTTATTGTCTTTGTCCCCATTAGGTTTAGTCTTAATTGTAATTAGGAAGGTTTAGTCTTGGGCCTTGTTCATTTGTTTTTCTTACTCTGATTCAGTTGGGCTGTCAGCTAGGTTGGTTGTAGAGGTGCTTGTGTGGTTTTGGCTGTCAGCCGAATGGTAGGCTGGCCTATGGATTTGATTTAAAGGATAGTTTTTTGTCCTATCTGAGTCTTTTGTTTCTCTGACAAGTGGCGAGGGCGGAGGTTCCCGAGCCTTTGTCGTACCTGTGTTTGGTTAGGTATATGGGTACATTCAGGGCAGGGTTGGTGAGTATTTTAGTGGAGGTATTGGAGGCGGGTGTCTTACAGCTTTTAAGAAGCAGTGTTTGCAGGAGAAATGAAGAAGGCCGAATAGTGTAGCGTAGTGCTTTGGCCATGCCTAGAGTAAGACCATGGTGAGAAGATCATGATGCTTTGGGCTTTGAGCCTGGCATGTCACCGCCGTGAGGTGGTGGGCTATCGTTGGTGGGCAGTTTAATAGGGTGTGTCGTAAAATTGCTAGCAAATGTATACGGGGTGCAGCGCAAAAATCAATTAGCAATGGTAGGCTAAATGCAATACAAGATAAATTCACAGTGAGGGGCGGAGTGCATCACAAAATCAAATGGCAATGAGGGGCTGAATACATAACAAAATCAATTCACAATGAAGGGGCTGAATGAAACAGAATAAATTCGCATTGGTGGGTTGAATACGTTACAAAGTCAATTAACGAAGATGGGCTAGCTGTAACCCAGAGTGGTTTGTTGTGGTGGCGGACTGATATGTTCCAGAATCGTAGGCTAGAGGATGCAGAGTATGGAGCGTGGGCCATGAGACTTGCACGTTAGCCAGGGAACCTTATGGGACAGCAGGTGAGGGTTGTTACGCAAAACAGATACAGGCCGTTTGGCTATGTACGCAAGTGAGGAGGCAGGCAGTGCGCTTAGCGTAGAATCATGAATGTTGGTTTCACAGCTCCACTGATGCAAAACGGAATAAACAGGGCCTTGAATGTGGGCTTGTGGGGCACTGGCGTTCGCCTGCTGACTTCCTATTGGGCTGTTTAAGAACAGCTGGTGGCCAATCACAGTGTTTAGGCTGCAGCAACCCAGAACGCACAAATAGCGGCAATCACAATCAGGATAAAATATCTTTCATGAACGCTTGATTCAGTGAGCAAGTTGGGGAGGCCCTAGAAGCTTACAATATGGACTTCATAAGATCAGGTTGCGCATCATCTAGGAACCAGAGAATTTCCTTTGAAGTGCGGTTGCGCTGCATAAAGCCACAGCAGGGCTTACCTTGCGGATAATGTTGGAGGGGACCCTCCGTGGGCCTCCCTCTTGCGATGCAGCAGCTTCCATGAGCAGTGGTACATACGTGATACAAATAGCAATTCAATTTAATTACATTTTATACATCATAAAAAGGTAAAAACCAGTGCTTCAGATAAGATTTTGAGGTGGGAGTATTTCAAACTTTGAGAGCAGGGGGCGTGGCCAACTGGCCATGGAGTAGGACGTGCTCTTCGGCCGAGCTCCTGAGAGATCCGTCGTTGATCCGACTAATTACGCTTAAAAACTTGACTAAAATGCCCAAAAACTGAAAATACGAGCGTCGGAATGCACAGACCACAGAAGATTGGAAAAGCGAGTCATTTGCATCGGCAGACCGGGAGATAAACAAAAGTTGGTGGGACCAGCCATCTGGACTCGTTGTCGCCAAGATGGCAGAGAACAAAGGAAGGGTCCTGATCGGAGCGAGAAGCAAACGACTGCCGAGGATTGACCAGTCCTTTCCTAAGAATTATCGTGCTGACGGATTGGCGTTGACAGGCTTCGGCAATTGTAGCAACGGGGACACGCTACATAGTTACACAGGGAGAGCCTTGGAAGCCGCGCCGGCCCGGGTCCCCGAACAACTGGTTTTCGCTGTACCAGGGAACTACGAAGAAGCCAGCCGCCAATGACCAACACCGGAGCTTCTGGGACGTGATATATGTATCACGAGGGGACGAGGTGAATCACAGTGTGCGCGATATATAGCCGCGGCTCCCTGCCGCTTGTGCAAGCTACGGGCTAGGCAATTTGTACCTAAAGGATCGTGCAGCGGATGGAACATTTGTCGTGTACTGCGGGAGCCTGGAGGCTGCGAAATTAGGTACGCGACTGATGCCAGCTGACCGCGCGGGCACGAAGCACGCGGCGCGGCCCCTGAAATGGACAGGATTAAGTCAAGGTACCGCTTTTGAAAAACTATATGTGCAGCTGAAGGCCTCACGCTCGGAGGCGCACACCAGGGGTTTGGGTAGCAACCGGGCCCTGCAGCGTGTCAGGCTGGTTCTACAGCGTGAAGCCTGGGCGATCCACAGCGCGAGTGGGAGGTGATCCTTATCGATTGACCCACCCGCCCGAAATGTTTATAAACATAGCGAAGCACCATATGGACAAATCCACATGAGCAGCTGCAGGCCCTGCGCTTGGAGGTGCGCACCAGGAGCGAGTGCAAGCAACTGGGCCCTGCAGCACGTTGGGCTGCTTTTTGGGACTCTGGCCTGTGTGTTATAAGAGTTCAGGTACACTGAACAGAGGAGCTCGGGTCGCTGTCACGACATACGAGAGGCCGCAACCCATTTGGCTGGCATTTCAATTTGGCATATTCACTCATCGGACAGTCGATAGAAACCCTACCGACTGGCAAAACCTTGGCAGTTGACGGTAAACATTGGTTGGCGCTGCACATGGGCGGAAGGTGCCAACATGGCGGCGAAACCTGCTAAAACCAAGGCCAAACAACCCACTATAGAAGTCTTCGCAAAGACGCAGAGGACACCTACTATGCTTGCGCAGAGCAAGGATGGGGCTAGTGCGGAGGACGCCCCGGAGGGAGACAAACAGCAGATCCTGGAGGCGATAACGGAGATGAGCACGAAATGGGGCCTAGCAATGGCAGACTTACGGATTGCCCTGGAAACTAAGATTGACGCGATAGGGACTGAACTAACTCTGCTGAGGCAAGATGTCAGAGCGCTCGCAGACAGGACCAGTGGCTTGGAAAGTGCAGTACAAACCAACACGGAGGTTAGCAGTGGTAATGCCAAGGAAATCCACGTGCTGAAGCAGCAGGTTGCCAACTTGGAAAATAGGGTTGAGGAAGCGGAAGGGGGGGCGAGAAGGAACAATATACGGGTTGTTGGCCTGCCGGAGGGAGAAGAAGGCCAGGACCCTACAAACTATATTGAAAACATGATCATTCAAGCAATAGGAGCCGAAAAACTATCCCAAGGGTTCACGGTGGAACGCGCGCACCGCGCACTGATGAGGAAACCACGACCTGGGGCCCCACCGAGGCCGATCATCGCTAGGATTTTGAACTATAGAGACAGGGAAAAGATCCTGCAATTCTTTCGCAAGGGCGGAACGATCGAGAGGGCGACTACTACTGTTACGGCATACCCGGATTACACGATGATGGTACAGAGGCAGAGGTATAATTATGTGGCTGTTAAAAGGAGGCTGCGTGATGCAGGCATCAAATACATGCTCCTGTACCCGGCGAAACTTAAAGTGCTGCATAAAAACAAGGCGTTCGGAGGATGTCATGTCGTAGCATGGTTGGACTTGCAGGGTGCCCCGAGAAAGAGGCGGACCGTGACCGGCAATGTGGTGATTCCTGAAGGACATGGCCATTTGCACAGGGGGGTGAGTGGGTGGGTGATCCGGTTTGCACCGAGAAATAAGACTGGTAAAACATTAACAGGCGGGCCTTGGCTCGTAATGGACTGGAATATAGTGGGAATGTATTTAAGGTAATTTAAGCAATAACACAAAGCGTAATACTTGAAGAAGCAGCAGTAACGGAACTGGAGTAATCCTCCCCCAAATACTGTCAGTTAAGTAGCTGCTAGGGCTGCTTTACCCTGCTGGGCCCTGGACGTAGGAGTGTGTTAGTCGGGGCTAGATGTGGGAGTGCCTGAGATCCAGGAATGGAGCTGGGCAAAAGTTGGGGGGGAGGGGTTGGGGGGTGGGAAGAGGTGGGGGGTGGGAAGGGAGGAAGGGGGGGGGAGTGCAGAGTGTATATAGTTTTATGGAACGGGGAGTTTGGTGTGTTTTTGGTTATGGGGAGCTGGGATTCGGGATCGAGCCTATGGAAGGAAGTAGAGACCTCAGGGTCGGACAATCCCTGTGGGAGGTGGAAAGGCGCCTTGAGATGCCATGGGGGATCTTAGAATAATGACATGGAATGTAAGGGGGCTAAATAGCTACTTGAAAAGAAATAAGGTTATGCTCTACCTGCGCAGGCAAAAAATAAACATTGCACTGCTACAGGAGACCCACCTGACCCGAGAGAAAGCAGACATGGTCGCTAGGAAGTGGAAGGGAGTGATGGTGAGTTCATCCTACTCTGCCTATGCTAGGGGTGTGCTCATTTGGGTGGCGCTGCATGTCCCATTCCAACGGTTACAAGAGGTGGCGGAAATGGATGGGAGGATGGTCATCCTGAGAGGGATGGTGGAGAATAGGGAAATAAGCATAGTGAATACATATGCCCCGAACCAGAATACGGCAGCATACATCAGGACGTTGTGTGCTAATATGAGCAAGTGTGTGGGGAGTGCTGTGATCTGGGGGGGGGGTGGGATTTCAACTGCGTACTTGACCCACGGGCGGATAGGTCGGATGGGAAGGTGGATAGGCCTGCTCCTGCGGCCAGAACACTGCAGGCATTGCTGAACGACTTTGGGCTTGTGGACGCATGGAGAGTGTGCCACCCTCTAGAAAGACAGTATTCCCATTACTCTGCCCCGCAGCAACTGTATATGAGGCTAGATTATTTCTTTACCACGCCCGAGGTGTCTGCAGAAACGGTAAAAATTGAATATAAGGCGAGGGTACTTTCGGACCACTCGCCCCTGATCCTCGCTTGGCGTTATTGCCTTTTGAGAGCGAGGATCCCGACATGGCGCCTGCGAGCGGAAGCATTAAAAGATCCCCTCTTTAGAGAAGACATAAGAGAGGAGATTGTGAATTTTTTTGAGGAAAACACGGGTAGTGTAGATTCAGCGGGGACGCTGTGGGAGGCCTTCAAAGTGGTGATCAGAGGGGCAGCTATTGCAAAATCCAAAGGGTTACAGGGTGGTATCCTGGCTGATCTACAGGAGACGGAAGAGAGACTAGAAGAGGCTTTAAGAGGTGAAGACGACACTAGAGGGGGACCAGAGTTGATTCTTATGCTGCAAAAGAAATGTGCAGAGCACTGGGACAGATTGTGTAACCTGAATTATAGAAAATACGTAGAGAGGCAGCATGCAGGTGGGGATAAGCCAGGTCGACTTTTAGCATGGTTATATAAAAGCGAAAATCCCAAGGTCACGATCAGGACTATTCCTAGGGAAGACGGTAGTGTAGCGGACACACAGGAGGGAGTCAATCAAGAGTTTGTAGACTATTATAAGGCATTGTATGCAGACCACAGGGAACATTGCAGAGACACAATAGCG
Organism: Ambystoma mexicanum; assembly: GCF_040938575.1. Lineage (NCBI taxonomy): Eukaryota > Metazoa > Chordata > Amphibia > Caudata > Ambystomatidae > Ambystoma > Ambystoma mexicanum. The sequence goes on from NC_090932.1 coordinate 1,293,587,526, forward strand.
GGAACATTGGAGGATATAGGGTTGCCTAAGATAAGCGGAGAGGAGAGAGAGGAGCTAGACTCACCAATCACCCTAGAGGAACTTGGGGAGGTGGTAAGACAGTTACCCACTAGTAAGACGCCGGGGACGGATGGACTACCGAGTGAATTTTATAAGGCATACGCAGAAGAGCTCCTCCCCCCGCTGCTGGACATGTTAAATGAAACATTCGAGACAGGAAATCTGCCAGAGTCATTGAGAGAAGCGACAATAATACCGCTACCCAAACCCAATAAACCCGGGCACAGCTGCAGTTCGTACCGCCCCTTGTCGATGCTTAACCAAGACAGCAAAATACTGACGGCTGTGTTGGCAAATAGACTGAAGAAGGTAATTGGCAGACTAATGCACCCTGATCAGACGGGATATGTCCCAGGCAGGAATATTTCGAACAACCACAGGCGACTCCAGCGAATTATTGAAAGTAGCAGCAGTCAGACTGGGGAAATGGCGATAGTGTCCTTAGATGCAATTAAGGCCTTTGATTCGGTCCAATGGCCATGGCTGAAGGCGGCCTTAGAAGGGTATGGGATGGGTCCGGGATACCTACGGTGGGCGCAGATATTGTATAGGGAACCGCTGGCGAGGGTCAAGACGGGATCGGTGATATCAGATAGATGGCAGCTAGGCTGGAGTACCAGACAGGGTTGTCCGTGGTCCCCAATGCTCTACATACTGGCCCTGGAACCTCTAGCGATATACCTCAGACAGCAGTATGACACGATAGGCATTGAGGTGAAAGGGGAAAAGCACTTGATTTCTCTCTATGCGGATGACATGTTACTGTACCTAAGATACCCGGAAGAGAATCTCCAATACATCCTGGAGGTAATGGATAGATAGGCGGGTCTTTCTGGTATAGCAGTGAATCCCCAGAAGTCCAGCGTGTTCCCGTTGGGCAGATACGTGGGAATACCGGAGGAAAAGTTGCCTGTGTTGCAGGTGCCATGGGAGGTGGATACATTCCGATACTTCGGGATAGACATTTACCACACGGTGGAGGAAGAGCATAGGCATAACACAGACAGCCCTGACAAAAATTGAAAACTGCATGCAGTTTTGGGTGAAGTTACCCTTAGCTATGATGGGGAGGGGCTCGATGCTCAAGATGGTGGTCCTGCCTAGGCTTTTGCATTATTTCGCGAACATCCCATATTTGATCCCAAAAAAATGTTTTGTCAAATTAAATAGTATGTGCAGAGATTTCTTGTGGCATGGCACGCGGAATAGAGTGGCATTATGGAAGTTACAGAACTTCCAGGAAAAAGGGGGAATAAAATTGCCCAATTACGAGGTGTATTATGTGGCCAGCCAACTGCAGTATGTCGCTAAATGGCTTTCTGACGAGGAAACCTCTGAATATAGGTTGTTTGGGCGGGACTGCGCACCCTTTTACTTGAAAGAAATGATGTGGGTACCCAGAACAGAACTGCAGGGGCGTCCCAGGATGATGTTGCTAGGTTGGAAGATGTGGCGCAGAGAGTGTAGGCTGTTGGAAACTGCAACTCCATGCTCTCCGCAGATACCACTGGTTGCACTGACAGGGGCAGATGCACAGCTACGGAAAATAATCAGAAACCACTGGGAGCCGGTGGGGCTTGCAACCATAGGAGACATTTGGCAGGAGGGCTTAATAGTCACCTTTGAGGAGTTGCGGGATACATCTGGGTTACATCCGGGTCAGTACATTGCATATTATAGAATTGTGAAAAGAGTCAAGACAATGGCCCTCATTACGACCCTGGCGCAAAGTGAAAAACGATGGCGGTAAACGATTACCGCCATCGTTTTCCGCTAGGGCCGATTACGACCTGTGACCGTTAACTACGATGCCATTAGCGGCATCGTAGTTAACGCCGCTGCTAACTGCACCAAGGACGCGCGCACGCGACCACCCACACCGTAATTACCACCATGGCAGAAAGGTACGCGAATCCCGACCCAAGCGGACATGCACCTAACGCCATCACCCAGCCCGTTAAGTACCTTACCGCCATGGTGCTAATTACGCCATCGCGAACCAACCGTAAAGGGACATGTTAAGTGAATCCAGCTGCCACAGGTGCACAGAATCAGCACAGGTGGAGGCAATACAGACCAGGAAGTACAAAAAGAGCACACCCAAACCCTTCCCGCACCCAGTCACACTCCACAATGTTACCAATTGGACTAGCAATGTTGGGGCTGGAGGACCTGATAGCAATGCAAGTGCTACAACAACAACAACAACAACAACAACAACAGGCTGCACAGAGGAGACGCAGGAGGAGAAGGAGGAGGGCAAGGCAGGCCCAGCAAGCCCCAACAGCACAGCCAGTGCCACCACGCAGGCAGCCCCCAATCCCACGCATCAGAGCCAGTCCATTCAACCTCATGCTGAGCAGATCCACACCCTGTACCGACTGGACCGAGACACCCTCACCACCATTGTGGACATGATACACAACAACATCGTCAGCATGATTGAAACCACCGCCACCCCCCCCCCCCTACTGAAGGAAGTGTCCGTGCTCCACTCCCTGGCCACAGGCAGCTACCAGCACACAGTGGGGCACTTGCATGGCATATCACAACCATTATTTTCGCGTACACTGATGCAAGTGCTGGATGCCCTCCTCAAGCACACAGATGACCACATCTCATTACCACGGTCTGCCCAGGAGATTGCTTACACCAAAGTGGGTTTCCATGCACTAGCTGGCATACCTGGTTGCATTGGTGCCATCGACTGCACCCATGTGGAATTGACGGTCCCACATGCCCTGGAGGTACAGTACCGCAACCGTAAACTATTTCACTCAATCAACGTGCAAATGGTCTGTGACTCCAACAGGATCTTCACACATTGTTGTGCCCGATTCCCTGGAGGAACCCATGATTCAATGGTCCTGCGTAACTCCACAATACCACGCTACATGGAGCAACATGCAGGGCCCAGATCCTAGCTACTCAGTGAGTCACATGTCATGAGCATTGAAATGTGAAGTGGGTGGGTGATTGACATACCAATGCAGGGGGGGGAATGATGCATACTTCACCTGGCTGCGACTAGCAGTAGCCAGAACATACCCTGAGGCAGCACTTACGTCATCTGACACCTGTATACGTGAGGCCTGACCTAAGCAGCCCTAACATGTGAATGAAGGTGTCTCCCAACCATGACACAAGCATCTGCAAGTGCATTGACCATACTGTGACCACATTGACTCCAACGAAATGCACGTACATGCACGTCACCAACAGCATCTACTGAAAGGCCTGTCCCCCATGACTGTGCCCAAAGGAGGCACATGATGGACTGGAACATCAATGCACCACAACACAGACAGCAAGGCCCACAAACTGTCAGGACAACAGTCTTGTTCACTGGGGTCATAATGAAGCAGACAGCAATGTTGCTATCATGTGAGTGTAACCCTCACAGGACACGTGCCAGGTCACCTACAGAAACAGCCTGAACGGACACAGTGGATGGGCACTCACAAGGCACTTGTCACCCCTGCATACATTGTGTCTTGGCATTCAAAACAGCACATGAAAGCCATGGACATATAGCGGTTGCATAGTGTGAATCCAGTAGCGCAAATGAAAGTGGTGCAAAGTAACTGTTGAATGCAAGTCATGGTGGCACATCAAGTTCGTCAATCAATCTCATCCCTAACACATACATTCTTGCCCACATACAGGTGATGCAGGCTATCCCCTGAAGAGGTTGCTCCTTACACCAGTCCGGAACCCACAGAACCAGCATGAGGAGGACTTCAACCGTGCCCATGCCCGTACGCGTGTGGTGATCGAGCAAGCTTTTGGCCTACTGAAGGCACGTTTCCGCTGCATCAGCAGGTCTGGCAGGGCACTCCTGTACCGCCATGAGAAGGTTGCGAAGATCGTCATGGCATGTGTCATGCTACACAATATGTGCGTCAGAAGAAATGTGCCCCTGACGCAGAACTGCAACCACCCGACGATGAGGATGATGAGGGTGGGGATGGGGCGCACCTCAAGGAGGCAGCGATGCACAGGAAGGGCGTGTAATGCGTCAGAATCTCATTGACCAATGCTTCTAGCACGCACGGCGCGTGCGTGTAACATGGAGACGGCACTTGGGGCACTGTGTGTGTGTGCAGGACATGCACACTGTGGGCTGTACAACAATGAAGCACATATACGCAATAAAAATGTCCACACATTTGATTAGTGGCAAAAAGAAAATGTGTATTTCAATAGTGAATTCTTGTGACACTCCCCCTCCCCCTCCCCCCTGAACACCCCAACACACCCCCTCCCCCCACCCCCCTGGAATCCCTACAAAGGTGCGGTAGTGTCTGTGCAGCAGGGTGTGCAGTAGTCCTGCTCAACTGTCAAGCCACTAATGTGAATCCCCTCCCCTGGCCCCCGGGGCACCCCTGCCCGTGCTGCGAAGATTGCGCCCTGATCTGCGGGTGGGGCTGCTCTGTGCCGAGCTGGTTGATGAGGATGGTCCGGGCTGCACATCTGGACGCATGTCCCTGATGGTCTGAACAAGTTCTGTGAGGACATTGCGCACAGCCGCGAGTTCCGTGCATATGTCCTTTGTGGAGGACTCAATGGCAGCTGTGACTCGGTCTGCCGACCTCTCCATGGCATCCCTTGCCCCCCCACACTGTGCAACATGTTCGTTGAGGAGGGCGGATAGCTGCTGCTGGCGGGTAACTATATCTTCAAGGGTCTGCTGGTTCCGCTGGGCCATGCCCAGTGGCATTTGCATGTCCATTGGGCTGCTCACCTCAGGCTGGGGGGATGGGGTGGCTGGCCAATCCTCGGCCTCCGACTGCCCCTGTGTGGCATCCGCCTGCAGGGGGCTTAGGGATGTGCAGGGGGAATGTGGCTGGGCAGTGGGCCTTTCCTCATCGATGACCTCGATGCTGCCTGCCTCACTGTCGGAGGTTGCCGCTATGGCAGCGATTTCACCCAGGGTGCCGCTTGCAGCAGAGCCTGTCCCTTCAGTGGGCACGACTAGTGACATGTGCGGTGCTGCTGCTGGGTCTGTGTTTGCTGTCGTGGGGGCTGGCACTTGCATGCCCTCTTCCCCAGGCAGGGTTTGTGGCTGCTGGTGTGTTTCCTTTAGGACGGCTGAGGTGGATGCCTGTGGCCTGGCCCTCTTGGTGGATCTGGATGCAGTGTTGTCCTCTTCCTGGAGGTCTGTGTCAGAACCTGTGGTGGAGCAAAGGAGGGATAGTGTTATTGATGGGTCCGCGGACATTGGCCGTGCATTGTGAGGGATGACATCTATACAGTGGGTACATGCAGCACATTTCAGGCAGGGGCATACAGGTTTTGTGCCTTTTGTGTGGAGGTAGCATGGTGGTATGTGTGTGCCAGCAGTTAGGGTGTGCATGCTGCATGTGTACAGGGTGGAGTCTGGATGCGTCTGTGGACATTCACCTGCCGATGTGTTGCATATGCACTATGGGGCTACATGGTACTTCACATGATAGGACTTTGTTGAGTTTAGCATGGCTTGCTCTGGCCACCTACCTGCATCTCCTGAGGTCGGCACTCCTCTCTCCATCCCTCCGACACCTTGGATGCTCTCCATCCCGATGGTGGATGCACATATTTCCTCCCATGCTTGCAGCTTTATGGGCGATTCGGGTCCACCCCCAGTTGACGTGCCTAGGTTCTGGTTAGCTGAGAGTATGCTTCGGACACGGAGCCTCAAGTCGTCCCAGCGCTTTCTGCACTGCTGGGCAGTGCGGGGTACGGCCCCCACTGCACTCACACGCTGTGCCACTAGGGCCCATATGGCCTTCTTTTTCGCTATTGCCGGCCTTGTCATCTGCGTGGAGAATACAGCTGCAGCATTATCTTGCAGGGTCTCTGCGAGCATGGTTAGTTCCTCCTTTGAGAAACGGTCTTGGCGCTGCCGGTCACATGCTTTTTTTACAACTTTGGGCATTTTTACTTGGGTAATTGGGTGGGTGATGGGTGTGGATAGGTGTCAGGGTTGGATCAGGTATGGTTGTGGAGGATGGCAATGGATTGTGTTTTTAAAGATGGCCGCCGTGCAGTTTCCCGTTCCGCCGCGATGACGCTATTTCCGGTTCCGCCTATTTCCGGTGACCGCTAATTACGGTGACCGCTAATTGCGGTCGGCGCTATGGTGTGTGTGGCGGTAGTGCTCCTTGCGCGGCGTGCGATGGCGGTAAGGGCCGTTTTTGGGCCATTTACGCCATGCCGTACTTTACATTAACGCCATGGCGTAATGCACGTGCCCGATGGGTCGGAATATGCCGCACTTTACGCCATCGAACCACGGCGTAAACGTTAATTACGCTATGGCGGTAATGTTCGGTACTTACCGCCAGGGTCGTAATGAGGGCCAATGTGGCCGGAAACTGTACTGGAGGGAGAGCCAGATACCGTATTAGATATGATATATGATATAGCGGAAGGGGGGGCACGAGATATCTAGACTATATGAGATGTTGATGCTCAGAGTGGGGAAAGGTCACCCAACTGAGATTGGATTGGGAAACGGAAGTTGGGACCCCGATGGAGGACGGGGTGTGGGAACGAGTGCAAGGGTACCATAAGAAGGTGTCTAGAAACGCTAGGTTATGATATGATATGGCATTTGTAACGCACCTATACACAAGTGTTGCAACAGATACAACTATATGTCACGCACAGAGCGTATATGACGCCCCATATGATATCAAGGTTTGCGGATGTAGGTCGACAGGCATGCCCCAAGTGTGACGAGGAGAATGCGGGCTTGGTACACATGCTCTGGTCGTGCCCGGTTATTGCACGCTTTTGGAGGGAGGTGGAACGTAAACTGGCCGAGAAGGAGGTCACGACTGTTGTAGACACGGTGTGGGCCTGTTTGTTGGGAGTGTTCCCAAGATCTAAGAAGCTAAAACATGTGAGCAAGTTGAAAGACTTGGCATACGTGCTGGCAAAGAGACGCATAGCCATGGGATGGAAGACATGCCATAGTCCACGGGTGGCGGTGTGGTGGAAGGACCTGCAGAAATGGGCTGAGGCAGGAACTATGGTTTGGCAGGATGCGAGCAGTGTCGGGGGTCTGGAGGGGATACAGTCCCTGATGGCCTGGAAATCGCTAATAGCGGATCTGTTTGGGTCAATTTTGGACCCAGATGACACCAAGGAGAAGGAGCATCTACCACAGGACGCAGATGCGGAATGAGAAGCTGGTTGGGCTCGGACGGGGGAGCAGTGCATTGATGTGGAATGTACAATGGTTTTGATAACAAATGCTCTGTTTTGTTTGTTTTTGTTGGATTAAATAAACATTTTCAAAAAAAATAAATAAATAACAGAGCAGATGCGATTTCAAGAGAGTAAAAATAAAATGAGTGTTCTCGTTTGCAGGAGAGTAAAAAGTATGTGACATCCAGCCGACGTGTGCAAATACTGTTTGGAAATCACTACCATGCAGCAACTTTTTTCATTGTGACAGAAAAGCAGATTTCCCTCACAATGGACAAATAAAGCATGTGGTGCAGTGGCACACACATCCTCTCATGAATGGAACAGATGAGCACTAACAGAGTTTCCCTTGCATATAAAGAAGGTTACAACAGCAGTATAAGCTCACTCACATAGAGCAGATCAGCTAGAGTAGTAGCCTTGAAGGCTTCACCCATACAAACAGGTGAATCAGGGCAACCCCAATGCAAGCTTTAATTATGTTGAACAGGGTGATCGGTGCAAGATGTAAAGCAAAGGTGGAAGATTCCCACAGAGAGGGTAGAAAATTCCCACAGAGAGAACAGATCGGGAATGTGTCTGCACAGTAGAAGCTCCTCTCATGTGCAACATGTGTAACAGAGTGCACTCTCCTCTTCTTAATATAGAAATGTTATTCCATGGATCTCAGTAGATAATCCTTTCCTCAAATAGAACATGAACATTGTGAGTCTCAACAATGCAAGATTATCACACCTGGAATAGATGTATTGTGGGTCACAACAGTAGAAGTTCCACTTGCATAGATAAACAGTATGAGATGGAGCAGTGCAAACACCCCCACATTCAAGAGGTAAATTAAGGGCCTCACCATAGCAGGGCATGCTAATTACCGTCACAAAGAACATGCCCAGCATGTACATCACTGATACAGCAGTGGTGGAACCACCCACATAGAACAGGAACAGGTAATTGCCTCAACAGGGCAAAATCCTCAATGGAACTAATCATCATCATAACTTTTCGGCAATCAAAGTGCATCCAATCACAATTTTACAAACGAATCCAAAGAATAATACAAACAGTATGGGGCAAAGCACGACAATGAGGGGAAACCAGCCTTATTCAGGATGTCACCAACTCCATGAGCCCAACTGCATTAGTCCCCACTGTGCATCAACCCAGAGGTGTAAGGTTCGCGCCAGTTAGCGGAGTGATCGTCAGAGGTGCTCCAGATGGCCCATTGAGTCCTGGTTGTGGGTAATGGCTGAGATCCCACTCTTGGCTGTCGTCCAACCCCCCCTCCCCCACACCCTGCTTCTTCCCAGGATCTTTTTGACCACCCTCCAGTCCCAGAAAATCAGTTTAACTGTGTCATTGAAGTTCTTGCCCTTGTTTGAGACTCTACAACGTCCCGCCATGGTATCCCTGGAGACAAAATCACAACCTCTAACCGTCAGCAACCAGTGTAAGCTTTTGTTTAGAAGAGCATCCCCTGGTTCTAGCTTGTTCATTGCCAATTTGGGTACCCCGTGAAGATATACAGTGGCACATCTAGGCCGCCTTTGATCATGATGCTTCCACATACTCCCTCTATTGTGGGCCATATACTCTCGTTTCCTCCCGTCTAACGCGTTGGGTACTCACGGAGCTTGAAGCATGGTCCACCAATAAAGTGCCCTTAGCCTTAGGTTTGGGCACCCTATTAATCTCCCTGGGCTTAACACTGCATTCACAGGAGCATAGACAAGATGTAATCTCCCAGGTGCCAGGTTGTAGTGGAAAGCATTAAATTCAAGGGTTACTGGACTCAGATGAATCTGTTCAGTGGGGCATTCCAATGGTGGGTTATTAAGTCTCTTACAAGTAATTGAGACGGTACAGGGCACCCCCGGCACCTCCCCTCCCCTGGGACTATCAGAACTGAAAGCAGTTTTCGTAATTACAGCCAGTTCGGCAAGCACTTGGTTGCACTTGCACCGCCTAGGTGTACAGTTGTCCTCGGTGCATCAGTGGCCATATCAATGCCAAGACTGGTTACATTTTGTGGGGGCTTGGGAGCCCTAAGTGGGGTTAGAAAAAGCTAGCCCCCGAGCTTGTGGGCAACAATGCACTCCAGGTACTACGAAGACAGGAGATTGCATGCAGATGTATCATGAATCGCTCTGTCCACTTTGGCCGGGGAGGGTGGAGCAGGGGTACATGAAGAATCATCAGTGCAGAGCCAGAGCTTCGTGTCATGCCACCACTTACAGGGGCAGCCGGGATGACAGCCTCCCTTGCAGGGAATACCAATGTTACTGTCCCGAAATATGATGGGTCAGATGGCAGATGCTGGGTAGACAGGAGCGCACAGTGCCATGAGGTGTCAACTGGGGTGGGGGGTGGGGGGCGATGAGGCAGTACAACCATGCAAGCAGATCCTTTGGCTTCATCATTAACCATGTCACTGCGTGTAGAGTTCCCTCCAGCAATGGACATACTTCCGTTAGTGGCTGGGTGTTCTTATCTATGGAACCTGCTCTGAGGCACATGTCAGACAGACCATCCAAATTCAACCAATACCTGGCACCTCTTGCCCACCGCATTACTGCTCTCTGCTCCAATTTTCAGTGCTATGCGGATGACACTTGGGTCACTTTCAGGCTCCCCTCTGCCACCTCTTTTCTTCTCTCATCCCGGATTGTGTGTCTGCAATCCAGGAGATCCTCATCGGCACACCTGCACCTTTTTTCCTGCCACTCTCTGTCTGGCCTCTCATGCCCCTCTTCCTGCTCCCAACTGTGAGGTTAAGAACCTCAGGGTCATCTTCGACTCCACACTCTCGTCCTTGGCTCACATCTCTGACGTCTTTAAGAAGTCAAACTATCAACTGCACCTCCTTGTGGGTATTCTTCCTTTCCTCTCCTTCCCCCAGTACTTCACGGTCTCCAGAGTTCTGGTTCTCTCTAGGCTGGACTACTGCAATAGCCTCTTTTGAAATCTGCCTGCCTCTACTCTCCGAGCGCTCTACAACTCATCCAGAACAGGACTGCAAGACTTGTCCTTAGCCTCAAGCCCAGGGATCTTAGCTCTCCAGCCCTGAAATCTCTCCATTGGCTCCCTATGACTGCAAAGATCAAGTTCAAGACCCCTTGCATTGTCCACAAAGCCTTCTGGGGCCTGGGACCGCAATACCTCCAACTCTCTCTTCAGCAATATCTTCCTACTCGAGCTCTTCGCTCCTCCAACTCCTTGAGGGTCAGTCACTTCTCCAAGCAACGAGTTGGGGCAGATCTCTCTCTTTGGCTGGCGCCTCCCTCTGGAACAGATTCCCTTACCTCTCTGAAACTTGAGCAGAACCATCTTCGGTTCCAGAAGCATCTCGAGACTTTCCTCTTTGCTTCTGCCTTCTCTCATCCTTCCTCTTCCCTGCTGATCTCCTGTATGATACTGCACTGGTCACCCTATGAACTGCTGGCCCAGGTCCCTGCCACCCAGTTGCACACCTGCACCGCCTCCTGGCAACCCTTGCACTTGAGTCTGCAACCCTACAGTCCCTTTACCTGCACTCAGACACTTGCACTGCCACCTGCTGGCTGCACTACCTGTTTTTGATCCTGTGTTCTGCACATGCTCCTCCTCCACTTCACTTGGCACTTTTCCCCTTCCCTCTCCCCTGCACTTGCGCAATCTCAATGTCACTAGGCCTAGTAAGATCGCTGCCTCGTCCTCCCTTTAGTTCCCTTCCCTTTCCTCGTCTACCCTTGAAACACTTGTGTATAGGCGCATTATAAATTTCATATCATATCAGAAGGCAGAACCTCGCTCCCTGGTGGCAGTTATTTGATGCTGTCGGAGACCCTCCAAAAGCGTCTTTATTTTTCTTTTGTATTCTATTTCCATTGACCATTGTAAGAAATTGTGAATGTGTTCGTTTTTCCTTTTCATGAATTTTGTGAGTTTTCTTTTTATGTGTTATAGTGTAAAAGGTTAATTGTTAAACAAAGGCAGTAATAATTTTTTTTAAAAAGCGTCTTACTGTCCCACAAAAGTTGGTGAATCTCTTCAATCAACAAATGAGCCTCCCCACTGGAGCAATTGGCTCGTTAGCATGTAGCTCAGTTATCCCGATTGTCCCCCCAGGAACGAGGTCAGTGGTGGCGCCTTTAGGTATCACCCTCCCCCTGTGTTGCAGCTGCCTCCTTACAACCAGCATCTTGCGCTAGGGCTTGTGCACGGGATCATTTTGGGCAAACTGAGTACAGAAGAGGAGGACAGGGGGAGATGGGTGAAGGCTCCATGGGCGGGACTTACAGGGTACCATCGTACCCGAATGTGGTCCAATAATCGCCCGCCGCCTCTTGCCATGACAATGTTAAACAATTTTCAGCCCGGCCCGACTTCAGACTTCCTCTTGTGCCTATGGTCTTAAAGGAGTGTTTGGATTTTCATGGGACACCGACTAGGTGGCTGTGGAGGAGAGGAGGCCCAAGGATTGCGTTACGCACCTTACAATTTCCAGAGGGTCAGGGAGGATTATAGCTGAAGCTGCGCCTCGTCGAGTACTGTGGGAAGGGAGAAAGAACTGGTGCGATTGCTATCCTCCAATTACAACCATTATTCGAATTTTGTGTAGAGCGACCAAAAACATGGGGCAGAAACCTCGGTTTCTTACTTCTATGCCACTGAGTAGTAGTAGACTACGGGGTGACCCCTTTCACGGGCAGGGAAATATCATGGGCGATTGAAACAAGGAGGGGTAGTAGGTGAGGATAGGGTGGTTGCCTTTATGGAATTTAGGGTTGCGCACCCTATGAGCTGCCTGCATTTTTGGGAGTTTGCAACCCTGATGGCCGGGGCGAGCACAGTGTGGGGGAGATTTCCCCCCCCCAAAGGCCATAGGCGCATGGATACATTTGGTGCCGTTACAACTGGGAGAAGGCATGGGAAATGTGGCAGAATTGTACGCAGCAGAGAGCGGAAATGGACGGCAAGACGGGGGTACTGAAACTTAAGTGGGAGGGGGATATAGGGGAACAAATCTCGGAGCAATTGCCACGGCATGGAAGACTCAAGGTGTGCCCAAGCTGGGCGACTGGCGCAGTGCAGTGCGCAAATGGATGAGGGCGGAAATGGATTTGGTAGGAGTGTTGACAACACAGGAGGTTAGGGGGGGTCATGATACAAAATACGTGGGATAAACTTGAAGCACAGTTGGATTCACAAACACCTTTGATGAAGAGGAAGTGCGGGAGAAGGAGATGGGAAGGTACAGGAAGCAGGAGTGGGTTGGAGGTCGAGGCATACTAGCAAAAGAAGGGGATGGTGACACTATGTATGTGAATGAAGATGGGACGATAGAGGATCAGGATATAGCAATCAGTGTTGAGTGCTCCAAGTACGGGATGTGTATGGATGTGTACAATAATTTGTTAATAACATGAGACCAAAATGTGATGGCATGGTTTGTTGAATTTTGAAAATGGCAAATAGTGTTTGTGAGAAAAAGAAAAAAAATTGCTCTCAAGTTTTTTAAAAATCAACTATGTAGCCCATTGCTTAATTGACTAAGCCTTCTTCTACACCAAAGTTCCTCTTTAAAATTACTTTTGTATTTAAACTACTATCAAGGCCTGCTGTTCTAGAAACTGTATGTTGTAATTATTTTAAATTTAGTGTGCATTTTCTTGCATCTTTTTAGTTAATGCAGACTGTTCCACTTTGTCTGCTTCTTCGAGTGAAATAATGTTTTGGTTTTCTTTATAAATTTCACAAATGTTTTGCAATCTGTTGAAGTGGACATGAGAATTATTTTTTTTTAAAGGCACTACATACTTGTTCTGCACTTGCTTCTTTTGCATATTAAGTATTTATGTGTTGTTCATGTAATTTAATTATTAAGCACTCTAACTTTTCTGATTTCTAATTTGTTTAAGCATAGTTCCATATTCAATATCTTCACTTTCTCTCACGTTTTTCATTAATTCAAAGTAATCATTCATATTGCCTATGCTTCGAATGGCGTTTACACCATCTTTGTTTTAATAGTTTTAAAAACAGGTTCACCCTTTACCGTTAATTAACAAATCACAAAATACAATAACATGTTTACCACCAAGTATTTTGTTATTACATTTTAGAAGTTCTTGCATACGCAAAATATAAATACAAAATGATACTAACTTCATCAATTAATAAAATTCATTTAAAAAAAATGTTAGCTACTTGTGCTGATTTAGCATGTAGTTTCTCATATTGTAATTTCTAATGTTCTACTGGTAATATAAACCGTTTATGCAGTGTTATATCGCCAATATTGTAACCAGCCAGACAAGTAGGTGCTGTTATAACACAAGCAAATGGATAATTAAACGTGTTGTGCACAAATTTGGGTGCAACTTTAATTAAAAACCGCTTCCTGGTACCCGATTTTCGTCTAATACATAAGAGGGTTGGTTTAAAGTTTATGCCCTCCCAAAGAATCATTTCATGTAAAAGCTCATAGTCCATGTTGGCAGAGAAATCATAGAACACCTTCATGTGTTCTACATTTAATTGAGCAACAAGTTCTTCTAAAGAAACAATTTGTTCATTATCTTGTTGAATTGCAGCAAGAATCTATTGCATTGCTATCTGTACTCCATTTCTTAGCAGTGGTTGGCCAAGAGTATTGATTACATTTAAATTTAGATTAGATGTTGGTTGTTTTGTATCTTTATCCAATCCTGTTTCTAGCATTTTTTTCTTGATCCACTTTGTCAAGCACTTAAACATTTTTAAAAGAAGGACATTGAATGTGTTCCCTATGATGTACAAGTGCTGCTTCCTAACTTCCAATTCTGATTCCTTACACCTCTGAAAAACAGCTGTATTAAGCAATAATAATACACCGCCTTTATCTAATGAAGAAAATGTCTGTTTTATTGCGATTTAACCATGTAAAACCAAGTTCAGTTAAACCACCATCACTGTTTTTACTTATTTAAAAAAAAAAAAGTATTTATCCATTTTCAATAAACAGGAGTAAAACCCTTCAACCCCCCCCCACCCACTTCCCGCTGGAGGTTCTCCTCGGAGTCGTCTAAACATCTCATGCCTTGAAAAGGTCCAAATTTCTTATATTGTGCGGACACCACTGTAACATAGTCCGACTGGAGGTATTCCAGCACAGCGCCCCAGCCTTTTTCAAAACCATCTCCCCCCCCCCCTTAGGGTGTATGAGAGCTTTTCCATCGTAATCAGCGACCAGATCCTTTGTAGCCAATTGGATAACAGAGGGGGGTCCGGGCTTCTCCAACACTGGGCTATTGCCGACAAAGCTGCCACTAACAGGCCCATAAAACATCTCCAGTCTGCCCTACAAAGCGCCTTGGCTGTTGCGTCTTTGAGACCACACATCCACACTCTGTTCCCCATAGACGCTGCATTTGGAAATATCCTCTGAAATTGTGCCCGTACACCCCCCCCAGAAGCCTTGCAACCTATTGCAGTCCCACCAAATATGCCGCCACGTTCCCGCCTCCCCGCAAGCCCTCCAGCATTGGTTGAACACCCGAGGGAACATTACATGTAGTTTTCCTGGAGTCAGGTGCCACTGCGTCATCACTTTAACCCACATTTCCCTCAGTTGCACTGAGCGGGTCAGCCTCGGAATATCACCCCACAGGGCTTCCCACTGATCTCTGCCAATGGGTTCCCCTAGGGTCTGTTCCCATTTCCTCATATATGACCAGCTGACCCTTTCCTCGTGCCCCATTATCAGCTTGTAGAGGGATGACACCAGCTTCGTCGTGCCCAAATTGGTTGTTACAAAGATCTCAAAATGTGAGAGCTCCCGGGTGGCCGCCCGTTTTATCGGAGGCGAGTTCAGCCAATGTTTCAGTTGCTCATATCTGAGCCCATCAGCCTTCTTTACCTTCAGTATCTCCACACACCTCTCGAAGCGGAAGATTCCCGAGCCCTCCATCATTTCCCCTATTCTCGTGCACCCTGCTGCTTCCCAATCTCTATATACACCCCTCTCCATCCCCGGGGGGAAATCCGGGTTCCCAAACATAGGGGTAAAGGGCCCCAGCACCGTTGTCAAAACACCAAATTTCGCCAATTCATCCACACTCGAAGGGGGGCTCCCATCACCCCGTTCAGACCCAGGTTAACGTGCCTATGCCGCTTATCCTTCCACAGGAGTTCCCGCAGGGGTGTTCTAGCTACAGCCCTATCCTGCACAGCCCACACCTTCCGCTGCGCCTCCCCCATCCACTCCTTGAGTACCCACAACTGCGCTGCCTGGTTGTACTTGTAAAAATGCGGCAGGGCCATTCCCCCCCCCCCCTCTATCAAATGGAGCCGTTAACACCGCCCTCGAGATCCTAGGGGTTTTCTTTCTCCAAATGAACGAGTTGATAGTTAAGGCTTTGAAAAAGGACCTAGGGATTTTTATAGGGCAGGCCTGGAAGTAGTACAGAAGCCTCGGCAATATGGACATTTTGATCACCGCCACCTGTCCCAGCCACGAAATCACCAATGGTCCCCACCGCTCGAGATCTTTTTTAATCTCCCCCAGGAGCTCTGGGAAATTTACCCCATACATACCGTCCACCCCTTTCGTCATGCGTATGCCCAGGTATTTAATGTCATTGTCCGCCCAACTCAGCCCCAGCGTCTCCGCTACTCCCTTTACTCCCCCCGGGTCCCCGGTCACCTGTAGAGCCACCGATTTACTCCTATTTATTTTTAGGCCGGCTATAGCCCCAAATTCATCTAATACCTTAATAACCTCCGGGAGAGTGCGGGCCGAGTCCCCCATAGTCAGTACGAGATTGTCAGCATAAGCGGCCACATTGTGCTGCCTCCCAGCCATCTCTACCCCTTTTATTGCACTCGATTCCTGTATCCTTATTAATAGAGGTTCTAGGGAAATAGCAAACAGCTGCGACAGGGGGCATCCCTGTTTCGTGCCCCGGGAAAGTGCTATCTTGTCAGTGAGTTCCCCATTGACTGTTATTCTAACCGAGGGGGTATTGTAGCACGCTCTAATCCGCTTGAGGAAGTTAACTCCAAACCCCATACGTTCCATAGTTTTGAATAGCATTGACCATTCTACTCGGTCAAATGCCTTTTCGACATCGACCGCCAGAAGAGTCATTGGAATGTCATGAATACCCACCTTCTCCACTAGGTGGGCCATGCCTCTCAGGTTATCGTGAGTCTGCCTGCTGGGGATGAACCCCGCCTGATCTTCATGGATCAATTCAGGAAGCAGTGGAGCCAGCCTCAGGGCGAGGATTTTAGTGTAAATCTTAGCATCCTGGTTAATCAGGGCAACTGGACGATACAAACCCGCCAAGGTCGGGTCCTTCCCTGCTTTATGAAAGACCACAACCTTCGCCTCATTCATGGTCGGGGAGAGGTTACCCTCTTCTCTAAAGGAATTATACAGTTTGGTAAGAAAGGGAATCGGATCCTCTGCATATTTCTTATAGAAAGACGCCGTGAAACCATCTGGTCCCGGAGCCTTGCTGGTCTGGAGGCTATTGATTGCTCGGCGACCTCCTCCTTCTTTATGTGCCCATCTAACAGGACCCTATCGCTTTCAGACAGTCGAGGTAGCGGGAGGGAATCCAGATAGCTATCCTGAGCATCCCCATTCGGTCTGTCCGAGGAGTAAAGATCCTTGTAGAAGGACCTGAACTCCTCCCCCATTTCTGAAGTAGAAGAGAGCCGCTCCCCTCGTTTGTTAGTTAATGTCTTGATCAGCCCCTTCCTTTGCTGTATCCGTATTTGTCTCACAAGCAGTTTATCCGCCTTATTGGCTTTAGTATAATACCAATGTCTGAGGCGGAGAAGACTCATTTCCGCTTTTTTCGTGCAGACAACGTCTATCTGGCCCTGCACATGTCTCATAGCCCTCCTCAGCGAGTGTCGTTTTTTTCACACATTCCTTTTGAATATCCACCAATTTCGCCTCCAGCTCCCTTTCCCAGGCCTGCCTCTGTTTCTCGCTGCCTTCTTTGCAATAAATTGCCCCCTTAAGAAGGCCTTCAGGGAATCCCACACAACTCCCAGTTTTACCTCACTCGTATCGTTAATAGCTAGAAATTCCTTTATTTCCCCTCTGATTTCTTCTCCCAGAACCGGGACCTGCATAACCTCATGGGGAAGCCTCCATCGCCAAAGTCCTGATCTCCTAAGCGACCATTTCACCTCCAGAATCAAGGGGGCATGGTCCGAGATCGATATCGGCCCTATTTCTATATTTGAGATCCTCCCCAGAAGGCCTGCCGTCACCCAAAAATAATCTATCCGTGCCATCGAGTTGTAGATGTGTGAATAGTGGGTGAAGCCACTCTGTTGAGGCATGCACTCCCTCCACACATCTATCAGCGACAGGTGACTCATCAGCTGTCGGAGACGTTCGAGGGTGCCCCCTGTCCCCGACCAGCCCCCGAACTCCTATCTATAGGCGGGTGCCACGCCAAGTTTAGATAGCCCCCCCAGGATGATTTCTCCCTCTGCAAACCCTTCCAGTTTCCCAATCGCCTCCCTCAGAAATCCGTCTTGCCCCGGACGTATATATTTGCCAGCGTGCAGAGAATCCCGTCTATCACGACCTTCACAAACAGATACCTCCCCTCCTTGTCCATTAGCGACCAATGAAGAAGGATTTTCTGGCCTTTATGTACCGCTATTAGGACTTCTGCCCTCTTGTCCAATGCATTGGACTGCCCCAACAGGTCATATTCTTTTAAGCTCAGTTTGTTCTTGTCCCGCCGTTTAATATGGGTCTCTTGCAGCATGATAATGTCTCCCCCCTCTCTTTTCAGAAGGCCCTCTACTTTTTTCCGCTTAACCGGGTGATTGAGCCCTCTCACGTTAAATGTAATTACGCACAGGGAACCCATGGGCCTGAAATCATGGAAAGGGTCAGGCTCCCATACCTGACCAGCTCCGAGAATCCCTCCGGCTATCCCCTCTCCCTTCCCTTTCCCTCCCCGCCCACAAACCTCCCCCACAAAGAAGAAGCATTGACCCCCCTCCTTCCCTTAAAACATCCCCCCCAAAAATCATAACATTCCCAAGGAGAGACCAGGTGTCTAACTTAGCTGGGGCGTCTCACCCCCGTCCCTCTGCATACTTGGGTATAACCTAGCGGGGGCTCCTAAACCCCGCATGAACCACTCTTTTCGTATACCAGATCGACTGCCCTCCCCCGTCGGGTCTCTGTCCCATGGTTTCAACAGCCATCACCTACTCCGGTGTTCCAAAGCGATCGGCAGGTTAGGCTGGTCGCAAGCTGTATTTTACACCGTCAGTTAGGCGGCCCGGCGGGAGAGACAGCCGCACACGTCTCTACGCTGCGGCCGCCATCTTGGAAGTGCCCTTTTTTTTTAAACTTATTTTTATTGAGTTTACAACATGTGAAACAATTCCCCAATGCATCCCCTCCCCCCTCCCTAGCTCTCCCTCCTGGGGCATTCACTCGTCCTTCCATAAACAGATTCGGCTTGTGCGGATACGAGATGTTCATTGCAGGTCTAGAAGTCTGAGGCATTGGGGGCACCACGCCGCTCTATAATCGTCTTTGAGGAAGGCCTGAGTCTCCCCAGTCCTTTACGAACTTCGTCACATTAATATTCATGGCATTCATGTCCCATCCATAGCTACTTATTCCCATTTGCGTAGCCAGTCCTGGATTGTGGGTATATTGAGACTTTTCCATCTTTGCGCAATTAAAGTCATTGCCGCCAGGGTTACAACCAATCTTGCTTTTTCTTGATTTCTGGGTTACCCCACCGCCTCCCTTCCCTTTAGGCCCAGTAAGATCTGTTCCGGTGGTCTACTTCCCCCTTTCCCGTAGGCCTGTTCCTGTGCCTGCTGCACTTCGAACCAGAAGGGTTCCATTTTTTGGCACCTCTACCAGATGTTCTTTGCTGTGTCCTCTTTCCCACATCCCCTCCAACACTCCCCTGGTATTCCTGGATACATTCTGTGAAGGGTAGCTGGCGTATAATGCCACCCAAAAAGTATTTTATACCAAGCCTCTTGCAGCTAGCAGGTCTTTGCTAGCCTGGGTATCTTACCCCATAACTTCCCCACACCTCCTTTTCTATCTCCCTCCCCAGTATCTGTTCCCATCTTTGCATGTACGGCCATGGCGTCATCTATTATCCTGTACAGGTTGGAGATCAGTCCCTTGGACCCATCATTTGACATTAGAAATTTCTCAAACGGAGTAACCTCCCTAATGGCCGCCTCCTTGTTCGCCGGATGCAGCAGCCATTGGCGTAATGGGGGGGGAGCGGCTTAGATATGCCCAAATTGCTAATACCCTTTTACAGTCTGTAAATGCCTTAATCTCCCTGTCCTGAAACATGTCCCGCATCATCCTGCAGACTCCCGCCTGCCATTTCCTAAACGCTTCCTTCTCTGTCCCGGACGTGAAGTCTCCATTATTGAAAATGGGCATAAGGGGGACGGGAAGGTTGTGATAACCCGAGTTTTCACTAGTCTATCTCAATTGTCCGCCACCAGTTTTGTTATGGTGGTTTTGGTCTATGCTGTTTCCGCAGCCAAAGTACCTCCCTCGTAATGTGTTTTGTCACTGCCCCGTCCATCCCGACCCACTGCTTTCCCTCCCCCTCGTGTAGCCATTCCTTGATAACCCTTAGCTGGGTTGCTTTGTAGTACTGCTGGAAATTAGGGAGGGCCAGACCCCTCCCTGGCTCCCCCCCCCCTTCCTCCCACCTGGGAGCCACAAGCAGGTGCCTACTGGTCCTTGCCCTCTTTCCTTCCCATATAAACTAATTTGTCATGGAAAGAAACTCCCTGAAGAATCTTGTTGGGATTGCCTGAAATAAATATAGCATGCGTGGTAGCATGACCATCTTCACTGCGGCTAGTCTCCCCAAGCATGAGATTCGCAGGGCCCGCCATCTGGGGGAATCCTTCCTTATTCTCTTCAGCAAGGGCGTGGGTAATTTGCTGCATACCACGTGTCGGGGTGATCGACACTCCCAGGTATCCAATTCCCCCTGGGCTCCATACAAACAGGGTTTCAGCTTTCAGCCTATTGCGGTCGTCCTTCCCTAGAGTTAGATTCATCAGTGCTGATTTGCCGATGTATATACGCATGCCCGACACCTTCCCAAATGCCTCCAATATGTCCCTACTTGCCCTGATAGATTTTAGGGGACTGGTCAAGGCGAGTAGCATGTCATCTGCGAATGCGGTGACTTTATGCTGTTTTCCTCTAAAGGGGATGACTTGGATGTCATCTGACTGCCGTATTGCCTGCAAAAGGGGTTCTAGATAAATTGCGTAAAGCAACAGGTAGAGCTGGCATCCTTGTTTCATTCCCCTGCCTAGTTTGAATGGGTGTTACATGGCCCCGTTCATCGTCACCAGTGTCAGTGGTTCCTGGTAATTGGTTTGCACCATTTTTAAGAAGTTGCCGCCCAGACCCATCCTCCCCATGACCCGAAACAGAAAGGACCACTCCATGCGGTCAACCGCTTACGTCCGGTGAAAGCAGGACTGCGGGAGTGTTAGTTCTCTGTGCTTTTTCCAACAGGTGGGAGACTCTCCTTATATGGTCTGCCGTTTGCCTGCCTCCTATAAAGCCTGTCTTCTCCTGGTGGATCAGACCTGGGAGTAGCCCCTTCAGTCTGTTTGCCAGGACTTTAGTATGGATTTTTGCATCCACATCGATTAATTAGATTGGTCTATATGACATATGTTTCATGAGGTCCTTATGGGGTATCAGAATTAGTCATTTTGGCGTCTTCCATGGAGGGGGCTATTTGGCCCGTGTCTTTGAACTTGTTGTGGAGGTGCGTTAGGTCAGAACTAAGATTGTTGCGAAAGTTTTATAAAATGCTGCTGTGTAGCCGCCTGGGCCCGGGGCCTTGCCCATGGGTAGACCAGCGATAACCCTCCTCACCTCTTCCTCCGTGATCTCTTGATCTAAGGCCTCCTGGGATTTCCTACTTATTTTATGTAGGCTGGCTCTAGGAATTCCTCCTGCAGCTGGGGCTGGGAGTTCTGTGATGTGTAAAACGTCTCATACAATTAATCTTTGATGCGTTAGATGCGTTCCCTGGTGTCTGCCTTTAGTGCTGCGATCACGTTTTTTGGCCGCCGCTCCCCTCAGAAGGCCACCAAAAGGGCATCCGCCTTATTCGCTTCCGCGTAACATTTTTGTCTGACAAAGAGCAGTGCCCTTTCTGCACTCTTTGTTCGTAGGACCCCCAGTTGACCAATTGCCCGCCTGTAATCGCTCAGGGAGGAGCTGTTGGGTGTCTCCTTCACCTTTTTCCTTGCAGTTTCTACCTCTGCCTCTAGTTGTATCTCCAACTCTCCCAGTTGCCTCTACCTCTGCGCTTTGGCCGCTATGAGCTCACCTCTCATTGTGGTTTTAAATGCATCCCATCTGGTATTGTCCCTTGTGTACCCCCTTTTGTTTATCTCGAGAAATTCCCCCATTTTCCCTTCCATTTCCCCTCTAATTACTGGGTCTCTCAAAGTGTCCCCAGATATTTCTCCCCCCTTCTTTTATCCCCCAATTCCAGTTGCATAGAGATGGTTTTATGGTCCACCATTCAGATTGGGCCCTCTTTTACCTCCCGATCCTTCCCAGGAGGGCTGCAGTCACCCATACGTAATCTATCCTAGATTGCATGCCATGCACACTCGAGAGAAATGTGTAGCCTTCTTCATCGCCCTTATTTTCTCGTCAGACATCTCTTAGGCCCATCCATGCCATTTTTTCCAATAGGTCTGCCTAGCTACCCCTCAACCTCCTACCCCCCCGCCCCTCCAACCTATCCCAGGCTATCTTAAAATCTCCTATCAGAACCACCTGGCCCCTCACACTTTCTTCCAATAGCCCCAAGAATCGCCTCAGGAATGTTTCTTGGCCGTGCTGGGTGCAGAGTTGACCGCTATTGTTTGTGTTCCCTACATGTTCCCCTCACTAGAATATCTACCTTCCTTATGTCATATGATTTCGGCTTACCTAAAGTCCACTGTGTTCCTGATGGCTAATGCCACCCCCCCCTGTCTTGGACACCCCTGACGCTTTAAAAATGGAGGTCAAATCCACGCAGCCTTAATCGTGCCTGATCTTTGAGAAAGAGGTGCGTCTCTTCTAGTCCAGAATGTCTGGTCCCTAATTCCTCATGAACCTCTCCAACTTTTTCCATTTTAAGGGGGAACCACTCGAAAAGGAGACCAAAGGGGAAGGTCTACTTACTTGTATCGGATCCCCCGTTCCTCGAGTATTGTAAGAATTGGGCTCATTTGATGGCACTTCACTAGGGTGTTGTTGGCTAGATCCTGGTACAGTTCAATTTGTTACCCTTTGTATTATACTGGCTTTCACTGTCTAGTGGCCTTTAGGACTCCTTCCTTTTGCCCATACCTCATGAAAGCAGCGAGTACATCCCTAGGTCTTGCGTTTGCACTCTTATCGATATGTCCCACTCTGGACCCTGTCCAGTTCCACTGTGCCTGGGGTCGCTTCTCCTAGTAGTTAGGCGAAGAGGTCCCGTAAATCCCCTTTCAGCTCTCTGTCACCGTTTCCGATCGTAGTTTCAGCCCAATGTTGACTCTCCTGGATCCGTTTTCCATGTCCTCCATCCTAAGTTCCAGGTTCCTTGTTGCTTTATCCAGTCTTTCAATCGCCTCACTGTTTGCCATCGTTTCTCTGTCTATTTCCTGCAGGCCCTTTTCCAGGTGGTCCGTCCTCTCTCCCAGCTGCTCCACCTCCTGTTTCATCACAGCCGTGGCCAGATTAATATCTGATCTTATCAGCTGGATTTGATCCTGGAATGTCTTTGCCAGGTTAGTCTGCAGGGCAAGCATTTCTCCATGAAGGTACTGGCGCGACATTGGAGCGGTTGGGTCTGCATCCTCTGGGGAGTTCATTTGGGCTTTGTTAGCTTCTCTCGGCTACCACATTGTTGGCAGTGTTCCAGGGGTATACCCCTGTGCCTGCCCACCTTTGTTCAGCCTGCTTTTGTTTTTGGTTGCCATGGCTGGGCCGCCTCAGTGCTGTGTGTATTGCTGCTCTGTGGGACGCCCGTAGTGGGGCTGGGGGCCTCCACTTCTCCCTGCTTCTTTCGAGCCGGACTTGAAGCAGTTATGTATATTATGTTTCCCCGTTCTCAAGTAGGGGTCTCCCCTTGACTTGTGCCTTTATTTCACCCTTTCCCTTCCCTCCTAGGGGCGATCTCGTCTCTAGGCCCATGTATGGGCCGGGCTGCCTTTTCCTGTCTTTCCGGCTCTCCCTCCTCAGGTAGCTTTCCCTTCTCGGCTCTCCGCCCTCTTCCTTTCTCTTGGTAGTCGTCCTGAGGGCCTGCTTCTTCCTAAGGGGTCCGTCACCCCTCAGCAGCCTCCTGTGCATGCTAGGAGAGCTTGCGCTCCTCCCTCTGCATCTTTTCTCACCCCCATGGCCCGGTTCCCCTTCACAGCTCCTCTGTGTTGTGGACCCTCTCTGCTCTGGTTTGGGGTGTCTGACCCTGTGGGGGTCCAGATGGGCCGAGCCAGTGCCTTTATTGATGCCTTTTGTGAGGCATCATAGGTCCCCAAATGGTGTGTCGCTCCTCCGCTATGCCCTCAGTTAACAGAGCCCTGTGTTGCACTCGTTTGGTGGGTGGGATCCCCAGTGCTCCCCCCTCCAGCAGTTCCTATATCCCTCTTGCATGGGCCTTGGCGTGATCTCCAGGTCCGTCTTCCCCCAGAAGTCTCTCACCACCTGGGGGGGGGGTCCTCCTCCTCCCCCCACCCCTCGGTGTGGTTCTCAGTACCAGCAGGGATTCACAATCCCTGCTCCTGTCTTGTGGAACCTCCCGCAGGTGTTCTGGTTGCCCTCTGCTCTGCATGGGATGCTCCTCTTCGCTGTTGCCAGCCTTATCTTGGGGGCCACAGCCTTTGACAGGTCGCGCTCTGCGGCAGATTGCCTTTGGTCTGCTTCTCCACACCTGCCTGGACACCTTAATACGGTGCCCGTGTTGCAGCCCTTTCCTTTTCTCACTTGATTGGGCCGCCTCCTTTCACTCACAGCACCGCCACTCTCTTTTCCCAGCCCCCGCAGCACGTGTCTCAGCACCCGTTCGTTCCAGGTCGAAGGCTAGCCTCACTTCTTCCCCCGCCGTCTCCAATTGGTGCCCTCCACATTTTCTGTGCACTCTCCCACCTCAGAGGGGGTGTCCGCTCCCAGCCTGGCGCTTCTCTCTGCAGGCCACCCCGTCCCCTGGGCTTCTTTGGGCTGCTTCTCTCACAGTGCGGGGTAGCCTGCCAGTGGGGCACCTCCCATCTCCGCTCCAATCTCGCAGTCTCTGTGACCCCATTGGGGTGTTGTTTCTGTCCTGCCCATATCTCTTACTTTCCCCCGGGCCTCCGCCGTTCTTCTTAGCTGCGGACCCAGCTTGCCACACTGCTTCCCGCCTTCCCGCATCTCGGGCCAGTCCTGCTCCTTCTCCCACCACAACCGGAGTGTGCACTCTCCCTTTGGCCTCTTGCTCTGCTCCGCAGCTCATGTGCAGCTCTCACAGGGTGATGGGTCCGCTTACAACTGCTGAGGGGCTCGGGAGCGCCGTCGACACGGCCATCTTGAAGCACCTGTTTTTACTTTTATAATGTCCCTTTTCTATATTTTCTTTCACATCCTTTATAACTGTAAGCATGCACAAATCTAAATATTCAGATCTATCAGGGTAGTGGTTGTGAAGCATATTTCTCTGAGAATTCCTCACTGCCTGGGTTATGAAGAGATGGCATTTCTATTTGATAAAAGGTTTTAGTTACGTCTGCTTTCTGGGTAGTCAAGACTGATCCACTTAATATCTACTGTGACAAATCCATAGATGCAGTCACTTCTCCCCGAGCGGGAGTCCCTTCCCATGAGGCCAGGGAGGTGAGGCCACTACTCGATAGTCCCACTGGGGGTGGTGCACATAGGGAGAATCTTGTGGCTGGAGACCACTGTAGAGGAGGTCCCGAATAAAGCCTGCACTCCTGTCGCCCATTTTGAAGTACCAGGAACGTTCACACCAAGATATGTGACTTATGATAAGCAAATAAATCAGCAGAGAGCCGCAGTAGGGCTCTGCTCAGTACCTATCAGAAGAGCAACACCTATTGAAGTGCCGATACCCAGACAACCATGGACAGTAAGGTATCCATTAAGAAAACCTACCAGCAAATGAGACAAAAATGAAAATCGCCTAAGTACAGTCCCGGAAGAAACTAAAAAAAGTCTTAATGGAAGACGAATGGTGGCGTCACAGGGACCCAGACAGGCATAAAGATAGAAGAAATAAAAGCCCAAGAATGACACAGAGACAAAACGCCATGAATGAGCCTAAAAGGGAGAACAATGTTGAAATACCAAGATGCTTAAGCTGTAAACAGGATGAAAATATTCAACCAGCTACCTGTATATGCTTGGAACCGCAAGAAATCTAAAGAAACAATGCAGCTTGCAACGCTAAGTAGAAAATAGTGCGCAAGCGCCATTATACATAATCTACCTCAAAATGAATCGCAGTATTATAAGTGCAATTCCACTTGGCACGAAAAGCATAATCAACCCAGGTTACTAAAGGCCACATGAGCAGTCATTCATATTCTACCAAACGAGAAGAGACAGCTGAATCAAAACTCGGCAGATGCAACTCATGCCAGGAGAGCCAAGCTCATACTAATAGAAGTAATGAACAGTAGCTACATATAATTGAAACTTAACAGAATATCCTGTCTCTGAAAGGTTGAGATAAGGAGATGTAGGCAGGGTATACCGTTGTTTTGCCGCAGGATTTTTCATCGCCTTTTTTGGGGGGGGGGGGGGGGGGGGGGGGGGAGTTTAAAAATTAAATAAATTATTGTGGGTGTAAGGGAATAAAAAAAAAAAAAACAGCGATGAAAAATCCTGCGATGAAAAATCCTGCGGCGAAATAAAGTAGAGCCGTAGGCAGATGGCTGAGCTAAATAAGAATCAAATACACAAATGGAGAGAAACAAGACAAATTTATGGTGTGGGTATCAGGTGACCAGCCGAGCGAGAAGGAGCACGGGTAAACACCTACGCTTGGCATCGGCACAGGAAGAGATATCAGAACTTTTCAAGACAGAAGATGCAGTTTCGAGGCCAATCATAGTAAAATAATTGACACATAGTTGCTGAAGCGATGATTGATTGTAAGCAAAGTGGAAATGTAGGCGTGGGGTTTATGCCAACCCAATCACAATGGACCAAATAATCTAGGGTCCTATTTTTAGCAGAACCAATGGGACGTCGTACTTTTAGTGACCTCTACAGTAGTCATTTTTGAGGAAGGGCTTAGACGCCCACCTGACAAGTGTTTACCCAATCCCCTCACTCCGTTACTATATACAGCTATAGTACCTATATTAAAGTTACCTTTTCCTAACTAATAGAATTGCATATTAACTTTTGAGTGTTATACATCAATTATGACAAGTTTTCAGTATACATGCTATGATTTTGATGAAGTACATTGGAGTTGAAGCGAGAAGGACTATCGCATCACTGCCGATTTCCATGACTCGCTGTTTTTTGTACTTGTCCTTAAAATTGACCCCCTTTGCCAAACCATTGAGTTGTCCTTATTGATTGGTGTTGGAGTAATAAATCTGCACCCCCCATCCGTCTCAAGGGTGCAGCTATCTCATCTTAAAGTACTTCGGAGCAAACCTCAGCTCTATGGGCTGTCCAGGGGTCTCTGGAGTACACCACCCCCCCCTTTGGGAACAGGGACCGACATCTAGGGAGAACCCGCTATGACCCCACTCCCAATTACCCATCCCCAACCTACACCTGTGGTACACCCCCAATGCCATACTCAACCACCCCATGTACCTGTATAGGAGCAGTGACATAACATCCACAGATATGAAGAAGAGTAGGGACTACCTAAGCATGACTCACTTGACATGTACCGAGAGAAGGAGGTGCGGAACAATGAAGAGCCATGATGAGAAATTGAATGAGCATTTTAGCTAGAGGTTAGTGCGCTTCAGAATAAAGAAGAAGGACTTACTCATGAGTCAGACCCTCCCAGGAGGAACCACGATCGTGGAGGCCATCAAGCCTGGAAGAGAAAAGAGCCTGCTGACAGGGACAAGAGGAAAGAAGCAAAGGCATCCCTATCCGATCTGCTGTGGACAGATCGGCTGGAAAGCTGGAGAAGCAGAGGTCCATGCAAGTGAGACAACCAAATTGTGCGGTCGAATCAAGGACGCACAGCCCACAAGGATCCAAATGCTGCGGATCCGCCACACCAGACGCGAGAGTGGAAGAGGCAACACGAGACCTGAAACAAAAGCAGGAATCACCCGAGACCGGCCGAAGAACACCAGCAGAGACCAAAAAAGGTGCATTGGCTGCCGGTACAGTTGATGGGGGGTGGGGCACAGAGACAGAACGAAAGACGTTGGTCTGGCACCTGCACCCACAACAAAACATCCATATTAGGAATCTTATTTGTGGCTGTACCTGGCAGGAGAGTGAACCAGGTGTGCCAAAGCCAACTGATGAGAGAAGCAAGTCACCCCCCCCCAGTGAGTTATGAACAGTGGTACAGAAAGCAGAAGAAAGGCCATGGGAATGGAGGCATTTCCCCTTGGTGTTGTGAAACCCTGAAACCAAGATACCCAGAGGAGAAAAACATTCTCCTGTTAACCAAGAACAACAAAGGGAAAGGAGTCATTCCCCCTGGTTGTGTGAAACCTGAAACTCAGGATATCAGGAGAAGGGAGCAATTCTCCTGATAACCAGAGTTAAAAACATCCAGTTACTACGTGTTAGAAGAGAGTGTCTGCCAAAGAAATTTTAAATTGGGGACGGGAGCCATTTCCCTAAGAAGTCAAAGCCTGATAGTGAACTTGTATCCCCAGTCCAGAACAAGGGAATCATTCTTCTGGACCAAGTAGAACTACCGTATCTTTAGTTTAGCTTTACGTGTGGGGACAGAAGTAGACTTGACACTATACCACCTGTGTGACCGTCTCTTCCTTCTGCACACTTGCACTACACTTTTAACATGTGTGTTCCTGTCTGCTGCTAATAATGTCCCATATTCAAGGCACCCGACCCCCTTGACTCCAATCCAGTCAGTGATGGCCACTTTATTCTGCTCCCATTTACGGAGCACCTGCAAATTTAATCCTCTTTCGCTTACTAACCCGCTTCTCTCAGCTGAAATGGGGCAGTCCTTTCACTAGGTCCACCCTCATTTACTGCCGGGATGCAAAAGCTACACTAAGCTTTGGCGTGCTCGGCCCTGCACTTAGATTTCAGGTTAGTAAAGTTGCATCCCTCACCTCTTACACTCGTATCGGAGTACTCCACTTTGGACTCTCTTATCCTTGCCACATGCTCTGCTGGCCGACGCTGTGGGCGCACATACAGATTGTTATGTGTGCTGTTGCTTGCACGCAATCTTTCTTTTCCTCCTCCTGTCCCTAACTAACGGGGACTCCTCGCGTACTGAGACGCGAAGGACACCTAACCAGCCCCAGCATGCCGCATACCTGCCTGCATCTGCTCAAATCACTATGGATGAGCAGATATAACTCACAACAGCAATCTGAGGTAGGCTTTGGTACTTCACTCAATAGCCCTATGAATCTCATTGTGGTTTTTACTTGTACTCATTAGTTTTGCCTGCCTTGGAACGAGTGCTTGTTCAGAACCATCCGTGTTAACTCTGTTTCCTTTTTCATTTCTACAGACTGGGAACACGGTCCGGCTCTGGCTGACACTTTATCCCCTGTGCACTTGCCTACGCAGCCTCTTGCTTTTCGTTTCCTCCATTGCACATTTCTAAGATCACTGTCCTTAATGTGGTCAGGAGGTTTCCCCCTCCCTTCCGGAATTGGGTAACCCCCAAATTCTTTCTCCTTCCCATCACTTCCATCCTCCTGAATTTCTTGGTGTTCCAGGGGTTTTTAGCGAACCCTCACTGACATTTGTCCCAATAGGTCCCTTCATTCTCAAATTTCCAGACTCCTCCTCAGCCCATTTCCACCTGCTCAGTAATTAACCTACTCCCTGCCGGGCCTGCTATTTAATCTGTTTCACTTAATTTAGGCAAAGTCGTTAACAGTTCCAGCATAGTTGACTTAATCAAATTCACAAGTATTATTTGCCCCAATTCCCTCTATCAACAACTCTTTTGTCGCCTTATCCCGTGAGTTATCTTTAGGGCCTATTACAACACCTTGGTGTACCTCCTTTGTAGAATGTCTATCTTGCAAAGAGTACACATCCCCTACCTTCTCCTAAACTTTGACATTGTCCCTGCTATTCCCCGTTTGCACAAGACTCTCCTGGGGCTTTTGCACAACTAAAGGGATAGAAATTTTGTAGCACCTAATGTTGGACCTTGAAATGCTTTAGGATCTGGGTTTTTTGTTGTTTTTTCTACCAGAGGGTAAAAGACTGAACAATGGGACTGTTTAAGCTCTTTAATTTCCTTTATAGAGTTTCCATCTATTCGGTTGATAGAGTATCTTACTACCACAGTCCTCAATCCCCGTGTTTCCCGATTGGAAATCTTTATTTGCAATACATTTTTTTCTTTAGTATTTTTTGTTTATTATTGTTTTTCATTCCCCCCCCCCCCCCTCTATCGAGGTAGAGGAATCGGAAGAGTTCTCAAGTACCTGCAAAGCTTTGCGACTCTTCATCCAACTGTGCAAGATCAGATATTACATCCTCATTTGATGGCTTAGAGTTATCTTCTTTGCACAGTTTGAGAGTATTTTGATTCTGGGGGGGAGGGGGGGGGCGGGTTTCCAGAATGTTTAATACCTCCCTTCTGCTGATTTTTCTTAAGAGTCATTCTTTTCCTTGTTCTAGGTGCACCTATTTTTGCCTTCTAGATAAGAAAAAATTTCGACATCATGGTTTATTCCTTCCTCGCCCGATTCTGCTTGTTTCTGATTTATTAAATTCGTTAAGGGAGCGGGGCTGTCTGGGGAGTTATTCATTGATGCCCCCTCCCTCTCTCAATAGACTGATGAGGAAGAGATATTAGACCCAATTTCGACAACGCACTTTTCAAGTTTCCTGATATACCCTCGATATGTTGCAATAATTTCGAGAGATCAGTATTACCTCCTTTCCTAATGATATACTAGCTACTTGTGCATAAGAAGCGTTCCGTCAGATGGAAGCAGCAACCTGAACTTGCCGGGCACTTCCACAACTACCAGCTGTGATGCTTTTTTTTTTAAAGTTGGAGTGGGGGTGACCGCTTAGTATATAAGCGGCCTGGTCACCAATGCATGGGGCGTTACATTTTGCCCACCCTAGGGTAAGATGGTCCGAATAATCTGCCCTATGGAAGGGACACACTATTTTTTTAAATCCTTATTTGGCAAATGATTGTGCTTTTACCTGGGGGATGGGCAGTGTTTTCTATTTTGTGGTATGGGTGGCGAGGATGCAGGCTGCTATATGTGACAAAAATGAGCTTTTGGGACCCTTCTCAGTTGTCCAGGGAAAGGCAGATACTTCCTGATCTCGACCTTGAGGGCGGCGTTTTGCTGGAGGATCACATGAGGGGGGGGTTTATGGAGCAGGTGAGGAGCAATGGGAAACCCCTTTGTTCAATTTCCCCTGAGATCCCATCCTTCTAAAGCTTATTGCAAAATAGAAGAAGCTATAAAAACAGATTTTTGCATTAGGGACTTCAAGTTCCATAATCCCCGAAGTAGTGGTACGAAGAAGAACAAAACTGCAGAGTCCAATTTGTTGATGGGGATGACCCACACCTGAAGGAGACGGAGAGGCTTAAAAGGCCCCCCTCAGGTGCAGGCCATTAGTGAGAAGGAGCAGAGCAGTAGTCATAGGTGGAGGAGTTGTGAGCTCTCCACATTACAGCAGAGACATGAGCAGGAAGAAGTTGTTGGGACCACTGCCAAGTGGGGAGCAGTAGCCAGTCCTGAGAGTGTCCTTGCCTCCAGAAGCCTTAATTGCTGAGGTCACGCAGCGTGAGGCATCTGAGAGGGAAGCTTGCCCCCTGAAGACCTGTTTTGCTGAGGCTGGGCTGCAAGAAGCGAATGTTTGGAAAGCTTTCATCCCCACAAGGCTATCTGCAGTGGCAGGAGAGCACCGGGAAAGCCTTTGGAGCAAAGGAAGCTCTGTGTCCAAGTGGTACGAGCGGCGGCACACTGAAACCAGCAGACGGCTGGATCGCAGGGAGCAGCTGAGGCGAAGAAACTGAGCAGCAGAGGAAACGGGCGAGCACGGCATACCGAGGGAGTTCACTGAGTAATTGTGACATTGCAACGCTCTGTGAACGCTCCCGTGCTTGATGCAGGTACTTTAATATTGAAACACAATCCTCTAGGTGTGAAAATAAGAAAGAAGGCAGTTTTGAAAAACAACCGAGCAGAAAACCTGGAAAACATTATTATATAAAACCAAATGACTGACCTTAATGCATGCACGTTATTTTAATACCCAGCAAAAAGATGGGGTCATACTTCTAGATGTTGATGCAAACAACCATTACCCAAGCCAAAATAAAATAAAAGCAAGTCAATTTTAAACCAACAAATATTGCCAAAGTAAGGAGGGGGCAAATGAAAGTCCCAAAGTTTGTAATGCTTATTGCCCATGGTTGAAGAATTATAAAACAAAAGCTAGTATAAACACACACGCCAAAGCCAAAGAAGAAGCAGAATAAAAAATCCTTGTGAGTGTTGGGTAAATGAAGAAGTGTGGAGACAAGTGGCAAGAAGGCTATAAGCTATTCAGAAGGAGAGGAGCATAACTTGCAGGGGTATTGGAAATCACAATGTGAATCTTGCTTAAAATCTGATGTTGTAAAGTAAGAAGCACAGTGACGTTGAAAGCTGATCTTAACCAAGCAATTGTTTGAAACTGACTGATCTGACAGGATGTATACCAGATCATATGTTGTGATAACACTTCATACTGTTCGGGTAGGGAGTTTACCCAAACAGCGGACTTTGAAGTAGTAGGCCTGGCATGGGAGTAAACCGGGTGGAAGTTTATGTAGTGGCGTTGACAAAGTATCTGGACAAACCTTTGTTGCTAAATCAACAACTGCTGCAGAAGTGTTTTATATCCTCAGAACTATTATATTGTTGCAGAAGCATCCTGACAAAGGAAATGTATGTTAATACTGATGAACTAAGGAAAAATTCTTAGTTTATACAAAGATCATTGTTTTGAGTCTTACAATTCCAAGTGGCTGAACAATTCTAGTGTGTTGGAACATTTTACTACCAAGTTGTAGTCAAAGAACTGTGCTGGAACTTTATTATAAAACAGGATGTCCTTATTCTTTTTGGAACATAACCCTATTTTAATCTGGGGCGGGGGGGGAAGTAATTTCACCCAGGTTATAAGGATAGACTGTTCTCATTGTAAATTTACTCTTATATTGTGTTGCCTTTGAAGTGCCATGCATTACGTTGTTGAGTTACTGCATGCGCAAGTGTGAGATAGAAACATTTTGTTAGGGTTTCCATTAGTTTATTTTAGGCAGGGAAATCCTTGTCGGGGTAGGTATAGGGAGGCCTTTGTCCAACCCTTTAGAGTTAATAAAATGACATCTTTTGAAAAACCTTCACAAAGTGGTCAGCCTCACATTTCTGACCCCTCGCATGTATAAGCAGCCCTCTCCCTCCCCCTGTCCCAAAGGGATGAGGGCAATGCATATTTCCCTCCCTGGGAGGCAGATGGCCAGTATAATGTGCCCATCTGCTCGTAGGAAAGGGCATCCTTTTTTTAATAATTTGCAAATGTAACGATTTCACCTGGGGCACACTAGACCACCATGAACGTTTTTTGTGAAAGGGGGGTGGCCCTCTTCCACTCCTGCCCAACATGATTGGGGGCATGTCATGTTGCTCTCCCTGGGGGCAGATTTATAATCTTTCCATAGGAATGGGCAATTGTATATTTTTTTTTGTGCCGACTGTAAAAGGTATTGCATTGGGGCGGGTGCCACTAAAGCTCCAGAGTTGTCATACAAATAATATTTACAGTTACAGCTGTGGCAGTGTAGTAGTTGCAGCTGAAGCTTTGGCTGCCTTATGTTAGTAGCATAAAATGTGCCACTATCCTTATTATACATTATAAAGGGAGGTGCTGATTGTCAGTGAGGTGGGTGGGACTGTGACGGATTGTCAGTGGTGGTGCTGATGATGTGCATGCCCTGAATAGGGGATGCTCGACACTTAGCATAAAAACAAACTGCATTTTGGGAACTGTAAGGAAGGCATGGTATCACAAGTATGACACTGACACAAGAGGTACAAGTTTCAAAAACAATTTTCAGGTTTTGGAAAAACTCCTACTTTGCCATACAGCTATGATGGGGTAGTCTCTACCATCAAATAATAAAGACAACATAGTCCTAGTATGTGTAAAGGGGGATATGTATGCAAAAGAAAATCTGTGTTTATAACTAAACGATCAAAGTGACTGAGTCAGCGCTCCTCCCTACATTGGACAGCGCGAAGTAAGGTGGCCCCATTAGACAGGATGACGTACTCTGGTTCAGGTTCTCAAAACAAAAAGGCAGATCAAAACTTGGATCGAGGCCCGTCTGGCCTTCCACGTTAGTCACTTATTCCAGTGTTCCAAAAGTTCTTGCACAGTTGAACAAAAAGTTTTGATCTACAAGCACAGCGATTGGAACAACCCATGGACTCTGATAGTAAAATCTTCGCTTTAATGCTGCTTAAACATCTAGAAGCTTGGTCTGTTGAAACGGGTAGGTTAAAAAAAAAAAAACATTTTACAAAAAAGGCAGATGGGCATCCGCTAAAAACATAGTACGAACCATAGCGGCCTATTATTAAAATATGTCAAAAGCTTAGTTTTGAAGTGGTATGCCAAGGCCTCTTATGTCGTTAGTTTCAATCTGAGCTCAACATTTAACTCAGTGAACAGGGGTCTCTTAAGGAAGAAGTTGGCAGGGTGGAACATACTGATGGGCCTTAGACTCATTATTGCCCTCCACGATCAGTCCAAAATTAGGATCAGACTAAACAGGAGGGTGGGGGGGCGGGCAGGGGAAACATATCCTCACTTATTAATACCATTTCTGGAGTCAGACTGTGGTGTATGTTGGCACCCTGCCCATTTCATTTATACACTTCAGATGCGAGGGATAGTCTTGAGAAGGGCGTTTTTGCATCTCCTAGTTTGAATAACCAGCGGTTGACTTGGGTGTTCTATGCAAACAATTTCCTCTTGTTCAACCCTACCCCTCGCGGTCTGCAGAAATTGATTGATGCTTTTGCCAATTACACCAAGGCAAATGATTTTTCGATCAATTGCACCAAGACTAAGGATTTTACTTTTTTAAATTATTTTTTTAAAGGAAGCACTCTGACCAACAATGGCGGGTGGAGGGCCATAAATTGGAAGTCGCGGATTCTCCGATTTATCTGGGGTTCCGTTTCAAGCCTAAACCCACAAAATAACTGCTTGTGGGAAATGTTATCAATAAGACCTTGGCCCTTGGCTCTCAATTGAAAGAAATTGATGGGAAGTATGGATTTTTTTTTTTCAGTGCTTCAGACACTCAAATTCTAGCTTGGGAAAATAGTGCCTACGCTTCTCTACGGAATTGAAATACAGGATATTGCTGTGTTAGATGTTCTCCATAAGCTTGAGGCCTGCTTATGGAGGAAACTGTTTCAAAACTTAAAGTCTCTACCAGGGGTTATACTAAGATATGACCATGGTATACAGTCAGTTAGATCAAAAGGAATATGGAGTTTTATTAATCGGTATTATAAGATTCTTACTGCAGATGATCTCAGGCTCTATGGCGATGTTTGGTCTTCTTTGTCTCTACACCCTGTAATAGGCCGATTTATGTTTCAGAAAGAATGCGAAGATTATCATTGATGGGCTCCTCTTGTGAAGAATTAAGACTGCAGCACACTCAACACCGGCTGAAACTTTGGGATTGGGCCCAAACGGTTGATTTCTTACATTCATGTCCATCTCTCTCTCCCATTTCAGTGCCAATCATAAGATGCCTGTTGTTGTGGCACCCTTTCTATTTATCCATCAATGTCTGCGAGAAATTAATTCTGCAGATTTAGATGGAATCTTTTGCATGCCAGGGAGATTGAGATATAAAATGATCAAAACAGGGGTTTTGATTGAAACAGCAAGACATTTATTAATGGAATGTCCTTTTCTGAATGCAAGGCATAAAATAGGCTGTGTCGCATAGCAAATGGCTATGCATTCTGTTGGTTTGCTAATTAAACTGACACTTGTGTAGCAAAGTTAGATATTTGAGTTACCCTGTTCAATGAAAGCACTTCTCACCCTGAATTTCTCTGACTCGCAAGGCGCTTGCCACCCTCTTAGTGGTTCACTGCAAGTTCAAAGGGGCTAATGGAGAGAGAGTGCAATAGTAATCATCTCTTTCACCCTTACGTGCCAAACGCCTGTTTGGGAGTGCTAGACAAGATTTCTTTTTCAAGCAATTGAAAACTAGATGTAATCTGGATGATGCTTTTATTAAGCTAACTATATCCGCTTTGGCAAATATATATTATCTTTGACAAATACCAGTATGTGTAACTTTATTAAAAACAGTCATGCATTTCCATTACTAACAATTAAGTTGTTGCATAATGCAGAACAGTATTGCTTCTGTGAAACACTGCATGGTCTCCATGGTTTAGAGTAAAGTTTAGGTTAGTGTATTTAAATCTTGTATCAGCTAGATTTTTGTTGTTGGGGAAAATGCATCAAAATGTACGCGATTACAGGGCCAACTGTTTTTAATGGCAAATCTATTTCTGTGACCTGACCTGCTGGTTGCATTTATTTGTGCAACTGGTGCTCAGCGCATTATACCAGTTACCCTGAAAGCGAGATGGCAGCAAACTAAAATATTTCACCTAGTTTGGCCAGTTCTCTGCCTGCTACACCTACTACTCTGCTTGGACTTACATTCCTTCCTTTTACATAATTAATTCACAGGGCTAACTAGAGGTTTACACAAAAGAATGATCAATGGTTCCATCCAGACTGTACATCAACACATCTACTGCAATACCACTCTCTGTAGTTCGGCTCCAGAGCTCATTTTGCTCTATGTTTACGATTGCATTATATATTAGCACCTGTGGGAGAGAGCTGGCCAAACTGTTTTCAGAGCCTTTTTATCAAATCTATTTATTTGTGTCCATTCATGCAGCTAACATTTTACAGACACTCAGCCAGAGCTTGCAAAGTCCACTCACCCACTAGCACAGTCCTTTAGATATTATAAAGGGCAAGTACCATTTGCAGGGGATGTTTGAAAATGTTGTGACATTTAATTTTCTTGCAGTAAATGTCAAAGAATTTCACTGTGCAAAGTTGGCTTCTGGTTGGCAGCAGTGTGCCAAACCTAAAGTGGGTTTGTGGTGTCATGCAGCATTTTACAGAAAGCTCATTTACATTTGTTTTGTCACCCGTTGCTATGGGTCAAGTTAAGGTCGAATAGGTAAATTAAATGACCTAATTGGCAGGTCTAGTGGAATTTTAAAGAATTTGCAAGGCCTAATTTGTCTCACTTATATCTTACTTCAGCGGTACACAAAAGTTATGTATTAATGCTCATTCGTTGTTCTGGATCCAAATAACTTCTGGTAACATTAAAAATATTTGTTACGAACTGGGTCAAATAGTCGCCTGGTGGTGGGTCAAGATTTGGGGGGGGTCATGGCAATGGAAAAGATATGTGCCCTAAAAGCAGGGCAATACCTGAAATTTCTGGCAGTCTGGGACCCCTTCCAGGAATTTGTGAAGGACAGAAGCATTCCTCCACAAGCCATCACTCAAGAACGTGCACGTTGACGAAGTCTCGGAAAACGGATAGAGGATGGCCCACGGGCTAGGACTTGAACCTCCAAATGGGGAAAAAAACTATGTAACCAATTCATATCAAGTTGGAGATATTGGGTGGGGGAGTGATGTTGAGGGAAGGGAAAAGTTAGTTGTTGGGGAAGAAACGGATAAATATGGGAGTACTGGAACTATGAAAAGACCAGACAAAGGGTGATCAGTAATTGTACAAAAGTAACCGTAATTTATTGCAACATGTAGCTGCTCTCATTGATTAAAATAAAATTGTGAAAAAATATATATTTAGTACAACATTGAAATGGGTGTGTTTGCTAATCAAGAAAAATGTTATTAGCAAACTCCGATAATCTTATGCCTTGAAATGCTGTTCGACAAATATTTCACTAGACAATTTGAATTCGGGGGTGGAATAGATATTTGAGTGGTCATGTACCTTCCGATATAATTGCGGTGGTTGGTTTCTTTCGAGCCATTGATCTGGGTTACGTTTGGAATATTATTAGTTTTTAAAATTTGCATCAATTTTCTTTTCTCACCCCCCCTCCACCCCAAGAGCAGTGAATGGTCTTTAGATTTGGGAATTGTATATGTGCTTCTTCTTGTGTGTGGTTTGTATTTTTATTCTTCTTCAATGTGTCTTTTTTGTTAAAAGCTGCAAGTCAGCTAAATAACAATACACATTTTTAAAAAAAATGCAAATGTTTGGCGAGAAGAAGACCGAGTTTGGGCAACACAAAAGATGCCCTTGAGCCCACTGAAAAGTTCTGTGCATTCATGCCAACATTATCTATTCCCTTTCGGAATACAGTAGTACAATGCTGGCGTCAACTTTGTGTTTTTGAACTGAGGATATCCAGGACTAAAACTCCCAGAATACAAAGTTAAAACCAGAACAGGACCAGCATCTCCAGAAGAGGATGGATAATGTTGGTATGCAGGTCTACATGGGTGTCTGTGGGGAGATAACAGTGTAAAGGCTTTGCGCAGCAGGGTGTGACATCACAGGAAGGTGTGAACTGTCCCAAACAACTGTGCAACGATCTCAAGTGGGCCTCCGTCAGATTGGAGATGTTCTGCAGGACTTAGTTTTTAAAATGGGTCATTCAGAGCTCAGGTTTTCCCTAACCATGTGTGAAAAGGCCATCCAGGCTTGTTATCTCTGGGAATTGTAGTTTTCCTTAATTCAAAACAGGAAGAATTAACGGCTCGGCGGCCTTCCGTGCACATCACAGGGAAACGTGATGACTCTGTCCATTCTGTTGTATTTTCAACCTTGCGCATCACCTTACATAAATAATATCCATGTAATCTGCAAACTCTTCAATCTTTGTAGTCCAGCAACTACACTGCCTTAACTGCGTGGCAGCACTCAGGTAGGTACCATCAGCGCTGGACAATGGGTCGGCTCTTGGCGGGTCCGAGATCTGGCATCAGATGTCTGGCCGTATCTCAGGATCCAGCCTGCCTCAGCACCGTCCTGGCTACAAGCCCCCAGATTCAAACACGCCTCAGGCTCAGTGATCAAATCTGCTCTTTGTGAGCCCACGCATATCAGATTACATTACCAAGCCCCTAGCTTCGGTAGGGGCACACACGTAAAGCTGAGGCATCAGTGAAATTTGCCAGCAGGGATTCTGGTATTTGTAGTCCCTCAGTGATGATGGGGTTTGGGGAGAGGAAATGTCACAATTTTACATGTTTTGCTTACCATATTTCTCCTTATGTTTATAAAATATGGCTTCAAAAGTACGCAAACCATGGTAAGGTACACACAAACAGAGCCGGCCTTAGGGCATGGCGGGCTATGTGGCCACCAGGGGTGCCCTGCCTTTAGGCCCCGCTACCTCAGGGGAGTCTTCCAAGGTCTCCCCAAAGCTGGCGTGGTCCAAGGCGCAGCAGGCGCCCTATTGAAATTAAATGTGCTTTGCTCTCGGGGGCAAAGTGCATTTAATAACAATAGGTGCCTACTGAAAAATGTGGCACTCCCCCCACCCCCTGCCGCATGACATGGGGTACCAATTTTTTGATTTGCTGCCCGAGCACTGCAGCTTCTAAGGCCTACCCTGCACACAACTATAGAAATCCTTAAATATATTTGTGTGCATAACTTACTATGGTTTGTGTACTTTGCAGGAAATCTTTTATAAAGCAAAGCATTGTTGAAACTTGAAAGCCAAACAGGGGGATGAGGAGGGGAGATGAGGAGTGCAAGTGAGCCGTGAATATTTGCCCAGGATATGTAAAGAGTTTACAATCCTGGAGACTAGAGCAGTCTTTGACGCCCCCCCCCCCGCCCCCCCATTTTGGCCCTGTGCTGCTTATCAGGGAACAAGGAAAGGATAGATGTGGGGTGGACAGTGTCGCTTTATTTTCAGAGGGCAGACACAGCACCCCTTGGGTGTTTTTGAGGCCGGCAATTTTGCTCAAGTGTTTGGCTACCAGGATTTCACCCAGGTTGCACGTTCCCAGTGTAGATGCTTGCCCACATGAATACATAAAATTGTCATCAAAGTATATGTCTCATATGTGGATATTTATTTTTCCTGGGAATATTGCTTTATAGATTGCTGGGTTTAAAATGAGAGCACCTCTTATACTTGCCGGCGTACTTGTATGAAAGCAGCATAACAGAAATTGCATCATTTTCAAAATATTGTTTTGAACATTTACTTTGAGTTCAAGCGCCAGCCAGCCACTTCTGGACGTCAACTCCTCGGAACTCAAACCCCTCCTCCCCCACCCCGGCCACGGGACTTGTTGGATTGCGCCCCCCCTCCCCCTTTTACATTTTCTCAATTTCCACCGAGTACTACCAAAGGTGGTCTGGCGCCTGTGCCAAGCCTGGCAACCCATTTCCTACTACTAATATCGATCCTTTGGACAGTCTCCCTTAAAGCCCTTCCCACCCTCACATTTTGCAGCTCCCCAAACTTTCGTCAAACCACCCTCGCATTCGTGCCCATCGCTTGAACAACTCGGCTTGACCTTAGTTTTTCGAACTACATAAATCATTGTACCTGTTGAGCAGCGACATGTATGCAGCACACGCCAAAACCAACAACTGCACTCCTCTGTATTAGCGATGGGAGGAGGGGCGGGTTATGCGTTAAACGGCACAACACAAGGGGCAGGACGAAGTTACGTTGCTTACGCAAGGACGCGACAGCGGGAAAGTCGCCAGTCGCCCTGCTCGGGAGAAGCGCGTTCGCGAAGAACCTGAGGAGAGCGTGTTGTAATCTGAAGCTGTAGTAGAGGTTGGAAGTTGAGAGTGAGGACGGAGAGTATCATAACTGTGCTGACGTACTTTATGTAAGGGAACAGCAAGAACTCGTTCTGCCTCAGTAGACGACAGTGTATGAAGAGCGCGCAGGCCACGCTTATACGGTAACGAAAGAGGCTTGACTTATTATTCAGCTTGGCCACTGCCAAACAGCTCAGGTTGACTATGCAGTTTAAACACAGGCGATCGGGCTGGGAGGGAGGAGGTGCGATGCCCAAGGGGCATGGCATAGCTAATAAGATAACGGGGTGGGAGGCGCTTCTGTATTTTTCCACATGAAGCTATCTGTTCCCGACTGAAAATGAGTCTAACGAAACCTGTGACTTCAGGTCGGTAGTTGCTGCCTTATGGGCCTCATTTTATTATAACAATAATTAGCATTTTATATCGCTACTAACAAGCGCTGCTTATTATTACCCACGGTGTGTGGTACTCGTTTATCGACTTCGGAAGGATGAGAGGCTGGTTTGGCCTCGTTGGGTTCGAACCACCTGCGTGGGCAGGCTCTGCACAGATGTCAAACCGAGCGTTCTACTTGCAGTGGTGTTTGATCGGCTTTCAATGGTAGTTTAATTGAGGGCCTCGTCAACATTGGTATGTTCTTGCTGTCCGGTCCCCTTATGCAATTTTCTTCAATTAATGTAATGCAAAACCGAAGTTTAAAAGCATGCAACTGCCTTTACGCCTTGCTGCTTTGCTTTCCGTTTTGGAAACGCATCTGAATGCTGGCCACCCTTTCATCAGGGTGGGCAGGTTTATGGAATCCTATGGAAGCAACGGCTAAGAACAGATGGATTCCATCCAGCACAAAAATAATTATACTGATGTAAAACAACGAGGCATTTGGAGGCAGAGGAAGAATGCGTAGCGGTGTTGTATGCTATCCTGCCTGCAGGCCCTTTTCTTGGCCCGGGCGAGGCGGGCGACCGCCCGGGGCGCAATGGCCCACACTGGTGACGGCTCGACTTGCCCTGGGGGCGCATTCGCCATGCGGCGAGCTCAATTGCCCTGGGCTGTGCGCGATTGCTCGAGTAGAGGCAGCAGGTGCTGGCGCTGCCTCTGATGTGCTCACGTTAGTTGCCGGGGTAGGCACCTAATGTGAGCACATCAGCTACTCGAGCAATCGCGCACAAACGACCCCCAAATGACATCCCCGGCCGTCAGCCTTCTTCATAAGCCTGGAAGTGTTTTTGTGCTGGGGAGTGGCATGCGGGTGACACGGATGGATGACAAGTGTGACAAGACAGGCAATACAGAATGACAATTGCAGGAATGAGGAGACTGACGACCAGGATGTGAGGTGGAAAAAACTTTGGCCACAAGCTTTATTTTAGTACCAGCCATGGTGCAAAGAAAAACCAGCCATAACATCACATAAGGATAACAATAGTATATTTTGGGGACAGAGGGAACAGGTGAGCGGGGGGCCCTAATCCCAATTAGGGGCCCGCTCGAGGCTGATCCCCGCCGCCATTCATATGAAAGCTTGTGACAATTGTTTGGCCACAGCGTGTGAGCTGTGACATGTTCATAATTGCTTGTCTTTGGAGCAGGTTCATCCTGCTTTCTCTTGTCCTTTCCAAGTGAGGTGGGTAGGTGTGCGCTTGTGTGCCTTTTACTGATGTCCAACCTGACCAGGTTTAGCACTTGCGCCCTCTCTTGCTCACAGGGTGATTTTCGCTGAAGTTATGGCTCTTGGTCCGTATTTCTTGATAGAACAAAACCCTGCGTTGTGAAGCCTTTCACTTGATCCTCCGCGGGATGTGTTCTTGGAGCCATTTTGATTTTTTGGTCATGTGTTTTGTACTTTTCCACGGATGGAGGCGTTTTAGCCTCTTGGTCCACTCTTTGGAGATGAATTTGGCACTTTCTCCACACATGAACCACTTGAGTTTTTGAAGCCCCCACGCTCCGTTTGCGGGCTAGTTGTTTCCTCTGGGGTGGGTTCTAGGAGCCTTACTAGGGTCTTCCCTGCTCCAGATCCACTTGTGCTACGAGACCCCTTCTGCGAATTAGGCTGCTTGTTTTACAGCCGGGGTGGGTTCAAAGAGCCTTACTGAGTTTTTTCCCTGCTCCCAATCCACTTGCATTGTGAGACCCCCTCAGCACTTAGCGCTGCTTGTTTTTACTGCCGGGATGGGTTCAACGAGCCTTACTGGTTTTTTTTCCCTGCTCCCGCTCCACTTGCATTGTGAGACCCCTCAGCGCTTAAAGCTGCTTGTTTTTACAGCCGGGGTGGGTTCAAAGAGCCTTACTGGGTTTTTACCCAGCTCCCGATCCACTTGCATTGTGAAACCCCCTCAGCGCTTAAAGCTGCTTGTTTTTACCGCCGGGGTGGGTTCAAAGAGCCTTACTAGGTTTTTACCCTGCTCCCGATCCACTTGCCTTGTGAGACCCCCTCAGCGCTTAGCGCTGCTTGTTTTTACAGCAGGGGTGGGTTCAAAGAGCCTTACTGGGTTTTTACCCAAGCTCCCGATCCACTTGCATTATGAAACCCCCTCAGCGCTTCAAGCTGCTTGTTTTTACCGCCGGGGTGGGTTCAAAAAGCCTTACTAGGTTTTTAACCTTGCTCCCGATCTACTTGCCTTGTGAGACCCCCTCAGCGCTTAGCGCTGCTTGTTTTTACAGCAGGGGTGGGTTCAAAGAGCCTTACTGGGTTTTTACCCAGCTCCCGATCCACTTGCATCATGAAACCCCCTCAGCGCTTGAAGTTGCTTGTTTTTACAGCCGGGGTGGGTTCAAAGAGCCTTACTAGGTTTTTACCTTGCTCCCGATCCACTTGCCTTGTGAGACCCCCCCAGCGCTTAGCGCTGCTTGTTTTTACAGCAGGGGTGGGTTCAAAGAGCCTTACTGGGTTTTTACCCAGCTCCCGATCCACTTGCATAATGAAACCCCCTCAGCGCTTGAAGCTGCTTGTTTTTACAGCCGGGGTGGGTTCAAAGAGCCTTACTGGGTTTTTACCCAGCTCCCGATCCACTTGCGTTGTGAGACCCCCTCAGCGCTTAAGGCTGCCTGTTTTTACAGCTGGAATGGGTTCAAAAGGAGAGCCTTACTAGAATGTTCCTTGCTCCCGAATCACTTGTGTTGTGAGACCCCTTCAGTGCTTGTGTTGTAC
Source organism: Ambystoma mexicanum (assembly GCF_040938575.1). Taxonomy (NCBI): domain Eukaryota; kingdom Metazoa; phylum Chordata; class Amphibia; order Caudata; family Ambystomatidae; genus Ambystoma; species Ambystoma mexicanum. Next base: position 1,293,631,023 of record NC_090932.1, read on the forward strand.
TATTTCGCTGCTGGGGTGGGTTCTAAGGGCTTAGCTGGGAACTTCCCCTGCCCACGATCCACTTGCGTACCCCAGTGCGCTTATCTTGCATAAACAAAATTGTGAGGGGGTGGGTTCCAGAGCCTTACTAGGAACTTACCCTGCTCCTGATCCACTTGTTGTGAGACCCCCCCCTTCTGCATGCATGGAGGTGGATACTTGAGGCTTACTAGTACATGTTTCTGCTCAAGTTCCTCTCTCCTTTTCAGTTTTGTTATACCCCTAGAGCTCCCACCTGTATTGATGTTCTCTAGTGGATTCTGAGCTCTTGGGTCTTCTATAACTGTATTTTCTTGGAATATTAACTAATAGACAAAAAGACCCCCGGTATTTTAAGAAGGCCCTTCTTGGAGTTGAATTTTTATGTTTATTTTTTGAAGTGAGGCGTTTTAGCCTCCCCTACTGCTATGATTGTGTTCCATTTTCTACCTGGCCCTCGCTATAGCTTTTCCTTACGGTTATTTGTAGGGTGGGAGGGATGGTTTTTTTAGACCTGCAGCCGTCCTGCTGCTGTTCGTGGCTGACGGGGAGGAAGCATGAGAAGGGCCACCTTGCCCCCACCAGATAAAGGCAAAATTCGGCCTGGGGGCAAGGCGGCCCCTTCTTTGAACTTCAAAAGGCCCCCGCTCAGCATCCGCAGGATGGGAAGGGGGGCCTTTGAAGTATGGAGGGCAAGGTGACAGGGGGCAGCGACTGCCGGTTGTCACCTGCCCCTCTCACCTCACCCTCCTGTCTTGGAGACGCGCTGTCTGGGTTCCCATTGTTAAGGGACCCAGCAGCCCGACCCCACCATGTGCATGCTAAGTGGGGCAGCGCCAAAAGGCACTGCCCCACCATACTTAGCACAAACTCCCCACCTCCCAGTTTACGGCCCCGGGCCTCCCATCCAGGTGGGCCCGGGTGTATTTCAATCCCCGCTGCGGCGCCAAGACCTCTGCTGCTAAATTTCATTAGCAGCAGGGGTCACTATGAGACTCGGCGCCACAGCGGGTGAAGTGAAGAAACAATAAGCCACGAGGAAGTTAACTCCTTTTAGTTAACTTCCCCGTGGCTTATCGGCAGCGCTGATCGCTGCTGCAAAGTTTTATGGGCTTGGCACCGCAGCCTATAGACTAGAAACTGCCCTGTACCCAGGCATAAAGAATCCCTTCCCCCTCCATTGTCCTCGTGTTTACAGGACACGATTTCTTAAGTGCTCAGAGACGGTTCTCGCTAACATGAAGATGTTTAGTGCGCTTTTTGTGGCCTGTTGTAGCATGTACAATGATTTGTAGTGGAGGCAAAATAGAAGGCGGAAAGCTAATTTCGCTGGTAAAAATCGAAAGCAACCAGGGCCTGAAATACTGTATGAAACTCACAAGATGTTGGCTTTTTGTCCGTTTTAGATTATACAGTTTGAAAAGACCATACTGGATGCATTTTGTTCCCCCAAGACAAGGGTGCATCCATTTCAAGCAGAATCTAAAAGTGAACGGAAAAAAATTAATAAATGCAGATTACCTCCGTGAGCATGGCAAAGAAAAAAAAAATTTACATTTTGAATAAGTAAAAGAAGGTGAACTTATCCACTAAAATGCAGTATTTGAATGATTTCACTTAAAATATGTATGTTGAATAACATGGTTGTTATTGACCCATGGGTAAAAACTAGCCCATAGTTTTCCATGTTGATGAATATAACCTTTAGTAATGCCCCTTAGTCAACAGTGTTGAAAGCCAATGCGCGACCTGGGATGACTGATGGTGCCCCCACACACATAGCATCAGGCTGCACCTGAATTCAAGTTCACTTTGTGCTACAAGCAGCCTGCCCAATTGATAATCCCCTAGTAAAGTGTGCAAAGAAAGGTTGAACACCCAATGCCTAAAACGTAAACACAAGCCAAAAACTGTTGGCTTTGCCAATGTTTTTTTTAACAGGACTTCGCTGATGGACACTCACAGTGCTTATACAACGATTGGCTGAAAGCAGACCTGGTTAAGACATTTTTACCACACCAGTAGTGGTTGCAGCTCAAATTAAGTCATTAACTCTCAGAAGACTGCTTTGAAAAAACACTGGCATGCACTTTGCTGCCATAGCATCTGGTAATTAGCTTGTTCACTTGGGGGAGTACAAGCGGATGCATTGTAAATCCACTATTCTTCCCTTATTTTGCCAAAAATTATCCTCGGTAACCACCCAGGTATTTTATGATTACATCAAAATGTGAGTAGTGATTAACTAGAGGTGCAACTCATGAGGGAGCCAATAACCAGAGGGTTGATGGGCCATATGAACCAAGGACCAGAGGAGTGATGGACCAGAAGAGCAACTCATGAGGGAACCAATGACCGGAGGGGTGATGGGTCATATGAACCAAGGACCAGAGGAGAGCGATCAACCAGGTTCCCCAAGACCAGAAGGGCGACTGAGCAGAAAAGAGTGACTCACAAGGGAGTCAAGGACCAGAGGGGTGACAGAAAAGCAGAGCAACTCACAAGGGCTTTGCTGCCAAGTGGGGGGCCCATGCCATGCATGACGCCATGAGTCTGTCCTGAATTTTCACTTTGCACGGAGGTCCTTCTAGGCCCATACTTATAATTGGAAGAACACAAATACCAGTCCTAGCAATTAACAGGAAATGCCTGGGCTGGCTCCTCAGTGTCACGAAGGACATGGAAATACCTGGCAGGCATGCAAGGGAGTCAAGGATCGGAGGAGAGCGACAAATCAAGGACCAGTTGCACGATGGACCAGAGAAACCAAGGGTCCAAAAAGCAAATGATGTGCTTTTATAAGTCACACATACAAGAAATTAAAATAGACACTAATTGCTAGAAAAATAAAATGCTATTTTAATAAAAAGTTCTTGAATCACAATGTAATAAAACCTGTTTCATGTGTATAACAGTGATTTATTGACGTTGGGTAGGAGGTTACTTAATTGCAGGGTATAGTTTAGGAGCGGCGCGCATGCCGAGCGTGCGGGGGGAGGGCGCAATTTAGTGTTTCGCCCTGGGCACCAAATGGACTAGAAACTGCCCTGCCTGCCTCCCATGCAGTGTTGCCAACTCCTCAGTGAAGAAAGTAGCTATTGGCTCCCCTAGAAGTCGCCAGAAGTAGCTAGATGACGTCACTGCCTAATTTACATAATTACCTCCTATTTCCACCTACGATTTATGGCTTTTACTGTGGCCCCCCTCCCCTTTTAACCATTTTGTTTAGGTCCATCCCCTTAACATACAGTTCCCCTAGAGCGTTTCTGGGGGTGGGCTGGCTACTTTAAGAACAATAAAATTGCTATGCTTGACAGTAAACACCTCCCTTTAAGTTCACAGTGTGTTTTTGCATTACTCCCGTTAGAAAACGGGCGAATGACCACACTTTTTTCAATTGGTTTGGAAACTTGCATAAATGAGAAAGTCTCCAAACCAATTGAAAAAAGTAGCTAGATTTCTCGCTACCCGCTTTTTAATGAAAGTCGCTAGGGGGGCAGACTTTCTCGCTAAATATAGCGAGAAAGTCGCCAAATTGGCAACACTGCTCCCATGGTAGCTTGTGGGAGGCAGTGTTCGGCAGGCAGTGTTCGGCAATCTTCGTAGTCACGCCCACTCGATGGCTACAGCCATACATTAAGCCCGAAATGAAAATCTAATGTAATAGCCCGCCCTCCTACATCTCTGTTCAGGGATCGGCCAGAGCTACCAGGTGGGCGTATAGCCCGTCCACTCATCTGCACACACAACTCCAGGTCACGCTCTTCATTGAAAACGCTACGAACGGCCCTTACGTGCAAACCAACCTCTGTTACTGTACACATGATGTAGTCAATGCTTCAGGTCATGGAAGAATCCCAAGTATTGATTTCCAGTCAAAGGGATGCTTATTCTTGTATATTGCTACCGTTTGAGCTTTGAGTCCTGGATTAAAACAGCGTTTTCCGCGACCCATCACGGTAAAATCGGCCTTTATATCTGTCAGTGGGTGAAAAATGGACTCCCACAAGAGCAGCATATACTAGAACGTTTTCCTATGGAATTGTGCCATTATTAAACTCTTCTGTGAAGTGTCATTTGACGCATGGCGGTACCCATTGCATAGAATCTACTGAACATGTTCTTGAACGGTGTATTAAGGCAACACCTGTGCCTTAAGTGGCACTACAAATCGAGCTGGGGCTCATCGAGGGGGCGTGGCCTAACACCGGGGGTCTTGATGGCCCGTTAGACCACGAGCCCCGGCTCAATGGGCTACTGGCACTCCTGCCAGGCAGCCTTTTGTAGAGATTAGCACCCTCTCCCCTATGGGGGAGAGGGTGCTGATCTCTGCATTTATTTTATATAGGCTTGCCTGGCAGGAGACAGCGCCTCGCCTATTCAGCCTTAATGGTGGCGCTGCCCCTCGCCAGCTGGGGAAGGGCAGCATCACCATTAAGGCTGAAAGGGCGAGCCACTGGAAGCAGAGGTCTTTTTCCTAAAGACTGAAACTCCCGCGAATCTGCAGGAGCTTCATTGTTTAGAAAGCAAGGCCTCTGCTTCCAGCGGCCTCACGTTTTCTCTATAATGGTGCCGCCGGCCCAAGTGCATCACTTGATTAAAGGGATGCCTCGCAGGTGCGGTGCCACCATTATGGCTGAAAGGCATTTTTTTCTGAAGCCTGAAGCTCTCGCACACGAGCGAGAGCGTTAGGCTGTAGAAAAAAATGCCTTGTCGTGTAGTGGCTGGGGCTGCCAGGGGAGATTAGTGGGCCCCGGCAGGGCCCCGCCTCAACGCCTCAAAACGAAATTTCTGAACCTGCCGGGGCTGGGCCCCGGCAGGCCACCGGCCCACTTAAAGCCCTGGGCAACACACTGCAGATACAATATGCCACTGCCAGACTGCATAACATGCTTATCTTTCGTGTTCTCAGAACACTGGGTTTACACACATTTGAGATTTTTAATCTTTTTATATTCCTGCCCCAAAAAGGATAACACCCCCAACATAATGCAAAGTAATCTAATGATACAGAGGGTGATGTGCAACATCCTCTGTGACCCTCCCCACAATATCCACCTGTCTGAATCAAGCGTGCCTGTAAATAAGTGAACACAAGGTAGGCTGCAGTCTTGTGGGAGGATGGATGCCATACTCCCACTTATCATGAATCCTCCTTGCATGTTAATTCCACTCTCTTTATCACGGAGAATGGTCATCTTGGTTTCCACAGTTATGTTGCCTGTTTGAAAACGATTATAACGCACATCAGCAGGGCAGTTTCTAATCCATTTGGTGCCCAGAGCGAAACACTAGGAATACACCCCCCCCACATCGCACCCGGTGCGCCAACCCCAACGCACCCCGCGTGCCAAACCCACTGCACCCCGTGTGCCAACCCCACCGCACCCCACGCGCCTACCCCACTGCATCGCACCCCACGCCACTCCCAAACTACACCATTAAGGGACTCCTACCCAAAGTCAAACAGTCCGTTACACAAGGAATGAATTGCCATTTGCAACATAAATAAACTAGTCAAGTCACAAAGCATTCTTGTTGCAGCTCAATTAAGCCTACACATTTCACAATATCAGAACAATTAAGTATCTGTTAAGTATAAAAGCAAAATTCTATAACTTTTTTCCCAAACCTTTTATTTAAACAAGGATGCGAGACATACATAGACAGTAAAATATGGCTGAATGCATAATGCACAACATTCCCGGGTCCAACAAGCCATCCCACCACCGAGGCCCTAATGCGATAATGCATAACCCTGTTAAAATAACTAAGTACCACACCAAGGACATCACATCAGGGAATAGTTTGAAAGTAGAGACGGTTTAAAAGTTAGGGAGGGAAAATTCTGGTAATATCAACAAATGGGAGCCAGAAATCTAGATACCCAGGCAGCGCATTGTTTTACACATGCTGTAACTTTTTCGTCAACCAGGATGTCCAATACCTTAATCCACCATTGTGCCAATACTGGCCCCATAGGAGCCTTCCACGATCGTGCTATTGATATTCTAGTTGCTAAAAATAGTTGTCGCCAATTGTCCCCTGCAACCCGATTTTGGGGTACACATCTTCCACTGAGCGACGCGATAGGCCAACTAGTGGAGCGAGGGGTAAATCCACTGCAGTTCTCTCCTTAATGTGAGACAGTACAGCAACCCAAAAAGTGTGGATCACCTGGCAGGACCACCACATATGAAAGTAGCTTCCCGAGGCCGCACCCCCTCTAGCAAGCCGAATTCAAAGCAGCATTCATTTTATGTAAAGTTAGCAGAGGCCGGTACCATCTGTAGCAAAGTTTATGCATACATTCTCTATTGGTTACACATCTATAGGAGGCGTGGTTTCTAGCCCGGATCTCTTCCCATAAATCCTCGACAGGGTGTCTCACATCCGCTTTCCAAATGGCAATGTAGGAGGATCTGGCGGTTAGTAAGTTGCCTCCCAAAAGTTTATAAAAGCACGAGATTCTACCCCCATCTACGCCATCCTGTTGGGTACATTCCAATACTCTCACCTCGCGGGTCATCTGGCTAATCACAGTTGTGAAATCTAGTGCCGAATATGACCATATCTAAATCGTTCGCCTTTGGCTAGTGAGAATTGAGCCTTACATTCAGACACGAGAGAGGAGAGCCCTCCTGGTACAGCTGATGCAAGCTATGCAGACCCCCATTATGCCAATTTGAAAAACTATTCCCAAAGAATCCTGGGGAGAATTCTGCACTACCAAAGACTGGAGAGCACGGTCTGAAACCCGGATTCACCCCCTTCTTCATAAAAGCAATGTGCCAGTAATACAGCAAGATCTTTGTCGAGCTCAAGTGTGTGTGTCAGATCGGGGAGCTTACTATGGTAGATAAAGGGTAAGAAAGATAACCGGCAGGAGGAGTAGGCTTGCTCAAGAGCTACCCATCTGTGAGGGGACCTCCAAGCCAAAATGTGCATAACCCGAGCAGCCACATTATACCTGAGAAGGTCCAGAGCCGCCATTCCTCCCCTCGGGGCATCGCTTAAAACCTCAGCTTTTGGAACTCTAGGCTTTTTGCCCACCCATATAAATTGGAGGACGCTACGCTGCAGCATACGTACTTCAAGGTTGGGTATCTTGACTAGCAAGGCTTGACAAAGATACAAGAATCTGGGTAAAAGATTCATTTTTACTGCAGCGATTTGTCCCATCAGTGATATTTCCTGCTTACTCCAACGTTTAAGATCTTCTGCAAGATCCTTAAGCAACCCTGGGAAGTTGACCCCATATCATACTGCGGGGAAACAGGAATCCTCACCCCCAGGTACTCAATAGTGTCAGATGCCCACGGAATTTGGCAGGTGGATCTCGCAGCGGCAATGACTTGCTTGGGCAATTGCACACTTATGGCAAGGATTTCTAGTAATTGACAGAGAAGCCACTTCAAATCATCTTAATTCAGACATGACAGCCTCTAGGGAGGTTGGTATATTAGTTAACATGAGCAGGACATCATCGGCATAAAGAGGCATTTTGTGTTGCACCCAAGCTACCTCAGTCCCTGTGATCTCCGAGTTGTCTCTGATCCTTTGCGCAAATAGCTCCATTACAAGAGCAAAAATAAAAGGAGACGGTGGACAACCCTGCTTCGTTCCATGAGCGATAGCGACAGGGGCAATTAACCCTTTTTCGAGTAAAAGGTCAATGGTAGTTAGCCAATGGGCCAAATCCAAAAGCAAGCAGAACCTCACAAAGGTAGGGCCAGTGCACTCTGTCGAATGCTTTAGTAGCATCCAGTGTCACAGATTTCCCATTTTCTCACCTGTTTTCTCTGTTTTGCGGAGTCCTTTGACGGGGTTTTCTTTCGAGCAGTTCGGGTCTTATACAAGCCCGCTCGGCCGTCTTCGGATTCCAGGATTCGATCAGCTTCTTCGTCCGGGATCTAGGAAACTCCAGGAAGCTTGGAATGGAGACAGCACACAGAGGCGATCTGCGCGGAACGCGGAAGAGACAGGATCAAGGAAGGTAGTAGGAAAGGAGAAGGAGGAAGGTCCGGGGACCAGGAAGCAACACAGTTCAGTAGTACGAACTACGGAGCACGTCAGGCCACAGCTAGCGGTAGCGTTGAGACGCGCGGAACAGCAGGGGAGTGGCTAATTTATAGAACGTGCTGCATAGGACGTAAAGGTCGATAGACAGCGTTCCGTGTATACGGCCATGTTGGGTGTACTACAGCGAGTAACCCCTGACGTGCCAGGGACCAGGAAGACCAGAAGGGGCGTGATTGATGGATCATGACAGCATGCCCCCTTCTAAAACCCGTTCCACCGGGTTTAACTGGATGTATTCGGTGGAACATTCTGAGCAATCTGGGGGAGTTTAAATTCGAGACTGGTTCCCAGGTACGTTCACTGGGTGGATAGCCCTTCCATTCCACCAGGTATTGAAGCCAGCCTCGTCTATATCGGGAGTCACAAATACGAGAAACTTCATATTCCAGCTGGTCATCGACAATCACAGGACTAGGTCTAAGAGTAGTCCGGGTGGTTTGGATGAATGGCTTCAACAGAGATTTGTGAAAAACTGGATGTATCTTCTTCCAGGAGTCCGGAAGTTGGAGTCGAAAGGCCAAAGGATTAATTATTTCTTTTATAGTGAAGGGCCCATAATACCGGGGAGCCAATTTATTCGGTCTGAGATGTCGGGGCAGAAGTTTCGAGGATAGCCATACTTTATCCCCAATAGAGTAAGAAGGTCCTGGTATTCTCTTTGAATCTACATAGTGCTTGGTTTGGATTTGCGCACTCTCAAGATGTTCCTTGGCGTCTTTCTGTACATTGATGAGTGTTTCGATCCAGGAATCGACAGTTGGAACAGGTATTGGGTGTGGAAGAACAGAAGGTAAGACCGAAGGGTGGAATCCTTGGCTGCAGAAAAAAGGGCTGGTCTTAACAGCCGAATGATCCGAATTATTGTAGGCGAATTCGCCCACTGGTATTAAAAGTGACCAATCATCCTGGACTTTGGTAGAGAAGCAACGAAGATATTGTTGAAGGGTTTGATTCACTCGTTCTGTGATACCATTGGTTTGGGGATGATATCCCGAGGAAAGAGCTTGTTGGATCACTAATATCCTGCAGAGATGTTTCCAAAACTGAGACATATACTGTGGTCCTCTGTCCGATATGATTTGGAAGGAAGTCCATGCAGTCGGAAGATGTGTTCCAGGAAAATAACAGCAAGTTCTGATGAGGATGGTAATTTATACCGAGGAGTAAAGTGAGCCATATGAGTGAATAGGTCAATGGTGACCATGATAGTGTTATAACCTCTGGAAGGCGGCAATTCCACAATGAAGTCTGTAGCTATGATTTCCCACGGTCTTGTTGGTGGAGTTGGCTGTATTAAGAGACCTGCTGGCTTCTGGTTATCGTGTTTGTTCTGATTACAGACGGAACAAGATTGAATGTACAGCTGTACGTCTGTCTTCATCTTGGGCCACCAAAATTGTCTTTGTATTAGACGGAGGGTGTTGGAAATACCACGATGACCGGAGTGAAGAGTATCATGGCAGAGATTTATTATCCTTTGTTGTAGTTTCTGTGCGGGGATGACCAGATTAGTATCCTTGAACAAGTATCCGTCCTTGATTCTTAAGTCCCATTGATTCTTATCTGAAAGTCCTTTCCAAAGTTCCAAAGTCTGAGATTGCACACAAATCTCTCCCAGGAGGTTGTTTGCTTGAGCTACAAATATGGTATGAGGGAACATCTTGGGATACGTTTTATCCTCTGGAGGTTCATAGTCTGGACGACGAGAAAGTGCATCAGCTATTACATTTTGGGTTCCAGGGACATGGTGAATCTGAAACTGATATTGGGCAAAAAAGAAGGCCCACCGAGCTTGGCGACTATTCCTACATTCCAGGGCTTGCAATACTTGTGGGTTTCGATGATCCGTGCGGACATGGACCGGAAATTTGGCTCCTAGAAGTAAATGACGCCACTCTGTGAAGGCTTGACGGATGGCTAGCAGCTCTTTCTCTAGGACGGAGTAATGGATCTCACTAGGAGTTAATGTCCGAGAAAGGTAGGCGATGGGATGCTCCAAGCTATCCTCGAATTGCTGTTTTAGAACGGCTCCAATGGCGTAATTGGAGGCATCTGTCTCCACTATGAATGGTCGATCAGGCTGAGCAAGAATGGGAGCATGTGTAAATTCAGACTTTAACTGTTGGAAGGCTTTCTCTTGGGCCATGGTCCAATGAAAGGGAACATCTTTTTTTCAATAAGGCAATTATTGGTTGGACAATCTCGGAAAAGGAAGGTATGAATTTCCTATAAAAATTAGCCAAGCCCGGGAAAGATTGTATCTGTTTCACTGAAGCGGGGCTAGGCCAGGATAAAATGGCCTTTACCTTGGACTGATCCATACCGATACCATCGGGAGTAAGGACAAACCCTAGGTAGTGAACAGTAGAAGTATGGAAGATGCATTTCTCGGGCTTCGCCAGGAGTTTATTTTCGCGTAAGCGTTGTAAAACTGCTTTCACATGTTCTTCATGCTTGAGAGGGTCCTTCAAAAATATTAGAATATCATCCAGATAGACAATCACAAAAGGGAACAGCATGTCCGAGAACACTCGATCCATGAAACGTTGGAACACCGCTGGGGCATTAGCAAGTCCAAAGGGCATGACCAAGTATTCAAAATGCCCAAAGGGTGTTCTAAAGGCTGTCTTCCACTCGTCACCTGCCCTGATACGAATCAAATGATAGACGCCCCTGAGATCCAGCTTGGTGAACACAACTGCGCCTCTTGCTGCCTCCAGGATGTCTGAGATCAAGGGCAACGGATAGCGGTCCTTCACAGTACATTGATTTAGACCTCGATAATCCAGACACGGTCTGAGTTCTTTAGTGTCTTTTTTAGGAACGAAGAACAGGGAGGCCCCTGATGGAGATTTAGATGGTCGTATGGTGCCATTTGCGAGATTAGTATCCAGGTATTCACAAAGGGCTTTCTTTTCTGGTTCTGATAGGATGAACATCCTTCCAAATGGAATCACCGCGGAAGGTTCCGTCTCAATTGCACAATCTTCAGGTCTATGGGGAGGTAAGGCCTGAACAATGGCGGAGGAGAAAACATCGGAATATTCCTGGTAAGCCTCCGGGACCGGGATGATGTTTGAAACTGAGATTGTGTTCTGATGAGTTGTAGGAAATTCCTTAGATGGTGTAGGATCAAGGTCTAGATGTAAGCAGTGGGACATACAAAACTCAGAACCCAGGAACAAGGATCCCGCTGCCCAATTGATATAGGGGTTGTGTCTTTGAATCCAGGGCATTCCCAAAACCATGGGGTAATGGGCGGACTTGATGATGTCAAATTTTATCCTTTCTCGATGTTGATTTATAGCAAGCTCGATCTCATTGGTCTGCAGGGTTATAGGTCCGGAAGAAAGGGGTCTTCCATCATTTGCTTCCACAGGTTGCATGATAGTCCAAGATTCATAAAGAATAAGGCGTTTTAAGACCCATTCATGATCTATGAATACCCCCATAGCTTCACAGTCGACCAGTGCCAGGATGGGATATATTTCTTTCTTGGATGTTGTCAAGAAGGCCTGTAAGATTACCAAGGAATTTTGTCCAGGAGAGTTCAAGGATGGACTAGAGGTGGAGCAGACATCTCTCTCCCGAACCTGCGCTCCGTTTAGGATCGAGAGCTGGCGTTTCCCGAGCGCCGTGGGGGGGCAATCGGACATTCTCTTACTAAATGTTTGTCGGATGCACAATACATACATAATACAGTATGAATCCTTCGCATCCTCTCTTGTGGTGAAATGGGTCCACGGAAGGCCCCTAATTGCATAGGTTCGGGCTCATTGCTTGGAGTAGAAATGCCTTCTGAGCTGGAAGGGGTTCCAATGGGGTTTTTCTGGAGTGGTAACTTGGTTTTCTTCTTTTCTGCCTTTCTCTCCTGAATGCGAAAGTCAATCTGTAGAGCGAGATCCATTAGGGCTTGAAAGGAACCCGGGCGTGCCACTCTGGCTAGTTCGTCCTTGATCTCTTCGTTTAGCCATCTTCGACATAAAGTAAAACAAGCTTCAGAGGACCAATCCGCTTCCTTAGCCAGCTGTTTGAAGCGTGTGACATACGTGAGCAAGTCCTGGGAACTCTGATGAAAGTCGAGTAGACGTTCCTGGGCACTGTAAACTTGTTCCGGGCGTTCAAACACGGTCTTGAGGGCCTCTATAAAGCCGTCGTAGTCATCCAGGAGAGCATCAGCATAGTTAACCAATGGGGTGGCCCAGGTCAAGGCATTCCCGGAAGGATGCGAGATTATAAAGCCCACTTTAGCCCTGGGCGTAGAAAAATAATAAGGCTTAAATGTAAAGTGGACCAAACAAAAATCTAGGAATCCACGAAGGCTCTTTGCTGAACCGTCGTACTTAACAACGACGCTGCCTAGAATGACACTCTCCTTCGTGGCGGAATCACGGGATAACGCCAATTGTTTTAACGCAGCGTTTTCCGGCTTTAAGTTTTGCACTTCGGTCGTCAGCTCTTGCTTGCCACGCATAAGATCCTGGACGGCCGCTTCCATGTCTGTATCGGGATCGGTCAGGTGGCGTCTCAATCTGTCACAGATTTCCCCTTTTCTCACCCGTTTTCTCTGTTTTGCAGAGTCCTTTGTCGGGGTTTTCTTTCGAGCAGTTCGTGTCTTGTACAAGCCTGCTCGGTCGTCTTCGGATTCCAGGATTCGATCAGCTTCTTCGTCCGGGATCTAGGAAACTCCAGGAAGCTTGGAATGGAGACAGCACACGGAGGCGGTCTGTGCGGAACGCGGAAGAGACAGGCTCAAGGAAGGTAGTAGGAAAGGAGAAGGAGGAAGGTCCGGGGACCAGGAAGCAACACAGTTCAGGAGTACGAACTACAGAGCACGTCAGGCCAAAGCTATCGGTAGCGTTGAGACGCGCGGAACCGCAGGGGAGTGGCTAATTTATAGAACGTGCTGCATAGGATGTAAAGGTCGATAGACCGCGTTCCGTGTATACGGCCATGTTGGGTGTACTACAGAGAGTAACCCCCGACGTGCCAGGGACCAGGAAGACCAGAAGGGGCGTGATCGATGGATCATGACATCCCGTGTGAGTACTCCCAGGGCAAGACTACCCCCTCCTGGCTAGGTCAAGGATATCCAAGACTCATCTGATGTTGTCTTGTGTGCTTCGCTCTGGAATAAACCCAGCCTGATCCGGATTTATCAGTTGTGGTAGAACCGTCCCCAACCTTGAGGCCAACACCTTAGAGTACAACTTGGCATCCAGGTTCAAAGAAATTGGCCTGTACGGGTGACAGTCCTGTGCGGGATTCCCCAGCTTAAGTATTAAAATTGTAGCTGACTCCATCGAAGGAGTAACCCTCCCTAAATCCGGGAACAAGTTGAATAAGTTAGTCAAAGGTTTGAGTAGTTGTGGTTGAAAAATCGTATAAACGATGCTGAGAAACCCTCCGGACTAGGAGAAACTATTGCTATGGCAACCTCTTCTGTGGTTACAGGAGTGTCTAGGGTCTCCTGACCAGTAGACGAGAGCCTGATTTGGTAGCCGGGCGTAAGTCGCAGAGAGGGGGGGGGGGCCCTGCTGCAGATTCTGTGGGAAAATATCGTTCAGAAACCTCCCTTTTCGCCGATTCCCTATACGGATTATTTATGTCTGAGTCTACCAGCACTGCTATAGTATTCGTTGTATGTATGGCCTTCAATTTATGAACCAGAAATGTATTCATCATATTACCCATGGCATAATAAGATTGCTTAGGACAAATAATCAAGTGTGCTTCTAGTTTATTTTGCGCTACCCGTAGGCCCTTCCTGGCCATGACAGAATTGAAATGCTTATGAAGCACTTCTGAAGCGCGCATCTCCCCTAAAGTGCCTACCTTAGGGTTCTATTCCTATAAGTGCAAGCAGTCGTGTGAGCAATCAGTTCCCATCTAATCACTGCCTTCATAGGGTCTCATACCGTGGCAGTCGGAACGGTATCAGTGCTATTTTCCCTAATGAAATCAGTTATTGCCTTAGTTATGGAGTCCCTTCAACACCAAATCTGAGAGGGCCGGGTCGTGCAGCTTCCATGGGGGCCTGCTAATGGGGGACAACCTATCAACTGAAAGTGTACAATAAACCGCTGCATGATCTGAGAGTACATGGGTAACAATGAGTACCTCTGATACAAACGGAATCAGAAGGAACAAGTTACTTACCTGTAACTATTGTTCTCCAGAATGGCTCTGGCATGGATTCACATGCTCATGAATATTGTCCGTCATCAGGCCGGGAATCAAAAAGAAAAAACAGTTTCACTTTCACTTACAAACTGTCTTTCACCGATAAACCAATCACTGAGCTCTGGGTCATACTGCCCCCAGCCAATGACTGCCCTTCTCTCTAAGACCCTTCTCTGGCAGCCATCTTCAGATTTAGTAGCCCATAAAGTGGCAGTATGACCAAGAAGAGCCGCAGAGGGGCAAGAGGGAGGGTTTGCATGTGAATCCATGCCAGACCCATGCTGGAGAACAATAGTTGCAGGTAAGCAACTTGGTCCTTCTCCAGCATGGGGTCTTGCATGGATTCACATGCTCATGAATAAAGAATACATAGCAGTACAACATTACACAACCACAGGAGGTGGCAAGGCTCAACAGAAGCAAATACTCTTCCCTCCGGAACAGGCTCACCTTCACGTGAACAGGTTGCGTAGCACTGCTTTGCCAACCCTGGACTCCTCTCTGGAATCCCTGTGGACGCAGTAGAATCGTGTGATGGTGTGCGTGGACCTCCACGTAGCAGCCCTGCAGATGTCCAGCAGGGGCACAGCAGACAGGAATGCCGTAGTCGCAGCGATCGCTCTGGTAGAATTGGCTCTCGGACGGCCGGGCAGCGGTTGGTTTGCCAACCGGTGACAGTGTGTGATGCAGCCGGAGAGCCACCTGGAGATGGAAGCCTTGGACAAGGCCCTTCCATGGGTCACAGGACCAAAATTCATTAATAGTTGAGATGTCTTCGGGAAACCTTTTGTGCGTGCCACATAGAACTTCAGCGCACAAGCCACATCCACCCAGTGCAAAGTCCTTTTAGCGGGCGACAACATTTTTGGAAAAAACACAGGCAACACCAAAGGCTTGTTGAGGTGGAATTCCGACAGAACCTTTGGCATGAAGGAGGGGTGCGTCCGAAGCACCACCGTTGTGTTGTGAAAAGTCAGCTAAGGCTGTTCGCAGGAAAGGACCTGGATCTCACCTACCCTCCTGGCAGAGGTGATGGCCACGAGAAAAGCTGTCTTCCACGAAAGGAACTTGAGAGGGGCCTGATGCATATGCTCGAAGGGAGCCCCCATGAGCCTCGTCAGCACCACGTGGAGTTCACACGCCGGGGTAGGGGCCTTCACCGACGGTAATGATCGAAACAGTCATTTGACGAACTCCTTGACTAGACGGTGGGACCAAAGAGAAGACCGTCCTGGAGACCTGGTGTAGTGGGAGATAGCCGCCAGATGCACCTTGATAGAGGCGTGCGTCTGCCCTGCCTTGACCAAGTACAAGTACGTAAGAATGTGCGGAGCCGAGATATTCAGAGGGTTGATCTTCTGCGTCCGGCGCCACGTTGCAAAATGTTTGCACTTGTGCCCGTAGCAACGAAGAGTCGACGACGCTCTGGCCCTGGTAAGAACCTCCCCGCAGTCCGCCGGCAGCTCGTACACTCCAAACCCTAAGGCTGCAGGAGCCAAGCCTTCAGGTTCAGCGATCCTGTGTCGTGATGTAGGATTGCGCTTCCTTCTCTGGCGAGCAGATCCACAACCACCGGCAGCTTGACCAGAGGTAACACTGACTGGCTGAGAAGATCCGAGTACGACTCGGCCACACCGGGGCGACGAGGATCATCTTGCATCGCCACCGTTTGAGTTGATTGATGACTGGCAGCAGGAGAGGCAAACGGGCGGGGGGGGAATGCCGGCAGAACAGGCCTTCCCACAGAAAGGAAAACGCGTCCCCCCCCCCCATGCTCCTCGGCTGATGGAACCTTCTGGCGAATCTCTGGCATTTGGAATTCATCGCTGTCGCAAACAGATCGATCTGGGGTCTGCCTCATTTGAGGAAGAGGCTGTTCACTTGATCATGTCGCAGTTCCCACTCACGGCAAGGGCGGAGCTCCCTGCTGAGGGAGTCGGTGATGGTGTTCTTGACTCCAGCTAGGTGAAAAGGAATGAGGAACATCTCTTGGCTGACAGCCCAGTGCCACAAGTCCTGCGCCTCTCTGGAGAGCGCCGGGTCTCTGGTACCTCCTTGCTTCCTGATGTAGAACATTGTGGTGGTATTGTCCATGAAGACCCTCACCACCTTGCCCTTGAGTGACAGAAGGAACGACTTGAGGACCCAGAACACTGCCTGCAGCTCCAGCACATTGATGTGGAGATCCCTCTCCTATGGTAGCCACAGGCCTCTGGCGTGGAGACGTCTGGTGTGGGCTCCCCAGCCCTCCAAGGAAGCATCTGTGGTGACTGTCTCCTGGTATGGAGGGCTCTGGAAATCTGTGCCCATGGCGATGCTGGAGCGCACGCCCCACCACCTTATCGCTCGACGGAACTCATCGTCGAGAACAATCTTGTCTGCGAAGCTTCCGGACACTGGATCCACCAAGCGTCCAGGAATTCCTGAAGGGGTCGCATCCGCAACCTGCAGAGTCGGATCAGGTAAATACACAATGTCATCATGCTGAGCAGTGACGTTTTACATTTTTTTACATGTATAACGCGCACCGGACGAATTCAATCATAATAGGGCGCAGATGTATCAATTGCCACTAGACTATGGGCCTCATTACGACCCAGGCGGTAGAGGGTTAACGGCACCGGTAGAGCTGCCGGCGCCGTTAACCCTCTACCGCCTCATTACGAGGTCTGCTCGCGGGTCCTGCTAAGGACGTCTGGTAAAACCAGGTGTCCTTAGCGGGACCCGCTAGCGGACCAGTATGCTAACAGGCCCGTCATTAACGGGACCGTGGTTAGCATCCTCCCCATTCCCATTGAGCCCTATGGGGGCTGAAATGGGAATGGGGATGTACCGGGTCCGGGTTCCTGGAATGGGGGAATACCGGGCCCTCCAAGGTCAGAATGGCCTGGTATTTCCCCATTCCAGGAACCCGGACCTGGTACCTGGTATGGCGGTAGCCATGCCTCTAAAAGCAGCATGGCTACCTCCATACTCGTAATGAGGCCCATGTCTTAATCCACTTAATCATATGAGATTGAAATACACCAGCTAAGGTCCAGGAGAGTTCTAACAAAACAGATAGGTCTTCACGGCCTTCGGAATGCCGGAAGGGTTTTAATCCCACAGATTTCTCTGGGTAGTTTATTCCATGCTCTTGGACCGTAGACGCCGAATCTGCGGTCCCCTTTGCTCATATACCTGGTGCGGGGAATATGAAGCAGATTTTTATCTGCTGAGTGCAATTGTCGGGTTGGAACATGTCTCCTGATTTTATCTGATAGATATCTTGGTCCTGTCTTGTTAACACACCTATACACCAAGCAGAGTACCTTATACTCAATTATCTCCTTTACTGCCAGCCAATGTAGGGCTCTTCTTAAGTTAGAGGTTGGAGCTGATTTTTTTACCTATACGCCAGCCTAACCGCTGCATTTTGAGCCACCTGCAGTGTTCGCAGCTGATAGGCTGGTATACCCGACAGCAATACATTTCCATAGTCTAACCTCGAGTTGACCAGAGTGCCAATGACTACTGCTCTGTCCTCATTCGCAATTAATGGTAGGATATGTTTCAATAGGCATAGTGAGTGGAATGCTGCTTGCACCTTCGCACTAACCTGAGCTCCACTTCCCATGTTGTCTTCCCAGACACAGCCTACATTTTTTATTTTCTTGGAGAAATTCAGCTGTGTCCCCAGGAAACATGGGGAGTGTAAATGCTCCCTCTGCAGATGGTGCTTTGAAGCGAATAGTCATTTCTGTTTTGCTGGCATTCGCAGTAGCTGGTTCGCACACATCCAAGCCTGTATTTCTTGTAGGCAACGTTCAACTATTTCGTACTTCTCCAGCATGGGGTCTGGCATGGATTCACATGCTCATGAATATTCGCCATCGTCAGGCTGGGAATCCTTGGTAAAGAAAAATCAGTCACTGGTCTCTGGGTCATACTGCCCCCAGCCAATGACTCCCCTTTCCCTAAGCCCCTCCCCTGGCAGCCATCCTCAGATGTTTACCGCACGTTCAAGTGCTGGGAGTCCTCGTGCTATAGCTCTCGAGCTTTTACTGCGTTTTGCGATTTTTCAAAGAGTTTAATCTCATTTTTTCGGTCAAGCGAGCCTCAAGCTCCACCGTTTCTACTTCCGATCAACGGGGACCCGTTTCGGAATTTTCTACGCCCCTCAAGAGTAAAGTTTTCGATGAGTTGCGCTTCTTGGAGGATTCCAGAAGATCTTGAGGCCTACCCTGTGGATATGGCCCAGGACAAAGGAAGCTCGACGCCCAGATCCAAGCTGTTCAGGAACTGCACTGGATGCGGATTGCAGAATGTCTTCAAGGAGGACGAGCATTCGAGAAGCCTCTACTGCCTTCACGAAGACAAAACGCACGTGGAGAAGGACTGTGCGTTTTGCAAGAACATGTCGGAACAGACTATGAGGGACCGTCAGATCTGCCTCACCAACTGGCTGGAAGGAAAGAGCCCAGCAGGTGAGAAGAAGAAGTCTGAGTGGTCTCTTAAGTCCTGTGAGGGCGCTCTGGCGACGGGGGCCCAACAAAAGGCAAAGCACCGTGAGTCTGCGGCCACCGGGAGTGCCGAACGGTCGAGCTCCTCGGCTGCCAGGCAAGGCGCACTTTCACCGACGCCCTCAACCACAAGCCAACGCTCTGGCTCGGGGAAGAGGAAATAGGAGAACCCGAGTAAGCTTCTGGAGAGGTCCCGGTCGATCCCGAAGGAGACAGCCGAGTGGGAGCGAGGCAGTGACCCTCCCCCCAAGGTGAAGGCCTCAACCGCGCCTAAGGTCGTGAAGGCCTTGTTTCACCCGGCTAAGGCCTCTATCGAGGGAGTCGTGGCGGCCCTGGTGAAGCCTGTGGAGGCTACCCCAGTGGAGGCGACCTCGGGGGCCCAGAGTTTCCCTGCCGGCGTGGAGGGAATCCTCTTTTCAATCCATCGATAAGACCCCCGTGAGAACCCCAGTGGAAAAAAGAGGGTGGGGGGGCCGGTGGCCATCACGGACACGGAAACAGCCTCTGAAAAGGAGCTGGCTGGAGTCCTGAAGATCCTGAACAAGAAGTTCGAGGAGGTCCGGTCCCACGGGAGGGATCCCGACGAGGCGGACGAAGAGAGCGATGGTGGCGCGAAGAGGTTCCCGTGGAGGAGGAGGATTCCACTCCCCAACCGTCGCGCCCGTCGCAGCCGGTCCCTGAGCCGCAGGACAACTCGGGAGCCATCTTGATGGCAATCCAGGCCTTATGTACAGAGATAAGGATGAGGTTGCCCTTACCTCCAATGGCCGATCCAGCGGAGCCTGGCCCGTCGGGAAGCCCTCCAAGCAAGCGGAGGAGAGTTCATTCCCTTCCAGCCTTCGCGGCCCTCACAGCCTTCATCTCCTTCCCCTGATCCTGGGGATGACACGGGAACAGAGACGGCCACGACAGGGACGGATAACAACGGTGGTGATGACGGGATGGGCCTTCCATCGCCACTTCCTCGGGCCTCCCCGCCCGACGAAATTGGCTCCTTCCATGCCATGATCGCCAGGGCATCCGAGCTCTTCGAGCTCTGCCCCGAAGAACAGAAGAAGGAAGGCTTCCTCTACCAATGGCGTGAGGCCAAGAGGAAGACAGTCCTCTCGGTCCCATTACTTGACGACATCTGGGACGAGGGCCTGTCGCTCCTGAAGAACCCGTCCACGACACCTGCCAAGAGAGACCGGTACGAGATTCCACCCCTTTGTGCCTTAGGGCGCAACCGACCCTGTATTCGGTCGTCTCGGCGGCGGAAAAGAAGAAAGCGGCGGGGGCGACGGCTTCAACTTCAATCTCCCCGCCGGACGGCGAGGGGAAGAAACTGGACACCATGGGACGGTGGGTCATCTCGTCGGCGGCAACGACAATTAAAGTGGCCGACAACCTAGCAATTGTGTCCCACTACGACAAGGAGCTTTGGTTCAAGATCGCTCCTCTGCTGGACTTCCTCCCGGACGACAAGAGGGCTGAGGCCCTGGAGATCCTGCAGGAAGGAGAGGTGGCATCGGACCACGCCATAACAGTGGCCACGGACATTGCTGACACCGGTTTCCGCCAGTTGGTCAACAGTGTTTGTCTTCGGCGGGGGTGGCTCTCAAGGTGACCGATTTCCGCCAGGATGTGCAAACAAGAGTTTTAGACATGCCCGTCGACAGGAACAACCTGTTTGGCAAGACAGTGGATGAGTCACTGCAGGCCATCAAGGCCGACACGGAGACGGCTCAGGCCTTGGGAGTTTTGCAGCAACGACGGCTGCCCTTTCAGAACTCCAGAGGCAAGCAGGGTGCCTCCAAAGGATTCGGCGGCGGCTCCTCGACGTACCACCAGACGGCCCGCTCCTCGTCGCAAGAGGCCTACAGAGGACGCGGCAAAGCAGGAGGATCTCGTCGTCGCCAAGGAGGCCAAGGCGGCAAGGCCGCTGCCAAGCAGCACTGAACCTGCCGTAGAGTCGGGTCCCCACCTGAGCACCCCAGTGGAAGGCCGGCTGGCGAAGTTCGTCAGTGTGTGGGAGTCCATCTCCACCTACCGTTGGGTGTTGGATGCCTAGGCCCCCGGACACACTCTCGAGTTCCTAAAGAAGTACCCCCGCATTCCACCCGTGGCCAGGAAGGAAAACCACATCCCTCAACTTCTGTGGGAAGTAAGGGCGATGCTGAAGAAAGGAGCCATCGAGCTCATCCCAAAGAGGCTCCGGGGCTCCGGAGTTTGCTCACAATACTTCCTCGTAAGAAAGAAGACCGGCGGTTGGCGACCCATCCTGGACCTGCGTCGTTTAAACCAGTACATCAAGGCCCAGAAGTTCCGGATTGTCACCCTCCAGCACATGCTGGAACAGCTGGAGGAAGGCAACTTCCTATCGTCGCTGGACTTGGAGGATGCCTACTTTCACATCTCCATTCTAAAAGGACATCGAAAGTTTCTCAGATTCGTAGTCCAAGGGCGGCACTACCAGTTCAAGTCCCTTCAGTTCGGATTGAAGTCGGCGCCCAGGGTGTTCACCAAGTGCCTAGCACCAGTGGCGGCGAGGCTGCGCCTGCAGGGGATCCACGTTTACCCCTACCTGGACGACTGGCTCATCTGAGCAAAGACAAGAGAACTCGCCGTCGGGCCCACAGCGAAGACTGTCCAACTGCTCACGGATCTGGGATTCTCCATCAACTTCTCGAAATCCCACCTGGTCCCATTGCAGGTCGCACTGTTTCTGGGAGCTAAGCTCGGCACAGTAGCGCAATTGGCCTCTCATTCGGAGGAAAGGACGAAGGCCATCCTGGGCAAGGTGCAGCGCCTGTTGGTCATGGACGTGGCCAGGGTGAGGTCCATCAAGTCCCTTCTTGGCATGATGTCCTCATGCATCTACCTAGTGCACCTGTGCAGGCTGCGGATGCGTCCACTGCAAGAGTTCCTCGACGCCCGTTAGATGCAAGCGGCGGGCAGCTTCGAAGACAGGATCCCGCTCAACGAGGCTTTCCGCCAAGCGATCCGGTGGTGGGGCACCCGCGTGCATCTGGCGGCAGGCACGGACTTCCAGACCCCGGCACATCAGGAGACGGTGACAACGGATGCCTTGCGGAGGGATGGGGAGCGCACACCAGAGATCTCCACGCAAGAGGCCTTTGGCTCCCGGAGGAGAGGTCACTACACATCAACGTCCTGGAGCTCCGAGCCGTGTTCTGGGCCCTCAGGTCGTTCCTTCCGCCCCTCAAGGGCAAGGTGGTGAGGATCTTCACCGACAACACCACCACAATGTTCTACATCCGGAAGCAGGGAGGCACCAGATCCCCGGCCCTCTCCAAGGAGGCCCAGGATCTGTGTCACTGGGCCGTCGCCCAGGTAATGTTTCTGGTGCCCTTCCACCTGGCAGGAATAAAGAACACCATCGCTGACTCACTCGGCAGGGAGCTGCGCTCGTGCCAAGAGTGGGAACTGCGGCAGGATCAAGTAGACCGGCTGTTCCAACGATGGGGCAACCCCCAGATTGACCTATTCACGAAGGCGGCAAACACCAAGCGCCAGAGGTTCGCCAGCAGGTTTCCCCAGCCGGGGAGCATGGGCGATGCCTTCTCATTCCCCTGGGATGGCCTGTTCCTGTATGCATTCCCGCCGTTGCCGTTGCTCCTGCGACTCATCCACCAACTCAAGCGGTCCCGGTGCAGGATGATCTCGTCGCACTGGCGTGGCCGAGACAGATCTGGTTTCCGGACCTTCTGGACTTGTCAGCGTCCCCTCCAGTCAAACTGCTGACGGATGCAGATCTTCTCGCCAGAGAAGGAGGCGCCATCCTCCATCACGACCCGGGGTCGCTGAACTTGTAGGCCTGGCTCCTGCAGCACTAGAGTTTGGAGGGTACGATATCCCGGTGGACTGCAAGGAGGTGCTTGCACAGGCAAGGGTGTCCTCAACTCTCAAGTGCTATGGACACAAATGGAAGAGGTTCTCTGTCTGGTGCCGGGCACTGAAGATTAACCCTCTACGGATTACGGCCCCTCAAGTGCTGCCGTACTTATTGTCGCTGGCCAACGCGGGGCTGGCCTATGCCTCCTTCAAGATCCACCTGGTGGCTATCTCCCGCTATACCAGAACTCTGGGGCGCTCATCCTTGTGGTCCCATCGCCTGGTGAAGGAGTTCATGAAGGGACTGTTCCGATAGTTCCCGCCGGTGAAGGCTTCGGCCCCGGCATGGGAGCTCAACGTGGTGCTGACCAGGCTCATGGGACTGCCATTCGAGCCGCTGCATTCGGCACCGTTGAAGTTCCTGTCGTGGAAGGCAGCGTTTCTTGTGGCCATCACCTCTGCACGACGAGTGGGAGAGATCCAGGCCCTCTCCTGTAAACCTCCATACCCGACATTCCACGAGACGAGGGTGGTGCTGAGGACATACCCCTCCTTCATGCCCAAGGTGCCGTCGGACTTCCATCTCAATGGTGTTACCTGTTTTCTTCCCATCGCCTTCGTCGCCGGCCGAGAAGACTTTGCACTCGCTGGATGTAGCTATAGCGAAGTTCTACGTGGACCGCACAAAGAGTTTTCGGACGACATCACAGCTATTTGTGAACTTTGGACCTGTGAAACAAGGGAAGGCCCTCTCGAAGGCTTCCATTTCCAGATGGCTCTTCGGCTGCATCATGCACTGTCACCGGTTGGCAAACCGACCGTTGCCTGGCCGTCCGAGAGCCCATCCGACCAGAGCGATCGCTGCTACCACAGCGTTCCTATCTGGCGTGGCCCTGCTGGACATCAGTAGGGCTTCTACGTGGAGGTTGACGCACATCTTCACGAGATTCTACTGCGTCGACCGGGATTCCAGGGAGGAGTCCAGAGTCGGCCAGGCAGTGCTGCGCAACCTGTTCCCTTGAAGGCGGACAGGTGAGGAGGTAAGAGATGCTTAATGTTGAGTTGATGAAATGCTTAATGTTGAGCCTTGCCACCTCCCGTGGTTGTGCATGTGTGTACAGCTATGTATTCTTATATTCATGAGCATGTGAATCCATGCCAGACCCCATGCTGGAGAAGGAACACGTCACTTACCTGTAACTGTTGTTCTCCAGCATGGGTCTGGCATAGATTCACATGCGAACCCTCCCTCCTACCCCTCTGCGGCTCTTCAGTTGGTCCTACTGCCACTTTACGTGCTACCAAATCTGAGGATGGCTTGGAGAGGGCAGTCATTGGCTGGGAGCAGTATGACCCAGAGACCAGTGATTGGTTACTACTAAGAAAGACAGTTCAGAAACAAAACTGAAACTGATTTTTTCTTTACCGAGGATTCCCAGCCTGACGACGGGGAATATTCATGAGCATGTGAATCCATGCCAGATGCATGCTCCAGAACAGTTACAGGCAAGTAACTTGTTCCGTCTCTTCTAGATTCTGTATCCTCAAGAACACCTGCGTACGAGTGAAACTGTATGCCGTGCTTCCTCAGAATGTCCATGAGTAGTTTAACATATAAATTAAAAAGCAGTGGAGAGAGGGACGATGCCTGCAGAACTCCACAGCTTTGTAATCCGGAATCTGACAAGAAATCTCCAAGTCGAACTTTGTTCTCTTCTAGAGAGAAAAGATTCAAACCATTGAAGAGCTTGTTTCCCTACTCCACCCACTTCTCTCAGACGTTTCAGCAGTGTCCCATGGACAACCGTATCAAAGACGGCGGACAGGTCTAACATGACCAGCAGGGACACGCCCCCCCTGATCCGCAGTCTCCAATAGATCGTCCCAGACCGTCAGCAACGCCGTCTCCGTCCCAAAACCTGGTCGGAAGCCGGATTGCAGTGGATCCAGCAGATTCTCCTGATCCAGATGTTCCTGCAGCTGAATGGCACAATTTTTTCCAGAATTCTCGATGGCCATGACAATCCTGCCACTGGCCTGTAATTCTGGACATTCTTAGGGTCTAAATTAGTTTTTTTAGCAGTGGCGTGACCACAGATTTCTTCAGAATCATCGGTACTACCCCTGATGTAAGAGATTTGTTGACAAATGTTGTGATATATGGGGTAATACCTGGAACTATTCGTTTAGCTACTGAAGTTGGAATAACGAAGAGTACATCATTAGTAGCCTTCAACGCAGAGAGCAAGGTGCAGACCCTTTCCTCAGATACTTCCGTAAACATAAATAGCTTCTGATCCGCCCCAGTGTCTTCATCATGAGATATGCATTCTGGGCTAACCTCCAATGTTACTTGCAAATCCTCTTTGCGAAGTAATGGTTTAGTTTCCATATTCTTTCCTTGTATTTGCTCTATTTTATTTATAAAGTAATTATTAAAAGCATCCGCCTGTCTTTGTGATGATTCAGGTGCTGCTGACGCACACTCAGGATTTGCTAACTGGGAAATAGCAGCGTACAATACCCTTGGCCTGTTCATGACTTTGTCAATTTTCCCCGTTATAAATTTAGCTTTGGCTTCAAAAATGGCTTTTCCATATTCTTTTTGTGCGCTCTTTACCTGTTCTAACATTCTCTCTGTACGATGTCTTCTCCATTTTTTTCACTAAAGATCTCAACTTTCCCCTTTTCTTGGCCAAATCTGGCGAAAACCAGGGGTTACATGGCTTTGTTTTGTTGGAGATGGGCCTGTTCATTACATAGCATAGTCATGATTTCCATGCCTTTATTGAAGAACTCCTCACATGGAAGAGCCTCTTCAATCTGTGCCAAAGCATGTTTCAGAGTTTCCCCTGAGATTTTCAATAAATCTTTTGGCTTGCGGAACTGCCCCATCCAATTTCCCGTGTGCACTTCCAGAGTTTTTTTATGCACTCTCAGTTCAAATACTATGGCATAGTGGTCCGTCCATGATATTGCGATTGTCTCAACATAACAAATTATCTTCCCTCGATATAGCAGGACATCAAGACAATGGTCCTGGCAATGTGAGGGGGATGATGCTAGAAGTTCCAAAGCATGGGCTTCCAGGGTCTCCTTTAATTCTCTCCCATCCCCAGATGTCACCTCCTCAGCCCATATATTGAAGTCCCCCAAACATAACAGCTCGTCATGCTTATTCCCCGTGTCTGCCAGAAATAATTCTAATTTCTTCATGAAAGCCTGTGCTGGGCCAGGAGGTCGACACCCAAAGAGAATTTTATAGTTTTATTTGGAGAACACTGAATACAAGCATGCCCCATCTGACTTGATGGTCCGCACCGTGGCAGTCTTCAGTGTCAACAGCCATTGCACCTTGCCCAGCATGGCCACTATCCTTTCTTCCAAGGGGGCGGTCAGGCAGGAGACCAAGTTGAGCCTCGCCCCCAGAAATAGCGCATTCTGCGATGGTATCAAGCAGGATTTTGGATAGTTGACAGAGAACCCCAGATCTGTCAGCAGCTGAACGGTCCTCTCCGTGTGTTGAACTGCTACTTCCCTGGACTTGGTGCGGATGAGCCAGTCATCAAGGTACATGTACACATGTATCCCTTGCAGGCACAGAAGGGCCGCCGCTGGCGCCAGGCACTTCGTGAACACCCTGGGTGCCGAATTCAGTCTGAAGGAAAGGGCCTTGAACTGGTAGTGCCTTCCCTGTACTACAAAGCACAGGACCTTCCGATGCTTCTCGTGAATGGGGATGTGGAAGTATGCATCCTCCAGATTCAGTGATGACAAGAAGTCCCCTTCCTCCAGTTGGCCGAGCACATGCTGCAACGTGACCATCCTGAATTTTTGGGACTTGAGATATTTGTTAAGGCGCCGCAGGTCTAGAATGGGCCTCCAGCCACCAGTCTTCTTCTTCACCAAGAAGTATCTGCAGTAGACTCCGGAGCCCACAGTCACACTGAAACCAGCTCTATCGCCCCCTTTTTTAATATGGCCCGTACTTCCCGCAGGAGCGGAGGGATGTGCTGCTCCTGCCGGGCCACCAGTGGTATCCGCGGACACTTCTGCAGAGTGTCCGTGGGCGGGAGCGTCCAGCACCCATCGGTCGGTGGAGATCTTTTCCCACTCGCTGGACCAGGTCAGCCCCTTTTGCCTTTGAGAGAGTGCCCGCCAACAGCTCGATCCTCAAGGATGACTTAGTCTGGGCCTTCAGGGGCAGGTCGGACACCTTTCCCTGCGCCTTGGTCTTCTCCGGCTTCTCCCGCAGCTTCCCTGCGTTAACCGATTTCCTCTTCAAGGAGGAGCTGGAGCGATGACTGGAGATGGAGGCAGATGGCGAAGATGAACGTGCACTGCGCATCGTGGGACCCACTTGTGCGGAAACCCAGATGGAAACAGACTTGCAGTACTTGGCCTTGTCTTGGGCCCTCGCAGATCGAGCACCCTTAAAGGACTTAGAAGCCAGCTCTTCGGACCGGCTGGTCCTGGGTAAGGCATGCCCCTGCTTGCCGCACAGGGTAGAGGCCTTGGCGTTGAGCCGTGCCGCCAACCTACTGTGACTGTCCTTGACGGTTTGCATGGAGAACCCAAGGCAGATTTCACAATATGCTTCCCTGTGGTCCGGATGGAGACAGTAGAGGCACTGAGAGTGTTTGTCCTCCACAAACACGTTCCTCAAACCACACAGCTGGAGCAGAGCTTGAAGAGGGAGCCTCCCTCTTTCTTCACCTCCGACATGGTCCGGCATGCGATGTACGCCGATGGCGTTCTGGAATGTTCCATGAATCTCTTGACGATTCTTGCCCTTAAGGGGCGTTGAAAGACACCGACAAACGGATCCCTGCTTGCCGGTCAAAGGAACGAAAGAACACACAGGCTCTGTTTGACAAAAATAGAAACTTTTTATCAAAAAAGCGCAAAAACGTAGAAAAGCTCTCTGAGCAAAACACGCGGACTCCCAACACTTGAACGTGCAGTAAAAATTTGAAGATGGCTGCCAGTGGAGGGGCTTAGGGAGAGGGCAGTCATTGGCTGGGGGCAGTATGACCCAGAGCTCAGTGATTGGTTTATAGGAGGAAGACAGTTTGTAAGTGCAAGAAAACAGTTTATTCTTTTACCGAGGATTCCCGGCCTGACAACGGAGAATATTCAAGAGCATGTGAATCCATGCCAGACCCCATGCTGGAGAAAGGGAGATATGAGCCAGAGATCGATCCTTGAGAAAGTCCTATATACGTGTAAAATGTGTATTGTCAAGTTCTCCCTTGTGCAATAGCCTCCACAAGTAAACCAGATTCATTTCCCTCAGAACGTTAATTAAAGACTGGGCCAGTTTAAAGTCTGTAGCAGAGGGTGGGTGTGATTAATCATGGGGTCAGGTACTACATTATAATTCCCCTGCCCCCACCACCAAGATCACTTGTCCATCTGCAAAAGCAGTCCTTTCCGACAAAGTCCACCAGGAATCCACCCTGCTTTTCACTGGCGGAATAAAGAGATATGACAGTAAACAGATGACCGCCTAACAAGCCCTTGACCCCTATAAACCGACCCCCCCCGGGTCATTCTTCCCTCCCAACTCAACAAAGAGAATTCGCTGGGGGAATAAGATCCCTGTTCCACCTTTATTAGTACTGAAATAGGCCAGATATTGTTTAGCAAAGTGTCGATTGCGCAGTCTATGAAAATCAGAGTGACACATGTGCGTCTCCTGTAACAAGGCTATGGAACATTCCTTGTCCCTCAATCTCTGCAACACATATTAAAGGGGGAGTTCAATCCGTGCACATTAAGAGCAAGTTCTTTAACTCTAGCCCAACGGGGAGTCCGCTAACACGACCTCAGTGCTAAGTGGAAATAAGAGATAAGCTTAAAATAAGCAGCTGTCACACTCTACAAGTAGCAAACTGAATATGACTCTTACCATCCCGCATCCAATTTTACCTCAACATTTACGAGAACCCTTCCAAAAAAGCCCATCCCACACCACCAACAAGAAAGACTTGTATAAAAATAAAAACGGCTCAGAAGAGGAGCTATTATCACAGACCGGGCTATTGCCTGCTGTCGCCAGGCCAAAACACAGTTGCAAATCAATAGAGAGAATATTCATGCCATCGCCAAGTCCATCCGCTCACAGACTCTAGATCGTCCAAACAGTTAAAGTGAACCAGAACCTATAGAGATAAGTAAAAAAAAAAAGCACCCAGAACTACTTCACCTGCATGGGGCCAATCACCTTCATTTTACTCCCGAGGGGCCACCAGGGTTTCGCGCCTTACCAGCTCTTGACCACAATCCCCTCTGTGGTTTAGGGACCCAACCTCATGAGGGCCAGTTGGCCATGATGACATTAAGTCCTAAGCCTCCTGATGTGATGTTATTGACCAATGTTTACCCTCCAAAGTGAA
Organism: Ambystoma mexicanum; assembly: GCF_040938575.1. Taxonomy (NCBI): domain Eukaryota; kingdom Metazoa; phylum Chordata; class Amphibia; order Caudata; family Ambystomatidae; genus Ambystoma; species Ambystoma mexicanum. The sequence goes on from NC_090932.1 coordinate 1,293,660,040, forward strand.
GAATAGAGCAGTGGAGAAGCCCCATCTGTAGTGAATACCATCCTCCCTGAGCCACACAGTAAGTGGACAAAGCATCCTGCGCCTCTGGATTGTGAAAGTCTCCATATCCTGGGATATCTGAAGGTCAACGCCCCAAAAGGTGAAGGCTGGTCTGCACGTGCCGCTTCCATGATGCGCTGCTTAAAGGTGAGGAAATTGACTCTACTGGGAACATCAGGTGGCTGGCTTGATCCATCTCACAGAGACCCTCAAAGACTATGGGTATGGTCCAGTTCCACCTTGGCATCCTCGGACAGTCAGAGAAGAGACTGGAAGAGGGCGCAGACCTAATTCAGCAAATATGAGTCCCTTACAGATCTATGTATGCTGCGTAGCCTGACATTGTTACGTCGTGAATGATTGTCGATGTCCTCCTGCTTGTGTTCCAGGGCCTCACACCTCGGAAGGCATTGGGAAGCATTGCAAGACTCCCAAGGTCTGCTCAGAAAGAGTCCTCAATGTCCCTAATACACTGTTCTGCCTCCGTCACACATTTGTCAATTGTCACAACTTTAGAGGAGAGCTTGGCAACACTGTTTTGGAATGCCCGCTTCAGTTCCCTCAGCAGGTTAGCCAGATCCGTTTTAGTAGCCGGTAGAGCCATGTCCTCTACCCTCTCCTGGGGACACTGCACCAGCAGGACAGCGTTGTGAATCTTCTTAGGTCCTTCACAGGCATGTACCAAGCACGCAATACCACCACCTGTAGGGGTCTTTCCCCTCTTTGCCATCACAGCCTCCAAGTAACAAATCCAGGGACCGGAGGTAGCCCCAGCACCAATAAAGAGAGATCAGGCAGTATGTGATCTGTGCACAGGGACTGAGGGCTCTTAACTACAACTCTCGTGAAGAGAGATAAGGCAGCATGTAATCCATGCACAGGGACTCCAACAGATACCACTATCACCCATGTAGTAGGAGTCACAACACACCCAGGCACCACAAACCTAGGACCAACCAAGGCCCTCATGGAGATGCTCTGTATGCGTCAAGCAATGAGTCGGGCATCTGGCAAGTCCTCGCAGGAAGCCTCCAACTGCCAGAGCACTCACCAGTTGGGCAGAAAGCATGTAATTCAAGGCAGCTCCCAAAGTAAGAGCGGAGAAAGATGCAGAGAAAAAACAACAGGTACCCCAAAGGAAAAACTCTGGTCAGACAGCTTAGTGCAACTTACAGTCCCAGACCCACGCATCTCTGCCCTGGAGAAGAGGGTCAGCTGCTCAGTTTATGGCGAGCAAGGGTTGCAGGCACCATGTTGGAGTTGGTGCGGTCCCCGCTCCGCTGATACCAGGATTCCCAAGCCTGTCCAGCGAGGGCTGTGGGTACCGAAACTCAGTCCCTGCATGCCTCGAGGCTTCACCTAGCCAGAGTGAGGATTTCTAGGCTCTGGCGACACTTATGACGGCGCCATTAACATTGAAGGCCCGGCGATGTCCGGAGACTGTTAAGGAGGCATCCGTGCGTGGGCCTCCCAAGCCACACACCCCCTCGATAACTTTTAAACATGTTTCACAATGGATATTTAAATGATTGTAAATTTGTACCAAAACACATCTTTTTTATTTTGCATAGAATCTTATTAATCAGGATAGCGAACGTGACGAGATAGCTGATTCATGCCAGCCGGCACAGCTCGACTATCCAGTCCTCTGGCACCCCAGCATGGGTAGGACCAGCACACCATTCTCTTGAAGCATATGATACAACTCAAAGGCCTTGATAAAGACTAAGGTTGAAACGGGCGTCGGCTGTGGCTGTGTAAAGCTATCCATGTGTTGAAACTGACTAAGAATTGTATTAGTGCGGTTCAACGAATAGAAATAAAACAAATCACGTGCGAAATTCAAAACTAATCTGCCTCATCCTTCACCAATAATTTCTACTTAACCAACGGATATAGGACTACCATACCCTACCAGCGCCTATAAGTTCCATAGTTTGTCCAAACCCCACGAATCTTATTATTGGTTCAAGGTCTGCTACAGAAATAGAGAATTTCACCTTTGGCTCTTACCCACCTTTAAAGACAGCAAAGATCAGAAGAAAAAAAACTCTCCAAGCATCAACCATGCCACCCAATGTGGCTAATCCATACAGTGACTATACCAGTTTCACATTTTAGAAAGAAATCAACACAGAAACGCTCACCACATTAAACAACTATTCCAAGGTCGAAAACAACTGAGTATGAGGTAGAAGGGATTAAGGAAAAAGAGTTATGAAGGAAAAAAAAGGCAAGGCACTTAAACCTTTCCTGGAAGAAGAGGAACAACAAAAAGAACAGGAACATAAACATCACTGAAAGCTTTAAGAGATCGTAGAATAGCCATATCGAAGCCAAAAGCCCAGCTGGTGGATACCACTCAGGCTATCATGAGAACCAGACAATATTACTGCACCCAAGCGAATAAAGGGAACATAATGCTGGCCTATAAACTACGGGTGGCCAAAACTAGGAATAGTATACTGTGTTTTGCTGATGAGAGAGGGCTGGACAATTACAATGAAGAGGGGAACCAATCTAATCCAAATTATTTCTGGGAGTGTGCTAGAGTGCAGTCTACTGCAGTATTGTGACTGTCTGTTTCCCTGAGACCTGGTTGCTGGTGGGCTGGTTTTGGAGTTGCACCATCCTTTGAAAACTTCTCGTAGCGCCGAGTCCTGTGGTGGAGTGCGTTAGAGTGCAGTCTGCTGCAGTCCGTAGCGAGAAGCAGCCAGTAGATGAGTCAGCGCTGGACCAGAATTGTGGTGAATGCGTGCCCAGACAGTTATATTATGCCATGATCATATGATTTTCGAAGCAAGACTTTAGGAACTCTCTAACAAGGACTCTGTAATTAGAGACTCAAAGCTTAATGACCCAGATCTGGGCAACCTGGATTCTCCCCAAGCACTAAACAGGGAAAGTGTTTTTACTCAAATATTAACAAGCAAGAACGTGGCAGCCAAACTGGCTTGCCTTACCTGCGCTAACGACCCAAGTCTGGGCAACCTGGATCCTATCCAAGCACCAAACGGACAATGCATATTGTGATGAATCCGATGGAGTCATCACTGTTTACCCAGCGGTGTACTCCTCCCATGTAGCCAGGGGACGACAGCCGCTACCTGATCCTGACCCTGGGGGCGGCTATATGAGGCAGGATCACATTTGAGGAGACAACTACCAGGGAGATATCATGACTTAATTGGAGACGTGGGTTGTTCCCAGGAGAAAGACCCTCTGATGCCCAAGACCTTAATGGCCTATTGCCATCTGTTTGTTCCCCCTTGTAGAGGAAGTAAAGAAACCTCTTCCCAATATTCTTGATGTCAAACTCCCACCTATAACCCAAAGAATAAAAGCTCCAACAAAACCCCTTTTGCCTCTGGTGCACCTTTATGTGAGACTGCTCTTTCATGTAAAACCATTGAGAGACTATCCAAATACTGTGGGCCTCATTACGAGGCTGGCGCTCCCGAAATGAAGGGTGCCGGTACGGGACCGTTCATTACGGGACGCCCTATTACGAGGTTCCCTTTGCGGGACCCGGTAAGGACGCCCTCAGGGAATCCCTCCCCAATCCCAAAGGACCCTCCACCCAGGTGATCCTCCCTCGCTCGTCCACCCCCAGGGTTGGGATCCAACAGTGATGGCCCTTCTCTGGCCACCTGTAATGAAAATCCCCCGGAAATGGGGGGAAGACCAAGTTTTCCACACCCCTTACAGTATCGACTCCAAAATTGCTGAGTAACGCCATGGCAGCAAAACGGGCTTGTCTTACCCGTGCTAAGAAACTTGCCTCATTAACTGTCACTGTGACAGTGACGTATTTATTTATTTTTTGACTGTTAGGTGTTTATACAATAAGAAAATACTGTTTCAAAGCGCCCACAGGGCAGCGAGGGAGCAAGGGTGGGAAATGCAATAAAAAAACACAGTATTTAAGAGCAGGGGGAGGTAGAAAGAACAAACCTACTATGCCTTGTGAGTATTCAGAATGTGCAAGTGCAGCAAGGAAGAGGGAAAAGGGATTTAAGTGCTGGGGAGACCGAGCTCATGAGTGAGCCACCAATGAAGTGCTAGGCATGTTGAGTGCTACACAGACTGGGGCCGCAGGAGTGCGAACCTCGTGTGCAGATGCAAGTGCTGTGGAGAGACAGGAGCTTGGCAGATTGCTGTGGGAGGTCAGGGCCCCGAGGATGCATAAGGGCCCAGGACACCAATCGCAGGAACTATGACGGCGTTGTATGCAAAGATAACTACTTTCTTTGCTTTTGAGAACATTGAGAACCTGCAAGAACCGCATACATTGGGCTTATTAGTTAACCCAGACCAGGGAGATCCAAATGAAATTCCGCACGCAGACATTTCAAGCCTGTGCCAAACAGAGAAGGAGTTTTTAACAAAAACAGAGTGCCTAGTAGAACCCAAGCGCTTTTCTCGAGATTTACTTGTTGGGAATTCTTGTGTTTTGTGCACCTACCACTGGACTGCAGCAACCACAATCTGTTGGTGGCAAGGGTTGGACTGCACTCCTTATAAATCACCCCCTGTGAAGGGAATGAAATACGCTGCAGAAAGCTGAAGCAGCCACCAATTCCATGCATAAGGGCCACACCTTTCAACCTGAGCCAAAGCCAGATCCACACCCTGTACCGGCTAGACAAGGACACATCACTTCCATAGCGAACCTGATCCATGACGACTTGGTCAGCCTGATCCATATCCGTACAGGTACAGTCATACCCTCACTTGCTCAAGGTAGTGTCTGTGCTACACTTCATAGCCACGGGCACATACCAACACACTGTGGGTGAACTGCATGGGATATTGCAACTCTGTTTTTCGTGTGCCCTGCTTCAGGTCATCGATGCACTCCTGCATCACGTTGGAGACCACCTCATCCTACCCAGGACTGCTGACCAGGTCAATGCCACTAAAATTGCCTTCCATGCCCTTGCAGGCATGACTGGATCTCTCTTCTGCCTTTGACATGGTCAACCATGCCATCCTGCTCAACCGTCTCCGTGATAACCTGGGTATCACTGATCAGGCCCTGGCTTGGCTGACCTCTTTCCTCTCCGATCGACACTCCCAGGTCTAACTTGGATCCTTGTTCTCCTCTATCTCTACCTGTCGTGTTCCCCAGGGGTCTAACCTCTCTGCCTGGCTGTTCAATTAATACCTGGCACTTCTTGCCCACCGCATTGCTGCACTCTGCCCCAACTTTCAGTGCTATGCGGATGACACTCATTTCAGGCTCCCTTCTGCCACCTCTTCTCCCTCTCTCATCTCTGACTGTCTGTCCGCTATCCAGGTGTGGTGCATCGCCAACGACATCTGCCTTAATGCCAGTAAGACGGAGATTCTCCTCATCAGCACACCTGCTCCCTCCTTTACTGTCGCTCTCTGGCTAGCCTCTCTTGGCCCTCTTTCTGCTCCCACCTGTGAGGCTAAAAACCTCAGGATCATCTTCGACTCCACACTCTCCTTCTCTCCTGACATCTCTGACATCTCTAAGAAGTCACACTACCAGCTGCACTTCCTCAGAGGTATGCTTCCTTTCCTCTCCTTCCTCCAGAAGTTCACTGTCTCTAGAGCTCTGGTTCTCTCTAGGCTGCACTACTGCCTCTTTCTTAATCTGCCTGCTTCTACTCTGCGCCCTCTGCAACTCATCCAGAACAGGACTGCAAGACTTGTCTTTGGCCTCAAGCCCAGGGATCGTATCTCTCCAGGACTGAAATATCTGCAATGGCTCCCAGTGGCTGCGAGGATTAAGTTGAAAACCCTCTGCATTGTCCACAAGGCCTTCTGAGGCTTGGAGCCTCAATACCTTCAACTCTCTCTTCCTAAGTATCTTCCTTGTCGAGCTCTTCGCTCATCCTCCTCGAACTCCCTCAGGGTCAGTCGCTTCTCCAAGCAACGAGTTTGTGGTAGATCTCTTTCTTCAGCTGGGGTCTCCATCTGGAACAGCCTCCCTGAAACATGAGAATGATCTCCGGTTCCGGAAGCACCTCAAGACCTTCCTCTTTGCTTCTTCTCTCCCCCTTTCCCCTGCTGAACTCCTGACTGAAATTGCATTGGTCACCTGGCTACCCTCTGATCTCGGGCCCAGGTCCCCTGCCCCACCAGTTGCACACCTGCACTGCCTCCCAGGCAACCCCTGCACTTGGGGGGCTGTTTCAGTACCCCTACAGTCCCCTACCAGCTCTTGACACTTGATGTCTGCACTTACCCCTGCACTTGCCACAAGCTGGCTGCACTTTTACCTATTGTTTTTATTTAATTTATTTTTTACTGTTGATCCTATGTATTGCACAGCCACCTCCTCCCCCACACTTTTCCCTTTCCCCCCTCCCCTGCACTTGCGCAATCTCAATGTCACCTGGCCTAGTAAGACCGTTGTCTTTGTCTTCCCTTTGTTTCCCCTCCCTTGATTCATCGCGCCTTGAAACACTTGTGTATAGGCGCGTTATAAATCCCATATTATATCATAGGTGTATTGGACGGAACACATGTGGAGCCGGTGGCCAGGCATACTGTGGAGGCAGTCTACCGTAACAGAAAACTCTATCACTCACTGAACATGCAGATGGTGTGTGATGCCCGCCACCTCATCACCCACTGCTGTGCCAGATTTCCTGGTTCAACCCACAACTCGATGGTGCTGCGCAACTCCATGCTGCCTGGGGACATGGCACGTCACAGTGGACTGCGTAACTGGCTGCTGGGTGAATGTAACTACAAGGGCATGTGCACTGTTGAATTATGGGCACGTATAACACCAATCAGCAGTGGCTGTGCGCAGTGTATGCATTCCTTTATTTGTTGTTCAACTATTCTGTGCTCATGCAATTAGCAAAACACCCTGAAAGCGCACAGAGGGCAGACCGGGTGGGTAAAAGGGAAGGTAGACCATGAATTAGAGCAAGGATCAATAATTGCTACAATAGTACAACAAGTAATGATAAAAAAAAGGTAAGGGGAGACAAACCCCTTACTATTGCTAGTGAGTGCTTTGAACGTGCAAGTGTAGAGGGGGAAATCAAGGTGCAACACAGTAATAGCATGCGTGAGTGCAAGGGCTTGACAGGTGTGTCTCAATTGAAGAAAATGATCCAGTGCATGCGTAACAACATCCATTCCGTACACTAATACGAAAATCACTACATGTATCAGAATGCACCACACAAGTGACAAAAAGAAGCACAAATACAGTCAAGAAAACCCACACCACCTGATGCAAAGACAGAGAATACATATGCTCCCACCCAATTACCACTGTTGGCCTGCACACCAATTACCCAGGTCCCCTGCCTGTTAGAAGTGCACAATCACATATGCTTCGGATTGTAATTTTAAATGATTCGCAGTACATATCTATGATTTAGTGTCACGGACATAATAGTATTATTGCATTGTAACACAATACATCAGTTCCATTTGTGGGAGTTGTACTGAAAG